>NC_071261.1:4499922-5712422 GCF_023375685.1 Ictalurus furcatus | reverse complement strand
AATAAAAATGAGTTTGGCAGTGGCTTTAAGATTTACTGTCTCAAGTAGGCCTATATGTTCAGGTTAAGTGTTCCAGAAGCAGCATCATTTCTGCCATGTCCCTGTTTCAGTTTACCACCTCCATCATAAACTTAAACAATTATTCTGATAATCACTCTCTTAATACATTACAGCTGTTGGTGAACAGGACCAAAAGGAAAAGGAGAAAGAAGAGAACGGAAAAGGAACAAGCACCAACTGGCAGTGAAAGAGTTAAGGTTATAGACATGAAGACTGGCAAGAAGGTTAGGGGATTTTTTTTTTTTTTTTTTAATTTTTGAATATGAGAGGATGTTTTTGTTTTTTTGGGGTTTTTTTGCTGAGTATGTTATTTTTCCTATTTACATTAGAAAGATCTATTTGGGGATATTTGACACAGTACAAAAAAATCATTTTTTTGCATATCAAATGTACACTGATCAGTGTGGATATAGAAATGTCTACCCAGCCCGGACTTTTATTATTTCCTTGTCATTTTGAGTGAGTCTACTGATCAACAGTTTTATTAGCGGTGATATGTTTTCATGAGTTGTCTTACTTTATTATATTTGTGGATCTTAGGTTCAGTATGGTGGATTGTACGGACCTGCGTTGCAGGACTTAAAGGAGTATCTTGAAGAGAATCCTCACCATGCAGTAGCACCAGAATGGTCAGACACTGTTCGCAACTCGGTTAGTCTTATTACACCTATTGCATATTAATTATGGGTTGTGAAATGACTGTTTGATGCATAAAAATGCTAATATTCCTACACATGTTCACCTGATTTTGGATGTAAATATACTGAAAGTTAAATCTGCAAGTCTGCACTTATATACATGGTTTCATTTGAACTCCACTATACTGAGGTTGACAGCAAAAAATAATATTTTTGTCAGTGTCCAAATATTTATGTACCTGACTATATACCAGCCATAAGTAGCACATTAGACACCGTCTATCTACACAGTACTTATAATGCTAAATGTCGATTTGAATGACTTTTCAAGCTTGTGGTGCAGTTCATGGATGGGCAAAGTGCCAGGCCCACTTAAGGAACTGTAATGAATAGTCTCATCGTTGTGTAAACTTCGATCACTTTGATTTTAGCTCAGTAGTAGTATTCACAAAAAATACTACCACTTGCCACTAAGTGTCAGGCTTGAGGGTTTTTTTGTTTTGTTTTGTTTTGTTTTGTTTTTAAACTATTCACAAAATCACAATACTTAGGAATAAGGTTTGGCATTGACCACCTTTTTACAGTGCTACAGATGACAATGTTTTTGTGAATTAATTTTGACGTGATTGGCTTATACAATACCAGTCTGCATGGTAAACTCAAGTTCACAATTCCTTTTGCTATATTATAATATAGAAACGTGAAAAAGAACTGGCTAATTTCCCCCAATATTACAAATTATGATGCCATATATACAGTCACCTCTGAAAGTATTGGAATGGCAAGGCTATACAGTATATGTTCTTGCTGTACACTGAAGACATTGGGGTTTGAGATCAAAAGAGCTTTGTCATCACAGCCATACACAGTGAGACGAAATAAAGTTCCTTCTGGACCCACGGTGCAAGATGCATGTATGACACACACAGTGCTGACAAGACATAATAAAGTGCAAGATGATTTAAGAAGCATGCTGGGAGGGGTATGGGGAACTGTGGAGGTGAGTACACAGACGGGCAGTAGAGCATAAATACTCCAATGACAAAAAGAACACGTAACATGACATTACAATAATGTCACAGTTTACACACAGTTTAGAGCTGCAACTAGAATGAATTTAGTAACAATGCATCAGTGCAGTAATGCTTGTAAAAGACACCTGAGATGAATGCCATTTAAAGTGACAGTGTAGTTCTGTAATGAGTCGGTACAATCAATGTGTCTGTGTTCTGTAAACAGTACGTCAGTGCAGTAATTGAACAAAGTGAGGTGCATCATTATTTATTTAAAGTGTCTGTGCAGTAGGCTGGAGAGTGTTTTCGGATCCCAGGGTGATGTAAGTAAAGAGGGGCAGCACAGTGTTCAACGGTCTAAAAGCCTGGGGCAGAAGCAGGTTTTGCTCCCCTGGTCACAAAGTCGACATGTTAGAATATTTTTTTACATTATTTACATCTAGATCTGTTAAACAACTTACAATATGGCACCTTCTGTGGCAGACCCCCCGTAAATATTTTTTGTTAGGTGAGCAAAAGTATTGGAACCGATCATGTTGAAGTAAATATCACTTAATGTTTGGTTGCATATCCATTGCTTGCAATAACTGCACCAAGCCGGCAACCCACTGACATCAACTGTTGCATCTTCTGTTGTTATGTTTTTCCAGGCTTGTACAAAATCTGTTTACAGTTGTTGTTTGCTTTGTTTTGGGGGGTTTCTCCATTCAGTCTCCTCTTCAGGAGGTGAAATGCATGCTCAATTGGGTTAAGGTCTGATGATTTGGCCAGTCAAAAATCTTCCACTTTTCTCCCTAATAAAGTCCTGTGTTGAGTTGGCAGTGTGTTTTGGATCATTGTCTTGCTGCATGATAATCTTCATGATTTATTTGGATTCATTTCTCTGTAAATGCAGACAGAATGTTTCTGTAGTCTTCTGAATTCATTCTGCTATCACCGTCATATATCATCAATGAAGATTAATGAGCCCATTCCAGGAGCATCCATGTAAGTCCAAACCCTGACCCTACCTCCACAGTGTATGACTGATGAGCTTGTATGTTTTGGATGATGAGCAGATATTTTCTTTCTTCACACTTTGGTAGTGGTTGATCTTGGTTTTAGATCTTTTGTGGCTCATCTCTTTATTTCTTTGCGAATTCCAAATTAGCCTTCTGATTTTTGCTGCTGATGAGTAGTTTGCATCTTGTAGTATAGCCAGAATGTCTTTTTCTTCACAGCGATCACCGTGTTTGTCATCAACTGCTGCTGTTTTTCTTTGCTGGTTGTTAGTACACCTCTCTGGTCTTAATGTTGGTTTATCCTTTTTAACAACAAATGATGTTGATCACAGGCAAAACCCAGAGCTCAACCAAGAGTACTCAACTAAGAGGTATTACATGCTCAAACGGTCAATCTAATAAGGCACACCTGGGCAACAAAAACCTCTGGTAGTAACATTTTCCAATATTTTAGATCCCTTCAAAAATAGGTGGGTTCAAACAACAGGTGCCATCTTTGTAAGTTGTTTAACACTTCTAGATGTAAATATCAGGAAATGAAAGCTAAAATTCTGATGTAGTGTCTCATATTTGTCGTTTGATCTCAACGCCAAATGTCTTTAGTCTTTTCACATCAAACGTCAGAATGAGCACAAAAATGTGATCTGTGACATCAACCGTGGATTGGTTGTTGGTACCCGATGGGCTGATTTGAGTATTTCAGAAACTGCTGATTTCCTGGGATTTAGAGTTTGCACAGAATGGTGCAAAAAACAAAAACATCCTGTGTGCATAGTGGCTGCAGGCTAACAGGAAGTCTCAAGTTACCCAGATAAGCACTTTGAGGTTTGATCTGTTGATGTGTTTCTTTTAGCCTGCAGGTTATGGTATACATACTTTTATGCATAAAGTACTTTGTGTTTCAATTTGGACCAATGAATTGTTAATTTGTTTGTTTTCCTTGCATGTCAGTAATGAAGTGCAAACATTTTTCTTGGTCATTGTCTTTGTTTTGGGGCCAGTTAGGACTGTCATGTTTCATGTTTCCATGTTGGCACATCTGAAAATATTAACCCAGCATTTCAGATCAGAAAGCATTTCATACTATTTTATGGTTACAAATAATCAGGGGCTTTTTAACCATCCAGTTTTTGTTTGTTTAAGTTTAACTCGGGGGTGCACGGTGGTTTAGTGGTTAGAACGTTCGCCTCACACCTCCAGGGTCTGGGGTTTGATTCCCGCCGGGGCCCTGTGTGTGCGGAGTTTGCATGTTCTCCCCGTGCTGCGGGGGTTTCCTCCGGGTACTCCGGTTTCCTCCCCCAGTCCAAAGACATGCATGGTAGGCTGATTGGCATGTCTAAAGTGTCCGTAGTGTATGAATGGGTGTGTGAGTGTGTGTATGTGATTGTGCCCGGCGATGGACTGGCACCCTGTCCAGGGTGTACCCTGCCTTGTGCCCGATGCTCCCTGGGATTGGCTCCAGGTTCCCCCATGACCCTGAAGAAGGAGTATGCGGTAGAGGGTGGATGGATGGATGGATAGAAGTTTAACGGGGGGGGTGTATTTTTTTTAACCAAAACAAATAAAGTTGTTTGTGTTGATTAGAAACAATAGTGCAGCAAAAAATGCACAGTGACATCCAAGGATCTTTAAATTGTTTGGGTGCATGGTTTGTCCTCAGCCCAACACAATCTTTAACTGAAGGTTAATAAGCTAATAATTATTCACCTCTGCACATTTTGATTCACGTTTAGAAATGACATGGTAACACTTCATACTGCAATATGATTGAGCTACTTACTATAACTATGATAAATGATATTGATTGTATATTTAACTGCAAATCAAGTGTTTTTTGGTAAAATATTGATGAATGTCAGGAGATTTGACCATACACAGCTTTGATGAATAAGGGCCAGTATGATTAAGACATTTCACATGCTGGTGCTAACAGTTAATAAATTGCTTTCCCAGGGCTTCCTGCCAGAACATTTCTTCCACCGACTGTTGACTCTGCACACCTCGGTCTCCAGACAGAGCCACAATTACCTCACCAACCCTTCAGCCCAAACTGACCCTCATCTGGAGGAAGGTGAGAATGAGACACTGGTTTCTGATGGAGCTTACATCATGGACGATGAAGATCTGGACAGTAGTGCCCTTACTACTCATCACTTCCTAACTTCTACATATGATGCTAAGATGGAGGCTGGTTCTCTTGACATGGACAAAGGAGATGCTTTGTCACCAATTGGATATGATAGCTCTGATAGGGAGGCTATTTTGGATGATGTGATTATGGCACCTAAAAATTCTGATTCTTCCTCATGCTCAGAAGATTGACCAGGTCTCGTTCACCCGAGATCATGAAATTCTTTTATTGTGTCTACCCCTACACTCTCTTCTTGCTGCTTATAAGATTTTCCTTTTTTTTTTATTGTTTATTTTTCTTCCAGTTTTGTCTTAGTTTTAAGGCAGCATTATAATATAATTTATGTATGATTGGCCCATTATGCAGACTCTAATCCCAATAAATTGTATGTTCTCGTCTGTTTAAACTGTTGTTCAGCATTCCCTTCATGTTCTGTGGCTGTGGGGAACCTCTGGCTGGACTGTCTGTAGAATGGATTGCGGAAGGGTTCATATTTATATTTTGAGCTGAGCCATGGTGGTACCTCAGTCTATTTTAACTGTGCCTATGTCACAAAGAACATGGCTTTAATTTTTTTTTTTCCCAGTGAATACTGCAACCAAGTCTTTTTGGTGTATTGTACAATGTATAGTTGGTAATATTAATGCAAAAATTTTGTTCATTTTTGTTTGATGAATTGACTACAACTGTCTGATGTAAACATAAATAATCTACCATAAAATCAGTCTTCTGTTTATTTTGTGGGTGGTGCACAAAATTCACACTGCACTTTTATAAGAATAAACATTCAGAACAGCAGACAAAATTTAGTCTGTTTGTTGTGAAGGTTCTGCTGTTTTACATGACAATTTCGTCTACATCAGTGGTGTCCACAAAGAGCTGATGTGGGTGCAGGTTTTCAATCCAACCAAGCAGGGGCAACACCTGATTCCACCTGTTTCAATCAATTGATCTTCATTTTCAGTGGACTATCAGGTTAGTCTTGAATAGAATGAAAACCTGCACCCACATCAGCCCTATGCAAATATCACTAGTCTGCATCATATAATGTTTTCTCTAGCCAAACAATGTTGGAAAAGGCTGTGCTTATACTTAAATCGATTAATGTAGCTTTAATTTTGAGTCAGGCATAATTCTGTATAATAATGAAAAAATGATTACCAATGAAAAATCAATTAAAATGTGATTTGTAATTATATGTTGCGTATATAAAGATTTCACTTCTAGATTTCACACTGATATTTATATTTGACAAAATGAGCGATTCCAATAATTTCAGAGGTCATTAAGGCTTTAAAAGCCCATTGTGTTTGTGCCCTGAACCAAAAAAAACCTGAAAGTCTTTGATTGTTTTCTAACACAGGCTGTGTTGTCTATCTCATGTCTTTCTTTCTGCTCTCCATACGCTTCAATGTTAGATGACTGAGCTCTGAAAAGAACTTAAAAGCTAAATGAAGCAATGGAACTGGCCCTACACGTTAGACAATGCCTAATGCATTTGTCATGAAGCATCCTGTGCCTGTGCCACTGCAACTTCTCTTAAACTCATTTATTACGTTCAGTAATTAAAAGATTATTCTTTGGAATCTGTTACGTTAAGTTATTGTAAATTGGAGTCAATTATTTGCATAATAAAGTTAAAACACGCATTTGACCTTAGGCTGCACCTCTTTCTGATTAAGATAATATTTTATATTTTCGTCCTACAGTTTTTGATGATTTTTGAGTTTCATACTCTGCTGAGTAGTTTGACACCAAAAATTGTGAAGACATTCAGTTACAGATTAGCAGAATGATACAGCACTACATTTCAGCTCAATAAGACTTTTGGGTCCTCAGAAACGGATAACTGAGGCCCTGTTTATACTAGTGTGTTTCCGTTTTAAAACGCATGACTGTTGCTATGGTTACGCATGTCGTCTGCACTACTCCGCCGTTTCCGACCCTCGAAATCGGAGACTTTTGGAAGCGCCGAAGACCCCGTTTTAGTTTGAAAACTCCGGGCTCGCGTTTCAGTGTAAACAAACCAAAACTAAGACTTTTGAAAACGAAGGCGTGGCTTCGCCCACATTCGCCCCCTGATTGGCTCTTCTGGATCATTACGTGTCCTTCCCTGATTCGTCAAGCCCCTACCACATGACCGTCACGCTTCCTTCATCTTACACACAACAACACGGAGACAGAAACCGCAAGCTTTGCTGACTTTGTTGTTATTCTTAGCAGCCATTGTGTAATTAAATTATGTATTTTATAATACTGCAGCTGCCTACATGCGCAAGAGGCGAGATATGATTAGAGAGGTCGCAAACAAATCTCATTTGGAGCGGCGTAATCTCTACATGGACCGCCGGTTTTGGGTTAGACCCAAGGAGAGCGGATAGTGAAACCGAGAGAGACGCGTGGTGGCGCGGTTTCTTGACCCATAAGCCATTTCAGCAGCCCACATTAAGAGCAGCAAAAAAAAAAAAAAAATAAATAAAAATTGCCTACATTAAAAAGAAACAATATCCCTTATTGTTTTATTTCATAAGGAGTGTATGACCGCTTATGTGACCTGTGTATCTGTTTTTGCCACGATGTATCGTTTATGTTTTCACTGCAATGTGCCAGTTTACTGATGTTATAAATAAAGTGAATAATTTGAATTTGTATTGAGTTTGATTAAGCACACATTAACATTACATGCTAGCCTCGATTATCCATATTTATAAAGAAAAAACATAAAAATAGAACGACTAACTAGAAAGTAATAAACCCGATGTTTAAAAAAGACGTCCTTGCTTTTCCAACTTCCTGTTTACACTTTGTATGCGCATGCCCAGTGTGCATGGATGGTCATGTGACATGCGTTTTCGGGCGTGTAGACCCCCCTGATCCTCCTACTAACGTGTCTTTCAAGTTTGGTTCAATTCGGTATCACCAATCATGAATCACAGCTATTTGAGTAATCCAGCACCACTTCCTTAGAATTGATTGATGTATGCTGGCCATATTGTTTACAAATGTCACACTCTGAGTAGTTTTACTCCACAGTTGTGAAGATGGCCCAAAAATTCTACGACTACTTAGTATAAAATTTAAGTGGGCGGAGCTAAAGGGTCCAAAAGGCAATTTTTTTAGAATAGGAGCAAAACGTTCAACTCAAAGGAATTTTCACCATAGGACTTATTTTCCAAGAGATTGACCTGTTTCTATGTGCACAAACGTGTAGGGGAAATGGTTCTGTGGAAGCAGTGGAACTGCAAGATACAAACCAGCAATGTAGGTGCTTCATTGTAAATTTAATTGATCAGTCTCATTAAACCAGTCTCATTAGTTAATCCTTCTCATAGAACATCCCTTTTTATGTTTAGAATTTTAATTACAAATTAAAATTAACCTTTAAATAAGTCTAAATTATTAAAACCTCAATTTTAATAGAGAGCAGTAATTATGACATGGTTATGACTTGGTTACTGAGGAAAGGAGTGTGTGTGTGAGAGAGAGAAGGGGGGGGGGGGCAGGAGGGGGAAAGAGCACGCACGTCTGTGTCTGTGTGGACGCGCACTCTGATCTGGAACTTGTGTGTGCATGTTCGCACTTAACTTATAATAATTGATTCAGCCTTTCAAGGAGTTGTCCTCGTGCAGTGTTCGGTGTTGATAAGTGGTCACACCTCCACACCATCTGCAGTGTGAACCCAATGAGTATTAACACCTGAACACTGCATTCAGCATCAATAGGTTTGAACAGATTGTGACATTCATGAGATTTGATGACCATGACACACGTCAGGTGAAAAAACTTAATGACAAATTTGTTCAATTTAAATCACTCGAATGCCTTCATAGAAAATTGCCGATAAAAATACAACAGCCTGTACGAGATAATTGATAAGCAGCTCACCCCATACAGGGGACGTTGCAGATTCCGGCAGTATGTGCCTAAAAAAAAAACAGATAAATACGTCATGAAACTGCATGCACAATACAATGACCATACATTATTGGCCATGAAGGCGATCAGCGATGCACATGATTGGGAGTGTATTGAAGAATTTGGTAGAGCCAATTCCAAACTCAAATAAATGTCACAACGCTTCTTTAGTGCAAAACTCACAGCAGATTTATTCTGCAAACGTATTACCTTGCTAGGAACAGTGCACAAAACAAGCCAGAAGTTCCGCCTGTGTTTAATGCCTGTAAGAGGAGACCTGTGGGATCAAGCCTGTTTTTTTTCCCCCCAAAAGCAAGCTAGGGTGTCCTATGTGCAGAAAAAGAACAAGGCAGTTGTACTTTTATGCAGCATGCTTGACAAAAAATTGGTCGATGAGGTGTCTGGGAAGACTGATGATTCTAGACTACAACAAGGGTTCTGTGGACCGTGTGGACCATCTATGGTTCTGTGAAACAGAATCCCCATGAAGAAGAAGAATAAACAGGTGCCAGAAAGTACAGAAGGTGCCACATTTGCCCATCATCGTTTGATCACAAAACAGTGGACTGCTGCATTTCCAAGCTGTTGCTCTGCACTGCTAAAATCCTGATTTTATTACCGTGACATCCTCTGACAAAATATTAGTGTATTTGGAGCTGTCTCTGTTAAAAAAAACAAAACAAAAAAAAAACCCTTTATTTAACCAGGAAAGGCTCTTGAGATTACAAATCCCTTTTTCAAGAATATCCTGGCCAAGATTTTCAGCAGCAAGTCATTTCACAGTTACAAACAGACAACATAAAACAACAATCAAAATCCTAACAACACCAGTTAAAAACATTGACAGGACAAGGAATCAGACTCAAAAGCTTTCATCAATGACTTAAAAACACTTGGTGGGACAAGTTTATCCATTTTTAGGCTACCTTGTAAGACATTCCATGCCGATGGAGCATTGTACATAAAAGCCCTTTTGCCAAGATTAGTTCTAGCATTAGGGACAGTTAGTAAAATAAGGTCCTGTGACCGAAGTGAATACCAGCTATGTTTAAAAATAATAACAATACACAAATAAGGTGTCACACAAGAAACATCTCATAATGGGTAAAAATAAAGAGCTCTCCAAAGACCTTAACAACCTTATTGTTGCGAAACATATTGATGGAATCGGATACAGATGTATTTCAAAACTTCTGAATCTTCCAGTAAGCACCACTGGGGCCATTATCCTCAAGTGGAAGCAACATCATTCCGTCATCAACCGGCCACGCACAGGAGCTCCTCACAAGATTTCTGACCAGGGAGTCAGAAGAATAGTCAGAATTGAGCATCTGTGGGCATCCTCAAACAGAAGGTGGAGGAGCACAAGGTCTCTAACATCCACCAGCTCCGTGATGTCGTCATGGAGGAGTGGAAGAGGACTCCAGTGGCAACCTGTGAAGCTCTGGTGAACTCCATGCCCAAGAGGGTTAAGGCAGTGCTGGAAAATAATGGTGGCCACACAAAATATTGACACTTTGGGCCCAATTTGGACACTTTCACTTAGGGGTGTGCTCACTTTTGTTGCCAGCGGTTTAGACATTAATGGCTGTGTGTTGAGTTATTTTGAGCGGACAGCAAATTTACACTGTTACACAAGCTGTACACTCACTACTTTACATTGTAGCAAAGTGTCATTTCTTCAGTGTTGTCACATGAAAAGATATAATCAAATATTTACAAAAATGTGAGGGGTGTACTCACTTTTGTGAGATACTGTATATATACACACAGTGTGTGTGTGTGTGTGTGTGTGTGTGTATAGGGCACACGCTGGCTTAATGGTTAGCGCTCATCATCCCCTCTACTGATGTAACTATCTGCCCTTTGATAACTATTGTGAAAGGGGGGTTTAGGTCAAATTGCTATTTAATATGGTGGGAAAACAAAAGCTGATGAAATGGAACAAATGTAAATGATTTTGTGCACCTAATAAAATATGAGGAGACAAAAAAAACATTTCAAATGGTGTAACTGTAGCTGAAACTCAACCTGAGGCAAATCTTAAACCTAAACAAATTTTTACCCTAGCAAAACTCTACCCTAGGTTAGTCATTGAGAATCAACTGATTGGGTTTCCCCATGACGAATGTGGAAAGTGTGACAGTAGTGATCAAAACCTGCCTTCATAGAGAGCAAAACAAAAAGCACCTAGGCATTGTTCTATTTTTTTCTTGCTGAACAAAACCTATTTCTTATTTCAAAACCTACTGGGCAGACATGTTTGCCATTTGAGCAGAAATATCCCAGGACCCAAACACATTACAGCTGCTCTGCCCCTGTGGTTAACATTAGCTGGCTAGCCTGGGTGTAACGACACGAGACGGCGAACAGGAAGTAAGCGCAGGAGCAATGTCTTTATTATTAAACCAAACAAACAAAACCCAGGGAACGCAGTCTATACTGAACAAGACTAGCTAGATTAAACATGGGACTAAAGTCTAGGCATTACACAAAAACAGGACATGGAAACAAGACCGCTAGCATGCTACACGCATGCGCTCCTACATTCAAACTCATACAACCTAAATACTGCGCGAAATGCGCAGAATTATGAGGGGTTTAAATAACCAACATAATTAAACTAGAACACAGACGCCTGGAGTAAATCAACCAATGCTTAAACACAGGGAGAATCAAAACACACAAAGGTGCGTGTCCATATACACAGTCCTCTTTACGTGCTCTCGTGCACGCGCACGCTCTGCAGCACCTCGCCGCCGCAGCGCCATCTGCCGGTGGGAGCATAACAGAACCCCCCTCCAACGGCGGCCCGGGTCCCCTGTGTGAGCAGTCTCTCGCTGTATCGGAAAACGAGGCGGCCTTTGCCGGGCAGCAGACAGACGGAGCACCACCCCCAGCGGGATCGAAAGTCGGGGGGCCGTCCTCGGTGGGACTGGGACGCTGGACGATGCCCCCAGCAGGCCTGGAATGCTGGACGACGCCCCCAGCAGCACTGGAACTCTGGACGACACCCCCAGCAGCACTGGAGCTTGGAGGGATGTCCTCAGCGTGGCTGGAGCTCGGAGGGACATCCGCAGCGTGGCTAGAGCTCGGAGGGATGCCCTCAGCGTGGCTGGAGCTCGAAGGCACGTCCTCAGCGGGCCTGGACGATGGGACAGCCCCCTCGGCAGGGCTTGGACGACGGGACAGCTTCCTCGGCTGGACAGGGCAGCGGGACGGCTTCCTCAGCTGTGCTGGACAGCGGGACGGCTTCCTCAGCTGTGCTGGACAGCGGGACGGCTTCCTCGGCTGGACAGGGCAGCAAGACAGCCTCCTCAGCTGGGCTGGACAGTGGGACGGCTTCATCGGCTGGACAGGGCAGCGGGACGTCTTCCTCAGCTGGGCTGGAAAGTGGGACAGCTTCCTCGGCTGGACTGGACAATGGGACAGCTTCCTCGGCGGGCTGGAGCTCCGAAGCTGAGACCTCCCTGTAGGTCCCACGCTGGAGCTCAGAGGCCGCCATGTTGTCCTCAGACGGGAGCCCAGAGGTTGCCATGTTAACCTCAGGCTGGAGCTCAGAGGCCGCCATGTTGACCTCAGATGGGAGCCCAGAGGTTGCCATGTTAACCTCGGGCTGGAGCTCAGACGCCATGTTGTCCTCAGACGGGAGCCCAGAGGTTGCTATGTTAACCTCGGGCTGGAGCTCCACAGCTGAGACCTCCCCGTAGGTCTCAAGCTGGAGCTCTGACGTTGCGGTTACCCCCCCAAAAAAAGTTCTAGGTCAGCCCTCGGTTCCAGACTGGGCAGGGTGACTGGGTTCTCAGCAGGGCAGGAAAGTGGAGCGCTGTTCGGCGCTACGGGACGGGGGCTAAGCGCCTCCAGGTTGCGGAGTATCTGATCCACCTCAGCCTCTCACCGCTTAAACTGCAACTCCTCCTGCTGTATCCTTAGTGCAAATTGGTACTCCTCCTGCTGCTTCCTTAGTGCAGCTTGGTACTCCTCCTGTTGCTTCCACTGCCAAGCGTAGTACTCCTCCGGTGTTGGGAAATCCCAGTAGTAACACTGGGGAAACAGCTCTTGGCAGCACAGCTATGCTAACAATATATAATGGGCCAGATAATGTGTTAGAATTGGCTGAAATTTTATATATTAACAGTCTGAGAGCTCCTCTACTATACTGAGCTGTTGGCATCTATGAACTATGGATAATTTTAAAATGAAATCCAACTAAAATTAACCAAATATTGCTGATAAAAAAGGCTCTATCGTGCTAATTACAGCTATAAACTATATAGTAGAGTGTATAACTACATGGTATAAAATCGTTTTAAGTTTCTTATAATATTTGTATATTTGACCCAGTGGACCAAAATATTATGCCCATAATTAAGTGTGTGCCATTATTAAAGTTTCTCTACACGCACAATTTGTCAAAAATAATATTCAACTTCAGACATTATCAGCTTTAGGACATTAAAAAATCTACTTTATCAGTGTAATAAAATATCTAATAGATAATGCATCGAATTATCTATAAAATTAAATATCTATTAATTATATTTGTTAGTAGAACTACACATTATACATAAACAATTAACAATTAATAATGATCAATTAGGATGCACATATTTCTTACATTTCTACAAAACTGCCTTTTGTTTCTATGCGATCCTTTTGGCATAGTCACAGTTCTGCCTCACATAAACTTCTGTGCCTGATAGCGAGACCAAGAAACTTTCAGTGTCTAATGGTGAGATTGCAGTGATTGTCAGAGGTATTAAACAATTAACATGCTTAAGCTCACAGCCAATGTAGTGTAGTGGAAAACAATCTTTCCAGCCTAAGTCAAAAAACTTCAGAGACAGAGGTTTTGCAGATGTCAAAAAGTAAATAAACTTTATTGAAACAATAAAGTGAGACTGTCTGCAGAGGATCTGAATTATACATACACAAACATGTCATTATATACCTCTCTGAAGCAGTAAAATTATCCCTAGGCGGGGCATTCCCTTTTTCTTTCTAGAAACAAACCAATCTCCATCGCCTTAACTAATTATTCACATCCATATGATACCTTATATATGTGGCACATGCGTAGTCAGCTGTATTTTCTTTAAAAGTTTTACCAGACCTGGGTTTTTTATTGTGTCACATAATTCTCCCTATAGTCTCATCTTGATACTTTCCTCCTGGAATATTTTGACACTGATTTGCAAGCTTAGAGGGCTTGTTTAGAAACCCAGTTCTCAAATGTGTCTAATTGATTTTTTATTGCCACAAAGTGAAGCTGCTTTAGACAAACACAAGGTTCTTAATTTACTGTCATAGAGTGAAGCTGCTTTAGACAAACACAAAGCACTTAATGTACACACTTAGAATACCACTTGTTAGAAAGTGTTTTATAGTTTTTAAATTAGGCCTGCTGTGCAGAGGTACGGACTGACACAGAAATCTTTTGGCTCAATACACACTTAAATTATAACTTGATCAACAAGTGTACTATGAATTTAGATAATGCTTCCCACAAGTAATTCTTAACTGTTGGGTATACATACCAGATTATACCTGATTAACATATCCAAACATTAGTAAACTTTGTAGTTACACATACTGATTACACTTTATATTCTAAAGTAGCCAACTAGTATTATTTGTGGTTGGGACTGAATTTGGATGCCAGCAGGATTGTCTCTGTTTTGACGAGTATTTCTGTTTGGGCTTTCCAAAAATTAGAAAAACGCAAAGCTGTTATAAATGTATAAACATTTCTTTTTTTATGAGGTTGAACATATAAAATTTAGTTGATATTACCAGTGGAAACAATAAAGAACTTTCAACAGTAAGCTAGAGTTTTGCCATGCACAAGTCATGTAATGGACATAAAAATCTGAGGAGGACTTCTGAGGAGTCTTCACTAAAATTAATTGTATGGATCAAAATAAGTGTTTTGCAGTGGTGCTAGTAATTAGTAGCAATTGTAGTAGTAATAGTTGCAGTAATAGTATTTATATATTTATAAATGTTTTCAAAATACAGTTTTTAAATGATAGTTATTTATTGAAGCAAAAAAAAAAAGTTATCCAATACCAACTGGGCCTGTGTTACTAATTCCCCAAATCTATGAAACTGCATTCATAATGGAGTTCAGCTGGACTAGATGCAACCAGGACTGATTACTAACAAACCCTGTTCAATCAAATCAACATGACGTTGGTTAAAAGGTCTTACCCAGTAACACGCAATGCCAAAGTTGAAAGAAATTCCAGAAGTGATGAGGAAGAAGGTGACTGAAATACATCATTCTGAGAAGGGTTACAAAGCTATCTGAAAGGCTCTGGGACTCCAAAGAACCACAGTGAGAGCCGTTATCCCCAAATGGAAAAACTCAGCACAGTAGTGAACCTTCCCAGAAGTGGCCAAAATTCCTCCAAGAGTACAACTCTTTATTGATGCAGGCCTGTAGTTCCTTTGATGTTGTCCTTGGCTCTTTTGTGACTTCCTGGTTGAGTATCCAACATCACCATCAAAGGACCTACAGGCCTCTCCTGCATCAAAAAAGGTCACTGTTCATGACTCCACTATCAGAAAGACACTGGGCAAAAATGGCATACATTGAAAAGTGGCAAGGCAAAAACCATTGCTAACCCAGAAGAACATTAAGACTCATCTGAATTTTGCCGAAACACACCTTGATGATCCTCAAACCTTTTGGGAGAATGTTCTGTGGACTGATGAGTCGAAAGTGGAACAGTTTGGAAGACAGGGGTCTTGTTACATCTGGCGTAAACCAAACACAGAATTCCTCAAAAAGACCATCATACCTACGCTGAAGCATGGTGGAGGCAGTGTGATGGTGTGGGGATGCTTTACTGCTTCAGGGCCTGGGCAACTTACAATAATTGAGGGAAACATGAATTCTGCTCTCTACCAGAAAATCCTAAAGGAGAATGTCCGGTCTTCAGTCCATAAATTGAAACTCACACGCAACTGGATTATGCAGTAAAGAACATTGTCCAAAAGCATAGGAGCATCCAAAGCATAGGAGTAAGTCCTAGTCCTAGAAGTAAGTGAAAAACTGTGAAAAACTGATCTCTAGTGATCAGAAGCTTTTGGTTGCTTTTGGTTGGGTTTCCACATTGGTGTTGGATAACTTTTTTTTGCTTCAATAGAAAATAAATGAGTAAAAACTGTATTGTGTGTTTACTCAGGATGCCTTTGTTTTGTTGTATTTTGTTTGAAGATCTAAAACTATTTAGAATGAGATATACACATAAAAACAGAAGAAATCAGGATGAGGCAAATATTTTTTCACAGCACTGTATGGGCGGTCAATTTAACGTGTTAATTTTAGCGTGATTACTTACTGGAAGAAATGCTTTAAAACAATGAACGCATTTAACACGATCCACCCTACCCCACCCCAGACCTGTACATCATCTTACACTGCATGCCGTTGCTTAGTGACGAGCATGGTACAAGGCGACGACCAAAATCTGAAGTTCAAAATGCATCCAGATGAAAACACTGATAAGAGCAAAGTCTTTTGCACTATCTGCAATAAGGAACGTGTATACCATCTAATCAATTCTAGTCTGAAATACCACAAAAAAAAAAAAAGCATGTTTAGCAAGCTCTACAGTTAGCACAACCCCGGCTGCTACTGTACAGTCAACATGCTAACCACAATGGTCGAGAGCAGGCAACACAAAATTAGTAAGTCTACATTGGGAAAAATGAACAAATGTGATAGCTAATTGAATTAATATGGACGCCCTAAGTGGCCATGCATTATTCTTTTTTTCTTCTTCTTTTTTCCCTTTGATCTGGAATTCATTTTCTTGTGACTCACGCAAGCAGAAATAGCTCTATGTCTGTCAGTGATAGACAGCTTCCAGATTAGTGTCCAACACTTGAGAATGGGACACCCCCTAACTAAATGTGGAGCTAAAGTCAATATAATTATTAAATTTATGATGCCAACATGCATGCAACACCAGTCTCATTCACAAGGCGTGTGATAAAATGACGTGAGAAAACAGCTTTTTATTATACCGAGATTATGAGAAAATGAAGTCGACATCACGAGTAGACAACTATTATGTTATAGCTCACTACACAATTAAGTCATGAACATGAGAAAACAAGAAAGAAAAAAAATGCTTGGCTGCTTAGGGCTTCTGTAGATTGCTGTGGACTGTAGGCCTGTAATATGGTGGAAGGGGGTTGATGGAAACATTTCGAATTGAGTCCTCCGATGCGACCTAAAAGTTTGTATTATAAATTCTATGATGAATCAAATAAAATAATATATTTCTTTCTAATGCTACTTTTTGTAATGTCTATTCATTGTTTTTCTCATCTAACTCAATTATGACTTTAAATGAGCTTTTCAGGTCTTTTCATTTGTCAGCCAAAATTGATGGACGATTAATTGCAAAATTTTAATCAATTGACAGCTCTAATGTGTGTGTGTGTCTGTGTGTGTGTGTGTGTGTGTGTGTGTGTGTGTGTGTGTGTATATATATATATATATATATATATATATATATATATATATATATATATACATACACACACACACACACACACACACACACACATTATATATATATATATATGTATATATGAAATATAGAACCCTAAGTATTGTGTTATGTTGTGTATATGCTACAGAAAAAAGTATTCCTTTAAAGGCACTATGACTACAGGGAACTGTAAAAAGACAAAAACAATAGTGGTCAACCTTGATATTCTAATGATACATTGTAAATAATTCCTAAGTTTAGTAAATTAGTAAAAGGCCAAAAAGTTTTTTTTTAAGCCAAAATTTTAGTCTCAGTTTTTCACAGCTCCACACATTTCAAGAAGTTATATTAAAGAGAATCCATCAACCTGTTTTTTTGGAAGCAAAATTTCTGGATGGAAGAGCTTGTTTTGTAGGTTATAAAGTCATCCTCATTCATCAATTTACTATAACTTTAAATGTACAATACGCTTCTTAAAATATAATGTCACAATTTTAACTAATTTGAATAACAGTTGTGTCAAAATATATGTACAATGTACTTGTTCTTTTTTTTCACATTGTTTTTTAAACAATTAAAAATATGGTAAAATTACAGATAAAGAATTTATTTAGCAGTTATTGATAATTGTCATTAATTTAAGTCTAGCCATTTCTATGAAACACAGTGATAACGTGAAGATTTTTGTAATATGTAAATGTATAAATTTTAATATTAGTTTGAACAAAACAGTTTTGATCATATATTATCACTGAGTAGAATACTGTAAAATAAATCACTGAGAATACGAAATATCAAATGGAAACTCATACTGAAATCCTACTGGCCTCGCTTAGCAAGCTATCCAACTTTTTGTACAAAAGGACATGGAGGCCTATTTAATGTATTCATTTAGTATACTATATTCTATATGTGTTCAGATAACATGGTGTTTTTAAATTAGTTTAAGGATGTACATAGTTAAAAGATGCTTAAAAAAATCAGGAAACCACAGCCACAGATAAATAACAACAACAAAAATCCCATATGTTGTATATTTGTAAGCCTGCTACTGTTATCTAGTGTGCTTTTAAAGAAAACATTTTGATGGCATTTGCTGACTTCTGTTGGTTTGTGGATATGTGGTTGTAGTTTTGAATCATGGGTTTCAATTGTTGAAGATGAGCTTATAGGACTTTGTCAGACGTGTGTGGTAGGTTTGCCTAGTCATATATATTTGATTGGTTTGTTATTAGTACAATGCAATACTGAAATATAAAATGACTTTAAGTGTGCTCAATGGAATAGCTTGATGTATAGTTTGTTATGGAGAACTGCAGACCTACAAATTAGATCAAAAAGAGGACCTGCTGCTGCAGTTTGTGGTTGTGTCACATGTGCAAGTGTGTGACTAAATAGGTTTTCTTTGCTTTGCCAGCCAGACGAGCACAGATGGCAAGCAACACTGAGGTGGCATTCTTTCACACCACGATGGAAACTGTTACAGATGATCTCTACCACTATTATGACTATGAATTAAATGATACAGTGAGTCCAACATCAGTCACTGCAGTGAAGGAGCAACCTCTCGCTATGTCTCACATCTATCTCCCCATGTTGTATTTCATCATGTTCTTTGCTGGATTCACTGGGAACCTGTTTGTCATCATAGTTATTGGTAACAGGCACAAGAAGAATGCACGTCTGGTAGATACATTTGTGATGAACCTTGCTCTAGCAGACCTGGTGTTTGTCTTCACTTTGCCTTTATGGGCCATCTCAGCTGGGAAGCGTGACCATTGGCCCTTTGGGGAGCTGTTGTGCAAGATTAGCAGCTATATCATCGCCGTCAACCGGTTTTCCAACATTTTCTTTCTCACATGCATGAGCGTGGACCGCTACCTTGCCATAGTGCGCCTCATGGACTCCCACTTTCTCCGGAGCAGCAAATGTATACATCTCACCTGTGGAGTAGTATGGGGATCGTCTCTGATCCTGGGTACACCATCACTGGTGTATCGCAAGCTGAATGTTGAATATGGCTTTTGTATAGATGACTTGGAGTCCTCCTTCTTCCAAGGTATGATTCTGCTGACAGTTTTTCTGAGCTTTGTGCTGCCTGTGATGATTATCCTCCTGTCTTATGGCTCGATCATGGTCAAACTGCAGCACCACTGTGTCACTGCCGGAAATTCACGCGCTGAAGCCCGATGTCGCCACTCTCTCAAAATTGTTTTCACCATCATTATAGTCTTTCTGGTATCTTGGCTGCCCTACAATGTGTTGAGAACAATTCAAGTCATCTGCAAGATCAGTAATGGCAAGCTGGATAATGACACCTACAAGTATTTGGCCAGAGGGCTCATTATCTCCTCCTGCCTGGCCTTCCTCAACAGTTGTCTGAATCCAGTCATTTACTTGTTTCTGGATAAGCATTTCAGACGCAGCGCAGCCTCACTGTGCAAATCCTGCACTGGCAAAAGGGATATACAGCAGAGTTACATGTCCTCTAACTCAACTGCCTCAAATGGTATCTCTGAGGGCCTGGGAAGCACTGCAGCCCGTGGCCACATCTTCCCCCTCACGCAAAAGAAATGAACTCTCCTCAGCCACATCTGACCACAGGTTATAGCTTTACATGATTTCATATACTATATATACACTCTCTATATACTCAAATGTACTTTTATTATATCATTATATGAATGCATTAATAGATTAGCTATGCATGAGGATATGTTAGTGCCAGTATATTTGTGGGGTAGTCTAATAAATTTTTAACAACATTTGCTGGTTTTTCTTGTACTCCTCAAATGTGTTCCTAGAATAAAAATAATTAAAAATCCTGTTTTTATAAAATGTTATAGATTCAAAGAAGCTAACAATATGTGGCTGACTGTTCTGCTCAAGAATATGTTCCGAATGTTAGGAAACATTACGGCTTTAGATGAATCATTGCCCGGACATTTATCATTTATCAGTAATTTCAACATGTCTGTGACTGATTTTAATAAATGCAGAAATGAACATAATTGTACTATTTTCTGTTTTTCTTTTCTTTTCTTTTTATTAACATAGTCATATATATTTTTAAAAACAGATTTTTTAAACGTTTGAATTTAAAATAGTAAACATTACTCTTTTGTTCATGCTTAATGTGCACATACTTCAAAATAAAAAACATATAAACTACAGTAATTTAAGTCCATTATTATTATTTTTCCATGCTCACTGGAGAATTTTTTCCATGTAACCGAATGTTTTAGATGCTTTTTTTTTTTTGGTGCATTTCTTCTTTAAGTTCAATACATCAGTGATGTGTTTATTTGTGCTCTGGAACATTATGTATTCTGGCAATCTTAAGTAATAAATAATTAAAAATACAGTTATTATTTTATTTTTATTTATTTGTCATAATTAACATAGTAAAGACATTTCATAATTTTCAGTGATCCAGTCAGTTCTCTGTCAACATTCCTACCTTGTTCGGGTCACGGAAGCCCTTTTTAATTTTCACTTCAGTAGTGGAAAAATCTGAATGTCAAGACAAAATGACCTGATTCATTTTAGCCATTCACCTGTTAAAATCAAACAGTAATGGGATTAGAATGAACACAACAGTGTTCGTAAAATTCCATTTTCTCATGAGAAAATGAGTGGTAAACGCAACATATGAGAGGTCAATGGTTCACACTTGGCCACACAGCTTTGCAGTTCTCTTTACAAATGACTCATATAGCAGTTTTGTAAGTCAGTGGTTAAAGTATGTGCCAGTGTGAACTTTCAGCTCTAGTTTTATCTTAGACAATCATCAGTAACACTTCTGTCTATGTTCAGAGATAGTTTACTAGACTAAAATTCAGGAATATGCAGTTTCTAAAATTTTAATTGTTGGGGGTGGGGGGAAGGCGCTTTCATTATAATAAATATTTACGCTTTCTATTCCAATTGTTGCTTATTGTGTTTCTGCTATAAAATTAATTAAATGTCATATAAGGAAACATTAATTTCAGAATTAAACTATAACATTATCTGGACACATTAAATATTAGAAAAGATTAGGAAAATAAATTTATGAACAAACACTGCAATGATCTTATGATCTTATGATCTTACTACTAATGATCTTATGAAATATTTAAGTAACTTAAAACTGAAAAACAATTGATAAATTATGGATAGAGTTATATAATTACTGATGTTTATAGTATACTCTTAATTAAGTGTAAAATTATTTATTATGAGAGCAGGTTCTGAGAGTTCAATCGTTCATATAATGTGGCAGACGAGTCTTAAAATGAATCAGTACAATTTCAAAGTATAAGGTTAACAGAAAAAAATGTAGGTTGGTATTTTCATTTTTAAAGTATCACAAAACCATGCGGAAAGATCTCTGACTAGAACTGAAAAGAACATTGTATTTTTAGAATTTTATATTTTTATTTCTGTAAAGTTACTTTTTGCACAGATAATCAAATAACTATGTAGTAAATTCAAACAATGCAGTTTATTGGTGTAACAAGTCTACCATTAC
Source organism: Ictalurus furcatus (assembly GCF_023375685.1). Taxonomy (NCBI): domain Eukaryota; kingdom Metazoa; phylum Chordata; class Actinopteri; order Siluriformes; family Ictaluridae; genus Ictalurus; species Ictalurus furcatus. The sequence continues at coordinate 5,690,644 of NC_071261.1, read as the reverse complement.
TATTAACAACTCAGTAAATACATTCAAGAATCAGACTAACATTGGTTGAACCAAATGTAATCCAAAACACTGTTATAAGCAGCATGGGGGGGGGGGGGGAGGTGGGTACTGTATGAATAGTAAAGCTTATCTGAGATCAACATAAAAGCACAGCTTCTCTGTAATCATGCAGGGAATGCAGACAGTTATCGTGCTATGGTGGGAAAATGAGAGTGGTTTTTCAGAAACTTTCCCATGCACATATGCCTTTTCATCTACCGTTATTCTGTCATACTCTTGGTTTGATTTTGAAACCTCCTTGAATTACACCATATAGTACCACATTTATCTGCTTTTCAAATGAAACAAGGACATGAAACAAGGACTAAAGTTGAAAAAAATAAAGTTATGGTGTTTTATGACTCCTAACATTGTCTATTTGATGCAAAGAAGATGTTCATTATTCAGGCAAATAATATAATATCAGAATACGTTAGAAAAAAATAAATGAAAATGAATCTCTGCAAATAGAGAAAATGAAGTTAAAACATGAAGGCATGTAAGGCTGGATACACTATAACCTAGATCTTTCACAGGAAGTTGAGATACATGCTAAGACTCTAAAAGTTAGACTGGCACAAATTGTAGCTTACACTTTCAAATATTATTGATGCAATAGAATATTCACTGAATCTATATTATATACTAAATATTAATGACAAACTGTCATTAAAAAGTGAAATAGATGTACAATCATATGACAAAATATGTACACCGTTGGAAATTGTTGGCTTGTTATTTATTTATTTATTTATTTATTTATTTATTTACATATTTGGACAAGCAAACAAATCCACTTAATAAACAGTGCCTATTAATAAAGGTTTACCAAATGATACATAAAATCGACATTTTGTAGTAATTTCCACAATTTAAATTAACAAAAAAACAGATCAGTCACACGGAAAATGTAAGTACACCCCTACATTAATCACACCTTCAAATCCGTAAAATTAGAATAAGGAGTTCAAGATGGGTTCCAGTGCTTAGGGAGTGCAGGTGGAGCATTATTTATACCTCTTATTTATACCTCTCTCATATCTAGTGTCTGGTGTTCCTCTTGCTATTGAGGTGTGTGGTGCCATCATGCCAAAAATTAAAGAGGCATATAAGGCATTAAAAAGAAGAAGAAATGGAGGGTTATGGAATGGCCTAATCAGTCAGTACATGCAAGAAAACCCTCAAACATACAACTGAAAGAATATTGCATGGAAGAGTGGTCCAAAATTGCAGCAATAAATAAAAAGAGGAAAATTAAAAGCGGAGGTCAACTTTAAAAAAGAGGCAACTTTAAATAAACGAAGCTAACTTTAAATAAAAAATAGCATCTTTAATAATAACAAAGGAAGATAAATAAAAAGATAATAAATAAAAAGAGTTAACTTTTAAAAAAATCAGGCAAAAAAAGGGGGAGCAACTTTAAATAAAAGCTGGCAACAAAAAAAGAGAGTGCTTTTTTGCTGGGAAAAGTAAATCTAGCTCACAAGGAGTGACTCTTAGAAACAGTTAACATGGCTGCCATTAGCTATGAGCCTAGCATGGAATCTGCAGTGAACTGCTTAATAATTACCACTATATATGCGACTGGATACATTTTTCAGGTAAATATTATTTCAGTGTTGTAAAAGCACAATGTGTGTGTGACTCAAGTATTTTCTCATTTGTAAGTCGCTTTGGATAAAAGCGTCCGCTAAATGAATAAATGTAAATGATTAAATGTAAGTGTTACTGTTCTGCCAGGTCAACTCTGAAATCGACAACAAACTCTGTTTATCAGGATGTACCGTGGCCTACAAACATGTTCCATATTTGACATTTAAATGACACTATTGGAGTGTATCTTTAGTATATCTTTAGGATATGGTATCCCACAGGCCAATGGGAGCACCAAGGTACTTGTAGCTGCCCTGTATATCTGTTAGCCTATCTTCTGGTAACTACAGCCCTTCAGTCCTAATCACCTTCCCTCTCTTTGCCACCATGTGGCCAAACTTATCCAGTCCAAATGACATCTTGATGTCCTCACTGTAGATCCTGGTGAGGTCGGTCAGTGAGCCGATGTTTCGCTATTGGCGTACAGCAGTGTCATCCATGTATAGGAGGTCATGTCATAAATCATGTCAGGTCCTGGTGCTGCCCAACTCTTCATATCTGAGACTCATTGTTCGATGCCTGCCTTTGTGATGATGACTGGTTCTTGTTCTGGAAGGTTGCTGTGGTCTGCTCTTAGATCCACCAGCCACTTGGCTTTGGTGTTGTGTGATGCCTGGGGTTGACTGTGGTTAGCCTGGACACAATTTTCATCTTCAATTCAGAGGATGCAGCTGTCATGATTGGTGGTGGTGTATCATCTGGTTCTTTAACACTGCTCTCCTTTATGGGGGTCTGCTCAGTATCTCTATGCTGCTCATGAAAATATTGGGACAACAAGGCCAATTGTTATGTGCAGGGATTAATACATGTATTAGGATGGTCAAGTGATCACTTGTTAGAGAGCTCATCTTTAAATGTGGAGTCCAGGCAGCATTCTCCAGTGTGTCTAAGTTATCTGAATATTATCTATCTGCACACCTGACACTACCACCTAATTTACCTGTATGATACATCTTTAATTTCTTGTACTCACTGTTATTAACCATTTCAAACAGAAACAAATCTTATTGTTACATCTATTGCTTTGTATTGTATATATTATTAACATTAATCCATTCCAAAACATTCACTTTATTCTTCTTTAACCATTCTTTAGTAAAAAGACTTGTGCACTTATGGTTGTCGTCTTGCTGCATGACCGACTTTCTCTTTCAGTTCACAGACAAATGTCCTGAAATGTTCCTTTAGAATTCACTGGTCTAATTCAGAATTCATTGTTCCATTAATGATGGCAAGCCGTCCTGGCCTGGATGCAGCAAAACAGGCCCAAACCATCAGGTTTCACAGATGGGATCAAGTCATTATGCTGGAATGCAGTGTTTTCCTTTCTTTAAACAGGACACTCATTCATCCAAAAAAGAGTTTTCCAACAGCCTTCTGGCTTATCCACATGATCTTTAGCAAACTGCAGATGGGCAGCCATGTTCTTTTTGTAGAGCAGTGGCTTTTTCTCCTTGTAACCCATGCACACCATTGTTGTTCAGTGTTCTCCTGATGTTCCTCATGAACATTAATATTAGCGAATGTGAGAGAGGCCTTTAGTTGCTTAGAAGTTACCCTGGGTTCTTTTGTGACTTCGTGGACTATTGCACATGTTTCTTCTTTAGTGATCTTTGTTGCTTGACCACTTCTGAGGAGGGTAATACTGGTCTTTCCTTCATTTGGGGTGGGGGTGAAGCAAGGCTGGAAGCTGCGGAGTGCACAGGAGATACAGTGTTACCCAAAGAACAAACCATGAGGAGGCCTTAGCGTCGATACCACACATGTAGACGAAACAAGCTGAAGATGAGTGACTGGAGAACTGGGGTTTTTAAGTGCTGCAGGCTGATGAGATGATGAGGAGCAGGTGCGTTCTCTGATTCAAGCAGGCAGGGGAGAAAAGTGGAGAACCATGCCCAGGGACACACACTAGCACACACTAACAGGAAGTGAGGGAAAACACAAGGAAGTGGAAAAAACATGAGCCTTGGCCAAGACCACAACACTTTAATTCTTAACAATTAATGCAAACAGGTTTTGAAAAGATAAATAAACAAAACAAAATATTAACCTAAATAAAATGCATTTGAACACATAAAGTAAATGAAAATAAATAAATTAAAAAGACCCATAAATGTCAATCCAGTTGCACCAAAAGGCCTCTGTCTCTGTGTGTGTACCAGTAAGTCTTTAACTTAAAATTGATTGTGTTGATAATTATGACATGACTGTTTTTGTTTTTTAAGGAAGCAGAAGACTGAGAGTATGAAATGTATTGTGTTCAGCTGAACAGCATATTATTAAATCCTGGTTTTATCACATCTAAGCATCTAATAGTCGTGTATAAATGTATAGCCGTGTATTAAATCCACTCTTCATAATAAAATAAACAAAACGGCACTGTAAACAACTACTGGTGTAAATTAAACTTTCTTTTACTCTTAAATGTTTTTTTATTTATTTCAAAGCACTACAGTGTGTTTTTTTTTTAACTAAAGGTTAAAGCTGCATGTGTGTGTAAACTGTTCCCCCTGCAGACGATGATGAGGTTTACACAGAGGTGATGTACACACTCTCCTCTCAGCAGTTCTCAGAGGAAACACAGCTCCTTTCAACTTCCTCTGAATGATGGACACTGAACGGCTTCTCTTCTGTCACACACGTCAGGGTGTACGAGGGTATGGATTGCAAAACTGAGGGAACGGATTGCAAAACCGAGGGTTCGGATTACACATGGCTGTATTTTTTTTTCTTACCTGACACTAGGGGGCTCCGTACAAAACTGAGGGTACAGTTTACAAAACTGAGGGTACGGATTACAAAACTGAGGGTATGGATTACAAAACTGAGGGTACGGATTACAAATCTGAGGGTATGGATTACAAATCTGAGGGTACGGATTACAAAACCGAGGGTACGGATTACAAAACCGAGGGTACGGATTACAAATCTGAGGGTACGGATTGCAAAACCGAGGGAACGGATTGCAAAACCGAGGGTATGGATTACACATGGCTGTATTTTTTTTTCTTACCTGACACTAGGGGGCTCCATACAAAACTGAGGGTACAGTTTACAAAACTGAGGGTACGGATTACAAAACTAAGGGTACGGATTACAAATCTGAGGGTACGGATTACAAAACTAAGGGTACGGATTACAAAACTAAGGGTACGGATTACAAATCTGAGGGTACGGATTACAAAACTGAGGGTACGGATTACAAATGTGAGGGTACGGATTACAAAACCGAGGGTACGGATTACAAATGTGAGGGTACGGATTGCAAAACCGAGAGCACGGATTACAAAACTGAGGGTATGGATTACACATGGCTGTATTTTTTACCTGATACTAAGGGGGCTCTGTATTATTGACAATATGATAGTGGGAAAATTAAGAATGTGGGGTGTCTTACAGCCGGTCAAAAGGAGATATTACCCGAGAACAGAGGTAACAGACGGGACAAGATATGTGAAGGTGAGATTTCCCAAAGAAGTCCCAAAGATTTCCCAAAGTCTCATCCCTGCCGCATAGCACAAAATTTGACACAGCGAAGAGCACACAGTATGGCCGGGTAATACACAATAGGCAAGTGAAGACTTGTGCTGATTGTGTATGAACGTCAGACACATGAATTTTATAAGGACATTTTTACATTTATTTTTACTTTTTATAGAATACAGTGCACGCATACACAAAATAAAAAAAAAAACGGGAGGAAAAGGAAGTAAGGTATTGTTAGATTTCCATGTATCTCAGGAATCTCAGATTATGCCTTTCAGATCTTCCGTCATACCTTCCAGCCTGTTCTACAAGTACTTCTATTAACTTTTAGTTCTGTGCTTAGAAAGTGTGGTTCTCCTCAGAGCGCTTCAGATCGATCTGCGGAGCCTAAATGCTAAACACTAACACATGCATGCTCAAATAGACATCCGAGTTTATTCACGCAAACCAAGAGGATTTATACACATTGATAACAGCAGTTTCTACTGGTGCAGGGGCCAGACAGATAGACAAAACAAAACACACAGCACACTATGAAAATAAGTCTTTTCAAGAGACAGAAAATATGCCAGCTATAAGAAAGGATGGCAGTTGATCAGCTTATTTAACGAGCTAATTAAATATATACATTCATCATAGGTATTTAATAGCACAGAGACACACAAACAGAAACTACAACCCAGTATTCCCCGTATCCAAGGTGCCTTAATACATTTCAAAATATGAGAGTACATGATATAAGAGAATTTCCTTTCAGGTATGAACTAAAAAATATGTTGGAAAGCAGAACTGGGGAAAACATGGCAAAAATAATAGCATCTGAAGACAAACTAAAACAAATGGAGGCGGAAAAGTGCAGTGGATTTATACTGAGAAGCAAAGTGAAGTATGCGGTGGAGGGGGAGAGAAATACGAAATTCTTTCAATCTTGAGAAAAGCAGACAAAAAGCAGACGTAATAAAATAAGCGCTAAACCAAAAAGGCCAAATAGGAAGAGAGAAAAAAAGGGTGTTGAAAACAGTAAAAGAATTTTATACGGATATGTTTACAAGCAGAGGGGTAAATTGGATAGATGAAAGTTTCTTATTGAGACAAATTAAAACAAAAGTAACGGAAGAGAATAAGGAAATATGTGATGAAGAAATAAGGGAAGAGGAAATAGATAAAGCCATAAGTCAACTAAAAATAGGGAAAAGTGCTGGAACAGATGGACTAGCTATTGAATTTTTGTAAAATAAAATTCAAAGAACATGTGGTACCAGTTATGAAACGACTATACGATGATGATTTTTAACAAGAAAGAACTAAATGAAACAATAAAACAGGGATGAACTAATATATAAGAAAAAAGGAACCACACGAGATCTTAAAAACCTTAGACCAATTACAATGCTAAACACGGACTTTAAAACTTTAGCAAAGGTTTTATCAAACAGACTCAAAAAAGTACTACCCAAAACCATAGCTACCACACAGGTGAATGCAGTAGAAGGGAAGGACATTGCAGATACCGTATGCACTGTGAGAGATATGGTAATATAGGCTTTATGAATGAAAAGGGAAAAAGGGGGTTCCTAATAAACCCTGATCTGGAAAAGGCCTTAGATAGGGTCGAATATACATTTATGCATAACATTAAAAAAATTGGTTTTGAGAAGAGCTTTAGAAGATGGATAAGAATTTTTTTATTCTGAGATCCTAACGTGTTAAATGTGATAGTTTTTAACAGTGTTTTAAACCCATTAGATTGATTAGTCAAGGATGCCTATTGTCAGCTCTGCTGTACACTTTAGCTGCAGGACCACTGGATCTAGCTATGAAAACGGATAGTGAGATTAAAGGGATAACAACTGTGTGAGAAGCGAACCAGTATATCAATATGCAGATGACACCACATTACTGTTGGAAGATGTGAAGAGTGTTGAAAGGGTAATGGTGGTACTAAATACATACTGTAATGGGTCAGGAGCAAAGATACATTTTGAGAAAAGTACATGTATGTGTCGTGGAAATAAGACAACATTCGCAGACTCGTCCTCGGAAGGTAAAAAGGTTTATTACAGAAAGATGGTTAATACAGGATAGAATAAAGCAGGATAGACTAATGAGAGCGCTCCCAAGCCCTTATACTAAACCACTACTATATATGTGAAACGCAGAGCATGACACACTTCTGTGAACCAATAAGAAGCAGTTTGAGGAAGTTCAAACAGGTTTTGTCTCAGGATCTCAGAAGATGTGCAGACGAACCTTGAACAGAAGAACATGTTCGTGTCTCTGTAAGCAGATCAACATTCTGTGCTGATCTCAGTGACATGACATGGACTTCTGAGGCGTTATGCTCAGATGAACATGAACAAGAACAAACTTATTACAAAGTGAAAATAAGCAATTTCCCTCACATTTCCCCCATTTTATCATTACAACATATGATAACTAAAATTAACAGAGAAATTACTATGCTGTGAGTACATCTGAACTTCAGAATCCTTTCACGGTTCAAGTGAATTCATCATAATACAGACATAATGAAGGTGTTAAGGCTGTTTTTGCAGATATAAAGTATCCTGTCATCAAGCAAGCTTATTTTAGAGTGAAATGAGAGTCGTCATGGTCAAATTTACACATGGGCATATTTACAATAGACGTGAAATGGATGTCAATGGGTCGTCATTGTCAGTGTCGCTGGGAGGATCTAGTTCCCAGTGAGGTTTAAGATACAGCTCTGGTTGGTCTTTGTAAGGGTCATAGTCACTTTTTGTGGACTTTTTAATTAGCATCAGTATTTGGTCTTAATGACCGAAGGAAACACAGCAAGCAGGAAATTACACATGGAGCCATGATTAAGACAAGTAGAATGACGGTGACTATAGGAACACAAATGGTCAGTATCCACGACCTCCAGCCCCCGAAAAAAGAGTTCAACCAATCAAACCCTGTCTCGCTAGTCTGCAACCCTCTGCAGACTAGCGAGACGGGGTTTGATTGGTTGAACTCTTTTTTTGCAGACCGCATGTGTTCAATGATAGAATAACCATCATGTGTCTGCATGATGAGGGGACGTGTGACATGCGGGAGCACTGTTGGCAATGATTCTTATGACCATAGGTGATAGAGAACAGTTTACAAAGGTGGCCAATATCTTGGCATAACTGATAATTGTCATCCAATCTGCAGCAATAGTCTACTGAAGAACTTTGTGGGCTGACGTGGAACCTATAGAAATCACGTCGCCTTAGGCACTTAGTCCCGTCACCACGATCAGCTACATACCAAATTTGGGTAAAAGTGTGTGCGTCATGCACTCTTTCTACTGCAACGATGTGATTGGCGTGGTTGATCAATAAGTCTTCCACACAATAAACTTCAATATCACACTTTGGTTTATCTTTCCAGATTAAGGGTCTACCCCCGGACCCCCAGTGTTGTCGGGAACGGTCCCAGTGATTTGTGAGTTTATTTCTGTGACGGGGCTTACTAACAGATACCACCTATACCAGGAGAAGGGTGCAGGATTAGGAATAGGTTTGTGTGAGTGGATGTGCAGGTTGATATCTAATGATTTGTGTCTAGTCTGCAACAGTAGTCTGTGGTCAGGGAGCTTTGGAGCGTAAGAGGTGCGGTAGCAAAGTCACGTCGTCTAACCTCCGTCCAAGTCACGTGGCTATATAATACGCACTAATGAAGTTCAGTCCTCCTAAGAGTACAGTTTCCGTGTCATCAACATTTTCTCCAAAAACTACATGTCCATGATTTCGCAGGCTACTAGATACCACTTAAGACCGTCTATCATGGAGTCTCGTGAGATTGGTGTGTTGATGTGTTGGGGTGCAGTGTGTCGTGTGTGTGGGTGTGTATATGCAGATCATTGCTCATGAGCATCAGTCCTCCTAGAGGCCTCTTGATAGAGAATCACTTTCTGTCAAAGTCCTGTCTTCTCCAGCTCACTGCTCGGCTCTGGCTCTCTCCTGCAGTGGCTGGCATGCATCCACGTGGCTCTCTGGCTGACCTTTACCACGGAGCGAGTGACTAAAAGGATCTGGAATGGCCCCAACCACCGTGGCTTGTTCCACCTGGTCCTGCGGAAGTCCTTGATCACGATCCACTCTCCGGGCTTCAGATCATGCAGTGTACATATGGCTGGAGCTTGAAGTGCTGCCTTTACCTGCTTGTGGATAGAGTGCAGAGCAGAAGACAGGGTTGCACAGTAATTTAACATTGTATCATCACATGCTGCAGCGTCGGGAAGAGGAGCTGTCACAGGTCCAATTCTGTGTGTGGAGGTCTCCCAAACAGTATCCCAAAGGGGCTAAGTCCACCCTAAGCCTGTTTCAGGATAGCACTTGCTCAATCTGTTTTTTAGTGTCCCATTTTCTCTCACTACCACCCCAACACTAGCTGGATGATATGCAAAGTGCTGCTTTAATTCAATACCCAAATATTCACCCACCTACTCAAGGGCATGGCTCACAAAAGGTGTGCCATTATAGCACTGGAGATTTTTTGTGGGAGTTCCCCATCTAGGAATTACTTCTCTAAGCAACACCTTTGCTACTGCGTCTGAGTCCTGTTTGGACATAGGGACGCGGCCTTCTCTACCTTCAAACCTCAACCCACGTTATGAGTTGCGCAAACATCGTAAACAATTTTTTTTTGACTACTAGATTTTTGGTATCGTGAAATCCCTAGTCTGTACCTCTAGAAACCCTGCCCTCTGCCTGTATTTTCATATTTTGCTGAGTTCTAGATGTTTTCTAAAATTAAACCTAAAATTTGGAACATAACTTGTTCATATTTTGGCTTTGATTTTCTTGCAGGTTTTTTTTTTTTTGCAAGATAGGTATTTTTGGCTTATCTTAAATTTGTCCAATAAATCCTCAGCTGTGGAATGGCCCAGGAACTGAGAACCATAGCACCGTGAGCAAACGTACATAACCTTTTCATCCGTGGTCCAGTGCATGGAGGTCTAGTTGTTTGTTGTGTTCATGCTTTCGTCGAACATAATGACGAACGATTCATCATTAACTTTTGTGGTCAGTTGTCTTTTAATAAATGGCACAATACCAAATCTGGCTTTGTGTGCTGTTTAATCTCTGCCTCAGGTGAATGTCTTTACCTGTTCCGAATCGGGAAACATTGCCTTGAAAAGTGTGTGCATGTCGTCGCTTGAATTGCATGAATGGTGTTGGGTTATTGTGTGCAGAAGCCACAACACTTCAGTCCTCAGAGTTCCAGCTTGTGTAAGAAGTTGACAAAAAACTTGAACACCGTGATTCAATCCAGCATTACCAGTCTGTGATCCAGCAGGAGTTGATCTAGTAGGTGCAGACATGTACAACTCCATTGGTGCCAAACTTTCTCGAATACCGACGTGGCATCGGTGCTTTTCCGATTTAATATGGGTCTAATTTTCACTTTATTCACTTTTCATATTTTATCATATTATGCATGTGAATGTAAACAATCATATTCCGTATCAGGTTATGTCAGAAACATGTCATAGTATCCTATTATGTAATAAATATGTGAAACATTTTATAGTAGTGTACGTCACCAAAGTTAATATATGCGTTTGTTAGAAAAACCCTTTTCCTTTGCTCGTAGAGCCTTGAAAATCTCTATAGCCTTGGCAGCGCACCCTTGTATATGCACCTTGAGATCTGATGAAAATTGACATCCTACACTTTAATTTTCACTTTTTCATAGTTTATTATCATATTATGCATGTTAAAGTAAACAATCATATTTCTTATCAAAAGGTTTAGGCATTGGGATCCCACCAGACAAAACAAAACAAATCAGTGAGCTTGTATTTTTTGCTATAATGTTGAACTTTAAAGCAGTGGTTTTCATAATGGGGACCGCCAGGGGGCGCCAGGGGGGCGTCAACAACAATTCTCACTCTCAGGCAACCACACACACACACAATCTATTCCTAATGTAATGTAATATAAAGATGTACGATGTAATTATTAATTTAAAAAAAGGGGGATATATTCAGAAGTCTGTATTTTTAATGTGTTTTAAAGACATCTTGCAAAAGGGGGGCCTCAGTCAAATGTTAATGCCATTTGGGGGGCCTTGCCCTGGAAAAGTTTGGGAACCCCTGCTTTAAAGAACCTTGCTGAAGCTTGTGAGGAAGGTTGCCAGTTGTCAGCAAAATTCCCACCCCGACTACAATTCAAAATCCTCACTAAACGATTTGAAACCCAGGCCCAAATTTTTCTTTCCTTTTTTTCTTGGTCTTTTCAGGATTTTTTTTTTTTTTTTTGTGTTATACACACACACACACACACACACACACACACACACACACACACACATATATATATATATATATATATATATATATATATATATATATGCAATACTCTATATTATTATTAGATCGGTATTGTTGTCAACTGTAGCCAAAAAAGTGACACTGTTGTTTTGAAACAAAAAGTAGGACACCTGACCATCGCACTCATATGTGGTTCTTCCCCAAACTGTTGTCACAAAGTTGAAAGCTCAGAATTGTATAAAATGTTTTGTATGCTTTACAATTTCCCTTCACTGGAACAAAGAGGCCCAAACATGTTCCAGCATGACAATGTCCTTGTGCAGATAGTGAGGTTTGCGTGTGTGTGTCAGCCCAGTATTGGGCAGTCTGAAGGCTTGGGGGAAGAAACTGTTACACAGTCTCTCCGTGAGGGCCCGAATGCTTCAGTACCATTTTCCAGACGGCAGGAGGCTGAAGAGTGTGTGTGATGGGTGTGTGAGGGGTCCTCCACAGTGCTGCCGGCTTTGCGAATGCAGCATGTGGTGTAAATGTCTGTGATGGAGGGATAAGAGACCCCAGTGATCTTCTCAGCTGTCTTCACTATCCGCTGCAGGGTCTTGCGATTCGATGAGGTGCAATTTCCGAACCAGACAATGATGCAGCAGCTCAGGATGCTCTCAATAGTTCCTCTGTAGAAGATGGTGAGGATGGGAGGCAGGAGATGGGCTTTCTTCAGCCTTTCCAGAAAGTAGAGACACTGCTGGGCTTTCTTGGTTATGGAGCTGATGTTGAGGGACCAGGTGAGGCTTGCCACCTGGTAGAATCCGAAATACATTTTGTTCACAACTATATATTGTTTTAAGTTGCTGACTGTGGGAAGGGCGAGATGCGGGTTGTATTAAATATAATGGTATTTACTGAAATATTAACAAATATAGTAAGAATTACCATTGAAAGTAAAAAACAAAAAAACAAACAAACAAAAAAACCCCACACCAACCAGTCATCCTAATTAGAGACATTTCAAATTATGCGGTGTTGCAAACCTATAAATGAAATCTTTCAGTAGAAATCATTCACTATGGCAATCAAAGATCCAGTGAAATAAGTAAATCAGAATCACATGAAATTAAAAGTTTCAGTGGAGCTATTACAGAACCATCTTTTATAATCATTTTTTTTAACTAAAATAAATGCTATCATGTAAACAGCATATATAGCTATCATCTCACACTGTCATGTTTACTGTGCTATTGTATTATGTGTTGCACCATGGTTCTGGAGAAACATTCTCTTCCACAGTATATAAGCTATGTAGAGGAATGACAATAAAGTCATGCTAGACCCACTTAATTTGACTTTATCTACAGGTAGTCATGAGTTTATAGCTAGATTTTTTTTTTTTTTTCATTTTTCACATTATATGAAGTCTGCCAGTACCATGTGATGAAAAACAGCCCCACACCATGATGCTTCATCTCCAAACTTCACTGTTGCTGTAGTATTTTTAGGGTGATGTGCAGTGCCATTTCTTCTCCAAACATGGTGTGTAGTATCACAACCAAAAGTTCAATTCTGCTCTCGTCTGACCAGACTACACTCTCCCAGTATTTCATAGGCTTGTCCAAATGAGTTGTAGCAAACTTTAAACGAGCTTTGACATGCCTTTTCTTTAGTAATGGAGTCTTGCGGGGTGAGCATGAGCAGTGGAGTGCATTGCCTATTGTTTTCTCTGTGACGATGGTACCTGCTGCCTCCAAGTGTTTCTGGAGCTCTTTCCGAGTGGTCCTTGGCTCTTGGGCTACTCTTCTGACTATTCCTCTGACTCCCTGGTCAGAAATCTTGTGAGGAGCTCCTGTGCGTGGCCGGTTGATGACGGAGTGATGTTGCTTCCACTTGAGGATAACGGCCCCAACGGTGCTTACTGGAAAATTTCAGAAGTTTTGAAATACGTCTGTATCCGATTCCATCAATATGTTTCGCAACAATAAGGTTGTGAAGGTCTTGGGAGAGCTCTTTGCTTTTACCCATCATGAGATGTTTCTTGTGTGACACCCTGGTAACAAAAACCCTTTTTATAGACCATCAATTTACTAACCCAGCTGATATTAATTTGCACAGATAGGAGGTATAATTACTTACAGATTTCAGCTGGTTCCTTGCCTTGGAGAACTGCTTTTTCTTAGCGTGTTCAATACTTTTTCCCCGTGTCATTCCTCTTTATTACTCATAACTTTATTTATGGACTTTAACGTTGTGAATTCTTTATATTTCCTGATTACTTGAGTTAATACTGATGTCTGGGGAAAATTTCATGTGAATAACCACTGGAAATATATTTACTGAAAAAAATGTTGATGTATTCAATACTTATTTCCCCCACTGTATAACAGAAGATAAATAAACAAAACAAATCTGAAAGAACACTGAAAAATAGACTCTATGTAATAACTTCAGAAAATAGCAATGATAAAAATAATTAACTAACAGGTTTGGTGGAATTTCTTTACACTCAATTTGTGATCAGAATTGACCTGAAATAAGGAGGGAATTCAGTGGTTTTGGAAAACCATGCTACAGCACCTCATTTCATTCAAACTCAGTTTTAAAATAGGAAGGCTGAAATGGAGTGTCAACCATCTTTATTCCTCACAATCTTGTTATAATGTTACAGAACAGTGACAACGGCAAAAATTCAGCGTCTCTGTGCTACAAAATATTGTTTACATCAGAGTGAGGCCATAATGGCAAAACAGTGTGGATAAACAGTAGTCATTGGCAAACATGAAATAAGATTGTAAAAGAGCAGGGCTTTGAAAGAAACTGATGATCTGACAGAATATCTGTCCGAGCCACTGTATAAAGAAGCAGGACGTTGAGAGTGGATTAGTTAGGACTGACGATGTATTTATTAGGCTATGAATGGGAAACACTGGTGATGCATCAACACTCTAGACTGCACTAAGTGTAAATTTACACCAGAGGGATAAAGCTGAAAACATACTTAATACACTACATGGCCAAAAAGTATGTGGACACCTGACCATCACACCCATACATGGTTCTTGCCCAAACTATTGCCACTAAGTTGGAAACACATAATTGTATAGAATGCCTCTGTATGCTGTAGCATTAAATTTTCATTTCAGTGGAACCAAGAGGCCCAAACATGTTCCAGCATGACGATGCCCCTGCGCACAAAATGAGCTCCATGAAGACATGGTTTGCCAAGTTGGTAGTGGAGGAACTCTGGTGACCTGCACAAAGGCTTGACTTCAACCCACCCTTGGGATGAACTGGAACACTGATTGTGTCTCAGGCCTCCTCCACCGACATCAATGCCTGTCCTCACTAATGATCTTGTGGCTGAATGAGAAAATCCTTACAGCCACGCTCCAAAATCTAGTGGAAGGCCTTCAGAGAAGAGTGGAGGTATTGTAACAGCAAAGGGGGAAAAACTAGACTGGGAAGTTCAAAAAGCACACATGGGTGTGATGGTCAGGTGTCCACAAAGTCTTAGCCATATAGTATAGCATGAAACAAATATATTTCTGTCATTTTCAGTCACAAATTATTGGTGACTTTTTGTTATTTCATTGGTGTAAAGCTGATGTGACCCCCCCCAAATAAAAATAAAAAAAAACAGTCAGCCAGTTTGTCTTCTGAACCTGAACTTAAATCAGATAATATTAAAGCAAACAACAACAACAACAACAACAACAAAACCCAACCTGAGTTCAAATAAAGCAGTTCAAATTGGAGATCAAAAACATGGAAAACTTGAGTTATAAAATCGAGTGCATAAAACTGCCTTCTGTTTGTTTGTCCACATGAGTAAGAGCTACAAAAACCTCTTCTATGTGCTTTCATGGCATCTTTCTTTTTTTCTTATTTTATTTTAAAAACAGTTCCATTATCTGATATGTACATATCCTCAATATATCATATCATATATATCTTAGTTTCACAATACTTAAAAATCTTTTAGACTGCAATCTTAACCCTCATGTATGGTATTATCAGTATTTAAAACATAAAATCACTGACGCAGTATAACAGTACATCTCTAAACCAATTTAAAACTCTTCTAAAATGATTGACTCCTTTCTGTACAAGCCCAATGCAAGATACAATCTATATACATTGTAACCAGACATTCCTTGCATAAGATTTTATGTAGTAGTCAGAGAACATGGCCACCAACACTGCATCTCAGTCCAAAGTCTAACTGGTGTTAGTGATCCTGTGTCTGAGCATGGACTAGCACAGTTCGACAAGTGCGAACGTCCTGATCAGCAGCTGCTGTTCTTGAACTCTCCATTCTCTGTGATGGAGAGCTTAGTGGGATTAGTGGGTGAGATGCCGTTGCGAAGGTTGTGCATGCTGTAGCGCTCTTTGACCTGAGTGAGGGCGCTCATGAGGCGCGAATTAGCTGCATCAAGGGAGCTGATCCGCTTTTCCTGCAAAACACACAGACAGAGACACAGACATGTCAGTCCCTACAGACACAAGACAAGGAAAAGTAAACACATACCTTTTAATCACAAAATGAATAAGCTAAATAATGACTGGAATGGCAAGTAGCAGTGTTTGGCCACAGCCTTGGTGCATTTATTAAAAGAACTGTATTCTAAAACAAATGTATTTTAATGACCGAAAAACAACTGAAAGAAAAATATCTTTGTCCAGCACAAAGCATGCTACAAAGTCTGATTACCACCTGTAGTGAACTCAGTGAAACGGATCTAAACATAACGTGTAAACATAAAAAACATAAAAATTAAACATAAAAATGAAGAACAAGAGCCAAGGAAATGACAGAAAACTGGGCAGAGGGGGCTGGAAGAGGCAGGATGGGGGTACTCTGGGAAAGCAGCCAAAGCTCAAGCTCTCACACACTCACACACAACAGCTAGTGAAACTACTAAGAGCACCCCATTCAACACACATTCCTCAATATCAGCGTTTTATTAGGATGTGAGATTCACAATCAAATAGTTACAACAAAGTACGCATCAATACTCAGACAGAGTAAGACTAAGTAATGGAATAAGCCTAGATCAGGAGAATAATCCCCGAAAGCCATGCCGCCCTCTCCGCTACGCCCAGTGAACTCTCACATTTATTACTTAAACATTGTCAGACTGTCATGAAATGAGCGCAAACACAATGAACTGGATGTAAAGCACCCCAAAGAAGGTCAAAATCTCTCATTAATGGCAGGGAGTTGGGATTGGCCACACTTTGCTCTCGAGACTTCATTAGTCTTCATTAGTCCTCATTAGTCCATTTTGCCAGACCGATCTCCTGAGTTACAGAAAAGCTCTTAGTACTGTTAGATCAACAGATCTCTCCACCCTAATAGAAGATAACAAGAATAATCCTGGATTCTTAATTTTATACTGTAGCAAAATTAACAAGGAATAGGACCACCGTGGATGCGTGCACACCATCAACATGTAGTTGTGATGACTTCATGAATTTTTTCAATGACAAAATGAAAAATACGAGGCAAATCATTACGACTGTTAATTTAACGGCAGACAATTTGATAACTAAACATGTAGACAACAATATAACCATATCAGATCAGCCATTAGAAGGTTTAACTCCCCTTCTAGAGACCAAACTAATTTAACTAATTTCCTCATCAAAATCATAAACTTCTTTACTAGTCTACCTACTATTTCTTCAAACATATAATTCCAGCAGCAATCAAACCTCTTCGAAAAATAATCAATTCTTTCCTTAGCACTGGCTATGTACCTAAATCCATTAAACTAGTAGTTATCAAACACCAGATTGAAAAACCTGACCTCATCCTCTGTCAGCTGTCCAACTATAAACCTCCCTTTATCTCTAGATTCCTAGAAAAGGTTGCATCAGCTACGCTCGTACCTACATAGGAATAACATTCCTGAAATGTAACAGGCAGGATTTAGCACAGAGACAGCACTGGTTAAAGATCAGTTTAACCAGCGACCTGGCTTACCTACCGCTAGTCTCTGATCAGGGTTGTGTCTCCTTGCTTGTGTTGCTTGACCTTAGTGCAGATTTTGACACCCTTATTTAGTCTACTTGATAGACTAGAACATGTTGGTGGAGTTAAGGGAGCAGCCCTCTCCTGGTGCACGTCTTAGTTGACTGATTTTTTTGTATTGATTCTAAAATACAACGATTGACCTATAAAGCACTGAATGGTCTCGTGCCGCAGTACCTGAGTGAACGTTTGGTGTTTTATGATTTGTCACACCTACTTTGATTAAAAGGTGCAGGCTCTTTGTTGGTACCTCAAATAGTGAAGGCTACAGCATGGGGAAGAGCTTTCTCTTACAAAGCCCCACAGGTATGGAACAGCCTGTTTGTATTACCTTCTGGCTGTCCCTTTTAGTTATGCGGTCATAGCTAGTATTGCCAGAGTCCGTGCTTATACCTACTCATCTGTATTTCTCTCTCTCTCTCTTTCTCTCTGTGTCTCTCTCAATCTGTCAAGCAACAAATGCTACTCCCGAGATACCAGTGATACTTAAACCTTCTGCTCTCTGGACCTGCCTGATCCATCCCGATGCCTTACCTCTGGTTGGAGTTCTCACCACCTGAAAATCACTCGCTTCTGAGCATGGCTCACATGGACAGCCTAAAGATCAATGAGATTACTGTGGATGGTACCACAGAAAAACCATAAAGATGGCTGTGCATGTTCTTCCTTGGATAGCCTTAGGACTGCAAATGCTAAGAACAGTTTTGCTCTCAAGTCTCCATCAGAAGTTATTAGCAGTTGATAACGTCAACAAAATAGACTTCAAGTTAAAATTATAACTAATTGAAAAATGACTCATATTCATAAGTTCCTGTTAACACAATTACAGTTTTTGACTACATACGTATTATACAGTTATAAGATGGAAATTATCGACAATTGCACTATACGGTGTCACCCAGATGGGTTCCCATTTGAATCTGGCTCCTCACAAGGTTTCTTCATGTCAGCTCAAACTTTATACATTTATCCCTAACGAGCAAGCCAGACGTTGCTCATTAGTGATACATTTATACATTTAAAATGTAAATCTGGAATGTATACATTTTTGTAAAGCTGCCTTCTGACAATTTCCACTGTTAAAGTGCTATTCAAATAAAACTGAATTGTTATTACTGAATTGAGAACTGAAGTCTTTTTGAATCTGTCACCATACTGCTTCCCTATTTCTTTCCTCAATGCAAAACTCTACTGTATATTCACTCTTGCACTCGGGGGTTGGGGTTAAAACCTCAAAACAAAAAACTGAAGTTGTAGCCAGGCATGGGTGTTGGGTTTTGGTGGCGCTCACACAAGCATAGCTGTCCTGCAGCAGCTCCAGAGTTCAGAGTTCACTGCTCATACTTGCCTGCTTGTATAACCTCAGCTCCTTTAGAGACCTGCAGTTTAGTGGGACACAAGTTACAACAAGCCAGTCAACAGCCTCTCTCAAGGCCACAGATGAACACACTGCTCCTGTCTTTACTGCACTAATCCACAGGTCACAGGTTTTATTCTCATAGCCAAAGATTCAGAATTATACATAAATAAAATAGAACACAATACACAGAAACTGCAGACGAGTGTACATGAGTTGTGATTTGGCCTTGTCGTACCTGTGCATCTATGATCTTCTGCTTTGCATCTATAACCGCCTGCATCTCTGCATGGTCTCTCTTCAACTCCTCCTCCACTGCCATTAACCTGTTGTGCCAAAGGAAGACAGTACACCATAAGCAATAAGCAGACGTATGGACATGTTTGTTGCATGCTAATAAATTCTTAAAATGAGAATTGAGGTAAATGCCACAAGATCACAAGAAAATGAATTTCAATATGAGAACAAAAAACAAAAATATAGTCAGACCATATTATATTGTATAAAGCACAGGTGTCAGACTAATTTAACCTGCAGAAACTTATCAGTACCAGAGGATCCACATTAAAGCAGAATTAACACAACATAATGAACCCAAATTTAAAGGTTCTAGCAGTAGCATGTGCACAACTGCATTAACTCCTAGTATTTATGTTTTTATTTTCAGTGTTAGTGTAGCTACCTACAAATATATCATAAAAGTTGGAATCGAATGAAATAAAAAGTGACGACTTTTATGGAAGTGCTACATCCATTAAAGAATGCAGTTTACATCACCACTATGACACAAAACTAAATATTAAAACTAAAGATTAACTGATATTAAATCAGATATTAAAACTGATTAAAACCTGGAGGATCATCACATTCACCTGTAGTCTCATTTATCAACTGTACACAAATGTACAGCCTTCTTCTATGCACACTTTGATAAATGAGCACCCAGGTGTGACAAAGTCTTTGCAAAATACATATTTTTAATGCCCTTTGAGGGTAAATACATATGCCAGAGTGGCCCAGGTAGAAACAGAGTTTGACATGCACTTTGCATTGCTTTTAGTATACACACACACACACACATACCTGCAGATAATGCTCTTCATTTGGCTGTCCTTCTCATCCTGTTGCCGCCGCAGGCGCTCCTCACTGTCCTCCAGGCGAGACTTGTACTCCAGCAGCAGCCTCTGCATTTGCTGCTCTTGTGCCGCAAGCCGGCGTTCATACTCTTCTAAGCGACGGCCAGACACACGCAGCCGCTCTTTCAGCTTTGAGATCTCTTGCTCATACTACGAGTGATCATGTATAAAGAATATGGTAAGAAGGAAAGGAAAATATTAAATATACATTTTCATACATATAGGGGTAGAAATTCTAGTGATTGATGATTTACTGTAGAGTCCGTTTAGTGTCATAGTACTAAGTAAACATTCTTTTGTGAAAGTCATGCCTAGTTGGCATATCTGAAAAACTCAGTTTTCAGTTTTTTTTTATTGGAGCAGTTTCTTGATGCCTTGACAGGTACCTTCTCCACATGCTTGCTTTCCTTCTTGCTCTGGCCATCCTCCTCGTCCTCCTCATACTGGCCATTATTCAGCACCCACGCTGCCGTCCGCTCAACAGGAGACATGGTGACCGACTCGACAGGAGAGTGCACCTATATGTATGTGTATATATGTATATATGTATATATATGTATGTGTACATATATATATATATATATATATATATATATATTTTATATATGTGTAAATATATATATATACATACACACGCATACACAAGGGGAAATAAGTATTGGATGAGTCAACATTTTTTTTCAGTAAATATATTACCAATGAGGTTATTCACATTAAATTTTCACCAGATTTTGGTATTAACTCAAGAAATCCTAACATTAAAGTCAATAAATGAAGTTATGTATAATAAAGAGGAATGACGCAGGAAAAAAGTATTGAACACACTAACTGAAATGTATTTAATACTTAGTGGAGAAGTCTTTGTTTGTAATGGCAGCTTCAAGACACTTCCTGTATGAAGAAATCAATGGGCCGCAGTATTCAGGTGTGATTTTGGTCCATTCTTCTAAACATCCATCCACTTACCGCTTACTTCTTTCAGGGTCACGGGGAACCTGGAGCCTATACCAGGGAGCATCGGGCATAAGGCGGGGTACACCCTGGACAGGGTGCCAATCCATCGCAGGGCACACTCACATACACATTCACACACCCATTCATACACTACGGACACTTTAGACACGCCTTTAGAATCAGCCTACCGTGCATGTCTTTGGACTGGGGGAGGAAACTGGAGTACCCGGAGGAAACCCCCGCAGCACAGGGAGAACATGCAAACTCCGCACACACATGGCCCCGGCGGGACTCGAACCCCAGACCCTGGAGGTGTGAGGCGAACGTGCTAACCATGTGCGCCCTCTTCTAAACATATTGTCTTTAAATCTTGTTCAATTGGATTCGAGTCAGGTGATTGACTGGGTTTGTTCTTTCTCTGAAACCAATTGAGAGTTTCCTTTGCTGTATGTTTTGGATCGTTGTCCATCTGGAAGGTCCACCCACGTCTCATCATCATCCTGGTGGATGGCAGCAGATTCTTCTCAAGAATCTCCCGGTAAAGGGCTCCATTCATTGTTCCTTCAATTATATGAAGTCTGCCAGTACCATGTGATGAAAAACAGCCCCACACCATGATGCTTCACCTCCAAACTTCACTGTTGGTGTAGTGTTTTTAGGGTGATGTGCAGTGCCATTTCTTCTCCAAACATGGTGTGTAGTACGACAACCAAAAAGTTAAATTTTGCTCTCGTCTGATCAGACTACACTCTCCCAGTATTTCATAGACTTGTCCATATGAGTTGTAGCAAACTTTAAACGAACTTTGACATGCCTTTTCTTTAGTAATGGAGTCTTGCGTGGTGAGTGTGAGCAGTGGAGTGCATTGCCTATTGTTTTCTCTGTGACGATGGCACCTGCTGCCTCCAAGTGTTTCTGGAGCTCTTTCCGAGTGGTCCTTGACTCTTGGGCTACTCTTCTGACTATTCTTCTGACTGCCTGGTCAGAAATCTTGTGAGGAGCTCCTGTGCGTGGCCGGTTGATGACGGAGTGATGTTGCTTCCACTTGAGGATAATGGCCCCAATGGTGCTTACTGAAAGATTCAGAAGTTTTGAAATACTCTGTAACTGACTCCATCAATATGTTTCACAACAATAAGGTTGTGAATGTCTTGGGAGAACTCTTTGCTTTTATCCATCATGAGATGTTTCTTGTGTGACATCTTGGTAATGAAAAGCCTTTTTATAGACCATCAATTTACTAACCCAGCTGATATTAATTTGCACAGATAGGGGGTATAATTACTTATGGATTTCAGCTGATTCTTTGCCTTGGAGAACTGCTTTTTCTTAGCGTGTTCAATACTATTTTTTCCCGTGTCATTCCACTTTATTAAACATAACTTTATTTATGGACTGTAATGTTGTGAATTCTTTTTATTTGTGGATTTGTGGAGTTAATACTGATATCTGGGGAAAATTTCATGTGAATAACCACATTGGAAATATATTTACTGAAAAAAATGTTGACGAGTTCAATACTTATTTCCCCCACTCTGTGTGTGTATATACATACACACACACACACACACACTATATTGCATATATACAGTCATGTGAAAAAATAAGTACCCCCCATGGAAATTGTTGGTTCTTTTGACATATTTGGACATATTTGATCCTCTTTGAAACAGTGCCTATTAATAAAATTGATAAACTCAACACACAAAAGTGCCAGTTTGTAGTAATTTTCACAAATTAAATGAACAAAAAAAACAGATCAGTCACATGGAAAAAGTAAGTATACCCCTACATTTATCACACCTTCCATAAAAATAGAATCAGGTGTTCAAGATTGGATTCCAGTGATTAGAACCTGCTTAGGGACTGCAGGTGGAACCTGTCTTATTTAAAACCGTCTCATATCTAGTGTCTGGTGTTCCTTTTGTTATTGAGGTGTGTGGTGTCATCATGCAAAAATCTAAGGAGTTCTATAAGGCCTTCAGAAAAAGGTTGTGGATGCCTATGAGTCTGGCGAGGGATTTAAAAAGATTTCCAAATTATTTGAAATATGCCATTCCACTGTAAGGAAAATCATCTACAAATGGCACAAATTTGAAACGACTTCCAATTTCTCCAGGACTGGACGTCCCAGCAAATTCAGCCCAAGAGCAGACCATCTGATGCAAAAAGAAGTCTCCAAGAACCCCAAAATTTCATCATAGGATCTGCTAGTAAGGCTAGTAACCTGCATGGGAGGCATGGCAGGAAAAAGCCTTTCTTTCTAAAAAAGAACATTACAGCAAATCTACACTTTGCCAATGAGCATATGGAAAAGACCAGGCCTTTTGGAATAATGTGTTCTGGACAGACGAATCAAAGATAGAGTTGTTTGGCCACAGTAACAGCAGACATGTCTGGCGCAGACCAAAGCCAGCTTTTCAGGAGAAGCACCTCATACCAACTGTGAAGGATGGTGGTGGAAATGTTATGTTTTGGGGTTGCTTCACTGTCTCAGGGACTGGACAGTTTGCATTCATTGATTCAACTATGCATATCATCAAAGAGTGCTTGAAGATAATGTGTGGCCATCTGTCCGAAAGTTGAAGTTCAACCAAAAGTGTTATCAACAGGATAATAAGCACAAAAGGATCTTAAGCACACTAGAAAATCCACTGCTAGAAGAAATGGAGGATTATGGAATGGCCAAGTCGAAGCCCGGATTTGAATCCTATAGAAATGTTGTGCGGGAATGTTGTTGAAACGGGCAGAACATGCAAGAAAACCCTCAAACATCTTTCAACTGAAAGAATATTGCATGGACAATGATGCAAAATGCCTACAAGAAGTTATTTCTGCTAAAGGGGGCAATACTATCTTCTGAGGCCAAGGGTGTACTTACTTTTTCCATGGAACAAATCTATTGATATTTCTGTTGAATAAATGGTTGAAAAAAGCTATTTTTCCTTGTGGTTTTGTTCATGTATATCAACTTTATTAGGCACTGTTTCAAAGACGATCAAATACTTGCTTGTCTGAATATGTAAACAAAAAAAAAAAAAAGACAACAATTTCCATGGGGTGTACTTTTTTTTTCTTTTTCACATGACTGTATATAGTATATTGTATAATACTGTGCAAAAGTCTTAGGCACATGTAAGAAATGCTGTAAAGCAAAGATAGCTTCAAAAATAAGTAAATTAAAATTTCTACAATTTGTGCACTTTTATAAAGAAACGAATTCTTCTGTAGACTTTGACTGTTCCACTAGCTTCTTTTTTTATTCATGCAAAACCCACCAGCCTTTGTTTAAAAAAAATGTCGTTATATGATGCTTTCTTTACTGGCATACATTCTTCTGCAACATTAAATTTTCTGTTGAAAAAGTAATATTTGGAAAACAATTTTTCCCCCGTTGCAATGACTCACTAATGCAGTCTTAAAATAAACATCTATAACAAAATTTGCACTGAAAAAAAAAAAAAAAATGGTTTGCTCAAGACTTATGCCATCACACCTATATGTAGGTCTTCCTAAAACTGTTGGCACAAAGTTGGATACACACAATTGTCTAGAATGTCTTCATATAGCATTTTTACTTCACTGGAATTAAGATTCCATATTGTTATGCATACCAGCATAACAATTATGCATAGATAAACTGTTCCATTTTGCCAAACTAAACTCAGCAAAAAAAGAAACGTCCCTTTTTCAGGAGATTGTATTATAAAGATAATTTTGTAAAAATCCAAATAAGCTTTACAGATCTTTATCGGAAAGGGTTTAAACAATGTTTTTCATACTTGTTCAATGAACCCCAAACAATTATTGCACATGCGGAACAGTCCTTAAGACACAAACAGTTTACAGGCGCTAGACGATTAAGGGCACAGTTACAATAACTTAGGACACTAAAGAGACCTTTCTACTGATACTGATACTGATCTGATAAAGATTGGTTGGTATCAAGGGGACTGCCTTACAATGGTTCAGCTCATATCTTAAAGACAGGTCCTTTTTGGTAGCGTTGGGTAATTTCTCCTCATCTTCTGCTCCTATTATTAGTGGTGTACTTCAAGGCTCCATTCTGGGCCCACTTCTTTTTAACTTGCGTCCTTTGGGGAATATTATTAGAGCGCACAATGTCTCTTCGTTTATATGCTGATGATACCCAGTTGTACATCCCGTTGTAAAGCTGGTGACTCCATTCAACCATTGTTGGACTGTCTCAACGATATTAAAAAATGGTTAACAAATAACTTTCTCCAACTTAATGAAGACAAAACCGAAATAATTGTTTTTGGTCCCCCGAGATTGAACAATGGTCTCAGTAATGAGCTTCGTAATCTCTTCTCCTCAATTTCTTCTCAGGTTAGGAACCTTGGTATCATCCTAGACTCAGAATTATGCTTAACCGA
Source organism: Ictalurus furcatus (assembly GCF_023375685.1). Taxonomy (NCBI): domain Eukaryota; kingdom Metazoa; phylum Chordata; class Actinopteri; order Siluriformes; family Ictaluridae; genus Ictalurus; species Ictalurus furcatus. Next base: position 5,665,320 of record NC_071261.1, on the reverse strand, counting down.
GCAAATCAGTTAAGAATAGTTTTTATCAATTACGGATTATTTCCAAACTTAAAACATTTTTGTCATTCCAAGATTTGGAGAAGATTATTCATGCTTTTATCACATCGTGGATAGATTATTGTAATCCAATGTGCTCGTCTCCAGATGGTGCAGAATGCAGCTGCAAGGCTGTTGACCAGGGCAAAGAAATATGATCATGTCACCTCAATTTAGCATCGCTCCATTGGGTCCCGGTCCAGTTTAGGATCCAGTTTAAAATTCTGTTGTTCGTCTTTAAAACTCTTAATGATCAAGCTCCTTCTTATCTCAAAGATCTTCTTACACCAAATTCATCCAGTGGATTTTTAAGATCTTCTGATAGGTTTCTTCTGTATGTCCCTCGATCCCGTTTAAAAACAAAGGGTGATAGAGCTTTTTCAGTCGCTGCCCCTCGTTTATGGAATCAATTACCACTGGACATCTGCCGTGCACCCTCAATTATCATTTTCAAAAAGAGGCTGAAAGCATATCTCTTCTCCCAGGCGTTTTAATCTAATATCAATCTAATCTATTGTCTGTCTTTATTTGGTTTTATTCTGTTTTCTATTTTACTTTTCTTACTCTGTTCAGCACTTTGGTCCGCTTTGCTGTGTTAAACGTGCTATATAAATAAAATTTACTTACTTACTTACAGATGTGTTCAGAACAATAAACTGTAATGTCTGTAATGTAAGACGCCTAACACAGTGCTAGAGGGAGACAGGAAGGACAGCTGATTGTACTTGCAGTGGAAAATTATGTGTAAACATGTGTCCCCCCCAGACGTGATGGAGAACTTGCAGATGCCTTGGTGGAAGAGTGGAGTAACATCTCACATCAAGAACTGACCAATCCGGTGCAGTCCATGAGGATGAGATGCACTGTAGTACTTAAAGCAGCTACTGGCCACCAGATACTGACTCAGGGACTGTTCAGGGACTCATTATTCCATTTCTCTTCTTTAAATGTCTGTGAAACTTCTTCAGTTGTTGAATGTTTGATATTAATACAAATATTTACACATGTTAAGAAAATAAAAGCAGTTGAATGTGAGAGTTTCTTTTTTTTTTTTTTGCTGAGTATATTAACCACACATTCCAGATTTATATTGTTATCTGATACTGTCTTTGTTTGTGTTCATGCCATAATCCCATACATGAAAGCATACTGTGTATGTGTGTTTGCACTCCTGTTGGAGCCATGGCTGTGTGTTTGTTAAACTGAATGAAATATATACTATATGACCAAATGTATGTGGACAGCTGAACATAACACCCAGACAAAACACAACTGTCAGAATAACAGTGACAAGTGACAGAATGCCTTTGTATGTTGTAGCATTATGAATTACTTTCACTGGAATTACAGGGCCAAGCCCAAACCTGTGCCAACATGACAAAGTGAGGTCTATAAAGACCTGATTTACCAAGGTTGGTGTAGAACAACTTAAATGGCCTCCAGAAAGCACAGACCTCAACCCCAGTAAAACACATTTGGAATGAACTATAATGCCAACTGCCAGCCAGGCCCTCTTGCCAGATATGAGTGCTTGACCTCACTAATGCTAAAGACTCCAGTTATAGCAGCAAAAGGGGAACAATTAATGCCCATGGTTTTGGAATAGGATGCTCAATATTCAGGTGTCCATATATTTTTGGCTGTATGGTGTAGATACAAATGAATGTGCATACCTGTCTGTTAGTTCTGTTGCTTGGGATGGGGCTGTCTCGTGAGCAGATTGACTGCTGTCTGGAGCTAGCTTCACTTTGCTGTTTTGGGTCTGTATTGACACTGCTGCTGCTGCGTAGTGAGGTGCTATGAGGCAGTGAGCGTGACAACCCACCATTTGTTCTACTTTGCTGTTCCACCTTTACAATATGTGCTGTCCCTGCTCCACTCTGCCTGGCTACAGCCATTACCTGTGGCCCTGACTGGGCTTCAACTAGGGCTGTATGCCAGCAGGGAGAGCGTGCTTCCTCCTCCTCAAGACTGGTGGTGGAAGGTAACCTTTTCCTGGGTGTAGTGCTGGGGCTTGCACTGTGCAAGCTTGCTGTGCTCAGGTTCTCTGAGCTGGAGTGGGCCTGAAGTGATGTCTGAGCTGAGCGGAGTGCATGCATGTTGCTTAGCTGGTATACAGGGTTCTGAAAGCAGAGAGGCTGTAGGCTGCGTTGCTGGCTTAAAGACGGTTGCAGAGGCCGGCGGATCTGTGGTGCACTCTGAGGTACGTTTTCCCTTAGCGTGACCACTTTGGCCTGCTGTTGCTGTGGATGGTGGTGATGGAGGTGAGGAAGAGGGGAAGGCAGTGGACCGATGGATGCTTGGGAACCTACGCGACCTATTCTCGGTGGGGCATCATGAAGAATGTGCGAGTCCTGTAGGTCCATCAGGGAGATACTGCGCCCGTTAGGGAGGTGGCTCTCTCGGTCCTTGTCGGAGAAGCTTGTGCTGTGCAGGGACGGCTGCTGGCACAGTAAGGGTGCCTTTCCACGTGACAGAACTTCTACATGATCTTGCACTGGAGATTTAGCATTCCGAATTTCACTGTGAAAAATGAAAACATAAGGAAAATCCCATAAGGCTCACATAACCCCAACTGCCACTGCATATGTAAGCTATTAAAAACTATTCTAAATCCTCTCAGGCTGGCAAGTCCCAATAGCAGAACCAGTGATGTGCTTACAGGGAAGGCTATCGACAAAGCTATCCATCTGTACCTGTCATTTGGGTCCTCAAATATCCTCTGTAGTCCTGAAGAGACACTGCCATTGATGTTGTGCATGGAGCCATGGTCTTGGAAATGTCTCAGCTGCTGCTGGATTGGTGTGGGGCTGGACAGTGAGCGTGTGATGTCACCCAGGATACGTGGCAGAGGACCCAGTTTGGCCACTGTCGCCTGCAGGAAGGAATTGTCACCCTGGGGTTGATGTATTTTTTCAGCCCGAGCAGTTTAAGGAAGGGGATGGCCAACATAATGGTGGAACAGCAGAACCAGGAAACACATTGTGTTGGGTGGAAAAATGGAGAGAGCAAACAGAGGAAGGTGGAAAAGAGAGAGAACAGAAGATGGGGATGGGAACACAGAAAAAAAGATTTAAAATTAAGAATAAATAGAAAAAAAAATAACACATGCTTGCAAAAATTATGAGCCATTCCAAAATAAACCAATTAAATGGTGGGATTGAAAGGTAAAATGCAGTGCATGCATCAAGGCCAAATATCAAGTCTGAATGTCCGTGATGTAGGAAGGGCTAATGACCAGAGGTAAACATATCACAGGGAAGTCAATGTTAATGAAGTCAAAACATAATCAGGCTACAAGGTTGAGGCCCAGGACCAGCAGGGGTTAGAGTTGGGTTAGAGGAGTGGGAACCAGGAGTGTACCACCCATGTTGTTCCTGTTTACATCAGCAGGTTTAACCAATAACATATTGTAACCTGGAGGTACGGTATACTGTATTGTATACAAATGTAAAGATGAAATGTAAACACAAAAACAAGGAATTCAACAACAAATCATATCTAATATGAAAGATGACAAGTGGATGGAAGTGTCAGTGCATTTCAGTGAGTTTACTGGGGAAAAAACCGAAACAAACAGATCCTCATGCTCGATCATTTGGCACAGAGCCCAAACATGAGTAGCGCTGCAATGACTACTTGATAAGGTCAATTAAAAAAGGTAAAATCGTTAAAATACTGGTTAGAAGTTTCCAGAGGTACTGCTGCAGTGCCTTAATTGACAGTTCTGTACCTTGTCTAGCTGAGACACCACCTCCCACAGCAGGGCATGCAGCAGAGACAGCTCACGGCCTAAGTCAATGTATCCCTCAAAGCCTGGTGTGTTGGAGATGGTTTCGAGGTTGGAGATCTCCAGCAAGAAGCGGGTCATGCCTGCCCACTCATGCTCCAGGAAATCATTCATGAAGGCCATGTACTCCTCTTTATTGCCAAACCTGAGGACATGATGAGATAGACAATATATGATTTAAGGGATTTATACTTTTTTTTTTTTTTTTTTACTTTTCTGAAAGGTCTGTACAAAGAACGGAGAGAGAGAGTTCACAGTTTAGTTTTTTTTCATGCTGATAATATAAAAATTTAACAAATAAATAAATAAAAATCAAAAGGCCTTTCATTACTGCAGAAAACACAACTAATAAATAAATAAATAAATAAATAAATAAATAAATAAATAAATAAATAAATACACACTGGTACTTGTTCACCGGCTTTTCTGTCTCACCTACTGCAATCACACATGCTCTCTCATGCTCTCTCTCTCTCCAATAACTGTCTATCAATCCAACAGTTCAAGCGTCCGCTTCGCCTTGAGGCCGCATGACCACGTCACGTGGTATTTTATTTTTCTAACAATTCAATGGCCTGTCGTCAATTATTACTTACTTATTTCTGGAAAATCATTTTGGCATTTTGTTTGTTGTTAAATGTGTGTGCTGTGGTGGACAGTAGGCTAACTTTTCCATTATTTCAGTTAACTTGATGAAGAAATATGGAACTGTAATGCGGTCAAGACCTGACTGGAACTACTTTAGCTGTGATTTTACTGAAAAATAATAGCACATCTCAGAATGTCTGTTAGCAATCGAGAATTCAGATTCGAGAATTCAACAGCGCTGTGGTATAAGTAAGGAATAATCCAGGGTTATGTATACAGTGCATGATTTTAATCGGTAAAGAACCTCATGCTTATACCACGGTCACTTGCCAGCATTGACAAGTTAAAGCAATCATGGATGTTTGACTGAAAGAATAAAAATAATGGTTAATTTTCATTAATTATTTTATTTAAGGGTTGTTAGATCTAGAATTCTGCTTGCTCGGTGATGAGATAGTTATAGTTAGAGAGAGAGAGAGAGAGAGAGAGAGAGAGAGACAGAGGGAGAGTGAGAGAGGGAGAGAGAGAGGGAGAGAGGGAGAGAGAGAGGGAGAGAGGGAGAGAGAGAGGGAGAGAGGGAGAGAGGGAGAGAGGGAGAGTGAGAGAGAGGGAGAGAGACAGAGAGAGAGGGAGAGAGAGAGAGAGAGAGAGAGAGGGAGTGAGAGAGAGAGAGAGAGAGTGAGTGAGAGAGAGAGAGAGAGAGGGAGAGAGAGGGAGAGAGAGGGAGAGAGAGAGAGGGAGAGAGAGGGAGAGAGAGAGTGAGAGAGAGAGAGAGAGAGAGGGAGAGAGAGAGAGAGAGAGAGGGAGAGAGAGAGACAGAGGGAGAGTGAGAGAGGGAGAGAGAGAGAGAGAGAGGGAGAGAGAGAGACTCTGTGTGTGTGAATTACCTGCATCTGTGCCGGGTCTCTACTAATAATGAACCTGTGAGTATAATTACTGTAGGTAACTGTATGTGACTACAGTTTTTTTTAGGCAGAACTTTAATTTAGAACGGTGATTAAACTGACTGGAACTACCTGTGCATTATATGGTTTGAACGCACACGTTCCAGCCAATCAGAATCCAGTATTCAGACAGCCCATGGTATAAAATGAATTAAAGCGTGTATACTCTGTTTGAGGTGTGCTGCATACTTGGTGAAGTTTGCGAGGTTCTGGATGACTTTAGCGATGAGGGTGAGTGTGCGTGAGGTACGGTCGTCAGGATATTCCTGCATGAGGTTGAACAGGGATGGTGACATGATGGCTGGACAGAGAAAGCGCAGAAATAGTGAGGCACTGATTAATCTTTGGCTGATGTCCTGCTTCCCCCGAGCATGGCACTGTTGCTTCCATGAAGAAAACACCTCCTTCAGCTCACGGGGAAAGACACTAAGTGAGAGAGAACACACAAATCAATGGAGAGAGAATAAGTCTGGGTAAAGGGCTTTCATAATCTCTGTAAATCCATGTACCATCTGTTCAATCCACATCAGTTTTGAAATAAAAAAAAAAGGAATTTTTTTTTGTTTAACGATTTTAAAATATATTTAGTTTCATATTTAAGCATTCAAATCCTGAGTGTTCTTATATTGCATTTCCTATTAGAAATAGGAAATATGATTTAAAAAATGTATTTAATGGAGGATATACAGATTTAAGAATAATAATAAAAAAACTCATTTCCTACACACACACACACACACAAGTCACCAGTAGGTTTGAGGATCTGAACAGGGAAGATGCCGGGAAAATAGCTAAAAGATACTGGAAAGATGGCATCATTGGAGCTATGTCAAAATGTTTGATGATGGAATTACATACACTGATATGTTTGCTAATCTGGCTCCGTGTAAAGTCAGTGTAGAGACATGTTCGGCCATGAATGTACGCAGGTTTTGCCAAGACCACAACTTGAGAAGGAAAGTGGATGACAACCTCCGAGAAATAGCAATGGCCAAATCAATCCATGTGGCAAATTTGTAGGTTTGGCAATTCAGTTCAACGCTGCACATCATAGTAACCACAATGATAACATGGGCTCAACAAATGTACCTAATTTATTGGCCAGGTCACTGCCATTTCTGTGACGTAGTCATCAACTTGTCCTTTCTTCCAGGTCAAAACTGATGAACGGTCAACCTGTGTGTCTAAAATTCAGTATATAGACTAAAATTCTACAACCTATACAGACTGGATTGTTGGGTTGAGTTTACCAGTAGGAGTTGATGATCTTGCAGAAGGCTAGCTCACAGCACATTTTTAAGTTGCTTTGGTGTTCAGGCAGCTCACTGCTGGGGCACTTTGATGGATCCACCTCACAGTTCTCGTCCGACTCATACAGAGCTTTGATGAACTCTCCTTAAAAGAAGGGAAATGGAATGGGTTATGTCTCGATAGGTGCTGGTTATTTTCAGCAGACACACATCTACTGAACAATCAGATATTTATTTTGGGTAAATCAGTGGTCAACCAACATCGACATTTTGGTTTGATGACAAACGTTGCCGATCACAGGATGCCTCACATAGAACTGTTTTAAATACAGAGATAATTGACAGGATTTTCATGTCCCTGTGTGAATGGTGATCTATATGAACTATATGATAGCTGCAGTGAGATGTGAGCTCAGTGTTCACCCAAGAACATAAAGCTAAACACCTTTTCTAGCTTTTAATGATTAAATTACACCAGAGGTTCTCAACCTTTTGTAACTAAAGCCCCCTTAGCCTCCTTAGGGCAGCACAAAAAGGTACTAGATTTGTCGCTGTTGCAAAAAAAAAAAGTCGCTAAAGGGGCCTGAAAGGCCTCTAAGTTGGCAACACTGGTCTGCACTGACAGCTAGTTGAAAGGCAGCTAAGCTCCGCCTCTTCCCCAACAAAAAGAAAATACAGAAGGAGATAGAACGCAGAGTTTTTCCCATTTATGCACAATGTATTTGAAAAGCAATGAAATACACAGAGTACCCAAATGATGCCCTGTCTGTGTTTTTTTCTTGAAAACAATTTGCGCCCCCCCCCCTTCAGATCTCTCCGCGCCCCCCTGGTTGAGAACCACTGAATTAGACCACAGCTTAAGGAAACCCAGGCAGATGTCACTATTCTGAATGACATTTTGCTTAATATTACCCATATTCAAACCTTTACTTTAATAATCTTCTGTGAAAGATTTTCTATGTAAACCACAGGCAATCTGATGGTTTTCTACATGTTAAATAAATCAGTAGCAGTAGCATTCACCTACAGTGCATCATGCAGTCTGATTTTACCACTGAATTTTAAAGATAATTTACAGATCTTTATTGGAAAGGGTTCAAATGATGTGTTTTCATGCTTGTTCAATGAACCATAAACGATTATTGCACCTGTGGAACAGACCTTAAGACACGAACAGTTTACAGGCGGTTGGTGATTAAGGTCACAGTTACAATAAGTTAGGACACTAAAGAGACCTTTCTACTGACTCTGAAAAACACCAGAAGAACCATGCCTAGGGTTCCTGCTCACCTGCGTGAACATGCCATAGACCTGCTGCAGGGAGGCATGAGGACTGCAGATGTGGCCAGAGCAATAAACTGTAATGTCTGTAATATAAGATGCCTAAGACGGTGCTACAGGGAGACAGGAAGAACAGATCGTCCTCGCAGTGGAAAATTACAGTGCATCCAGAAAGTATTCACAGCGCTTCACTTTTCCCACATTTTGTTATGTTACAGCCTTATTCCAAGATGGATTAAATTCAGTATTTTCCTCAAAATTCTACAAACAATACCCCATAATGACAACGTGAAAGAAGTTTGTTTGAAATCTTTGCAAATTTATTAAAAATAAAAAAACAGAAAAAGCACATGTACATAAGTATTCACAGCCTTTGCCATGACACTCAAAATTGATCTCAGGTGCGTCCTGCTTCTACTGATCATCCTTGAGATGTTTCTACAATTTGATTGGAGTCCACCTGTGGTAAATTCAGTTGATTGGACATGATTTGGAAAGGCACACACCTGTCTATATAAGGTCCCACAGTTAACAATGCATGTCAGAGCACAAACCAAGTCATGAAGTCCAAGGAATTGTCTGTAGACCTCCGAGACAGGACTGTGTTGAGGCACAGATCTGGGGAAGGGTACAGAAACATTTCTGCAGCATTGAAGGTCCCAATGAGCACAGTGGCCTCCATCATCCGTAAATGGAAGAAGTCTGGAACCAGCACGACTCTTCTTAGAGCTGATCGCACGGCCCAACTGAGCGATCAGGGGAGAAGGGCCTTAGTCAGGGAGGTGACCAAAAACCCGATGGTCACTCTGACAGTGCTCCAGCGTGTCTCTGTGGAGAGAGGAGAACCTTCCAGAAGAACAACCATCTCTGCAGCACTCCACCAATCAGGCCTGTATGGTAGAGTGGACAGACGGAAGCCATTCCTCAGTAAAAGGCACATGACAGCCCGACTGGAGTTTGCCAAAAGGCACCTGAAGGACTCTCAGACCAAAGATAGAACTCTTTGGCCTGAATGGCAAGCATCATGTCTGGAGGAAACCAGGCACCACTCATCACCTGGCCAATACCATCCCTACAGTGAAGCATGGTGGTGGCAGCATCATGCTGTGGGGATGTTTTTCAGTGGCAGGAACTGGGAGACTAGTCAGGATCGAGGGAAAGATGAATGTAGCAATGTTCAGAGACATCCTTGATGAAAACCTGCTCCTGAGCGCTCTGGACCTCAGACTGGGGCGAAGGTTCATCTTCCAACAGGACAACGACCCTAAGCACACAGCCAAGATAACAAAGGAGTGGCTACAAGACAACTCTGTGAATGTCCTTGAGTGGCCCAGCCAGAGCCCAGACTTGAACCCGATTGAACATCTCTGGAGAGATCTGAAAATGGCTGTGCACCAACGCTCCCCATACAACCTGATGGAGCTTGAGAGGTCCTGCAAAGAAGAACGGGAGAAACTGCCAAAAAATAGGTGTGCCAAGCTTGTAGCATCATACTCAAAAAGACTTGAGGCTGTAATTGGTGCCAAAGCTGCTTCAGCAAAGTATTGAGCAAAAGCTGTGAATACTTCTGTACATGTGCTTTTTTTGTTTTTTATTTTTAATAAATTTATAAAGATTTCAAACAAACTTCTTTCACGTTGTCATTATGGGGTACTGTTTGTAGAATTTTGAGGAAAATAATGAATTTAATCCATTTTGGAATAAGGCTGTAACACCACAACATGTGGGAAAAGTGAAGCACCGTGAACACTTTCCGGATGCACTGTAAATGTAAACATGTGTCCCCCCCAGACGTGATTGAGAACTTGAAAATGCCTGGAGGAACATCTCACAGCAAGAACTGACATGGTGCAGTCCATGAGGATGAGATGCATGGTGTTGCAGTTATTTATAATGATAATCTAGGCATCACATGAAAACCTAGTCATACATTCAACTCTTTCGAAGTTCTTTATACTAGTATAACACATGTAGCCACAAAAAATATCTACCGAGTCGATTCCGCTAATTATTATTTACAGACCCCCAGGGCCATATTCTGAATTCCTTGGTGAACTTGCAGATTTTATCTCAAACCTTGTTTCTCTAGACAAAGCATTAATTATTGGCGACTTTAATATTCATTGTGATAACCCAGAAGACCCACTGAGAACAGCGATTGTGTCTATTCTAGATTCAGTAGGGGTTAATCAGAATGCAATTAAAAATCTATATCATTTTTTAAAAAAAGTGTCATTAAAGAAATTGAGTGAGTGATCCCAAGGGGAAATCTGAGCATACAGTAGCGAAGAAACACGGGACGTTACTGTGGAAGTGGGGGTGTGGTCAGGGGTCGGCTGTGGACAGAGAGGAGTCTGGTCGAATTGCTGGCTGGAAGTTGTTGCTTGTATGCTAACCGTTTCTGTGGTAACATTGCAGTCTGGGTTGGCTGCCTGGAGTAATCGGGAGCAATAGGATTTTGTTGACGAGCTCACACATATTACTTGTGCTTTTGTCCTTGCATGTGCGATTCCGCAGCCTTAACACCTACAGAGCCAAGTTTAAAGCATTTCTTACAATTGCTACAGCAAGCTTCAAAATCATTTCCTGGTACTGGTTTTAGCCAGTACCAGGCTGAGAATTGATTATTTTCAAGCCACTAGCTGTTAGGTTTACATTTCCTCATTACTTCACGTCCACCTCGGCGCATCCCATACTGCTCTAGCAGCTCTGTTAGCATGCAGATCAGTTACTATAATAATCACCAACCAATCAAAAACACTTTTGCTGTTTTGCTGATTGCGGTCTCCTCTACTCAACCTCCAAAATGTATGACCTCCGTGAGCGATTTTTAAGGCTTTTTCTCCACTATTTATGATATTTAAGACTTTTTATGGCCTTACATGTGTTGAAAGTGAATGTAATGCTTTTCCAGGCTTTTCAAGGACCTGAGGGGAACCTATTCGGTTTGCTAAAGGTCACACGGGCAAGCCAGTAGGCTATTGGAAAAAAAGGTTTTGTGGATGGATGAGACCAAAATAGAACTTTTTGGTTTAAATATGCATTATATTTAGAGAAAGGAAAACACTGCATTCCAGCATAAGAACCTTATCCCATCTGTGAAACATGGGGATGGTAGTATCGTGCTTTGGGCCTGTTTTGCTGCATCTGGGCCTGGATTTGTTTAATTGGGTTCTCTTTATCTACTTTTAGGACTCTAGGACTTTTAGGACAACCCAAGTTGTGATTTTTGCAGTAAATTGAGCGTGGTGTATGGGGTTAGAATCACAACAGGGTTTTGCTGTGGATATGGCAGCGATGCAGCAAATACTGGTGAAAACATATATTCCCTTAAAATAAAGAATTTATGACCTATAATGTTGCTTGTTTTCTTTTAGAATTTGTTACAATGATACTGCTAGATGGTTAGAAACAGTCACAGTGTGCGCAATGTGGCTCTTATCTGATTGGTTTGAGTGGATGGTGGGTGGAGTCCACCTATTTGTGGAATTGTATGCACGTCTTGATGCTAGAAATGTTTCAAAATGCACAAATGCACAGGAAGTGATCCACAAATGAATGCCAGGGAGGACTCATGTGTAGGCTGAACAATGTTAGTAGTTAAAAGTCTCCATTATATGCAACTCCTCCCTAAGAACGTGACCTAGATATTTAGGGTTAGCTAGGTAGTTTCTTGATGTAGAGTTTAGGAGAGCTAGTTTTGGTAAAGTAAATTAGGCATGTTGGCTGACTGTTAAATTAGTAGCACACCAACTTCTACCCTGCTTAGCGTGATGAAATGGGCACTGCAAAGCTGAGCTCCTTGGACCAAAATGATCCCTCCTAATCGGTGTATGATTCGACAATATGCACGACGGGACATTTTAGACAGCAAATTCTTGCTGACTGAGTGATGCATCTCACGCAGAGGTCCGGACTGAGCACAGTAGTGTTAACACCATGTTTAAATGCTGACAGTAAACAATACAATACCGTGCAACAGAATACAACACACCACAAATAATATATTAAATTCTACTTCTCTACAATTAGGACTATTCATACAGCAATATATTAATAGTATTGACTCCTGGTAGATGTTTATTTATTTGGTTTGCATGCCATCTTGTTTACAAATCATCGTATTAGTCTTTATTTATTTTTTTTGTTTACTTTTAAAATTGCCTCTTTTGTTACATCACACTGCATCTGATTCTTCAGGCTGTACTTTCTATCACCTGTATAAAAGTGGTGATATAGACACTAGACACATCTCAGACACCACTACTCAAGAAAAACCTCTCAACCTTAAAAGCGTCAACATTAAAAGCTGAACTACTATTGGGTTCGGTTAGACTAGAGACACCCAGGCTTGTTTACTGCCAGCCCTGTCGAGTCTAAAGATCACTTAAATAGAACTTTCCAGCAATATAAAGTAGATAAAAAAGTTCTCAACAAGCAGCACACTATGCTGCCATCAAAAGAAATTATGGAAGTTTTGGAAATATATCAGTCTGGAATGGGTTACAAAGCCATTTCTAAGAGCCTGGGACTCCAGCAAACCACAGTGAGAACCATTATCTCCAAAGGGCCTACTCAACTTCCTCCATCGATCACTCATCCAGGAAGACCCAGGCGATTATCTAAGAAACTGCAGGACTCACTTGACTGAGATAAGGACAGAATTCATGATTCCACCAATAGAAACAGGGCAACGGTACAGTATCAATGAGAAAGTTGCAACCAAGAGAAACACTGGAGACTCTACCACCAACATGCCAAATTAGATTCGCCAAACACACATCCTGATGACCCCCATGCCTTTTGGGATTATTTTCTGTGGACTGAGGAGTCAAAACTTGGCCTTTTTGGAAGACATGAGTAAATACATTGTTTTCTGTTTCCTCATGTTCTTCTCATCTTATATTACATTTTTTAATTACATTTGGCCAATGGCATCGATGGGCATGTCTCTGCCACAAGTCTAGTCTTTCTTGTTATGAATTTATATGCTAGAAATATCCTTAAAATACTTTAGATCTGAAGAAAAACTGTTTCAGACATTTGACCTTGACCCTGTTTGGATAAGTATGTAAATACAATCAGTTTATCTGCTGGTTACAGTGATAAATAATAACTTCATATGAATCCTATAATCATTCAACTACTCGTTCTTGAGATATCACACTAATGATCGTCTCAGACGGATGGACGGACAACCCAAAAACATAATGCCAAACTGTAATAAATCTTCTAACAGCATTCATAATCAGTAAATCGAAATCATGATCTGTAATTTTAATGTCATTCATAGAAAGGATTTAATTACAATCCCAATACTGCCATCTTATGTGTCTTTAGCCTAACTGCACTCTACATACATCGCTCAAAGAGTAGTTACTGAGAATCCGTTTAGAAGGAAAATTTGCTCAGTTTATTTGAGCTACACAGGAGAATGTGTGTTAAGACTAAAAGTCTTACAGTGACAAACCTCTGGCAGCTTTTCACTAAACATTGGCAGCATTTGTACTTTGTACAGGGTTGACAATATATAAATAAATTTAAACAGCAAATACAAATGTTAACATGCGCACATGTTCCTTACCTAGGGCATCATGCAAATACTTCTGACCCACAAGTTTGAGATACTCTTCTATGGCTTTGGTGGCCAGCGTGTTCTCCCGGAAGATCAACACGTCATGATCTGCACACCGATCCACCTCAGACATGACCAGGTCTGTAAGAAAGTCCTGAGGAAAAGTGACAAGTCATTATAAATTGAAGACAAACACACTAGATAAAAGGAATGGTCACGTGACTAACCTTGTTAGAAAAAATAAGTATTGACAATGAAGGCCATTCACCTTTGCCCGGCCAGTGCTCTGCAGTATGTGCACGAGCGCGCTGGCCATCTCCTCCTTATTCTTCACGCTGATTACAGGCTCAAGCACTGAACACAGCATAGTGTAGTTGTTGGTGATGAACTCTGCAAATTCCTTGTACAGCTCCATGGGAAGGATTGCGACACTCTGAAAGCGGCACTTGATACGGATGGAGGGGCCTCCGCCTTTCGCCTTGCTGCTGGTGGGTGTGCTCACTGGGTACCACTTCTCCACAAACTGGCGCCCACTCACGGCCTGCACCGGGATGTTCACCAGTCCAACGTAGTTGCTCTTGTCTTTTTTCTTTTTCTTGTCGGCGTCACGGTACACGTGCACGGTGATGCTACTGATGGCAGGCAGACCACCGAACTCAAAGTGCTCACCCCAGAACAGGCAATCTGAGCGCACCTTGCTGGTGGTGCGTGCGTACAGTACATCATCAAGGCACAGCTCGCAAAAGTATCTCTTCTTGGGTGGCAAGTCTTTGGCCTCAATGATCCACAGGCGCAGCACATTCTCTGCACGCCGGCAGTTGTCCTAAAGATGATTGACGCACAATTTATCTTTCAGGAAGCTTTTAAAACACAAGATAGCTTGACCTGCTTCTGTTTTGCCAACATCAGGAGAAACTAGCACACCATTTTTTTTTTTTACTTTAACAGTAAGCGACAGAAACCCATGGCGCAGAATGCAGAGATAAGAACTATACTGAGTTTTATCAGCTAAAAACAAACTGGAATTAAAAAAGGAAAGAAGATAGGACCTTATTTGGTTGCACAGTCCTCCTGATGTTCTCCATCCATTTGTCTCTCTCAGAAGCTGAGGAGCAGCTGAAGCACTTACTGCCCCCTGAATATGTCACCTACAGAAAGGAGGACAAAAAAAGAGACTTCATAGTCAAAAATGAAGCATTAAGATAAGAATCAAGTGTAATCCATATGTCTGAAATGAGTCATGCCACATGACGTGGACTAGAGATAACCAACATCACTGTAACGTACTGTTAGAATCACTTCAACAAAATAAGAGGATATTATCGTAAATTAGACTTTCATGTGTTTCATAGCTTATATGAAACCCAATCATATAAAAACGTGAATAGTACACATGATAATATATAATATAATATTATATATGATAATATAGAAATAATGTCAGGAAATCCCTCAGACTGTACCTCGAAACAGAACTCCTGTCCCAGCACGCTGCTGTGAAGCGGTTTAATGTACACATCCTCCTCCATGCTGAGGTCTAGTGCCTCCACAGCACTGCTCGGACTGAGCAAAGACTCGTGTGAACAGGACTCTTTCAGCTTGGGCAGGCCTCGTGACCTATAGTCATTACAAACGTCTTCAGCTAATTTGTTTAAAATCAACCATATTCAAACATCAGTGAACAGGCTGGAACAATTAACTGAATCCTTTCACCCAACTCTCATATCTTATCCTGCTTCCTGTCCCTGTAAACAGTCATGAGACAGGGTGAAAAGGAAAACATGGTTAATTACACAATCCAATTTTATCCAAAGGGTTTAGCTTTTTCTTCAGCTACTAAACAATAAATGAGAATGCTTGACGGGAGCAAACTCTGTAGACTGTAAGAGGAAGAAGTCAGTCCTCAGAGACGAACACAAATGTTCCCGACATACCTAATCTTTAAACGTTCTCAAATGCTCAAGCATTCTCCTTATTTCATCAAACATTAGTCACCCAGCTGGAAATTCAGTAATACGGATGGACCTTGCTGTTTTCCAGGAAGAGAAAGCTAATACCTACGAAAAGCAACTAAAGATCCACTTGAGGGAGTCTCCCCAGAGCATATCAGTGGCTCATATCATCTGCGGAATCCACAATCTTCTTTACGAAAATAAATGCCTTTCAGCTGGCCGCTCCATATCGGTTGGAACCTGCAGCGCAATAAAGGTGCGGCAGTAGGTGACTAGGCTTCAGCATTCGGCTGATAAACAAGGGAAACACTTCTGAAGCCCAGGAGAGTGTCACTATGGGGATGTGCCTAAGAGGAGTGGTGGCCAAGGAGCCTGGAATGAGTTGTATGCACAAACATCTCAAACAATACTGTCACGCACACACACACACACACTTATACCTGCACCGGTGCCAGCTGCTGTTGTGCACATTCAAACCTCACCATTTATTAAAGAAGTGCCTCCACCTCAAACAAAACATGCCATACAATAGTAACATCAGCGACTGTCAAAAGGAATGACCTATTAGTGATCTCAGCGCTAAGCAACATGATGTTCATGAATACACAGAGGTGTGAGAGATTCCGTCTGCTTCACCTAGACTCTTTAAAAAAAATCTCTCGGTCTGAATCACCACTCTGGTATTTCCTGCAATAAAGACTTGAATGAACTTTATGATGTTTGTAAACAAAGTACCCAGAGATTTCCTGTGTCATTAGTTATTGGTTGCCTCATTTTCTACGGCTGTAACAAATCTAAACAGCTCAATAGATGTCCTCACGACAGCGTATTTCCACAGAACTGCACACAGAGCTGTTTCATATTGTTTATGAATACAATCAGAATGAAGTGGCCTTTTATGGTTTCAGGAAAGATAATCTCACGAAGAGAGCTAAATTATAGATTCATCAGCATAACGTCAGCAGTATTCCTACACTGCTCACCCAATTTGGATGGAAATACAAATTAAAGCTGAAAGTCTGCATTTCATCATATTTATGATTTAATTTCCACTCCAATATGCTGGGGCAGACCGCTAAAATACCACCACAAATGTCCAAATATTTATGGACATGGCTGTAACACCAAGTTTAGGTATATTAGAATGGGGTCTTGTTCTGCTTCTTTTGAAGTCTCTAAATAAAAATGAATTATTTTGATGTCAGAATTATTTAAATCTAAAAAAAATAATAAATCTTTTCAGTCTAAATTAGGACTAGTATTTCATTTTCATTTCAAGCAATCACTCTAAATATGTTAAACAGAGTATATCTCTGGTTTATTTGAAATCCACCTGTGTCTAATTGTACGGCTGTAAAAAAAAAAAAAAAAACAACCACTGACAGGTAAAACAGCAGATCAAATTAGTCTTGCTGTCATGAGGAAAAAAGAAGGGGAAAGGCTGGGGAACGTTATAAAGAGATCAGCAAAGCTGATGAAATCCACTATTACAAAGTGGAAAAACCCACACTAGTGAGATCAGGCAATTCTTCCAAACTGAGCACCCAGGCAAGAAGGGAAATTGGGAGAGAAGAGTCCAAGAGGCCAGCTGCGCTACTGAAGGAGCTACAGGGCTCACTGGATGAAATAGGAGAACCTATGCAGACATAATGAATATCACCAGCTCTGTACAGATCTGGCCTCTGTGAGAGAGTGGCCAGAAAGAAACCACTTCTGAGAAAGGCTAACACAAAGCATGCTGGGAGTTTGCTAGAAGGCATGTGACAAAATCTGAGATCTTTTGGACAGAGGTTTCGAGTCATTTGGTCTAAGAGCAAAGCGTTATATTTGGAGCAGACCAAATACAGGCAACACTCAGGTAACACTATTCCTCCTACCATCAAGCATGCTGGTGGTAGCATCATGCGCTGGGTTGCTTTTTAGCAGAAGGAACTGGAAATCTTGTCGTCATCAAGGGCAACACAGAGGGAGCCAAACACAAGCAAATTCTTCAGAGGCACCTGTTCCCGTAAGCCAGAAATCTGTGTCCCGGGTCAAAATTACATCTCAACAGGACAATGAGCCAAATCACAAAACAAAAACAAAGGAAGGGCTTGAAGAAAAGAAGGCGTTTGTTTTTGAATTGTTGAGTCAAATGCCAGACTGAAATCCAATTGAAAATCTGTGTCATGAACTGAAAACTGCTGTCCACCAACGATCTCCATCCAATCTGGAGCTGGAGAAATTTTGCAGTAAGGAATGGAAGAAAATGTCCAAATCAAAATATGCAAAGCTGAGCGAAATATGAGAACTCTGTATTCAAAGATACACAATATGCCCAAAAGTATGTGGACGACTTACTGTCATACCCATATGTATTTGTTGAACATCCCATTCCAAATTTGGTCTGCCCTTTGCTGCTATAGATTAGATTATGGAGAGTGGCTGTGGTGATTTGTGCTCATTGGATTTTGGAAATTGGATTTTGTCCAAATAGTACAGAATAACTATAATTATTAACACATAATAATTTGCCTAATCTATGACAGTTAGTGATATCATGATTAGGCCCATCACAGAAACCATAATACCGTAAAATTGATGGTTATTACACTATTTAATATTAATTCTGGAAAACCACCAGCGTGGTGAGGTTTTTTATTGATATTTCTACTACCAGAATTTTTCAATAGTTCACACAATAATAATGCCTTTATGGACCATTTCAAAATGGACCTGGTAGAGAACTGTATCCCACAGATACAACATTTCAACGCATTTGGATCAATGGCAGATTTTAAGTTCATTCCTGTAGTTTTCTACAAATGATTATTGGAGAGAAAAAATCCATCATGCAGACATTATGGGTTCTTGAGACCTTTGTGTTCCCCATGAGCAACAAGGCACACATACCAACTTTCAGACGTTTTGGCCTGACAGGGTAGAAATGCCATCGTTTTGAACGTGTCACCTTTGAGTCATGGCCTGTATCGCTCCTATACTCTGTTCATGCCCATGCTTTCTGAGAAGTGTAAGTCTGGACTCTAGTTTAGATGGTGGCACAGTAGAACAAAATTGACAAAATTGACCAATCTTCATGGTTCTGGAGAAGACGACTTACTATTTCTGTTAGCATTAGCTGTGGCCAAATCAGACATAGAATATCTGCTTATAGACGGTCTCTTGCCAGAGAGCCATGGATACGTGTGCATGTAAAGGGCCTGAGGAGTCAGTGAGAATTTTGGCGTGCACGCGGATTGTGACGGAACGGAGACATCCAGTGGCAGAGTGCACTAGCGTTTAGCCGAACATGCATATTTCAGATATTCACAATAAATCTATTTTTCTTACATTCACCCATTTCTCAGATTTGTTACTCAACATTGTCAAGAATCTTCATATGAACTGGTGATCATCAGGAGGAAACCTATTGTTATTTTGTAACTGTTAGTCTTCTTCTTCTCTTCTTCTTCTTATTCTCCTTATCTCCCTAAAATGCCCAATAACTCAAGATCTGAATGGTAAAAAGTTTTGAAATTTGGCACATTGATACTACAGGCCACGAGTAACTCACACTACGTGAGCATATACGTGGCACTACAAGCCACGGCCAAAGTCTACGTGATTTTCCCTCTGCCCCACAAGTCCAAAATGTCTGAAAATTGGTATACATGCCTTATTTCTCATGGGGAACAAAAAAGCCATTGGGACCCATAAAGTCTGCCATGATTTAAATTTTCCACGACAGATGACATCTTAAACTGATGCAGATTATCAATGTGGCAGTAAAGAACTGGAGTGACAAGACTCATGCACAAAAACTACAAAAGTCAAGTTTTCAAGATCAACTCTTTGTAATAGTTGGAGTCTTCTGGAGTAGTTTTCCAGTCACAGTATCTCCAGGATCATCCAGTCTGAAGAATTACAAAAGACCGTACTGTTCTGCGTACCAACCAACCGAACCAATAAAGCACACCGGTTTTCATGCAGGAACTCACTCAAAATACAACTTTCGCAACAGGTGAAAGGTCTGCAGTTAAATTCCCTTCACTAACAGAGTATAATGTAATAAACGAATTTTAAAAGACCGATCCCTTTTCAGGTCTAATGTCAGAAACCGCTTTGACATGGCTGTTTTAAAGTAGGTTTTGCTTAAATGCAGAGTGTGACATAGAACCGGAGTGATCATAAACAAACCGTCACTTTGAACAGTGGACAAAGAAAATGTCGCACCTGTCGTTCTCAGGAGCCCGCAGTGATGGTAGCCTGAAGCTTGGGTTCCGCTCCAGTTTGGTCTGGCTCTTTGTCCTCTTGATTGACCCTTTCAGTCGCTTACTGAAAAACCCCTGAGAGAGAGAGAGAGAGAGAGAGAGAGAGAGAGAGAGAGAGAGAGAGAGAGAGAGAGAGAGGGGTAAAAGGTGACAAGTCTGCTATTGTAGTACACTATCAATGTCTACATACAGTAGGTAAACTATTGGCTCTGAGTATGTGTCCACTTTGCTGTGTACAGAGACAGAAAAAAGTGTTTCAGCCTTTCATTTACAAACAAATAATGCATAAACAGTGCTGAGAAAAGGTTCCTATTACCGACACACATAAGACCTTTCAACAAACTAGAACAAGACTAGCCTAATCCAGGCTAATAAAACTGTCAACCTGGTCTTTCGGTGCACCTTAACTTGCAAATCACCCAAGAATGTGAGACTTGCTCAACGCCTCATGGAAAAAAACTAAAAAAAATTAATCAGTAACAGAGTATGATAGTTCAAACAGCAATGTGCAGGTCTGACAAATGAGGACGTGTGTCAGTGTCAGTGTGCCTCATGACGTGTGGGTTAAAACTTCACATACCTTGAGGATTATTTGGGGATGTGGGGACAGAGCGAGCTCAGTCTGTCTGAACAACTGAAGAACAATGTTCAACCTTGTCATCTGTCTAAACTTCACATCATGATCACTGTGATCATAACTTAAAAAAAAAAAAGCCCCCAAAAACCGCCCACTGAGATCTGAAGCAATATCTGGCACACTTCCTGATGATTAAACCAAACATGCCAGCCAAAAAGTGACGTGCTTGAAGAACGACGGACCACTAAGTGAATTTGCAGAATGAGAATCACCGCAAAACTGCTGAAACAGTCATCATCAAACTGCACTTATAAGGCTGGTTTATATTCTTCGATTTCATGCTGATTCAAGATGGCGCTGTGCTAGTGGCAGCTGATTACTGCAGCTCCTGTCTCCAGAGATATTGTATCTTACTTACATTACCTATATGAGGTTTTTGGAAGTGGAGTGGTATGACACTCCGCTCTATACGTGTGCGTGTCGCTCAGTCGCTCACAGCACTTTAAAACGTCCCGCTCCAACATGAAATTTCTCTGTAGTTGACTTGTTTCTGTTTGTAATACATTGCTTGAATAAATGCCTCAGTTAAAGCAGTAAACGATCATAATGAAGATATTTGTGGGTGACATTCTGTTACAGGCTGTGCCTTTTATTAATTGAGCTAGCGTTGGGCAGAATTGAGAGCAGTCAGCCAATAAGAAACGAGTATTTCAACGTGTTTTCCTGTAAACCCTGCCTGATTGGTCACTGAAGATAAAATGCAACAGTTCGTTCACAAAACTACAACACTGCCGTCTTCTTTTACTGACGTTTAGTTACGTAGTGACAAACTGCTCCAAGTGGAGAATTAATCGGCGCTACGACATCTAATGCCCGGGCCAGGTTACGCAGAGTATTTATGCATAATTTTTTATGGATGCACAAAAAAGCACTAATAATTAAACTACAGTCCTAAATTAATAATAAAATCTCACCTTACGCTTTCTGTTACTCACTGCCTTTAGGCATATTGTTTTACTCATGTTTAACTCATGATCGTACCGTTGTACTTAGACATTACAGATATTACTAATGCTACAGTGCTCACCACATCTACATTGTGAGTGTGGAGCAATGCAGCTTCGTTACTAAAAGATTGCTCCTGTATAGTAAACAACGGAAGTTACACTGCAAGTGCGCAAATACAGCATATAATGGACAATAAACTTGAATTAAACTAAACCTTTCAAGCAACTCGCACCAATTTCTCCAAGCCCTTGCAGACTGTGGAGCATTTTGGATATCAACACAAGTTTGTGCACGTGCATCACTGTTGTGTTTCCATGCTACACAAGCTCCGCGTTGTAAAGTTTCCCGACGTTTAATATAAAACGCACCATCCTTGAATTAGAGGAATTGGAGGTCGCACGCTTTTTTCCGCTGTCATTTGAAGATTACACTGCTCTGACAGTATTTGTCTGATAGTGACTGGGGTCATATTGGGAATAAAAGGTAACGCTGATATAAACAGTAAACTGGAGAAATTCACTGTCGTTGACTCTGGGTATTCTGCTAAAGCTAACGTCACTACGTGCATTTGACACTGCCTTCGACTGGGAAACGGCTTATACTTCCGGTTAGCGCTCGTGTTCCATTTGAGACGATACTACCCTTCTGAAATGCATACATTAGACGGTAGAGTATGTAGTGCATAGTACAAGTGTAAAGTACATCACTTGGGGAAACAACTTTGGTCTGTACTCTCTGATGTGCGTTTTTGGAACAGAAGTAACACACTGAGTAAACGCACCCTGTACATTTACAGACCGACTAATCGATAACGAGATTCATCGACAACAGTTTTCAGGATTGATTATTATCGATTCATTGTTGCAGCTCTAATTTGATATTTGTTATATTATTTCCAACACTATTGCTCAACCAGCATATCACAAAGTACATTCTGGATTGAGCGAGCAGTGCTGAGTGGTCTGAGCAAGCCAACTGGAATCTTAAGAAAGGATCATTCTCTGCTCCAGTGGAATAACCA
Source organism: Ictalurus furcatus (assembly GCF_023375685.1). Classification (NCBI taxonomy): domain Eukaryota; kingdom Metazoa; phylum Chordata; class Actinopteri; order Siluriformes; family Ictaluridae; genus Ictalurus; species Ictalurus furcatus. The sequence continues at coordinate 5,643,048 of NC_071261.1, read as the reverse complement.
GCGCTCACATGCTCTGCTTCATATATATCCTCGATCAGCTGCACCAAAGATCTGAGATGCACTCCGGAATGCGGTCCAACATTCCTGAAGAACTGCTGTGTCTGTACAGATGATACGGAGCTGGAAACAAAACAAAGGCAAAGAGACGGCGCTACAAGCCCTTCATTCCCTCCATCATCATGGGAAATGTTACTGGCAATAAGATGGACGAGCTCAACATACTGAGCGGGCCCCAGAGGGAGTATCGGGAATGCAGTGTGCTTAGTTTCACTGAGACTCGAATGCTTCTATTTGTTTTCAGACAGTAAGGGCGGACAGAGACGCTGAACTGAGTGCTAAGAGGAAAGGTGTAGGGGTCGCACTGTTTGTAAACAACAGATGGTGTAACCAGGGACATGTTACTGTTGGTTTACCTCCATATTATCTGCCAAGGGAACTCCCGGTTGCCGTTGTGGTTATTGTTTACATCCCACTTGCAGATGACGCAGAAGCGGTGTTTGACGTCATACACTCGGCTATTGCGACATGAGTGTATGGAGTGACTCCAAACTTGCCATCTAAACTCTTTCATTGTCATTTCTGGGGATTTTAAATCATGTGTCACTGTCCACTACATTAAAATAACAGCAGTTTGTCAACTGTGTTACCAGAAATGACAGAACACTGGATCTCCTGTACGCAAGTGTGAAGGGGCATACACTTCCTCTGCTCTGCCCCCACTGGGAACCAGCACACTGACCACATCCTGGTTCTACTGACACCCACATACTGCTCTGTTGTCTTAAGGCAGTCTGTTACAAAGAAGGCCATAAGAAGATGGTCACAAGAGGCAGAGGAGGATCTGCTCTGAGACCACGGTCTGGGAAGCGGTACGTGACCCGGCTGGGGAAGACATCAACAATATGACAGAGTGCATAACGGACTACATCGATTTCTGCACGAACACTATAGTTCCAGTGAGGTGTTTTCCTAATAACAAACCCTGGATCCTCAAGGACCTTAAGGAACTACCAAAAAAACAAAAAAAAAACAAGCAGGCTTTCATGAAGAAGGACAAGGAACAGATGAGCAGGGTGCAGAAGGTGAGACTGAGGGAGAACTTAAACGCCTACGGAAGGAAGCTGGAGGGTAGGCTTTAATCAGAACAATGCAAAGGAGGTGTGGGCTGGCAGGAAGCAGAGCACCAGCTTGAAAGCAAAACATCCACCTGTGGGGTGCAATCTAGAAAACGCTAATGAGCTGAATTTGTTCTTCAGTAGGTTCAGCATGATGCCTTCCCCCACCATCTCCTCCACTCAACACCACTCTACCCCAACTTCCCCCAGGATCAATCACCTTTTCCCTCCTGGTCATCCACACCACAGCCTTCTCTAGAGAACTCACAACTCTACCTTCCCCAATTACCTCCCATTACCTATGGCACTAATATATTATATATATATATATATATATATATATATATATACACATACACACACACACACATCCAAAACATCCCTGTTCACCTGTTTTTCACTGTAAAATGTTCAGCAATTTCACACACAACAATGTTAAACACACAGAGTAGCTCTGTTAAAACTCAGTGTGATTGTTGTCATGAGCTGCAATTCAAAATAAAAAAAACAAAACTATAACCTTACATTCAAAAGTCTTTACTAATCGAAAAAAAATCAGAAGACTGGTCTGTCAGACAGATCGTTCAGTAGGATATCGGTAAAAGGAAAACCAGTTAGCGTTAGCACTTAATACCTGTCCAGAACAGTACGTGGGTATGCAATTCTGAGACAATTGTTTGTTTAGTCATTCGCAGACGCTGCAGCACACGGCTACACTTCTCCCATTATTTACAATGATAAAACGCCACATAGAGGCATAGCATTAGTTTCACTCCAATCGACTGCTGGATATATATATGGCAGCCATCTTGTGTATGCATACACGTAAATAAAAGCAAGTATTGTTAAGTGCCTTTACTGTTCACTGTTAACACCAGGCTATGAAATCTGTGCATGAACGACTCATTAAATCACTGCAGAGCTTCAGTGAAAGCAATCAAGTCACTCGGTGAGAGTGGGCACACAGAGGAGTAAAGCAGAGAGTATCAGAGAGGAACACGTCAGTAGAAAGGACAGAATGAAGGAAAAAACTAACAAAAGAAATATCTGACAGTCAGGCCTTGACTGACTCACCTCTTTAACACTTCACACTGATGAGGAGTGCTGAGCAGAACAATCACAAACACTAAGAACAAATTCCATTACGCTGATTAGAGCTCTAGCTTCTTGTGCACCTTATTTCCTAATGACTTCCATCTCATGCTGGTGTTTCTGTGTCTTGAAGGTCTGCCTGGTTATAGATTATGAATTTATTTATGATGATCAGGTTTGACCAACATGCCTTCCAGAAATACAGTTAACATTCACAAATAGTTGCCATCAAACAAGATCATGGACTACGTTTACGTGGACAGCAGTAATCTAATTATTGACCTTATTCTGAATAGGACATTATTGTGATTAAGGTGTTTACATGAGTCGCTTTTAGAAGATTCCTTTCATGTTCAGGTTTTACATGTTATAGAACATAATTAGATTAATGGCCCGCGTCATTACGTCACCGCGCCACGCCGTCCGACGTCCCTCCAGAATTTCACGTATCGACATACAGTTGGTCTTCGTTATGGTACCGTATACAGTTTTGGGTGTTTCATTTTTAATTTGACGAAAGCTTCAAGTGCGGTTAATTATTTGTCGTGCTGTACGTGCAAATAGACAACCGCTTGAAGCCGTGGGCTGTGTCCCAAACCGCGTACTTACCTACTACATAGTATATAGAGATGTATTTCGTCTACTATATAGCAGGTAAGTACGCGGTTTGGAACGCAGCCGTGCTCTCTTGTTCGCCGTAAAACGGTTGAGCACTGCCGTATGTGTACGTGTCCTGTCGCAAAATGCAGTGAAAACTCTCACGCGACGTTAACAGTGTGATTAAGGTGTGTACATGTCTGTAATACACATCAATAATGCGACTGAAACAGGAATACTCCACACATCTTATTTCCATTCGTGTTTCCTTCGAGTATGACTTTAATCGGATTAAGGTCATCAATAATCTCTGTTTACATGCTCGTTTCTTAATCAGAGTATCGTCTTAATCGGGTTCATATCGGATTATTGTTATCCGTGTAAACGCACTGACTGAGACCATGAAGCAGCGCTGTATCCATGTCAGAACTAGTTAATACAGTGCAGTGAGATTATTATTGAAAAGATTTTGCTTCTATGTCCTGCATGGTGTTTAACAGTATCATTACCAGGTAGTGTGAGGATGGTGAAGCGGAGCACACAGAGCAGGGTTTTGCGTGCAGAAAGCTACTTGCAGGGCAAGGAGACGAGCGCTTTGCTTTCCCTCACCACATGTTAAATTAAGAGACTTAAGAGGTGAGAATAGTTAATACCAGCGCATTCATTTTTAAATTCATCTTAAATGGTGGCATATTTCAACATTCCAATACAAACCATTAGAAACGTCATGTGCACGTGCGCTTGCAATTGACGACAGCATGCGCACACAACCACACTCACTGACACTGTTCGGCATGCTCAGGTTAGCCATTATAGTGCTGGCTATTAATGATACACTTTAAACTGCCATAGTCTTTCCATCCTGATGAAATCGAGCTGAAGATTCAACCAAGGACACGCAGGACAATGGGGCAAAATACTTTAATAATAATAATTAACTATAAATATCTACAACTGAATTTGCTACCTGAATACTGCCACACAGAGTAGACTAGTACAACAGACAGTCTTTAACGCTGTCGCACAAAGACACACACACACAGAGCCGGAACGGAACCTTTCGATGTGGATCCGGCACCTCTAAAATACAGCACACCTGCGTTCCGGAACCTTTTAATGTGGATCCGGCACCTCTAAAATACAGCACACCTGCGTTCCGGAACCTTTCTATGTGGATCCGGCACCTCTAAAATACAGCACACCTGCGTTCCGGAACCTTTTAATGTGGATCCGGCACCTCTAAAATACAGCACACCTGCGTTCCGGAACCTTTCTATGTGGATCCGGCACCTCTAAAATACAGCACACCTGCGTTCCGGAACCTTTTAATGTGGATCCGGCACCTCTAAAATACAGCACACCTGCGTTCCGGAACCTTTTAATGTGGATCCGGCACCTCTAAAATACAGCACACCTGCGTTCCGGAACCTTTCTATGTGGATCCGGCACCTCTAAAATACAGCACACCTGCGTTCCGGAACCTTTCTATGTGGATCCGGCACCTCTAAAATACAGCACACCTGCGTTCCGGAACCTTTCTATGTGGATCCGGCACCTCTAAAATACAGCACACCTGCGTTCCGGAACCTTTCTATGTGGATCCGGCACCTCTAAAATACAGCACACCTGCGTTCCGGAACCTTTCTATGTGGATCCGGCACCTCTAAAATACAGCACACCCGCGTTCCGGAACCTTTCTATGTGGATCCGGCACCTCTAAAATACATATTATGTTGTGCGGGTCATGTTTATTGTGAGGACGCTTACTGTATGCAACGTTGCTTTGTTTTCCAAGTGCTCTGGGCGGATGTGTTTTGTAGCTATCCGAGGTGACGGCACAAAAGCTGATAGAATGTGCAATCCGTACACGTTTCCCTTTCTACTGAGAATACTCACTGCTATTAAGTTTGTCATGCTTTACTGTAGCAGTGTGGTCGATTACAATGGCCTATCTATCAGCAGTGAACATCACGGGCTACGTGAGATACTGGAAGCACTCTTACATGTCTGTAAGGTCGAGGACTGTGACCTTTCCCACGCCTCCCGACCTGCTCGATCACTACCCAATTAGTGTTTCGGGACCTTTACAAATTAAGCACTGCAAACACATGACTAATCTCTTAACTCTACCACAATGACTTTGATATAAAAACATAACCGAACGTGTCTCTTTCCCTCTATCCATCACAATGGGTTTGTTTGTTTACTAACAAATTTACTATAGGATATCACGGGCAAGTACGATCAAAAAACATAGCTGTGCGTGTGAAATTAAAGACCAGTCTAGTTGAGACCATTATAACTTGAGTGATGTAGCTGAGGTTGAGGAACTGTCAGAACCAGCATTCACAAACCCTGCTGACATCGCTGGTAGTTCTACACCTCTGGCATAGGGTTCATATTTAAATTATACTGCCTAAACGTTAGCGAGTGTTACTCCAGCGTAGACTGGTGCTGTACTGATCGATCATAATATTTAGTCCATTAGGATGCAGTTTTGAATTCTGCAACTGAGAAACCACAACAAATATAACCATTACTGCATCTTCTCTATAAAAGACATGAAATTGTGATTATCCAGCTCATAAAACTGTGATTGTAATAACCGGTAACACTGGACGCAGTGTTACTCACTGGCACTTTGAAGGGTGAGGAGTTGGGCCCGTCCACTGAGATGTTCTTGTCAGAGCTGCCAAGGCCAGAGATGCTCCTCCGTCTGGGGGAACGATCTGAGGATACTTCTGTAGAGAGAATGGAGTAAAAAAAAAAAAAAATGATCAGACTAAGAAACAGTGAGAAGGAAACAGAAATGATAAACAAGGAAAAGTAATGTCTTTGTTTCAACAGACATGAAGATTGTAGTTAAAAACAAACAGACGTGTCTCAGTCACGTGACCTGTCTCTCGTAGCAGCCATATTTATGCCCCTGCCGATGGCAGAGAAAACAATGCAGAGGATTTAAAAACATCTAAGGAACGACACTTACAAATACACCGATCATTGGTTTTGGGCCAAGGAAAAATATATACAGTACAGATCTGAAGTCAGCACAGACACTGCCACATCTAACATCTGCAGACATTTACATATACACTCAGCGAAAAAAAAGAAACATCCTCTCACATTCAACTGCTTTTATTGTCTTAACACGTGTAAATATTTCTATTAACGTAAAAACATTCAACAACTGAGACATAAACTGAACAAGTCTCACAGACATTTGACGAACAGAAACGGAATAACGAGTCCCTGAACGAAGGGGGGGGTCAATATTAAAAGTAACAGTCAGTATGTGGTGTTCTCCAGCTGCTTTAAGTACTACAGTGCATCTCATCCTCATGGACTGCACCAGATGTGTCAGTTCTTGCTGCGAGATGTTCCTCCACTCTTCCACCAAGTCGTTTACAAGTTCTCCATCACGTCTGGGGGGAGAGACGTGTAATTTTCCACTGCGAGGACGATCAGCTGTCCTTCCTGTCTCCCTGTAGCACCGTCTTAAGCCTAGTTCACACGACGTGATTTTAAACCCGATTTGCAAGTCGCCGCGCTCGCCGATAAAAACCCTTTGATCAGAGGGAACTCTGTCGTTACGTGTGAACTACTCAACGCCGCATCACCGAGGCATCGCCGACACCATGCAGATATTTGGCATACTAAATATCTGGAGCTGTCGGGCGACTCCACCTGTGGTGTGAAAAGTGTCGTCACTGGAGTGATTGCGGCGACGAGCTCCAGCCAATGAGAGAGCAAGGCATGGGGTGAGGTCAGCGTGAGGAAGGGAAACCTGTGAAACCTACGGGGGATTAAGGGGAGAAGCTGTTCAACTTTTTAACACAATCCCTGCTGCCTGCGTATGCTGATCCATTCTTTCACCAACTTTCTTTTGCTTTTCGGGGTTTCTTCAGCACAGATCATCACACAAACAGCTCGCACCGCTACGTCCTACGTCCATCTTCAAATGAACAACTCGGGTTTCACGTGTGGTTTTCACATCATATATCTGTGTCACTTCCCGCACGCGTTTTCGTGACAAGACGTACTTTGGACACCGGATAGAGTCGTCGGGTGAGTCGTTGTCAGATCGTGTCGCGTGTGACCCACTGTGGCTGAGCAATCACGCAGTGTGAACACCACAACGACGTCATGACTCAGCAAGTCGTGCAGTGTGGACAGCACAGCGATCTGCCCACGGTGAAAGCCATGTAGTGTGAACGCAATACAATAATTGTTTGAGGTTCATTGAACAAGCATAAAAACATTGTTTAAACCCTTTCCAATAAAAGATCTGTAAAGCTTATTTGGATTTTACAAAATTATCTTTAAAATACACTCTCCTGAAAAAGGGACGTCTCTTTTTTTTTTTTTCTGAGTTTATTTAATCCACATTCCATCTCCATACACTAGCGAGAGTCTGGTTGGTTTGGCAAAGCAAAGCTGTGGCACGTGAAAAAGATAAAACACTTACTATTATCTCTGGTCTGGTAAACAAACAGCAACATGGCTTTATAAGGTTTTAAAAACTGACACTTGCAAGCTAAACGTAGATATGGCCAGCAGATACAGTGCTGTATATAGCACACGCAGAGAAACGCTGTAGAGCAAAGATGCCTTCAAACATAATGAAATGAAATGTTTTTTTAAAAATAATATAAAGAGCCGTAAACAGAAATAAATGAAAAAGTCGATATTTGTTGTGACGACCCTTTGCTTTTCAAAAAAAAAAGATTAGTAATCTCTGGTAGAATGAGTGCAGTTTAATACGGAAGTGGGTTGTAAGTGTTATTGAGCATCTTGCAGAAGCAGTCACGGTTTTTCTGGAGACTTATTTTTGCAGCAAAACCCAGCAGCCTTCATTGTGGATTTTGTCTGAAAAGTGTCTCTTACCACTTACTACGCTGCGTTCTTTACTGACGTACAAACATTTTTCTCTAACATTTCATTTTGCACTGGAAATCTAACGCTCGTGAATCTAAAATGTTTTTGTACTGACTCGATAATGTAAAAGTCATAAAATAAAAATCTAAAAAAAAAATTTAGGGTGCTAAAACTTTTGCACAGAAGCGTATGTACATGATGTGATCATTTATTATTCGTCAAACCCAGCTGTAAAGCAACAATGTTAAACATAATCTGTCACAAACGATTTGTTTAGCTCAGCACATGTACCGCCACCTAGCTACCGTTAGCATGCGTAGCCAGTGTAACTAGCCAGCCAACTTAGCCCACTTTAAAGAGCTCATTACAGAGAATGAAGTGTTCTGTGGGTCTCCAGATTCCTAACGTCACTGTGCTGGAAATCGTCTTCAGTGACAGGGTCATTTGGAATGGAGTAAAGCTGACCATTTTTAGATGGTTATTGTCGTATTTGATGTCACTGCACCCTGAATGTGAATATATCACACTGCTCAATATGCGGTGTCAGTATTTCAGTCACAAATATGGTAGCATGGTTGTATCGTGACGTGACATGGAACAGATGAATACGATTTGGGATCATACGTGTATATAATAAATAATCAATAAGCTATCATATTTAGAATATAATCACGGTCTCTCAGGCTGTCACATGAATAACAAATTTAGCAGTGATGCTCATAGTGTTTGTGCACGTGTTTCCCCCTCTCCTAAAACTATCTGTAATATCTCACCATCCTGGGGAAGTCTGGCAAATCATTTTCTGTTCCTGTCAAATTTGGCCAATTTGCTCTTTTGCGCCATCATAAATAATGTTTATCTTAGAGGTGCTTCACTTTCCACCGTTATACAGACAAGCGATGGGACTAATGTGATTAATCGAGTGCTTGTCATGCAAGTCCCTATTCAATTTGAGTAATTCTGCAATACGATGAACTTCACACACACTTCCACCTGTTTTCAATAATTCCTTAGGTCTTCTCTGCCTACAGTTTATTTTGTATTCCACCACTACAAAATTCATTAAAATGCCAACTTGGGGCTTTACTGTGACTCATGGCTTCCACCAAAGTGCCTTGTACTTGAGCAGACATCAATCCTCCCTCTTTTTACCAACTGCAGCCTGAAATAACCCAGAAACGTAGTGTGGAGATAAAAAATAAATCCAAAACATTGTTGACCTCAAGAAAAACAACACACCAAATTTTTAACTCTGAAATCAGAATCGAGAAAAGATCTCCATGTGGTTTTCTTTAGCAGTCAACCGATGTATCGGCAAGGCCGGTATATCGGCCGATATTTGTCATTTTTTAATTAATCACATCGAACGATAAATGTTCCTGTTCTGCTGATAGGCGACAAGCCAGACTTTTGATGCCATATAGCGCATATGTGCTTTTTTCCTTATTCTGGCTAAAAAATGGCCACTCTGACATGAAGCGAGCGGCTGGCAAACAGTAAAATGACCCGTTATCATTCGCCTTTTAATTGTCCACGATTAATGTAGTATCGTGTGTACTCTACCTTTTCATGTGTTCCAGTATTTTTTGATGCTAAGCTGCTACCTAAGCATGTACTGGTATAAAATGTACACTTTTTGTCACGAGGGCTTGTATAATTTTTGATAAAAGAGACAGACAAGCAAAACACACAGATACACACACAACGTATATCCTGTACTTTGACATAAGAAAGTAAATCAACCTGTTACTGACTAAAGCAATTAGGAGATTTAGGAGTAACTATGTATTGTAGATAAAATACATCGAAACACACACAATATTTCTGTCTTTAATTCATGACTATTGGTCAGATTTGTTTTTTTAAATTAATTCTAAAATGTTATATACAGTGCCCTCCACTAATATTGGCACCCTTGGTAAATATGAGCAAAGAAGGCTGTGAAAAATTGTCTTTACTGTTAAAACTTTTGATCTTTTGTTAAAAAAATTCACAAAGATATTCTGCTCTCATGGATATCAAACAATTACAAACACAACACAGGTTTGTAAAAAAAATATCTTTGTCAAATATAGGTGTGCAACAATTATTGGCACCCTTTTAGTCAATACTTTGTGCTACCTCCTTTTGCCAAGATAACAGCTCTGAGTCTTCTCTTATAATCTCTCCAGATCCTTCACATTTCGAGGTCCATGCTGGTGGACTCTCCTCAGTTCACCCCACAGGTTTTCTATGGGGTTCAGGTCAGGGGACTGGGATGGTCATGGCAGGACCTTGATTTTGTGGTCAGTAAACCATTTCTGTGTTGATTTTGATGATGTTTTGGATCATTGTCCTGCTGGAAGATCCAACCACGCCCCATTTGAATCTTTCCGTCAGAGGCAGTCAGGTTTTCATTTAATATCTGTTGATATTTGATGGAGTCCATGATGCCATGTATCCTAACAAAATGTCCAGGTCCTCTGGCAGAAAAACAGCTCCAAAACATTAAAGATCCACCTCCATATTTAACTGTGGGCATGAGGTACTTTTCCATACGGCTACCTCTCTGTGTGCTCCAAAACCACCTCTGGTGTTTATAACCAAAAAGCTCTATTCTGGTTTCATCTGACCATAGAACCCGATCCCATTTGAAGTTCCAGTAGTGTCTGGCACACTGAAGACGCTCGAGTTTGTTTTTGGATGAGAGTAGAGGCTTTTTTTCTTGAAACCCTTCCAAACAACTTGTGGTGATGTAGGTGACTTCAGATTGTAGTTTTGGAGATTTTCTGACCCCAAGACGCAACTAACATCTGTAATTCTCCAGCTGTGATCCTTGGAGATTTTTTATCCACTCGACCCGTCCTCTTCACAGTGCGTTGAGACGATATAGACACACATACTCTTCCAGGTTGATTCATAACATTTCCAGTTGACTGGAACTTCTTCATTATTGCCCTGATGGTGGAAATGGGTATTTTCAATGCTTCTGCTATTTTCTTATAGCCACTTCCCATTTTGTGAAGCTCAACAACCTTTTCCTGCACATCACAGCTACATTCCTCGCTCTTACCCATTGTTATGAATGACTAAGGGAAACTGGCCTGTGTGTTGACTCATTTATACCCCTGTGAAACAGGAAGTCATGGTTTAACAGTTTCCTGTTCCTAGTTAAATATAAAATATTAATGGGAAATAAACCTAGGTTGTGTTTGTAACTATTTGAGATCCATGACAGCGGAGCATTTTTGTGAATTTGTTGAACAAAATATCAAAAGGTTAAACAATAAAGACCATGTTTCACAGCCTTCTCTGCTCATATTTACCAAGGATTAGAAAATCAGGTTATACATAAGTTTTTAACTAAAAAGTATTTTCTTTCTTTTTTTTTTTTATTCTGCTAGACGGCTGGACAGAAAATAAATCCTCTATGGGAGTACTACAGCCAACAACTGTACAATATTTACAGTGACACGGTGAAAACAACGGCTGCAGCGGGGAACACAAGTACTGCGCACAATAAATGTTAATTTAATTATTTATTTCACCAATTTCCTGTATGTCTCCTTTACTGTAATTAAATTTGCGTTATCTGCCTTATATCAGCCAATCAGCCGCACTGCCTTCTAGATATCTGCCAGTTAAAAACCCATATCGCATGACCACTCGTTTTCTTATTCATTAGAATAAAATACAGCAACCATTAAAGTCCTTCAGAAAATAGTACAATTATTTAAAGCAACAAATTAAGGAAGATAATTCATTTTCTTTTTTTATTTTATTAACAGGTGTCAAAATGTTTAACTTAATGACATCTGTTTTGACCTGCATGAAGGACACGGAGCTGAACGTGCTGCCGCAGCCCAAACTTTCAGGATTCCTTTAACTTCAAATGCAGCAGCTGCTGACATAAACAAACAAACGAACAAACAAACAAACAAACGTTAAAACTGAGTATTTTAAACTTTATGTCGGAGAGAGCCATCCACCTCTTACACCACAACGATTTGCAAACAATTATTATATTTTTATTTATTAATGAATGACGCAGCGAGCCTTTTAACTGTTTAAAGTTGCGGATGGTGCACGAGACTCAAGTCTACAGGACAGAGGAGTCGATGCATTCCTGTTTCTCAGTAACATGACAAAACAATAGAGCCTGTTGAGGGAATGTCTGGATAAAGCTCCTAAAATGTAACAGGAATTGACTTCCTTGTTTGGAAAACCTACTGACTTTTACAGAGCGCCTACACTTCAGACTTACACAAAGGTTAAACTTGTTAAATAAACGTCTCCTAATGATTACACACATTTTTAACCTGTTTCTGTGGAGTGTCCACCATACACGTCCCTGTGAAGGAGCTGTTACTATAGAAACCTGTCACATAAACCTGCAAATTTCACCGTCAGAGCTAGGGATGTCCCGATCTGATCTCAAAGATCGGTATCGGGACTGATCAAAGCACTGATCGGTAACGGCTTTTATTCAGCACTAACGTAAGCCGGATCCTTATTTTTTACATCAGCTGTCACAGAGAGCACAATTTGTGGCAGGACCACACGGATAAAATGTCTGCAGTGTGGACATAATTTAAATAGGAATATAAAAGCAGTCCAACAGCCACTTGTGAAGTCTGCAATGCAAGCATTTCACGAGGCGGTAGCAATAGAGCTGCGTTCAATACCACCGGTTCGATGCGGCACCTAAACACTCAACACTCAACAGCGAGTTCACACCTAACTCAGGCAAAGTCTGCACTGAAGCTAGACACACTGAAGGATACTTTGAAAAGGAGAGAGAAATTTCCTCTCCTGGAATTCTTAAGATAAGAGCCATATAAAAATATTTCAGGTTGTTTACTTTATTTTGTAAATAAATGATTAATTAATAAAAAAAGATGTAACTATAAGGAACTGTTTGAATCCAGGCCATTTTTTTATGCACTGCAGAGCTATTCAACTGTCAAGCATATACGTACACTGGATTGATTTGAATAATTTTAAATGTACTTGAAGTGTGCACATAGCACTAGGAAAAGACTAGTATCGGATCGGACTCTTTATCTGCCCAAAATGAAATGACTCGGATCAGGATTGAGGGCAAAAAAGACTTGACCGGGACGTGCCTAACCAGAGCTGCTGTTAGAAAATGAATCCACACCTTCTGATTCGAGAACTGAGCTGCATTTATAATCACTGTAATCGACACATAACCTCTGTTAAGAGAAATGATCCGAATATCATTTTGTGTGATGTCATAGCACGCGCCACATGCATCACCGCAGCACCCCAGTGAAGAACGCCTTCCTGCGTCTCTGGTCACATGTCTCCTCGACCTATCTTCAGTGACAGGAGGATATGACTCAAATGAGGGCATGATCACAAGCAGTAGGTATTCATATTTTCACCAGCATATCTAGCCCAGACTAGGGGCCTAAAATACTTCCAGGGTGCCAGTGTATAGCCCAAAGACATAAGGTGCGTCCCAAATCACACACTTATGCACTATTCTATGTCACGTCGTAGTATAAATAGTGTGATTAGTGTGTTCACACTGAAAAAACCCAAAGTGCACTGTAAGTTTCCGGATGATGCACTCATTCAACCGAAAAAAACGAAGTGTGGAAAGATGGACACTTCATGCACACAACGCTCGCAGCGTTCCTTACGTAGCGGATGGGGAGGGGCTATGTCAGGCTCAGATCCTGAATGAAAAACAGACGACGTTTACATTGCCAGCAGCCACAACTTACTATGTTGATTTTAAATCGTGCGAGCAAAATTCACCTGCGGAGACGATCACGCCCCCGTCTGACGGTGACCGAGGTTATCATAAACTTAAAAAATGAACATAAACAGTAAAATGTGCCAATACATCAATACATTTCTGTTATCCGTTTAGCTATTTCTCTAATGCTAGCACCATCGCATTACCTGTGTTTGACTGGGAAACAGCATGTACTTCCTGGTTAGTACAAGACAGAAAGCGTGCCATTTGAGACGATACTACCCGTCGAAAATACATACACCAGACAGCAGAGTATATAGTGCATAGTATAAGTGTATATAGAATAGAATGCATTTTTTTCCCCCATTGTTCCATTTTCATTTTATGATTTCGGCACATTATTTTAAGAAACAAAGAGAAAAGAGATCATACTGAATTTCCAAATATTTTGAAATGGAAACAATTATTCTTTAACAGCTTTTTAAATAATTATAAAACCATTTGTTTTTTAATTTCAGTTTAAAAATACAAAATCATGAATAAATGGCACATCAAGTTCACAGACCACACACCCGCATGCTATACAGCAGACAGGCTACCGACAGCTACTTGCAGCACTGACTACTCATTCAACTAAAGAGGACAGGGTTAAATCCTTGATAAAAACATGCCAGAAGCTAGACGATGGCCTGGACACCCGGGACGATGGCTTAACCCTGATGCCGAACTGTCCTGAATCTGTCTGTGACTAGTACTTCTTAATATGGGGATTTCAGAAACATCTTTAAAGAGGTTAGTGGCAGTAAAATCTTTTTTTGGAAACGGATATTCAGTGTATGTGTGTCAAGGATGCACAGGGACACAACCTACATCTGCACTATTTTCCCTGCAGTAGCTCCACAGCACCACATCCAGCTCAGTTCATAAAACCTGGAGCAATCAATGCAGATTTAAAGCCCCAACGAGGATCCCGAGAAATCTGATCTGTTCTAGTTGAATAAAATTTAGTAAACGTGGGCTTAACGTGGCCACTTAGGGTTTTTTTAAAAAATTTTTTTAGTGTATTTAGTGATCAGAAGCTGCAATGGACCGTGTGTGCTCAGAATGCTAAAGAGAAGCAGCTGCCAATGGCTTGGTGCCTTGAGCCCATGGGGTGGCTGGAGTTTCAGTCTCCATGGACCCAGTGGTCCTACACAACGCATGCATGTTTTGGAGCTCGGCCCGGTGGTGCGCTGTTTATTTACTGCCATAGCTTTCTGACTTCCAAATAACGAGTGCTATAATATATACACACATGCTTACTGCACAAGCCCGTGAATCCTTCAACACCTGGTAGTCTGTCATTTTCTGCAACTTTCACACAGATGACATTGAGTATTACGACTTCTGTCCAAGCACTGAAACTTGGCCAAGCCGACTCTTCTTTCTTCCTTCTTTGGCTAAATTCATGGCTCGCCTTTAAATTCAGAGTGATGAGGGGAGAGATGTGGTGTGCAGCAGTCAGCATTACTGAATGGCTACTTGCCAAAAAGTGAACTGTTCAAATTCTCCCTCATTCTCGGTCTTACTTCAGAGAGCTGTATCATTCACGGCATCTCCACACTGTGCAGAGATTGTGTGTGTGTGTGTGTGTGTGTGTGTGTGTGTGTGTGTGTGTGCGCGCGCGTCTACACTCTCAGCTTTGCATAACCTGAGAAAGGAGAAAAGCGAAATGACTCAGCAATAAACATGCCTAACACTTGCAGTGTTTAAGAATAAAAGGGACATCAGTGAAGTTGAGGGTCAGTGATGCAGATGCAAAGTTCAACTTTTGCAGCGTGACCCGTACAACTTAACAAGCAACTCGCACTGGACAGAAAAGAAGGCATAAATAACCTTTATCTTACAGAGCAAAACAGAAATCTAATTAGAAACAGTAGATGAGAAAAATGAGAGATGGAGAGAGAGAGAGAGAGAGAGAGAGAGAGAGAGAGAGAGAGATACCTCTATCGCAGCTGTTGCCCATCACCTGCTCAGTAAATGTACCAAGTCAGCATCGCACCAGCCAGAACATGACCATCACCCCTCATCCAATGAGCTGTAGTGCTTTCTTCCTAATTGTCCATTATTCCACTAGACACTTTATGAGTAGCCTCTTCACAGAGCCTCTGCCTTTTGTCTCTCCTCTCTGGCCTATCTCCTCTCCCACTCTCTCTAGAGCTCCATATCTCTCTCTCCTTCCTTCCAAATAAAGTCTTACTCACTCTTGCAAAGACCCTCCTGCATCTCTCTCAGCTGGAGTTCCAGCATTCAGTCCGCTGGCCTCTCCTCATTTCGTTTTTTGGCCCACCAGTAGAAAAGATTTTACCGCATTTATTTAATCAATGGCTGTAACCTCACTCCCCTGTTCCTTTCAGCAGAACTGTGAGCACTTCCTTTCTCCCTGCTCCTCGATCAGCCTACCTCACACAGGCTTTCTCCCACCCTCTCTTTCTCCTTATGCATCAGGCTCTTGTTGCAGTAGCCTCTCTCACACACACACACACACACACACACACACACACACACACATACGCATGCGTGCCCACACACACACTCACACACTTTAGAAGGATAAGCATTAGGACAAATTAGGAGATGCACGCTGCCAAAGGCTTAATAAAAAAAATTAAAAGCCACAGGACACAACTCTGGGGCTCTACACGTTGGAACTACAGATACAGACGAGTCAACGAGGCAAAAGCTACTGCTTTACACTTAACCATCGTAATTCAACAAAACTGCACATTCTTTGAATAGCTCAGGACATAGCACGCTGGACAGGTCACAAAATAATAAAGAAGATTTGTCACTCAGTCCCATATTTCAACAGCAATTTCAGAAAAACCATAAACAATATGTTCCTGTAATGGAATGAAGTTGGATCCTTATTTCTCTAAACAACAAACAAAAGCCTTTAGAAACAGTCCTGGCAAAACCGGCAGCACTTCAGTGAGGCACTATGACGAGATCAGCACAGTGAAGACATAAGAGCTACAAACAGGTGAACTGTTCATCATCACTGTGATAGCAGGGGCGGGGTCAAGCGTCAGCTGTGGACAGAGAGGAGGCGGGTCGGACTGGCAGGTAACAAGAGATGATTCTCACCTGTGTCTCATTACTGCCAGTCACCTGTTCGTGTCTCTTTGCTTTCAGCAGCTGCTGTAACCGGTGAGAGACAGTGTGTTATTAGTGTTTTGGCAGAGCTAGCGAGATGCACGTACGCGCCCAGAAGTATGAACTTGAAACTGACGGGGCAAAAGCTGCGAGTCCGGAACAGACCGGTTCCCTGTCATTGTGCCGTCATTGTTGAGCTTTGAGTGCAATGAAAGGCGCAGAACTCGGCTTTCCAGAACTTGTCTCTATAAGCTGAGATGCCAGAGCATAGCTGTCATGAGCGTTTTGTAAACTATTTTTAATGCATTTGTGAGAATGAAATTGAATGTATATAACTGAGAACACCCACAAGAACTCAGGACCTTGTCTTAGTTTGGCACTTTAACAACCTCCTCACAGTGGATACTTGGAGAAGAACCTCGAGGCTTAAAGGAACCTAAAGTGATATCAGCAGCCAATACATGCGCAAATTTTCTTCATTATAGGTACATGTACAGTGACCATTATAGAAGCTATGCTGCAATCCAGCTGCTAGCCGTCTGTATTAATCAAATCAAAGTATGGGCTTATTAATTATTAAGTATTAATCAAAGTATGGTCTTAATCGGGTAAAGAGTGGATTATTGTTGTCCATCTGCTAGCCAGCTCTATTGTTCTTGTATCCACCTGAGCAATATTGTCTTATTCAGAATAAGGTCAGTAATTAGATTACTGCTGTCCATGTAAACGTAGTCAATGACTACGTTTACATGGACAGCATTAATCTAATTATTAACCTTACTCTGAGTAAGATAATAATGTGATTAAGGTGTTTACATGAGTCGCTTTTAGAATACTCCTGTCATGTTCCCGTTTTACATGTTCTAGAACATAATCAGATTAACAGCCCGCGTCATTACGTCACCGCGTCACGACGTCCCTCCAGAATTTCACGTATCGACATACAGTTGGTCTTCGTTATGGTACCGTATACAGTTTTGGGTGTTTTTATTTAATTTTTTTAACGAACACTTTAAGTACAGATAATTATTCGTCATGCTGTACGTGCTAATGGACAACCGCTTGAAGCCGTGTGCTGCATCTCAAACCGCGTACTTACCGTCTATATAGTAGCCGAGATACATGTATTTTTCCCCACTACAGACCTATAGTAGGCAAGTACGCGGTTTGGGACGCAGCCGTGCTCTCTTGTTCGCCGTAAAACGGTTGAGCGCTGCCGTGTGTGATCGTGTCCTGTTGCACAACGCGGTGAAAACTCTCACACGACGTTAATAATCTGATGAAGGTGTTTACATGTCTGTAATACACGTCCATAATGCGTCTAAAACAGGAGTACTCCACCTGTCTTAATTCGATTAGAGCTTAATTCGAGTATGACCTTAATCAGATTAAGGTAAGTAAAAATTGCTGTTTACATGGTAGTTTCTTAATCACAGTATGGTCTTAATCGGATTAAGAGTGGGTTATTGTTGTCCATGTAAACGCAGCTAATGTGATGTCTGAAAAGACATAATTCCTAAGATCAGCTTTGTGCATTCGTTATGATGAGATAATACCTGATATTAAATGTACCACAGCACACATGAATTATTTATATTCACTGGGACTTCAGCTGAGGTGATTGTGAACCTCCACCCATACTGAGGTTTCTGCCCGGCACAGCTTCCATTTCTCTCTATGGAACCACAGAGTGAATGACTTACAGGAAAGCCTCATATTGCAGCCCTCATTGAGTTTTGCTCAGTAGAAGCTTGTCCTACTACATCTTGTTACTTATTTCATCTAATAATTATAGTGAAATTGTCTGTAAGCAGATCTCAACACAAGCACAAATGTAGCGCTTATCTTTTCAGTGTTTAGCTTCTGCACTGCGTGTGTTTGTTGTTGTGGACATGTAGGGAATTTGATGTCACAGCACACTAATGGCTCTATACTAGAGCTGCACTGACGTATTGGCTGATAAAGGCTATTTTTCATGCGATCGGCCGATAGTTTAAAAACGTGCGATGATCAGGGCCGATTATATCCTGTCAATCAAAAGAGGGCGGGAAAACACATGGATTTGGTGCTGTGTGTAAAGATGATGTCTCTTGTGTGGAATGAGGACAAAACTGCAGTTAGTAATCTCTGTAATCTCTGCACTGATAATATTTTACACCGGACGCAGCAGCAGTGAAGCAGGAGTTTCAGGTCGAGTCGAATTTTATTTCCCCGAGCTACTCGTACTGAATTAAAGGGCCAGTACACCGCTGAAAGATTTAAATGAAGATGAGTTGACAAGAAAAATATATTTGTAGAGTAGTGTATTTCATATCCAGTGAATGTTAATATATAAAAAGTTGATATTATATATGAGCAGTTTGATGTTCAGTGATGGAGTAGAAATGCTTGTGTTTGTGGAGAGTGAATGTGAGACTAACAGGAGGATTTTACAATTCAGTCAATGTTAATATAAATTAATAACATTCGATAAGTTAATAATCTTACTTTAATCTTCAGAATTGAGTTCATGTGTTCATGTTAGAGTAATGTGTTAATGTTTATGAGACCAGTTACTGTCAAACAACTTGTTGAAATGGAGAGAATAAAGATTTTATTTGCATTTCTTTCAGAATTGTGGAATTCATTTAAAAGAAGGTATAAAAGGCAGAACTATCGGTTATCAGTATCGGCCGATATCACTCTGAATAATCAGTTATCCGTATCAGCTGAGAAATTTAGTATCGGTGCATCTCTAATCTATACTCAAATCTGTGCATCTGCAGAATGACCAAACAGACAGTAATGGAAAAGTACAACTTCGCTGCCTTCTTTCTGTATCAAACTTTACAAACATGGCACTTCCTGTACACAAAGAAATATCACTAATCTGATGAGTGCCAAGGCATACTCAGACACCTGGACTGATCAATTTAAAAAAAAAAAACCCTCTAAAAGCTTAAAATAAATGAATAATACTGACAGGAAAACGTTCAGCTGTGAACTGCTGTTCTAACTGTGCAATCGGAAAACTCACCCATATACTCCATATTAACCCCGACAGTCCAACATTTCATTTACATCCGTCAGACCAGACGAAACCAAGTGACTGGGGAATTAATAGAGCCACTGTGTTTTTCTGCGCTGCTCCGTCTTTCACCCTTGGCTGGAATGCAGAAATACCGGCATGCCGGATCAGTCAAAGCCACCAGGCTTTCTGTCAGACTACTGAAACGAGGCAAACAAAAGCAGTGCTGACGCGCGTGCCGGCAAAGCGCTGCACTTTGTTAAACGTGCGCGCAAGCTGCAGCTCAGTAAAGCAGTGCTGCAGTAATCAACACAGACGGATACAAGCGCGAGGCTCAGTCTCAAATAGCTACCTGTTGCATAAAACAGTGCACCACAGCAGGTAACGCTATAATTTAATACTCAACGTGGAGAAACTTGGGAGGAATTCCGAATAGGGGCGAGAGATACTGATATTTTACTTCGCATTCCAAGTACTCGTGCCTGAAATCAGTTAGTCGAAGTCCGATGTGATGCTACAGTAATCAAGAAAGCAAAACTAATACAGATAATTAAAAACAAAAAAAGAAAGCTATAAGAGCACCAGTGTTTATAACCTGCTGGTCAGCTCGTAACGAGTTAAACTGGCCTTATTATAGCTCAGTAAACAGTTCCCATTCAATCATTCCTTCATCCTCAGTAACCACCCTATCCTGGTTAATCCTGGTAACACTGGGCACCTCGGGTGGCTACGCCAGTCCACACGTTCAAACCTGGGGCAGTTTAGAATAGCTGGGGAGAACATGCATAACTCCACACAGACAGTAACCGAAGCTCAGGATGGAACCCAGGGCTCTGGAGATGTGACGTGTCACACTACATTTATATCTTGTCTTTTGTTGATATAAAATATTACACTGTGCTGATGAGACAATATAAAGCAGGAACTGAGGAAATCATACGGGAGTTTAGGGAAACACCTGAGAAGAGCCACCTGAAGCATTACTAAATAACGCACATTAAATATGTGCTCATTAAATCAGATCACTTCCAAAGTCAAATAATCAACAAGAATAGATTATCAGAATCTAATACATATATGTCAAATTTAGAGTTCGGGTCTATAACAAACAGAAGTATTGCAAACACACACAACCCTGTATTCCCCTGCTCCGTTCCCCTGTGTGTGAATCAGACGTTCAACACACACCAACCGAACAGAAAATCCCAACGTGTTAGCTGTTCCTGCTTTTATCAGGAGGCTCACCATACTTGTGTGAATAGCCACCGAAATCCATTCCTTTCTCCGAGCCCTGGGCGACTCATTGTTGAAACAGCACATACATTAACATCTAAATAACCCTCTCCCTCTGTTCGGACCTGAAAAGGTCAGGGAAATGAATGGCGCTCTCACATGCAGGAGTCTGAGGCATTTTTGCAGCCGTTGTCCTCAAGGACAATGCCCAGTGCCCTGTTTTGCACCCACAGGGTCAGCGGCCACAGTGAGGCATGCACGCTTCAGAGTGGCAGAGAGAGAGGGACAGAGACTGATATATAACGTCTAACACAGACGGCGATTTTATTTTCAAATTCCAAAACCCACCCCTACTTGCAAGTATCCACCAGCCCACGTTAGTGAGAAAGTGTAGGACTCGGTCCAGTTTAGAGGACAATATCGAGCCAAGTTTACCGTGTTTATAGGCTTTAGTTCATCAGCTACTGTTAAACAAACAAAAGAAAGGAAGTGGCTGAGATACGTTTAAAGAGAAAGAACAAACATCTGTAATGTTGCACCTCCTGAATTTCTTCTGAAGCGGTCTTGTTTTCAAACGTGCTTGGTGGTTACGTAATCCGTAGTCGAGCTGCGCGGCGTCTACAATCCGTTTCCTCACTGTAAAACTGCCGTGTCCTCATAAGTCAAAGTCTTAAGCTGGGTTTACACTTCACGATATTCAGCCTGACAAAACCAAAAGTCTGCAACTAAAAGCTAAAATTACATACGCCTCATGTTCTCTGTGGTCCCACAGCAGTGACATTTAACATGCCCAAGTTTTCCTGCATAGATTCCCCCGAAATCGTAAATTTCCTGAAGTGTCTCACCCAACATGGATGCTGCCTCTGCTGGATACTCTGGGAACTGTCCTTCAGAGGGCACGCTGACTGTTCTCCTCAGGCTGCGGCCCTGGGACGAGGACACCGTGGGGCTTTCGTGCACCTCCGCAGACATCTGGGAAAAGGTCAGAGGTCTTTTAAAAAGAGCTCACAAGGGGGTGTGCACTTTCACAGCACAGCAGAAAAGATAGAAAGCAAACTGGCAGTTACTATGACAACATTTCAATTCAGCCCATTACACGTCAATATAAATGAAATCACAGCCTGAGTAAATGCAGCTCAAAGTGACGCTGCATAGCACCACAGATTAAAGTCAAATCACAGGCTGGTAGATTTATCTTCCTTCACATAATCATATTCCTTTCCATCAACTTTCATGAAATGATGCTACAAAAAATGATTTTTACTGGGTACTGTAGCATTCTATAAAAATACTAACACCAATATGTAGCAGTCTTGTATCTTAATGACACAGTTTCACCCAAGTCCAGACTGGGAAGTTCAATCAAAACAGGACAAAACAAAGCAATGGCCCTAATCAACTGCTTCCTGAGAAAGAGCACCACCTCACCTTTTACAAGAAAAACATGCTATAAAAACTCAGTGCTCAGTATCCCCTTCCTCTCCATATCCCTTATCCTGTCAGCGGGAGAAGGAAGGAGTTACAAATAAAGGGGTGCCGAAAAAGCTCTCACCTCTTCCTCACGGTTAAGCAGGATGAGCTGGTTGTCGGTCAGAATGCAGTACTTCTTCTCCCAGATGCTGGGCTCGGAGAAGGGTGACTGGCCACAGGAGAAGCGGTGGCTTGGTGGCCCTTTCACATCTGCACACAGGGGAAAGAAGAGACTCCTTGGTAAGCAGAAACACAGCACTAAGCATTGCGGGAAACCAAATACTGGAAAACAATGCTCTCAGAATATGCAACTTGGCTTAAGTTTATTTTAAAAGGTTTTTTTTTTTTTTGTAACAGGGTTTAATCTGAAACAAAATTCATCTAATCTCAAAAACATGCAATACTTCCGTCATGGTGGGAAAATGAAGTAGGAGTGTGTAATGATGCATCATCAAGTGCAAACCGTGGGAATGTGCGCTTCATATTATAGGATTGTGTATAGGAGCATTTTATTGATGTAATTGCACTGCTTGAACACCAGAGGTCCCAATCTGCACAACCTATAAAATATACACCGAGCACACTGACCAATAGCCATCAGCACACATATTATAGGTTATAAGGTTACACAACATCTAATAAGAGCTACAAAGAGCTCTTCACTGGCTTTCAAAGCACACCAAATCTCATTTTTATCCATAATTTATATTTTTAGACGGGGACAGAGAGGTTTCGCGGTTAGCACGTTTGCCTCGCACTTCCAGGGTTGGGGTTCGATTCCTGCCCCCGCCCATCCCTCTGCTCCGCATGTTCTCCCTGTGCTTTGGGGGTTTCCTCTCCCAGTCCAAAGACATGCGTTGCAGGCTGATTGGCATCTCTAAGTTATCCGTACTGTGTGTGTATGTATACATATATATACACATTTTTATATATATATATATATATATATATATATATATATATATATATATATATATATATATATATATATATATATATATATATATGTGTGTGTGTGTGTGCGTGCATGCAAATGGGCGAGTGTGTGTGCAGTTATGCCATGTGATTGGTTGGCACCCTGTCCAGAGTTTCCCCGTCTTGTGCCCCAGGAACAAGGATAGGCTCCAGGCTCCCTATGACCCAGTGTAGTATAAGTGGTACGGACAATGGGTGGATGGATTTAGATTCTTCTAAATGTACATTTCTAATAATATAAATGTGTTTGTTTATTTTTAAAATATGGCGAACCTGTAGTACGTTTTGTTTACAATATTAAAACTCTGTCCAGAGCAATTCCTTTAAAAGTGAATTTTACACAGACAAAAGTGCACACTATTTTGCATTGTTTATTATACAGAAATTTTTAAAAAGTAGTCTTTTCAGTCATAACTTTTCTTAATCAAAATTTTGTTCAAAACATTCGGAGAATCGAACTGAATCTTGTCTGGTGAAGCCAGCCAGCAGTGACTGGAATGGTGTGTAGTTGCACTAAAATGAAGTCATATTGAATTCATTATAAAGCGATGTGATCTGCAGGGGGCAGTATTGGACAATTCACAATTAACTGCAAATAATCTTTTTTTTTTTTTTTAACACCTACAACCCAGGGACAGCACAAATTGGGGAAAGATACACAAACAGAGTAAGATGTCAGACATTTTCAGAAAATGCCCAAGACAATCAGCTAGTCAGTGCACGGCTAATGGTGCAAGTGGAAAAATCACATCCACTTGGGCGTACTCCTGAAAATTCCTGCCTTATTTTATAAATACACAGCTCAGGAGGCTGAGGTCAGAGGTGAGCTGCCCGGTGTCTCTCTTGATAAACAGAATGGCCTATTAAGAAGAGATCCAAATCACTGAAATGCATGGCTAACACTACCACACCACAGTGCCATTTAAACACCGAGTGAATAAACTATGATAGAACGACTGGCCTGAGTGAGAGGAGTTTGGGAGGAGAAGGAGACAAAAAGAAAGATAAAGACAGAAATCCCAGAACACAGACACATAGGGAAGTGGAAAGGCTCGGCAGGCATGAAAAGGATACTAAAGAAAGCTGCAGCTCCAATTTGGCACTCTCACAAGATGTTTTTCCATCTACTGCTTTTTCCATCTTCTGTTACACAAACATGGAAATAATGACCAAGTAAACATACATGTTTTTATAGGCACTATGACAGAGCGGGAGAGAGAGAAAGGTGTGGGAGAAATGGAAACAGGCCTGGGAGGCTGAGCGACTTGTTCTTTGCACGAGATGCTAGCTTATGTTGGGTACAGCTTCATGCCAGAGCAGCATATGGCATCGTAAGATAAAGAGCTTCCATGAAACAGATCATATGCCATTCACAGACGCGTTAAAACCGATTAGGCAAGCAGTCCACAGCTCCAGTGCCAACACTCTCTCAGAGTGATGTCACACGTTTGTTCTTAATCAGTGTGGAAACAAGAGCGTGAGCTCCTGAATCATTGCTCTCCAGCAGCTAGCACGGTGACGTCCTCGTGAATGCTTATAAACCTCGGCTCTGTAAGAGAGCATTAAAAGGGATTTTGTCCATGAGAAATGACACGTCATATTACCAATATAACAAGCTACTGTTTCAGATCGCAAGCAATCTTAAGTGTTTATATATATATATATATATATATATAAGTTGTAATAAACTGGTTGCATAAGTATGCACACCCTTTCACAACTGCTCAGAATGAACCAATCACATTCAATCTCATGTTGAAAAGTAATCATCATACAGCTGTCATCACTGAAATTATCCTGATTAACCCCAAATACACATCAGCTGTTTCTGTAGGAGTTTCTTCACATCATCTTGGTTTCATCTGAAAGCTGAAGCCTTGCTGAGCCTGTACAGGATCTGACAGTTGAACGGAATCGATCAGGAGACGATTACTCTCTGCATGTGACTACAGTCTCTCTCATGGTCCGCCACAAACACCGGCCAACTGTAGTGTAAAACCTTCAGGTAGTAATCTGAATGTCTTACAATCTGAACAGAGAATCAACATGTTGATAACTAGCGTTGAATAAATATAGAATATAAACTCGAGACCACATCCCTTGTGTTGTGAAGACACCATGAGCCACACATTCTTCTGTAGGTCTTGCAAATGCAGTCGAACTGTATGCATTCTCCGTGAGGTTGTGCCGTTGCTGTGTGTAACGCTTAAGTGCTGACGGTGATGGTGTACCGTCAGCGTGCTGGTGGTTGTTCGGCTCTGCCGAGGTTCTATTCAACTACATTGGTGTCCTGGACACTGCTGTGTGTATCTGTATGGCTGTGCTGCCTAAAAACAATTATGGAAGGGGATGTGTGCCAGATCAACACAAGAGCCACCAGTCTATGACCCATGGTGGGGGTTGAAATCCACAAATAGCTTGCCGCAGGGAGGGCAGGAAAGG
Organism: Ictalurus furcatus; assembly: GCF_023375685.1. NCBI lineage: Eukaryota > Metazoa > Chordata > Actinopteri > Siluriformes > Ictaluridae > Ictalurus > Ictalurus furcatus. The sequence continues at coordinate 5,617,400 of NC_071261.1, read as the reverse complement.
GTTTGTCATAAATGCAAAGGACCGTGTGTGTGTGTGTGTGTGAGGGGGTAAACAATGCTATCTTAGTATGTTAGACTAGTCAGCACTATGAATGTGGTTAAAGGTGGACTTTTCGGGGTTCTGAGCGGATTCACTGATCCACAGTGACTAGTCCGTCATGCTGGATGACCAAAACACATGCAATAACATTAATTAACATTCGCTTCCTTTAATACTGTCTGTGTGTCATCAGGAAGCAACAGAACATCGCAACAGAAGCTCACACCAATAGTAAAATGGTGCCGATGTGCGTTATAACCATTGATAAGAACTCATTAACATGTTTCTTGTTACATTCATTTATCCAAAGTGACTTACAAGCGAGACTAGAACTGTAAAAAATAAGGAATTAAGAACGTCATTTATCGCTCTCTGCACTTAATCGCACAACTTCCGCTGCAAAACCTTATCTGCTGACCAACTCCTCCTTATACAGAAAGCCGTATACTCGACTGACTGTTACAAGCAACAAGACATGTGTCCACCTGTATGTGTGCGCCTGTATACGAATGTGCAGAATGTCCCTTGCCCTGACGAGGCCCAGACTGGTCCGCGCGTGTGTGTGTGTGTGTGTGTGTAAGAGTGTATGTGTATATGCATCTTGTCCCGTCCGGAATGTCTCTTACTTGGGGAGTGGCTGTGCCACCTGTCCAGGATGGGGTTTCACAGCCAGATTGCGTCGGCCTGCTAATCACCACCAAAACAGCAAGAGCTCAACAATATGCCCTCCCTCACACACACACACACACACACACACACACAGTTCATCTTATTTATACTAGGCTAAAGCAATCCTTTCCGAAACTCTGGTAAGTGTGCTAATTAGCAAACAATGAACTAAACCCCAGAGCGCTGCACCAGAAAACAGTGGGTTTAATTTTTTTTTTTTTACATAGCAGTCAGTAGAAAAGATTTCTCATTCTCTGTAGAAAAGTGAATTAGCTTGTTAGCAAGGTTGTGTGAGAACCAGTGAAAGAAGAAGTATCACACAATCACACAAACAGGGAAGAAGCAGCTGTTGGGGAACTTAAAATATGGATGTTGTTGCTGGTCAAAGGACCTATTTACAACCTGACGGCCACAAGCCACGATTCTATACAGCACGAACACTCTCTTCTGCTTTTTATTATTATTACTTTAATATTTAAAAAAATATCAATTAAATATTAATAAAAAATAAAAACGATTACAAAGATGATTTCATCCTAAGGCCTGGGTTGCACAGATTTTCACCAAAACAAACAAACAAACAAAAAAAATTCTTTGCCTTCATATTTGTAGACGAGTATAAAAATAGTAACAAACTCATAATCAGTCCCTATATTTGGCCTTTTTGATTTCACCACCTTACTATGCCAAATTCCCACAGCATTTGCCAGGTGCAGGCACACACACACACACACACACACACACACACACACACACACCCACCAGCGTAGAGGAGAACAGAAGATGCTTTGTCCTGTATACAACTAGCTGGTTGTCATGACAACCTATAAACACAAACAACTCGTCCAATGACAGCGCTCTTACATCATCAGAGTGGAGCGTGCTGGGGGGATGGTTGTATCAGAAGGTAAATAATACAGTGAGCGGATTGGTTCAGTGTATAGTGTGTGTGTGTGTGTGTGTGTGTGTGTGTGTGTGTGTGTGTGTGTGTGTGTGAGAGAGAGAGAGAGACAGAGACAAGGTGTGGTACTGATACTTCCTTAATGCCCTTCACTGCATGTTGCGCTCAAAAAGCTGAACGCAGTTCACTTATCCCATACAGAATATTAGCGACACGCAGTTTTAAACAATGATTTAACAAACAAACAAAAAAACGCTTTTGATTGAGTATGGTGGTGACACCTTACGATCTCTGAAATCAATATCCAATATATTGACTATAAGACTGAATAATAAAAAGCAAAAACTGACTCATTGTTCCAACAGTGATCATTTCACATACACATCTCGGACACATTTTCCCATCATCATCATTTCATTAAATGTCATGGTGTCATTAAAGACAGAGTAAGTGGACTCACACCTGCTGTTGCCTTGGCTAGAACATCTACTGTAAATGCTCTGAAGCGACAGGCAACATGACCTACAGGAACGTACAGCATGTGTCGATCAATGTGTTTGTGATCCATGTTCAACTTTAATGGGAAAGGAAGACAGATTAGAAAAGAAGGAAACAATCAGAGCTTCTGCTTAGAGGCTTTTGGGAATTCTGAAGAGACAGCAATTTATTCTTCATAAAATCCATACTAGCAAACGTCATGAAAGAGTCAGTTAATGTAAGAAATCAGTTGTAGAGACGTTTCAACACTCTCACTGTAAGTGGTGAAGGATCTGTTGCTGGAGTATCTCTTAATTACACTGATGCTGACTACAGAGTTGCACATCGTGATCCCACTTAGAGACGGCTATTTATCAGTGCTGTACGTTAGCAGCGTTAATTGCTGTCTGGGGAGAGGGGAAAGCTCACAGTCTATACAGTAAGGAAACAGCTGAAAGGAACAGATCGGCAGATCGCTGTAGCTTGGTGAGAATGTTTATATGCGTGTGTGTTGCCTCGAGCTGACGATGAACACACGGGATGCTTAGAGATGCTGGGCTTTGTTTGGACATGGCTGGTTGTAATGGGCAGATTAGTTCATCGGTAAACTAACGGAGGGATTGGATCTGTAGAGACACATCACATACTATCCCGCATTCGCACTAGCAAGCAAACAAAGCAACACACAACCATTCAACCCGTGGTGCTGATTCGCACAGTTCCATAACAACCGGCATGGTCACAAAGCAGCTTTACAGAAATCTGAATGGAGATTTAGATCTCGAACGGGTGTGCCAAAGGAGACAGGGGCAAGGAAAACCCCCTGAGATGACGTGAGGAAGAACTCTTTAGAGGAACTAAACTCACGAGAGAATGAATGCTCTTCTGAAGGACACCGGATAGTGAGATTACAAATCTTCACTCTTCTACAAGTACTAAAAGGCAAACAGTACTCAGTGTGTTGAAAAGATGTTTGGTGTGAGAATACTGTTAACACGACTTCTGGAACGAACACAGACTGACTTTATGATTTCTGCAGGTACAAATCAGGATCTGGAGACCGCAACATGCGACAAACTGAAACTAGACGGTCTTAATTTGATGCAAACTAATAACTGTGTTCACTTATAGTAGTGTCTGGGTCAAACGAAATAATATTGAAAGTATACGTTACAAATCTTAAGAATCTTCAGTCTTCAGTACGTTAGCAGCTAATCTGCTGCAGCCTGGTCTTTGTAACAGAAAGGAGGCAGAGCCAACTGTGGGTGCTGCGGGTAATATTTCACTGAAAGGCTGATGCACAGAATAACACAGCTAGACCACAAATGTGGAGCGAAACATTGAAACGGGGGTGGGTTTTTACAACGGGTTCTTTTGCTCATGTAGTGCACATTGTAGTATAGTTCAATGACAACAGGTGAACTCGGAGAGTTAAAATCTCACGACGTCCGACACGGTAAATCAACTAGTATAAGGCCTCCAAATGATTGCCATGAAATAAGCTAATCTGTGTAATCTTGCTGTATTAGTATTAGCATGAAGGACCACCTAAAAATAACACAATGGCTTTAGACTGGCTTCTTTAATAAAGAAATCATTGAATACGGTGGACACGGTTATGTCTCTTTCAGCAGAGTGCACGTGTGTGAGTGTGTGTGGATCTGGAATGCTCTGGGGGTGTGCCATGTGAATTACAGGAGAGAACAGTATCATTTATAATTGAGTTTGGTGTCACATGCTGCTGTAGTAGAGAGGTGTGCTGTGAGAAGACATTCATGTATCTGAAGACACCACAGGGTGGAGGGAATGTCAGCTCGAATTTCATTATAAAGGAACAAGCTTTCCATCACTCACACCACAATGATATTGTACAGCTTGTGAATATTAGGTGTTTATACATACACTAGAGTAAATTATAGTAAACTTTGGATATAGACCTGGAGCCTCTGACAACTGCCCCAAGTTATTACCGTAGGCTCTTTGCACAAATACAGAACTGCTACAATGCTGTGGAGAAAGATTTCATTTCTTGTTTTTGTGTATACCTCATACTAAAGAGTTGTAGATCATATAATGAAATACAACGTAAAACTAAGGCAACACACAATACAGTTTTTATTTATTTAATCGAAGCACAAAAAGTTATCCAGCACCTATTACCAATGTGAAAAACTAATTGCCCCCTTAAACTTAAAATCTGGTTGTCCCACCTTCAGCAGCAATAACTGCAACCAAACGCTTCTGATAACTGGAGATCAGAGTTTCACTTACTTCTAGGACTAGGATTTACTCCTACGCTTTGGATCGTTGTCTTGCTGCGTAATCCAGTTGTGCTTCAGTTTCAATTTACAGACTGAAGACCGGACATTCTCCTTTAGGATTTTCTGGTAGCAGAATTCATGTTTCTCTCAATTATTGTAAGTTGTCCAGACCCTGAAGCAGCAAAGCATCCCCACACCATCACACTCCCTCCACCATGCTGGACCGTAGGTATGATGTACTTTTTGTGGAATTCGGTGTTTGGCTCATGCCAGCTGTAACAGGACCCCTGTCTTCCAAACAGTTCCACTTTCGACTCATCAGTCCACAGAACATTCTCCCAAAAGGTCTGAGGATCATCAAGGTGTGTTTCGGCAAAATTCAGATGAGTCTTAATGTTCTTCTGGGTTAGCGGTGGTTTTCTCCTCACCACTCTTCCATGGAGCCATTTTCCCCCAGTGTCTTTCTGATAGTGGAGACATGAACAGTGACCTTTATTGATGCAAGAGAGGCCTGTAGGTCCTTTGATGTTGTCCTTGGCTCTTTGTGACTTCCCGGATGAGTCGTCACTGTGCTCTTGGAGGAATTTTGGAAGGTCGGATCCTTCTGGGGAGGTTCACTACTGTGCAGAGTTTTTCCATTTGGAGATCCCAAAGAGTCTCAGAGCCTTTGAAATAGCTTTGTAACCCTTCCCAGACTGATGTATTTCAATCACCTTCTTCCTCATCATTTCTGGAATTTCTTTCAACTTTGGCATAGTGTGTTACTGGGTAAGACCTTTTAAACAACTTCACACTGTTGAAAAAGTTCTATGTAAGTGTAGATGTGATTGAACAGGGTTTGCAGTAATCAGGCCTGGTTGTGTCTAGTCCAGCTGAACCCCATTATCAATGCAGTTTCATAGATTTGGGGAATTAGTAACTACGGGGGCAAATACATTTTCTCACAGGTCCAGTTGGTATCGGATAACTTTTTTGTTTCAGTAAATAACATTATCACTTAAATACTGTATTGTGTGTTTACTCAGGTTGCCTTCGATTTTGTTTTAATTTCTGAAACAATTCAGTATGAGACACACAAAACAGAAGAAATCAGGATGGGGACAAATACTTTTTCACAGCACTGTGTATCCATCATGTAATTAAGATGGTATTTGTGTTTACACTCATTATGCTGTACAGGACAAGCAGTGATATGTATTTATTTTTAGCATCTCATTAAGACTGGCCTAGGTTTGATCACTGTTTATTCATAAACTAGTCTGAAGGCCTGATGGGGTCTTCTGCTGTTGTAGCCCATCCGCCTCATTGTTCGACATGTGTATTCCGGGTCACCGTTGTTGTAAAGAATAGCTACACTTCTCTGACTTCTCTCATCACCAAGGTGTTTCTGCTCACAGAACTGCCACTCTGGATGTATTTCGATGGTTCTCAACCTGTGATCCCACTAGTCATTCGTGTAATTCATTTAGAGACAAACATCTGTTATGCTAAATAAATTGCACTGTTGGTTTGCACCTCGTTCATTATGATCATGATTGGGTATCTGAGGCCGGGGGCAGAGAAAGTGCTCTTTTGCATCTCTGTTGCACATTTGCATCTCTCTGGCTTTTCTTTTATTTAGAGCAGGAATACCTGTCACCACCCCCGTTTCCACAACCCGGAACTGTACTGAACAGTGAAGTCCAGCACTGAGTAGAGTACAGTAGTAGTGTTTTGTGTGTTGTGGCTCCATTATACAGCTTAAAACTAGACAAGTGGTATGAGAGCAGGTTCAGTGAGATGATAGTGGCTCTTTCCAGCAGCAGTAGAGGTTTCACATTGTGCTTTTCCTACCTACTCTGGGCTGGGAAACGGGGACATTCCTGGAGCTATTCAACACTCAGCGCGAGGAGAAATGTGTTTGCTAAATGTGTCCTTAAGACCGTTAAAAAAGGTTTAAGTAACACTTTGACCATCCAGCGTTTCCCTGAGATCAACTCTATGCATCCTGCTGTCCATGAACTGCCTCCGGTTTGAAAAAGCAGAGCGCTTTGTGGTTTTTCTCATGACTTCTGCTAACCAGCCTTTGTAACGATAATAATGCTTCAGGTGGTGTGGCTTCATTCTTTGTCTGCCTGCTGAAACGGTTATTTGCATACAAAAAGAGCAGAGCAACTTCCCTCCTCCCTCTCCAAGGAAAAAAGAAGAAAACTGGAGCAATGAGCAGATTTGGGGGATGGAAGGAAAAGGACACGCATCAACCAACAAACTGACAGCCGACTCCAGGAAGTGCCGTGATATTGCTAAAGACTCTCAGGAACCCAGAGTACTCCTGATTAAATTTAATGCATCCAACGCAACACTCGAGTCCTTTCGGATTAGCGAGTTTGACATGTTCTTCTTTTGGGTTTTAGGAACTTCTTATTTCTGGTAACGCTAAAGGGAAAATCCAGTTAGTTGCTGTGGGGAGAACAGTGACATCAAATAAGGAAGAGATCCTACTTACCTACAGTGAAGTGAAACACCAGCGTTAACACCATAACCATACTAATGACATAAGCTGGAGTTAAGCTTAAATAAATCTGTCAACTTTAAACTTAATGATATCTATGTGGAACAGCAGGAAATCCCCTAATTTTCTGATGACTAGTCATATACATGGTGGATTTTGTGGTGAATTCCAGTCCCATCCAAAGAGTTGCATAAGAAATATTCACTTCCTGTCTCAAAACTCTCAACCTACACAGATGTTTGTGGTGATAGGACAGAATGCTTGGTAGGCTTTTAAAAAGCTTGTTTCAGCAAGAACATCTAACAGAGCAACCCAATATTGTCTCTTGTGATATGGACACTTTCACTGTGTGATCACTGCGTGTAAGAACATGCCCAAAAAAAAAAAAAGGTTTCTGTTTAAAAGAATCCAGCCTATGGTACTCTCATTTGGACAAATGGGTTGATGGTTTCCTCCTATAACTCACAAGGGCAGTTAACACATCTGCCAATGCTAATGTTATTCATGACCTACAACGTAACCATAATAAACCTCTGAATTCCAGGTCAACATGGATCTAAAAGACAAAGCCATTGGTACATGCTGTACTTTTGAATAAGAAGTTCCTACCAGCTTCTGCTGTCTCCATAGACTCTGGCTCCTCTCTGGCTGTCAGGATCCTACTTATGCGCCGTGACATGGACAAGAGTATCCCAGAAAATGGAAGGCTACTCGGTTTCCTCTGTAGAGGCTGGGGTTCTGTTATAATGCTGGTACCTGGTTCAGAGGCTGAACGTAAATATGGAGCTCTTTTGTAGGCTGAGCGGGGCAGGTCAGGTGGAACGTGTTCCAGTAGCATGCCTGAGCTGGTGACTTTACGGACATCAGGGAGGTTGGCAGGTAAGGTGTAGCTGCCCCTGGTAGAACAGGTCAGATCCTGGACGAGAACAGGATGCTTGGACCGGATTCTGCTCTGAAGAGTGTCCAAGGACTCCATTGGGGCAGAGTTGGAGCGGTGTTTTAGAAAGGGCCTGCTGAGGATGCCCCATCGATGAGGACTTTCTCTGTCAACCAGGCAGCGAGTTGGGTTTCTGCTAGAAAACAGCTGTTCAGCAAGGGTAGCTCTCCGTTCCAGACTCATTTGGATGAGTGAGAAGTCAGATAATCGCACGAGGTAGAGAGCTCCCACTCACAATATACAAGCAAGACAACGAAGTCTCCAATGCCAGAGTTCTTCAAATGAAGATCATCACCTTTGTTTCAATCAGTCTTGTCTGCCATTGGAGTTTTAAATCCGAGTCAACTGGTGTAACCAGTGTGGCCTATTTATATGGCAAAATGTTAGAGAAGGAGATGCGCAATAAAAGGTTTAGATTCCACTTTGTCTAAGAACACATCCACTACATGTTGCTTCCGCTATCACTTCCTTCTTGAAGTGAGCAGCAGTGCGCTGCTACTCTGCTTCCTGGGAGGAAATGGGGTATGTATACACATTGACGTTTGCTAATGCTATCCAATCAGACAGCATAACCCCACAATGGTGCCACTGGTTGAGGTTTTGCTCATGAAATTCGGATGAATTTTAGTTAAAAAAAAAAAAAGATGCCAAGAAAGAATTAAAAAAAAATTATTGTCTAAATAAATCAAAGTCAAAAAACACTGGACAGCATAGATTTAGTTTGGGGCTAATGTACATCAATGTATGTTAATATATTTTATTCACTATACAGTGGGGGAAATAAGTATTGAACGCGTTAACATTTTTCATCAGGTTATTCACATGAAATTTTCACCAGATATCAGTATTAACTCCAGTAATCAGGAAATATAAAGAATTCACAACATTAAAGTCCATAAATAGAGTTATGTGTAATAAAGAGGAATGACACGGGGAAAAATAGTATTGAACACGCTTAGAAAAAGCAGTTCTCCAAGGCAAGGTAAGGCATGGAGCCAGCTGAAATCTGTAAGTAATTATACCCCCTATCTGTGCAGATTAATATCAGCTGGGTTAGTAAATTGATGGTCTATAAAAAGGCTTTTCGTTACCAACGTGTCACAGAATGAACATCTCACGATGGGTAAAAGCAAAGAGCTCTCCCAAGACCTTCACAACCTTACTGTTGTGAAACATATTGATGGAATCGGATACAGACGTATTTCAAAACTTCTGAATCTTCCAGTAAGCACCATTGGGGCCATTATCCGCCAGTGGAAGCAACATCACTCCATCATCAACCGGCCACACACAGGAGCTCCTCACAAGATTCCTGACGAGGGAGTCAGAAGAATAGTCAGAAGAGTAGCCCAAGAGCCAAGGACCACTCGGAAAGAGCTCCAGAAACACTTGGAGGCAGCAGGTGCCATCGTCACAGAGAAAACAATAGGCAATGCACTCCACTGCTCATGCTCACCCCGCAAGACTCCATTACTAAAGAAAAGGCATGTCGAAGCTCGTTTAAAGTTTGCTACAACTCATTTGGACAAGCCTGTGAAATACTGGGAGAGTGTAGACTGGTCAGACCAGAGCAAAATTGAACTTTTTGAGGTTCATGGCGAAACATCACGGCCACACTGTGCAGTGAAAACTCAAAAACTTCGCAATTTAACATCGCCAAGGGCTTTTGGATAAGGCTGACCGAATAGGATGTAGATCGGATGAAATATCGAGGAGGAATTCATTAAAGTACTCCTAATTACAAAAAATTAGGAGCACGTTTGAAGTTTATTTTATTTTTATTTATTTATTTATTTATTTTTTAAAGAGATGGTAAAGTTAACATGCCACAATATAACACACAAGTAGGCATGAGAAAACTTGAGCTTGTCAATTATGACAGAAATTAGGAACATAGTGTGAGCCATGACAAATTAATTTACCTTCTGATAAACTAAATTTAATATTTTCAGTTAATTTTACAGACTGTATGCAAAAAACAAAAACCGTTAACCTGTTCCACCTTGTAAACAATACAATAAACCTCAATGTTCAGTGTTTGAAGTCTGCTCCTCTTAAATATATTTAAAGCTACACTATTAGACATTTTCCACGGTCATGGTTCTGGGCTGGAGTCAGTTCTCGACCCGCTCGGTGTATATTGTGTATATATCTGAATAATCTCATATAGGATGTGATTGGGTGAGTTCATTTACTCGTCAGATGAACAGCGCTTTAGTTTAATGGTGTTCATTACTGATGCTCTGATCAAGATTTTTACAGCCGATACCGATCCAGAAACCAATCTTTTTTTAGTTTAAGCTTTAATCAGGAGGTCTATCATAAACAGTTAAATGTAAGCTCTCTGCTCATGGTCACTGTTAATTGAATTAAAATAATAGCAATGAGAAATACTGTTGGTTAAATGATAAACAAGCATAAAATATTTATTTTTAAATATCTTAAACAAGAAAGAGTCCTAATTAAAAGTAGACTAACACAAAAATGATCCATATTAGGAAAAAGGCTAATAGCTTTCTAAGGAAACAGCTTACTAGGCTTAATGTCAAATTGATATTAAATGCAACCCATAGTAATTAAATATTATTTCATTTCTCATTTTATTTATATTTAATGAATTATTATAATATCTATTTTTTATATTAAATGATTTATTTACAACTAAGCACATTTTCTATCTTCTTATTCGTTTTTTGTTTGTTTATCAGTTGACCCTTTTAGATCGGTTCCCCAGTACAGTGTTGCCATGTCTGCTGATAACATTGTGTTTTTTGGGGGATTAAATTAGAACATGAAAACTGGAGTGACTTTTCTAGTGATATCTGGCAACCCTGAGTTTAAATTAAGTGAAAGCGCTGTCTATTAGAGTTAGTGAAAAGAGTGAAGGAGAGCGGGAGCGTGCTGTATGTTTACAGACTGAACAGTTGCTACACTTGATTATGATTGGTGAGGAATTATTTAATAATGAAGTTTGAATTAAACCCATCTTGTAGCGTTATCATTATTATTAATTTACTCCGTCCGACGCCGCTGTCTCTACACGAGCAGGTCAGTCACAGGTTCAGGTCATTTTGCGGGATCAATAAAAGATGGCGGTTTGTGAGATCGGGAAGTTGAGAGAAGCAGATGATGTCCAGAGTTATTCTTCATCATAATGGCTTCTTTACTGTATTTGCACACTTGTTGACTGAGGAGATGAAACGCAGAGCAAAAGTAACTGTTGCACATTTTGGACTTCCTGTAGTTTTTATTCCGATTGTACTATAACAACTCCGAACAGGTCACTCGCACCAGTGCGCCTATATATTTTTTCACAGTCGCACAAAGTACTTTTCAGTCGCAAATGCGCATGAAATGGTCGCACTATAGAGCCCTGTTTGAGTTATAACAACCTCCTTTTTCATGGCGAAACATCAAAATTTGTGAGAGCGCCACGCCCACAACTCAAAAGCTTCGCAATTTAGCATCGTCAAGGCCTTTAGATGGGAATGACCAAATATGATGTCGATCTGATGAAATGTCTGGGAGGAGCTCATTAAAGTCCAAGGCCTGGAAATGGCAAAAACACAGTAAAACTTTAAGAGAAAAAAAAAAAATCAAAATGGCTGACTTCCTATTGAGTTCAGCACATGGGTTCATGAGACTTTTTTGTACACGTTGGCATGTTACACACGTTTACCGAATTTCATACATGTAGGTGAAACGTAGTGCGAGGCACACATTTTGTCGGTGGTGCTATCGAGCCATTTTGCCAGACTTTTCCAATTCTGGAATCCCTATTGGATGTAAAATTTCACCAGTTCTGATGCGTCTGCAAAGTTTTGTGAGATTTTTTGTATGGTAGGCCGTCTAAAATGCGATTCATTTGGGAGGAAGACGAGGCGGTGCACGGGGAAGAGGAGAAGAAGAAGAAGAAGAAGAAGATCCAATAGGGCCTGCTCGGGCCCTAATTAACTGCTAATCCTAGAGGTTCACATACTTTTGCCACTAACAGATGTGTCATATCTATGCAGCTAGAAATAAAAAATCCTACAGGGCTCACAAACTTTCAAGCACCACCTATTTGATAAACCTGTACATGGTCAGTGAGAGAACACAAAAGTATTTGACTCATTTATCTGACAGCTATTTTTAGAGCTGGAGTATGAAAATGAAGGACAAGTCAATATGCTTCCTTTAACCCATTTACATTTAAGTTATAGCATGTCAACACCACTTAAGGTTTATTGGACTCCAAACATGAGCACGGTCAAGTGAGAAACGCAAACCAACAAAATACTCCATTCTATGGTAATAATGCCCAAAGAGTCTGGACACGCACCACGACTCTCTTCCTCTCTGTCCACACCTAGCTTCAAAACATAGCTCAGGATACTTGGTATTCACCATATGCACTTTTTATATAGCCATGATAAATGACTGCCGCACTCGCACTGTCCCTGACCCTCACCTGCACTCTCCAAGTGTAACTGAACTGCTGTGTGCTATTTCCACTCCACATGCAATACCCATGATACTGGTGAGAATCTGAAAGCATTCATAACCTGAGAGACTGCTGAGAGATCACTGAAGATTGTGTTTATAGCACTGATAAGAGTTTCACGAGTTGGTACAAACACTGACAATGGCAGTTTAGCAATTAATTCTACAGTTACATTTGGTCATTTTGCCATCTAGGATTACATACAAATCAACAATGTGGAAGAAGAGCATGGTTTATTTATTTAATTTTTTTTTTTTTTAAATACCAGTTTCTCCATCAAGGGGGTGTGTTAACGCATTATCTTGGTTAACAGCACCTGAGCACATCCAAATGATTATGTTCAACCTATGCAAGAAGCAACTGGAGAAACATGAGGGAAATCTATTCAGGAGCGCCACGTTCACCACCTGCCACAATACAGCCCTGGAGTTATTCTTCAAAAAACTGAAAAATGGTTGACCCCTATCTGTTTTTTTTGTTAGTCGTGAGAGCAGTCTCAATGAAGCAGCTGATACGTGCAAATGTCAGGGCCCCCAGCAAGGCACACGGCCGTTTCCTTACTCCTGTTTCCTGTTTACATACACTTTACACCTCTTAACGCTACCAACACAAATCTGCCACAGGGAATGGGATATATTCTCAAAGAAACCAAATGCAAGTAGTTGATTTTGGTTGAGAATGAAAAACATGTCCCATCTTTGGACTAAAAAAAAAAGAAGAATATTTTATTATTTCAATAATGCCGCAAAAAAGTTGTTTTTTTGTTTATTTTGCAGGTATCCTAATTGTTTAGAACATGAACATCATCTTATTCAAAAACGTGACTGCTAAAGGCTTGGATTCCTGTAACACTGAGCATTTCCGGTGTTCTGGGAGCCCTCAGGAGGAGCTGTGTCTGGACTGTAGCAATTAACGCCTTGTTATAGCTGCAGCACGAACCAGGTGCCCAAAAGCTGGGTGTGAAAGCGGTCATTAAACACCAGCACCCCCTGAGCACTACTGCAGGACTGAAATAGTTCCAGCACCAGTGCTCAGGGACAATAAGAACATCATCTACCCACAGGATCTAAGGCATGACAGGCTAAAGGTCACTTTTCTTTTTAGCGTTTCAGTATGAGTAATCTGAAAAGCAAACAGAGCCTGAAAAATAGGCTCAGTCACAAACTTTACACTATTGTACTGAATAATATACCAATAGATTACGCCACTCCTGCTTAAACAAGCAGGCTACAATACACAACTAAACAGTAGAGATCATCATGCAGGGCCACCATTTAGTATTACCGTACGTGGTTCTGGATGTAGCTTTGGATTATTTATCATTGACATCTGAGTTTATCACATTTACATTTATGGCATTTGGCAGACGCTTTTATCCAGAGCAACTTACATTTATCTGATTTTATACAACTGAGCAACTGAAGGTTAAGGGCCTTGCTCAAGGGCCCAACAGTGGAAGCTTGGCAGTGCTGGGGCTTGACCTCCTGACCTTCCGACCTTCTGATCAATAACCCAGAGCCTTTAACCACTGAGCCAGCACTGCCCTTCACCACTTCATTTCCAAGCATTTCAGCATCATTAAATCTCCATATCTCTGTGCGTTCACACCTTTTAACCTCTCCTGAATAGTGGGATCGTTCAGGACCTCACACACATTTCAACTCAATTTTCATTCTGAGGATCATAATGTGATTATTTATCAATTGTCAAGTTTTTATGTTTTTTTTTTTTTTTATCAAGGTTTATGATAAGAGTTTGATTTGGCCTTTTTCTTCTCCTGGCTTAAACTATATAAAATATGCAATGGAACATTATGTCTTATGGAAGCTGACAGCTCTAGTGTAGAGTGTTTATCTTGCTTCAGAGATATTTGGCATAGCGGACATTTAAAAAAAAAAAAAAAACAAAAAAAAAAAAAAAAGCATTTATGCACAAGAGTGTTGTGAAAAGTATTTCTTCTGTTTTGTGTGTCTCATAATAAATTGTTTCAGAAATTAAAACAAAATCGAAGATAAAACAAAGGCAACCTGAGTAAACACACAATACAGTTTTTAAATGATAATGTTATTTACTGAAGTAAAATAAAGTTATCCAATACCAACTGGGCCTGTGTGAAAATGTATTTGCCCCTGTAGTTACTAATTACCCAAATCTACAAAACTTTTTCAACAGTATGAAGTTGGTTAAAAGGTCTTACCCAGTAACACGCGATGCCAAAGTTGAAATAAATTCCAGAAATGATGAGGAAGAAGGTGATTGAAATACATCAGTCTGGGAAGGGTTACAAAGCTATTTCAAAGGCTCTGGGACTCCAAAGGACCACAGCGAGAGCCGTTATCTCCAAATGGAAAAACTCGGCACAGTAGTGAACCTTCCCAGAAGGGTCCGACCTTCCAAAATTCCTCCAAGAGCACAGCGACGACTCATCCAGGACGTCACAAAAGAGCCGAGGACAACATCACAGGAACTACAGGCCTCTCTTGCATCAGTAAAGGTCACTGTTCATGACTCCACTATCAGAAAGACACTGGAGGAAAATGGCTCCATGGAAGAGTGGTGAGGCGAAAACCACTGATAACACAGAAGAACATTAAGACTCATCTGAATTTTGCCGAAACACACCTTGATGATCCTCAAACCTTTTGGGAGAATGTTCTGTGGATTGATGAGCTGAAAGTGGAACTGTTTGGAAGACAGGGGTCCCGTTACATCTGGCATGAGCCAAACACAGAATTCCACAAAAAGAACATCATACCTACGGTCCAGCATGGTGGAGGAAGTGTGATGGTGTGAGTATGCGTTGCTGCTTCAGGGTCTGGGTAACACAATAATTGAGAGAAACATGAATTCTGCTCTCTACCAGAAAATCCTAAAGGAGAATGTCCGGTCTTCAGTCCGTAAATTGAAACTGAAGCACAACTGGATTATGCAGCAAGACAACGCTCCAAAGCGTAGGAGTAAGTCCTAGTCCTAGAAGTAAGTGAAACTCTGATCTCCAGTTATCAGAAGCGTTTGGTTGCAGTTATTGCTGCTGAAGGTGGGACAACCAGATTTTAAGTTTAAGGGGGCAATTAGTTTTTCACATTGGTAATAGGTGTTGGATAACTTTTTGTGCTTCGATTAAATAAATAAAAACTGTATTGTGTGTTTTCTCCGGTTGCCTTAGTTTTACGTTGTATTTCGCTTGATGATCTAAAACTATTTAGTATTTACACAAAAATATAAGAAATCAGAAGTGTATTTAAATGTCTAATAATGACATTTCATGCACTGATTCAGAATTGTTCAAGAAAGAAACAATTATTTTCTCCCAATTTCCCGATGTGTCCTCATACTCCTGATGTAAAGTAGAGTTGAGAGATGTTGAAGTAGAGGAAAAATGAAACATTCAGTACGTTTACATGGACAACACTAATCCGATATTAACCCGATTAAGACGATACTCTGATTAAGAATCTAGCATGTAAACAGAGATTATTGATGACCTTAATTCGACTAAAGTAAACTCAAATGGAATTAAGACGTGTGGAGTATTCCTGTTTCAGTCGCATTATTGATGTGTATTACAGACATGTACACACCTTAATCACACTATTAACGTCATGTGAGTTTTCACCGCATAGTAGGCGAGATACACATATTTCAGCTGCTATATAGACGGTAAGTACGCGGTTTGGGACACAGCCCACGGCTTCAAGCATTCGTCTATTAGCACGTACAGCATGACAAATAATTAACCGCACTTGAAGCTTTCGTAAAAATAAAAACAAAAACACCCAAAACTGTATACGGTTCCATAACGAAGACCAACTGTGTGTCGATACGTGAAATTCTGGAGGGAACGTCGGACGGCGTGGCGCGGTGACGTAATGACGTGCTGTTAATCGCTCTATGTTCTATAAACAGGAACATGAAAGGAATTTTCTAAAAGCGACTCATGTAAACACCTTAATCACAATATTGTCTTATTCAGAATAAGGTCAATAATTAGATTACTGCTGTCCATGTAAACGTAGTCTATGACTACGTTTACACTGAGGCCGCTGTGCCAGCATCTGCTTTCAGCATGCCTATACACTGTGCAGGAAGCTAAGGGGAGTAAAGGCATATATAGCACCTCACTACAAACAGGTCCTATAGGGCAGAGAGAGAGAGAGAGAGAGAGAGAGAGAGAGAGACACAGAGAGAGAGAGAACACAAGAGGCAGAGGTAAAGGCTGCATTTAAAAGGCTAAAAGCTCGCCAATCCAGCACTAACAGAATTAGTTTCCACACTGTATTGGTTCCAGCTGAAACATAAATCCCTCTTAGCTGAGCACTAAAAACAGGCAAGTTGCAAATGGCTTCTCACTATAAATAGGTCCAGGAAGTCAGGTGGAGCAGAGAAATCTAAAGTCTGCATTAGTAGGAAAACAGCTATGCTGAGGCTGGACAAATCAGCATTAGAATGGAATTAAACTTTCTGTATCTAATCTGTTCACACCGGGACGTTTTCTTCAACGGCCCATTTAACGCCCCGTGTTCACACCCATGCATAAAACACGTGTCATCACAGTGTCGAACCTTAACGTCTCGGGGTCCGTTTTTTTTTTGACGCACCGCGTTAGAAACTGGCCGACCAATGGGATCTGCGCTTTTGTTCACGTGCCCGGAGTCACTGAAGTTACATAAAAAAAAAAAACACACGACTGGAGGCACTCAAGCGCCAATAAAATAATCTGGGTCTTCCCACAAGTATGTGAATGCTATTGCTGTGACTGATATAATTCAAATCATTACTTATTTAAAAAGAGCATATTGTTTAAAATGAAAGCTTTAAGGGTTTACCTTTAAATTTGCAGTGACCAAATCACCAAACACGTCACACTTCGCAAACGTGTGCATGTGCTTCAACTTTGATAGAACATGTCATATCAAAAATATTATACATCAGTGGCTGTAGTGAGCGCTAAAAAACCTGACACGTGGAGGCGATAGATATGATTCAGATTTATTCAAGTTCACAAAGAAATTATAAGTAAAGAGAAAAAACCTTCATGATACAGCTTCAGCTCTTGTATCAGTCGATGGAACTCCACATGTCCTTCTCTTTTCATAACTATGGGGGTGTATCCAATATCGGCGTCTTTCCCCTCGTCTTTCCTCGTTCAACAGAACAATTATTTCTTCGTCGCTGCTGCCGTTGCTTGAAAAATCCATTTTCTGTTAGCCTGTTCGCACAAAGCATGTGAACGTCTTTTTACAAACGCTGTCTCTTTTCTACTTTAGTGGTAAGCGGGTGTCAGAAACGGAATGTTGTGCAGCGCCACCTTGTGTACCGGGGTATTTCGATAAGCGCCATCTACTGTCAGGGAGTGAATCTGCACTTTCATTCAGCGCCTCGGCCGTGTCTAACACGCGAGTGTGAACACAAAAAAAACCACGTCGAAAAACGGAGCATTTAACGCGCTGAAACAATGTCTCGGTGTGAACCTGGCTTTAGGTGAGACAGATTTTTGTTTTTATGATCCAAGCTCACATGCAGTAATAAAAACACACATGCACTCACCAACGGAACTAAGGTAGGGCTCGACATTAACGCGTGTCCACTAGTCCAGGACAAGTGATTTTTTGGACAGGCAGGTGAAAGAGAATCTTACTTGCCCGACCGGACAAGTTGCCTGAAAATGTCAACAACAACAACAACAAAAATCTGCCTTTGTAGGCTGCCGCATACAGCGGAAACCAGGAGAGTGTAGGTTTAAACAAGCAGTTGCTTAGAAACAAGCTTGACCAATGAGAATTTGATTCGACTTTAGCTCGAATCAAGCGCCTCGTAAAGCATCAACCCCCCCCCCCCCAAAAAAAGGACCGCGGAATCTAATGCAGGTTATGAAAATAAAAGGGAGAGAGAATTTATCCCTACCTGGAGAGATGAATTGGACAGGTCATGCTAACTGTAGCTAGCGACATCGCTACCCAGTGCAAGTCTACTTTTCTGCCGCAGAGAATCCGGTTTATTGCATCTGCACTATGAAGGGGTCTTTTGTCATTTTAGAGGACATAGAAACAGAAACTTTGACATGAGCATGTAACATGTTATACAACGAGGAAAGTAGCTAATATTTTTATATTGTGACTTTAAGAACGTGAGAAGTATTCCTCTATTACAGCTCATGTTCAAGTGCCTTCAGGCATGGCACACTTCTGTCTCATGACAAAAGCAAACAGCACCAGCACAACACGAAGGCAAACAGGATTAGAAAAATCAAGTTTAAGCGTTTGATCTTTCCATGACTGAAGCTGTGACATCACTGACTGGTGTGGTGCTGTTTAAAGCTGAATGTCTCAAGTGAGGTGTTAGAACACTGATGAGAGTATATTGCTTCTAAATAATTATTTACACCACAATTGATTTTTCCCCCCTTTTCTTTCTCTCCGGGCAAGTAACTTTATTCATTAGAAAAGTGGATGACAACCACATGACCATGCTTAATGTCAAGCCCTGACATGGCTGGACATGGAACAGTAGTAGTGATCAGTCAAATGTGAGCAAATTGCACCATGTGTTTTTCCCACTAACAAGGGCAAACCTCCTCCCCCAAAATAGGTGGGAGTGTATTTTTAACCGACCGAAGAGAGTAAAACTCTTGTTTCGTCGCTCAACCGAGGGAAATCCTGCCACCCCCACCAATGAAGAGGCCATCAGACCAAAGGGAGGGACACACTGACCTCTCCATTTCCTTTCACAGCCAGGCTAAACGCAAACGGATTTTATACAAAATAGCTGCTTTAGTAGCGGGTCCCACATTTCCTAATGAAGAGGAATCAGATGGGGTGTAAAACAGCACTGCAGCATATCAAACTAGTTTCATCTTTTTAAGAGACAGACATTCTGAGGGGAACTGAAGGAAGGGCCTTCATTTTTCCTGAAAGTGGCTGATGAGCCTTTGTGTGTTGTCCTGCCTCTCCTCATGGCGTCAGAATGCGATGGGAAAAGGATGTGCAGGACGAGAGAGAGAGAGAGAGCAGGAGAGAGAGAGATAGAGCGAGAGAGCGTGTGTGTGATTACTCCAGCAGAGCTCTGTTCTAAATCTGTTAACTGCACACCCCTGATAACAGACAAGAGGGCACCAGAAGTTCTGTGAGATATGTGACCTTCGCTTCACCACAATAGAGACGTTTCCTGTTTGAACACATGGCATGACTCTCACAATTAGAAAATTAAACAGAGAAATCATTTCAACATGATTACCGAGTGAAACTCTATACACAGCGTCTAGACGGCCGGTCTTTTCCTTCTTTTCTGTCTGTTTATTCAAAGGCGCCACATCAGTAAGCAAATTGTACTGGTGCCAGTGATCACCTCGAAGAAACCTATTCGTCACTGCACCTACAATCCATCAACGCGCCACACGGCACTCAATCGAGTCATCAAACTGTGCTCCCACATATCCTTTGTACAATGCTACCTACTGCTTTACAGCATTAGACAAGCAGATACAAGCCACACACACACACACCTTCCACTTTTATGATGTCCAGATATTTCTTTCCTAGTAATTTCATATGTGGAATAAAAGAAAGTTTACTGTTAAAAGTAAGTCCTAAAAATGTGGCCCTCAGTCTTTTATTTATTTTTACCTTTTCATATAATGAAGAATGTGATCACATGGACAAAGGCTGTTTACAAGCAAGGATTTTCTCCAGTCTGAATAAATTCACTCCGACTGCAGATTCCTACTAAAGTCTGTCAACAAAGTCCAGTTTAGCTTGCATATAATCTTCACTTATATGTAAATTACAGGATTAACTGCAGGATTAACTGCCAACTTTATAATAATAGCAAGATTCACTCTGCTTGTGTTTTTAAAGAGTTTAATATTTTTTCCTTCTCAGAAAACCATCATCCAATTGTGTGCGATTATTAAGGCACACCTATTATTATTTTGAAACGTGCCAAATTTTGTTTTAAAAGGTCTCAAACGATAGAGTTATACGCATCCGAAATCAAAAAACACTTTAATGTGCTCATCATTTAAACTGCAGCGTTACCTTTTCCCCCCACAGTGTCACAAACGACTCGTTCAATGATCCGTTCTAAAGGATTCATTCTAAACCCCTCCTTTCAGAGAGTATACTCTGCTCTGATTGGTCAGACGTCCCAGTCGGTTGTGATTGGTCTGGTGCTGACAGCGTGTGTCGAAAAGGAAACGCCCACTACCGTAACGAGTTTCAGCTCTGTCTGTCAGCGAGCAGGTGATGAAGACCAGAGGCGGGGCTTATTGTTACAAACATACGTAGGTTAGTACAGGAAGTAAGTCTGGAATCATTAATGAATCGATTCAGCTGTTCAGAATCGCTTCCTTCTTTTGGGAGTCGATAACTCCGTTTGACCTGCGCTTTGAATTTTGAAACTTTGCAGACTTTTTAACGTTCACAAACAGCTCTATAACACACTACATGAAAGGGAATATCTGAAAAACCATAGTTGGTGCACTTTAAATGAACAGCAAGAAGAAAAGCTTGTGACTGAATAAAGCTGCTCAACATGAACTATTTGTCTGAAATTCTGGAGCAAGCATGCTTCAGAAGAATTAACATACAATGGAGATAAAAAGTCTACACACCCCTGTTACAATGGCAGGTTTTTGTGACGTAAAAAAAAGGAAACCAAGATAAATCATGTCAGAATTTTGCCCACAATCCCCCCATCCCCCCCCCCCCCTTTTCAGGGGGAAAAAATGACAATACTCCACTAAATTAATACTAAGTTGAAGCGCCTTTTGATTTTATTACACCAGTCAGTCCATCACTGTGGCACATCTTGAATGTTTTTGCAAGAAAGTGTGGGAAAATATGTCAAGATCCATCAAATGGTAAGGCTATCTCCTGCGCCATTCCTTTGTTGATTTGGATGTATGCTTTGGGTCAAGGTGAAATTCCTTTTCATCTTCAGCTTACTAGCAGACACTCGAAGGTTTTGCACTAAACTCAGTGGATATTTGTAGCTATTCATGATTCCCTCCACCTTGATCAAACTCGCAGTTCTGGCTGAAGGTGTTCATGGTACATTTAATGTTTTTGGACATTCTTTTATACCCCTCTCCTGATTGATACCTCTCTACAAGTGAGATGCCATGCATGCTTTGTAAGCTCTTTACAGGCCATGGCTTCAGCAGTCAGACAAAACCGAAAAAAAGTGAAGAAACTCCTACAGAAACAGCTGATCTTCATATGGGGTTAATCAGAATCATTTCACTGCTGACAGCCTGTATGATAATTACTTTTCAACATGAGATTGAATGTGATTGGTTCATTCTGAACACAGCCATGTCCCCAATTATAAAAGGGTGTACAGACTTATGAAACCATTGTAACTTTTGTATTTTTCCCTAAAATGTTTCGGAGAGTTTTTTTCCCACTTCATTTGTATATGTTCTAATTTCACACTGAGGGTGGGAAACGTTCGGACAGGATTTCTCTTGTTTATTTATTATTATTTTTAATCACAAAATCTTGATATTTTAAACAGGGGTGTGTAGACTTTTTAGATCCACAGGGTAATATAAACTCACCGAGCACTTTACTAGGTGTTTTCTTGGCACACTTTAGGCCTTTTAATACCAATCGTTCATCGCTTGAATGCCAACAGCCTATTTGAGTATTGTTGCCGAGTATGTTTCCACCACTTTGTAGCTCGTATGCACAGAGGTAAAAAAGGATATCCTTCCGAGCTCCCATTTTCGAGCTAAATTGAATGCAGCATTAGATCAGCACTCTGAGAACACTGTTAATAAGACACTCAGGTCAGGGCCATGTGAAGACTTGATCATGGACGGCATCGTCGCACGCAGTCACCACCTACAACATATTCCACAGTCTATGATCTGTACTTGGACACAAATTTTACTTTAACTTGGGGCACAGGAATATTTATTAAACGCTGAAGACTATGCAGAGAATACTGCTTGACCTTGAATAACTTAATAAACTAATAACCCATAATAAACCAGAACCCCATTTTAGAGTGCAAGCTGCATTAGCCACGTGCCGAGAAAGTGTAATTTAATTGGTGTGATCACATTACAGAGATTCATCAATGCAAATCCCCAGATACAGCTGTATTTCAGGTGAAATGAGTAACAAGAAATCTGAGCTTTAGGGCTGTTTTTACAGATAAACCAATTATGTCAATGAATCTAACATTATTCAATATGTAAGCGTTGGTCTTTAGGGGCTTGTGGAATAAAGCTGGTGAAGTAGGTAGGAAGCATGCAACATCCTAGTTGTGGTGGTGAAATAAGCTGATCGATAGCAAACAGAATCATGACGTTTGCTCCGAGACCTGCCCCATTGGGAATTAATGTCCAAATGACAAAGCCGCCAGCAACGGTGGCCTTAAGGGGCTATGTGAGCTCCCACAGAGCTGCCTCGTGCAAATAACCCCAAGCAGAAAAACATGAATGTTTACTGGATCTAATCTGAAAGCCAAGAAATCCGTGTCCAAGCAGCTGGAAATACTAAATTCAAATACTATGTCCGTTGTATTTATGGTTAGAAATCAATTCTGCAGAGATGCATTCACTAGAATATTAAGATGACTCTAAATGTGACCCTTGACCTTAACCATTTCCCTATTGTATGTAAAGCAGACAGACACAGCTCAATGAAAGATCAGGAATTGGAATTTGAAAGAGGAACTCGGAGGATTATTTCTGGTGTACCCAGTTAACGCCTGAGAATCTGAGCCACTGTTCTGGAGCATACGAAGCTGCTCGTGTCTAAGCAAAATGTGTAGATGGTGCATGTGGATAGTGGACAAACGCATGTCTTTCACTGCAAATGACTCTTTAATACAACTCGGCAAAAGTTTCCTTGATAAATTGAACACAGTGGTTGGTAGGCCACATAAAGGTATCATACAAAGTAATCTAGCCTACATCCCACCACACTCTGCTGAATGTTATAAATGTAAACAAAGAGACTTTTAAGACTGGACTAGGTAGAGGAAGCAAGTCTAAACTTGGTTTGAGACCATGTGAAGTTCTTGTGACTACAATGAGGCAAACGCCATGCAAACAATTTGGTGCTCGAGACCTTTTCACCAATAAGCCTTTGTATCAGCTGACTTCAAAATGTCCAACACGAAAATAAATGTAAGCCTTGAGTTTCCCTGATAAATTGAATTCAGTGCTCAGGAGCAAAGATCACAGATCATGGGTATCAATAACTGTCCCTCGTAATGATATGGTCACTTGTACAAAGCAGAGAAACACAAAAGATAAACCCTTGCCTCATCTTTCTCTACATTCATCCATCCATCCATCCATCCATCATTACTAACTGCGTCATGGTGGATTTGGTGCCAAACACATTCACACACTTATTTACATCTGTGAGTAATTTAGTGTAGTCAAACCTACTGCCATGCCACCCTCATCCTTTTCTTATTAACCTTTAATAAGCTTGGTCAGAATAATGTGCCATTCAATAGCATGTAGTGCGAAACTTCATGCTGGCTAAGGAACCTAATCCATATGGTTTTTTCTAACTTCCTGACAGAATTTACATTACAGAATCTTTACATTCGACAACAATGCTTTAATAGAATTGTCATATGGAAACACCTGACAAATTTCTAGCAATAGTCGCAACTAAAGAATCAAGTAAAGAGCAACAAAACAATTTCAAGAAAAGGGGGAGGGGGGACGACGACATTCCCCTTGAATGTCCGTATGACTTCAAATGAGTCATGTTGACAAGAGGAGCCAAGAGGTGGGCCATGCTTTTCCTAAGTGAGGAAAGAGACATACAAAAGAGGAAAGGAAGAGCGAGAGAGCTGCAGTACGGGCCTTATTGAGTTATTTCAGCTCTGGAATGCAGTGACAAGCCCATTGGTTCCTGCCCACTGAGGTCATTCACAGAATGGCTGCTTACATCATACCCTCAATCCTGGATTATGACACTCCCATTGAACCGAGCGGCCGAAGGGGATTTGAGGGTGGAGGCAGGGATGATGGGAAGAAGGTGGGCGGAACAGCAGGGACACACATCTTGAGAGACGAGAGGGCAGGAGTTTTACACAATCACACTATTCACAGTAGTACTAAAACCAAACCTTTCCTCCCCCATGGCTCTCTTGGCGTCCTAAATAAGACCAAACACTTCTGAGCAATGACGTTGTAAAGACAGCATACATAAGACTCCTGTAGCTTTGGACAGAGAGAGCCATTCACCTTCACTAGAAGATCACTGGCCCATGCGTTTAACAAAACTAGGAACGGCAACTGTGCCAAGAACTAGAAAACATCCTACACTGGACAGCAGGCTTTTGAGCACACTTTTAAGCTCAGGTCCCATCACCTTTTGCTTTCCATTGACAAATCAGGGACACTGATTTCCCAGGTCTGTAAAGAGCTTTGTGTGAGGGAGCGTTTTAACACAGCTCTCCATTTGCAATCAGCTGCCAACAAAAACAATACTTGAGCCACAAAGGCCAAGCCTATGCCTAAAACCAAACATGTTCGCGTGAGGAAAACACAGAATCCTTCAAAAGATCACGCTGTCTACTCAAATGAACAAATGTGCTCTCAGTTTCCCAGGGACAAATAAAAAGACTATAAATAGAAAAAGACATTGCATGACATTCACGTCTCCCCCAAAAGAACAATACACTCTAGATAATTATCTTTCATTTATTTATTTGGCTTCCTTTATAAACAATCTTTCCCCCCAATAAAACACAACTTTTCCATGTGTCCTCTCATTGAGTAGAATTCATGGCAACTAAATCTATGGTAAACATGGAAGAGGTTGTGATCACGGGTATGATCTGGCTACGACTCATCCCTGTCTTAGTGCTGCACCAGTTTCAATCAGCACTGGTAGAACTGCAAAAGAGAGTGATAACACCATTGTTATAACAACACAATGGATCTGAAAAGACCGACAGAAGTATTATGTGATATGAGGAAGCAAGTTAACATAAAGCCAATGTTCAAAAAAAAAAAAAAAAAAAAACAGGAAGAAGAAGAAGAAGACAAAACATATCTGGCATTACTGAAAATGTCTGCAAAACTTCGACATGATATTAAGACCATTAGTTTCCTGATGATGCCTTGAACCCTCTCTTTTTCCTCCAGTATGTAAATTTAGGAGATTAAACTAAACACTGAGGGCATCTACAGGTAGACAGAACTAGATGGTTTTTACATTATAGGACTTCTATAATACTTCCATGACAGCGGGACTACAAATACCTGACACACACTAAACACTGACCCACACCTACACCACATTACCTGCTTCAGCCATGGAATATTACTCAAAAAACATCGTACACGTGATTGTGTGTTGAACACTGGACAGAACCCGCTTCTGATGTTTCGCAACAAACATAGTGTGAGGATGTCAGTGTTGGATCAGTGTCGGGTTTCGGCTCACATTCAGAGCTCTGATATCAGGATCGAATTGAAAATTGTGGAAAAAGTGGGATTGGTGCATGGTTATAATGAGACCTGATGTTTTTTTCTTTTCTTTTTTCCCCCCAGGATTATCCAACGTGTGATGAGATAAATCACATGTAAAGAGATTGACAGATCCTAGGTGTCGATACAAACGAATGACTAATCCCCAGACTTGAATGCTGTCAAAGCCCACTGATGGCCATCCCCTCCAGCACTTTATGGCACTCTCTTTCTTAAATCACATTACACACATCCTACGCCAGCCAAGCACATCAATGGCATATGATCTGGAAGCAGACAAGAGATTAGATTAAGACTAATCACAGATGTGAACAGTTACAGTGAAGCCACAGGCCATGTTATATTACAGTGACTACGTTTACATGGACAGCAGTAATCTAATTACTGACCTTAATCTGATTAAGGTAATAATGTGATTAAGGTGTTTACATGAGTCGCTTTTAGAATACTCCTGTCATGTTCCCATTTTACATGTTATAGAACATAATTAGATTAACAGCCCGCGTCATTACGTCACCGCGTCACGCCGTCCGACGTCCCTCCAGAATTTCACGTATCGACATACAGTTGGTCTTCGTTATGGTACCGTATACAGTTTTGGGTGTTTTTATTTAATTTTTTTAACGAACACTTTAAGTGCAGTTAATTATTTGTCATCCTATACGTGCAAATAGACGACCACTTGAAGCGGTGGGTGTGTCCCAAATCGCGTACTTACCATCTATATAGTAGCCGAGATGCATGTATTTTTCCCCACTACAGACCTATAGTAGGCAAGTATGCGGTTTGGGACGCAGCCGAACTCTCTTCTTCGCCGTAAAACTGCTGTGTGTGATCGTGTCCTGTCGCACAATGCGGTGAAAACTCTCACACGACGTTAATAATCTGATGAAGGTGTTTACATGTCTGTAATACACGTCCATAACGCGTCTAAAACAGGAGTACTCCACCTGTCTTAATTCGATTAGAGCTTAATTCGAGTATGACCTTAATCAGATTAAGGTAAGTAAAAATTGCTGTTTACATGGTAGTTTCTTAATCACAGTATGGTCTTAATCGGATTAAGAGTGGATTATTGTTGTCCATGTAAACGCAGCTAGTGACTCTTCACATGAACTCCTCTGCCATGAAAGGGAGCCTTTATCATAACGAGGCATAATATATATTGACATGTATGAATCATTTAAAGTATAAAAGTAGAAATCCTAGTGAGGAAGTCATAAGAGAGGTGTTTTGATGATGATGATGATGAGGAGGAGGAGGAGGAGGAGGAGAGTGAGGAAAGGCGTGACGCTAACATGTTGCTTTGTTTACTCTCCGTGTTCTTCACGGTCTCAGACATGCTGACTAGCCCGCTAGCGTTCCCGTTCTCTCAGTTCCTCAGGATTAACACTGCACATGTTGAGTCGCCGTCATTATTTTCGGCACAAGTCCTGCCTTGTAGTACGGCTTGATGGGACGTGAGGTGAAAAATAAATGAGGGGGTTGTTAGAGAACACTGAGGTGTCCGTGTATAAAACTTACCATAGACACGCATCCATCCCTGCTGCTGGCAAAATCCGTCCAGTAAAATGCCGTCGAGCGGCGGCTCCACAGAAAAAGAGACACCCTGAACCGAGTCCACGTCTCCGGTCACCGAGTCCGTGTCCATGCCGGTTACACCTCCACGGTAAATTCCCGACAGAGACTCCATCCCCGGGACGAGCTGGTTTTAACAACGTTCTCCACAGCAGTCAATCCGCGCCGGCTTCACTCCCGTCAGCACCGGCTGGGGTGGGTTTACCATGGGGAGTAAACGAGCTAGCAGTTAGCTAGGACCGTCCGGTTAATAAAGCTGGACATGTAACCTCAAAACGGCGATTTTATTGACGTGTCTAAGTGTAATCCGACCCAGGAGGTGTCTCTCACCGTGTCCGAACATTAACTTCTCATCTTCTTAGCTGTGTACTGATCATTCAGAGTGGAAGCAGGAGCAAGGACACGCCGTGTACCGTGTACCGTCTCAGAGCCGGCAGGGGAACGGACACTCACGCGCTTACTTCGTCTGAAAAAGAAAAAAATCCGATGTCTGATCTAGTCGGATGTAATGTCCTGAATTCACACCCACAGCAAAGCGTCAGAAGTTTTTCTACTAAAGTTTTCCGCGCGTCTGGTCGGACAGTGATGAGTTTAAAGCTGTTCACAGATCAGCGCTTCAGGCGCGACGGCTTCCGGTCCGGGAGGAGATTCTGACACGGTCCAGGTGATTTCACCTCGCGGTTGTGTTTGAAGTTACTCTTCCTTATTCAGTCCGTGACTCGCAGAGCTTTCCTTCGGTTTAAAAGCCAGTCCGCTTCGCAGCTCGATCACATGGCGGCGCGGCGCGGCTCTGGACTCAGGGGCGATCAGAGGATATCCGAAACAGTCGATCAGATCGGACCTGTCTGAGTCTGGGGGCAGTGCTCTGAGCGTTTCACCGAACACTTCCTCTGACTTTGGTCAGTTATTTATTTAAACAAACAAACAAACAAACACATAAATAAAGCATGGGCGATTTGTTAAACCTCTGGGTAAATCTGATTACTTTGACTTTATTGTTTAAAAGACACAGCTGTGTGTTAGTGAACTCCTGAGACACCTGCTGGATGAAATCAATATCAAGTGGTACAGCTCGCCTTTTCTTTCTTTGGGAAGAGTTTGTTGTTGTAATCAGGGGATTGTTAGTGAGATTGTATATGAATAACGTGTGGAAGAGGTTGTTGTTGTAATCAGGGGATTGTTAGTGAGATTGTACGTGAATAACGTGTGGAAGAGTTTGCTTTTCAGTTTGAATACAGAAGGAAGCAGATTTCACACAGAACAGCTGAGGAAGAGGTAAGAACTCACCTCCGCAGAGGCACTCTGTCGCCATCTAGTGTTCATTCTATCAGAAATCCTCCTTCTGGAATCTGTCCGTGTTCTTGACTGATGGGGAAATGGGTGGAGTTTACAGGCCTATTGGGTGAAGTGCAGGTTTTTAGGTCAAGACCACGCAAACTGTTAAATGGCCTTTATTGCATTACCGCTTTTCATAGGCAATAATAATCAAGATGATAACTATAATAATAAGATATAGAAAAATGTAAATAATAATAATAAAAAAACAAAACAAAACAAACAAACAAACAAAACAAACCTTTTGTTTGCTTTCATGGCTCTGCTAGCTGAGAAGGTTCCTGATTTTGACTTCAACGTCACCACCACTAAGCTTCATAACACTACAATTAAAAAAAAAACAAAAAAAAAACACTACAACTGGAAAATACGATAAATTGATCTACAATCTACAAGTTGGAATAGTTTGCAAGAGCACGAGTATAAACACAACGAGGCTGTAGTGGATGAGTTCCTGTGATGATGTCTGTAGTCCCTTGCCCTGCGATGGATTGGCACCCTGTCCAGGGTGTACCCCTCCTTGTGCCCAATGCTTCCTGGGATAGACTCCAGGTTCCCCGTGACCCTGAAGAAGGAGTAAGCGGTAGAAGATGGATGGATGGATGGATGGATGGATGGATGGATGTCTGTAGTCCCATTTAGCCACTTACTTAAAAAAGCTGAACAAAATCATGAGTGGGGTATTACTGATGTATGTTATGTCACAGAATAAAAAAAACCTGTTTACTAATGCGTGTTGTAATACTTCTCTCCGGAGACTGATGTAAATTGACTGATAGCGCCATCTATTGGTGTGGAAGAGGAAGTTGCTCAGTTGCATTTGTGAGAAAATCAAGCGAGCCAAAAAAAATTTCACATTTCTCACAAACATAACAGAGAGGTAGGCTATGTATTTGTATGTGCTGGATTTTTTATTTGCTCAAAGATTTGTAGAATATGTTGTGTATGTATGTGTGTATATATATATATATATATATATATATATATATATATATATATATATATATATATATATATATATAATTTGTGAAACACAGGACATTTAATTGTTACACCTCTGCATTTTCTCTCTAATTGCCATTTGTATTTGCTTTCTGTTTGTTTGAGAGTCGAGTTTTCCTTTGCAAAGCAGATTGTGTTTGTGAAATTGTGTATTTATTTGTTTAGTTTTGGCACAAATTTAACTCCATATAATTGAATGTTGCAACCTGATCACTGCAAACGGTTTCAAATATAAATACACAAGCAGTATGATCATTAAATATACACAAATACAATGACGTTGTTTTGTGGCGTTGTTAACGTTGTATAAAAACGTGGGGTGAATTCAGGGTGTATTGGGACATCAAATTGGGAAAATTAAACATAGCAGCATTTAATTTCCGGCCTGAGAAATGAAACTGAAAACTTCTGTTAATAAACCCTTTCAGTGGAAACGCCTGCTAGAAATAACATGACTTGGTGTGACATGACATACACACCAATCAGCCACAGCGTTAACACCAACTGACAGGTGTTAGGGGTGGGATTTATTAGGCAGCAAGTGAACAGTCAGTTCTCAAAATTGATGTGTTGGAAGCAGGAAAAATGGGCAAGTGTAAGGATCTGAGCGACTTTGACAAGGGCCAAATTGTGATGGCTAGATGACTGGGTCAGAGCATCTCTAAAACGGCAGGTGTTGTGGGGTGTTCCTGGTATGCAGTGGTTAGTCCCTACCAAAAGTGGTCCAAGGAAGGACAACCGGTGAACCGGCGACAGGGTCATGAGCACCCAAGGCTCACTGATGCGTGTGCGGAGCGAAGGCTAGACCGTCTGGTCCGATCGAACAGAAGAGCTTCTGTAACACAAATTGCTGAAAAAGTTCATGCTGGCTATAATAGAAATGTGTTAGAACATACGTACCAGCTACCTAAACATTGTTGCAGACCAAGTACACCCCTTCATGGCAACGGTATCCCCTAATGTCAGTGTCCTCTTTCAGCAGGATAATGCGTCCTGCCACACTGCAAAAACAGTTCAGGAATGGTTTGAGGAACATCACAAAGGGTTCAAGGTGTTGAGTTGACCTCCAAATTCCCCAGATCTCAGTCCAATCGAACAATCTGTGGGATGTGCCGGACAAACAAGTCTGATCCATGGAGGTCCCACCTCACAACTTACTGGATTTAAAGGATCTGCTTCTAACCACAGCACACCTTCAGAAGTCTTGTGGAGTGCATGCCTTGGTGGTTCAGAGCTGTTTTGACGGCACAAGGGGGACCTACACAATATTAGACAGGTAATTTTAATGTTATGGCTGATTGGTGTATATGCATAATAACACGATGCTTGATGTAGTCCAACCAGCACAGATCTAACCCCTATTTAAACTACGATGTAGTCATATGCCTGTGATGTCAGGAGGCTGTAGACCTTAAACAGGGACTGAGATGCAATGCCTCTACAACCCACCGTGTAAATATTTATACATTTAAAAGTTACATCCCAAATTTAGATATTTCTTTAAAGCTGCTTTGTGACAGTGTACATTGTTAAAAGCACTATACAAACTGACTGAGCACAGCACTAAAAATAGCAATCAACATACTGTAAGGATTTTATACAATATGTTGAGCTCTGTGCTTAGTGCTGTGCTTAGTCAGTGTTTGTCTTGTTTGTAAACTGGCTATAACATTGCTCAGAAACCTATAATAGCTAAAGCATCTTGAAGTTAAAAACTCCACACAAACTCCACATATTTTTGGCAACTACATTTTCTGTTGTTTTCAGGTCCAGCCACTGCTGTGCATTATAACAGAAAGTTGGTCCAATATTTTTGTAGTGGAGGCTACATGCATGCACCTCACGATTCTTCTTCATGCTTATTTTTCAATGGGTTTATTTTCAGACGTGAAGCAAAAATGTTTGGGTTAGTGGGCACATTTGGAGAGATAATAATAACTGAGTCAGTGCTTTCTTTTTCTTTTCTATTGCATACTGACTAGACCAGTGTATTGTGAAATGACACATTCCCTCCAGCTGGTTCCTTAAAGCCATTCAGGCTAGGGTTCTGTCATCGCTGGCCTCAACTAAAGGGTCATGAGATTTTTGCATATAGACCATGACGCTACGATACCATCCATTTTATTAAAACTAAATTGATTTTCTTTCATGTTAAAATAAAATGTTTGATATACCACCTCTGGTCATTCATTTTATCCCTGCTTCATCAGACTGAATTAAATAAATGCATTTCCTATGCCCAACAGTAGATGGTGCAATTTAGTAAGACTTGCTACCACTAGGTTTTTTTTTTAAATTATTATTATTTTATTTATTTATTTATTTATTTTAACCACATCCTCATGAATGGAACAAATCAATGGGCATGGTTGTGATTCACGCTTTGAATGAATAATCCATTTCAACAGTTTTGTCGATGTCACTGTCAACCATTTTAAGATCCATGCTTGTAATGCTGGCTAGCTAAAGGAGTGAATGAATACTTTACTATAATACATTGGTTTAATATTGGTTTAATATTGGTTTTTGGTAAGTAGCCAGTCATCAGTGTGTATATTTAGCTATTCTTGTTCTTGTTATTAGGTGATATTAGATTATATCCTCTCTTTCACCGTACCAGTGTAGATTTAAATTTTATATTGCATTCCAGATTCTTTTACAGTCTTGCAGTCTTGGCTAATCCTACTGCTGAAAGATGTGTACCAGCTATTGTGGACCAAGATGGGTCCAGATATTTCAAGTTTGTCGGGATAGGTGGCAGATGTTCACATTTGTTTCATATCTATGGAAATGTTAGGGGGAATAAATATATCCTAATGACTCCTGGGACTGTTAATCGAGAATTGATTTATGACACCTGAAATTATTTTCTGTTATATTAGCCTACAATCTGTAAATTATAAATTGTGGGTTTAATGTGTTTGATATGAATAACAGTGTCATTTAAAATTCCAATGTAGAAATTCTAAATAAAATGTTCAAATTCATAGATCATTACACTATGATATATATTACATTAATTAATATATTATATTATATATAAAACTATTAGTTGACACCTCATGTGCTCTCTCTAAATAACGTGTGTGTGTGTGTGTGTGTGTGTGTGTATGACCTCAGCTGATCACAGAGAAAGGAAAGTAATAGAACAGAGAACTGAGTTGTTGCAATGATTTCCTTGCTGACTATGTCAGAGTATTGCATAATAATGGCACATTCCCTCGAGCTCGGTCCTTAAAGTCATTCACTGGGTTTTGTAATCACTGACATCCGGTGAAGGGTCATGCGAACCTTGTGCAATAAGCCTTGATTCTGTGCCATGATCATTCATGTCAAATGGCTACACTGGAACATTAATCATCGAAACCACTGAGAATGTCCAAAAAACAATGATCTTATCAAATGCTTATGTATATGAATCCTGATGTCCTTTCAAGGTCGTCAGGGAAATCTCACTTCAAAGATATCAGGAATATTTCTGGCCTTTGTTTTAAACGTTGTTCTTCTTTAGATAAAAGATTTCTGTCTTCTTTGGATTATATGCAGTGGATACTATTTGTGGGAAAATTGGTGAGAAAAGTTACATGTTGCTGCATTTAGGTCTAAAATGCCTCTGTTAGTGATACCAATATATTGTATGATATTGTATGTCTTTTAGGACCAGATGATATTGCATCATCTTACCACAGAGAAATCTCCACACAAACTCAGACATTTTACACTTCTTTAAAAATCACACTCCAGCAGTTCCTTATTTAGATAGCAGCCTATTCATTGTAATGATTGTCTGACACCAGAGACCTTAATTCCTGATTTTATCATGTAAAGGTGTAGTACCCTTACTGCATCATGTCTATATAATCATTTACAGTAAAGTTTGCCACAGTGCTTATAGAAAAGCTGGAATTCTCCAGCAGGGGGCAACATTGCGTTATAAAAACAAAACGTATCCATGGACAGATGAGTCATGCTTTTGGGCGAATGCTTTATAAACAGTACCAAAAGGCCCCTAGCTGTATGTCTCTGTCCTGCTGATAAGGATGTACCAGAAGAGGATGGGTTCTGTTTAATTTTGGTCCATCACAAGATTTTTTCCTCCTCTCATTTCAGGGAGTTTTTCTTATCATTGTCGAGAATCTAAATCTACATCTGGATTTCTATAAAGCTGTTCTGTGAAAATGTCTATTGTCAAAAATACTATACAAATAAAATGGAATTGAATTGAAGTGTACCTGAGTTACATAGTGCTAAACTGGTGATAAGGGTGTAAACATAGGTCTGGTAAAAAAAAAAAAAAAGAAAGAAGGAAAGAAAATCCCCCTAAAAGGTAGAAAAACATTGTAATGTGTTGTAATGGAATGAGTGACTTTGAACAGGAGTTAATATTCACTACTGATGTAGGACCAGATCCACCTACCAAAATCCTCATTTGAAAGGTTAGAAGATCATCTGAATGTAACCTTGTAGGATGTGAATGTAACGTGTTGGGTGTGAATCAATCTACTGGAATACCCACTGAGCAAAACAAAAAATGTTTTCCCTTCTTGCCTACAAACACCTTTCTATGGATGGAAGATTATATCCTGCCTTTATTCAAGCAGTTGGAAATGAGAATATGAATGTCACCCAGTGAGTGGTTTAAAATGAAAATAAAAAGGTATAGCTGGAATGCAGAAGCATGTAGTCGCCCCACCTATAACTGCCAACTCATAGCTATTTCTCCACAGCTACCACTGTAATTGAGTCCTTTTTTGTAGCATCAGAGTGAAACGTTAGAGGTAATTGAGTTTCCAATTGCAGACTCTTTGATAGAAACATAGCAAAGGATCTGAAGTTGCAGGCTGTAATTATTGTAAACTAATGTGCAGGCGGAGACGAACAGAGAGAGGAAGGGAGAAATGCAAGGAAAGCATGTGACAACCACATGGGTCTGAGCACCCTGATTCAGATGCACACTTTAAATCCTATAATTCCTAGAATTTATTTCAAAAAATACACTTCAACCAAAGAAAGAATGTCTCTAAAGACACTCCCTTAAACTAGATTCCTATAAACCAGCAAGCAAGTCCTTTAATAAGATTCATCCAGTCATTAATCTCTGATAAAATGAGACACATCCTTCGTGTCTCACTGTCAGTTAACAGCTGTATCCCCCTCTGTTTTTAACATTCAGGTTCAGCCTGTCATTGTCCTTCCTCCAAGCCGTTAAAGCCCTGTTTCATCTCGTTGGAGCGCTTTCACAAAACAACATCTGTGCTTAGTCAAGGACATCAAATGTTACTGAGCTTACCAAGACCTAAGAGTTGAATTAATACAGACAAACACAGAGCTGCAGGCTTAAATAATGTATATTTTATCTTTCAGTTCTCAGTCCTTGATCCTGCTCCTCTTAGGTTCCTTGATGGAAGCAGGAGGATCCCATTCATATATTATGTCTGTCTTGGTTTTGCAGTTTCACTAGATTTAAGACCCTAATCATTGAATGTTCTTAAACTATTTTGAGGTTGTTTTAGTCTCTCAACTCATTACACTGTATTCCGTCTATAGAAAGCATTGGAACTGTTATATTGACTAAGGCCCTGGCATTAAACACGGACATATTCATCTCACAAACACAGAAGAAAGGCCAGAATAAGGGTCTCTGACGGGAAGACTTGAGCAGTCAGGAAATAGAAAAGCCCCCCATTTCAACACAGGCAGTGTTTCCCACATCAAGAGCTCTCAGGCAACCTCCTGCCTTTTAATTACACTAGAATCCAGGGCTGACGTCACACGCTCCCTCTGCTTCCACTTTTCTTCGTCTTTCGTAATTACTGGCTTCATTCCACTGAATGCTGTCCTGAGCCAGGCTTCTAGTTGAATTACACAGCATGAACTGAATTCTGAATATGTTTGTGAGAAGGATGATCAACCAAAGCGATTAAAGCATGACACCCCCACAAGCTTCATTCATGTAATTTAAAGTGAGACCTCAAACTGTAAATCAGGGTGTGAAATGTCTAGCTGGTGTAAAATGCTATGAAAAACAATGATAGTGCATTGATTCTCACTATGCAGAGCTTGTGCTAATATTAGATCCTGTTTATTGTCAGTGACATGTTGTGTTTGATATTTATTTCTGTTCATTTGGGATTTTAACCGTTGTTGAGTAGTGACATGATGGATGAAATTTTGGCCACCTGATATGGGTTAAAACGTTCCATACCTTAAATACACATCAGGTTATTTGGGAATGAAAACCCTGGTGAGACCTAATGAATAAACAGCACCAGTGTCCATGCGAACCTGTTAAGGTAATACAGTGCTTTCCAC
Source organism: Ictalurus furcatus (assembly GCF_023375685.1). Taxonomy (NCBI): domain Eukaryota; kingdom Metazoa; phylum Chordata; class Actinopteri; order Siluriformes; family Ictaluridae; genus Ictalurus; species Ictalurus furcatus. The sequence continues at coordinate 5,581,447 of NC_071261.1, read as the reverse complement.
TAATATTGGCACCCTTGGTAAATATGAGGAAAAGAAAGCTGTGAAAAATTGTCTTTATTGTTGAACCTTTTGATCTTTTGTTTAAAAAATTCAGAAAAAATACTCTGCTCTCATGGATATCAAACAATTGCAACCAAAACACAGGTTTATCAAAAAATATCTTTGTTAAATATAGGTGTGCAACAATTATTGGCACCCTTTTAGTCAATACTTTGTGCTAGCTCCCTTCACCAAGATAACAGCTCTGAGTCTTCTCCTATAACGCCTGATGAGGTTGGAGAATACATGGCGAGGGATCTGAGACCGTTCCTCCATACAGAATCTCTCCAGATCCTTCACATTTCGAGGTCCACGCTGGTGGAGTCTCCTCTTCAGTTCACCCCACAGGTGTTCTATGGGGTTCAGGTCAGGGGACTGGGATGGTCATGGCAGGACATTGATTTTGTGGTCAGTAAACCATTTCTGTGTTGATTTTGATGATGTTTTGGATATCATTGTCCTGCTGGAAGATCCAACCACGGCCCATTTGAATCTTTCTGTCAGAGGCAGTCAGGATTTCATTTAATATCTGTTGATATTTGATAGAGTCCATGATGCCATGTATCCTAACAAAATGTCCAGGTCCTCTGGCAGAAAAACGTCCCCAAAACATTAAAGATCCACCTCCATATTTAACTGTGGGCATGAGGTACTTTTCCATATGGCTACCTCTCTGTGTGCTCCAAAACCACCTCTGGTGTTTATTACCAAAAAGCTCTATTCTGGTTTCATCTGACCATAGAACCCGATCCCATTTGAAGTTCCAGTAGTGTCTGGCACACTGAAGACGCTCGAGTTTGTTTTTGGATGAGAGTAGAGGCTTTTTTCTTGAAACCCTTCCAGACAACTTGTGGTGATGTAGGTGACTTCAGATTGTAGTTTTGGAGACTTTCTGACCCCAAGACACAACTAACTTCTGTAATTCTCCAGCTGTGATCCTTGGAGATTTTTTATCCACTCGAACCGTCCTCTTCACAGTGCGTTGAGACGATATAGACATCGATTGTCGATTGATAACATTTCCAGTGGACTGGAACTTCTTAATTATTTTTGCCTTTTGCTACACATCACAGATATATTATTTGGTCCTACCCATTGTTATGAATGACTAAGGGATTTTGGCCTATGTGTTACTTCATATTTACATCCCTGTGAAACAGGAAGTCATGGTTGAACAATTTCCTTTTCCTAGTCACCCAGGTGTACTAAAAAAAAATGTCAAATATCAGTGGCAATATACTTCAAATATATTTTATCTCATATGAATTCATAGGAGTGGCAATAAAATGTTTGATATCCATGAGAGCAGAGTATTTTTGTGAATGTTGTGAGCAAAAGATCAAAAGGTTAAACATTAAAGACAATTTTTCCACAGCCTACTTTGTTTCTTATATTTACCGTGGGTGCCAATATTAGTGTAGGGCACTGTATTTGTATCAATGGTGGCGTTCCCATACTGTTTTACCACATCTTTGTTTTATTATTTGTCATTAGGGGGCTTTATTGTCACTCAAGAGCAATTCCAATACTTCATTAGCTCAAATGAAGCTTGTTTGACCACATGAAGGTCTGCGATATTGACTCCACAGAACTCCACAAAAATAGTCGCACTTGCACAAAAGACAGCATGAAACTGCTGTGAATGTATACAAGAGCAATAAAGTATTAAATGCTTCAGAAGACTATTTAAATTGCATTTTACTTACAGTGAGACCACGGATGTCACTCCACTCTTTCTACTGCTAGCTAATAGTTATGCTAGACCGTTAACATATATACGTTAAATAGATTATTTTATCATTTACTTGTCTTAAAATAGCATTAAAACACAGGGGAAGTTTTCAATGCAGCATGCTGTTTATTAGCCTGCACAGTATAAGCCCTGTCAGGTAACTTCAGGTCAGTTTGCACCACTTGCCTATGCAGCTAAAAGGTTGCATAACATCAAGATTTAGCATAAAAAGGCAAATATCATAATATATTTCATGAAAGTCTATAAACACTTTGGTGTGTTGTCAGTGGGGGACCGAACAACAAAGGGTGCATTGTGCAATAACTACAGCTTGCGAATGTGCACCAGTTTACACTTTTCCATTAAAGCAATACAAATACACTTATAATAACGATAGTTATTTCAGTAATTCCTCTTTTCAGAAAAGAAAAACAAAAAACATTTACACAGCAATTCACACATTCATTTATTTAATTGATGGACACGGTGACGTATGTTGGTCAATGACAGTTGAGTTTATGTCACTGAGCCCAGTCCTTGGTTTATTTTGGTCTGCTTTCACCTTTCATTCAAATCATCAGTAGGTCTGTAGTACTGTTCATCCGAGTTATACAACAACAAAATACAACACAGCATCATGATTAGCAATTCATAGCTAGCAGCCTTTTCTTACATTCTTAGAAAAAAAAAACACCTAGAACTTTTAATGGGCTTCCATCTGTTGCAATGGGGAAACTCTTATAGGTTATATGTATGTAGAATACAGTACCAAAGAAAGGGCTCGAACAAGGGTACTTTTAGGAAGCTGCAAACACTTAAATTCTACCTTGTGCAGTAAAACATAAATAAAACAAAACCTCTCTCACTCTTGTGAGAACAGATTGCAATATTCACTGTATATATTGCAGTCAGTTACCATCACACTTTGGCATATATATATATAATGTCCATAGCAACACAGGTGGTTATGGAACCGAGCGATATCTTTCATATCATGTGTCACGAAACAGTCATTCAGAGTCATGGAACGAGATGCTTATCAAACGGTAGGAAATTCTAGTGTGTGCAAGCACACACAACTTTTTGAGTTGTCTCATGTCTCGTTTGGGTGATGCTAAACCACTCATTGCAGTTCGCTTCTCAGCCTCCTTGTTCCCGTAGAGGGCTTTGAAGTCCTACTTAGGGAATGACACATATTCATTTGCTGTATGTGTTCCTGTAAGCTGACAGCACACACCTTCAAATCTTTGGTGTTGTAGGTAAAATATGTGTTGATGTCAAAGGAATCACTTCTGTTACTTTCTTCAGGCTATCTTTAACAGATATAATAAATAAACAAGCAAACAAACAAACAAACAAACAAACATGTTTTTTTATTATGATCAGTCAGTATTGTTTGAATACAAATGTTATGTTCTGTTCGTATCTACAGATAAATAGTCCTCCTCATTACAGTGGAGCCTAACAGCCAAATGTCAAGTTGTCTACCTCAGCATCATCTGACACTTTAAGTTGATTAGTGTTGATGGAGTTGACAGTGGTCGGAAAAATATAACTACTATTTTAAGAATGCTGCTTCAGTGCTGATCACACCACGCAACCACAGAAGTCAACAGGAAGCTGACAACCCAGAAAATATTGCACTGGTACACACTTGTGTAGGCAGGAAACGGTACACAATCAACTAATGTATCAAACAGGCTGTAAATATACCTACTCATGGATGTTCATATTCAGTTTACAGTGGAATACTTTAGAAATGGGGTTAAGTTGGAACTACCTGGTGAACCTTGCTGGTTTGCAGTGTAACCCCAATACATGACCTACTCCAATGCATGCTCTGCACACACAACCGAACACATCATTCTATTTATAGTCATAGTTTGATGTATATTGGGTGCACGTTGATTGTATTTAACATCTGCAGATGTACAATGTGGTGTGTGATTATCAGCATATACGCTATATGGCCAAAGTTGACTGACCATCATATGAATTTAAACAGCCCATTCCAGATGTAGTCTTGTCTTTGCTGTTATAATATCCTCCACTCTTCTGGGAAGGCTTTCCACTAGATTTGTGTGTGGCTATGGGGATTTCTACTCATTCAGCCACAAAAGCATTACTGAAATCAGGCACTGATATCATTCGAGGAGGTCTGTGGTGCAGTCAGCATTCCCATTCATCCTAAAGGTGTTCAGTGGGGTTGAGGTCAGGGCTCTGTGCAGACCACTTGAGTTCTGTCACTTCAATCTTGGCAAACCATGTTTTTATCCGTCGTGCTATCTGCACAGGGGCATTGTCATGCTGGAACATGTTTGGGCCTCTTAGTTCCAGTGAAGGGAAATTGTATATTCTAAATACATTCTATACAACTGTGTGCTTTCAACTTTGTGGCAACAGTTTAGGGAAGAGCCACATATGGCTATGATGGTCAGGTGTCCACATACTTCTGGCCATAGTGTATGATACAGTAGGTGGGGTTGTATTGTTCACACACAACTGCTACGAGATTGCTTTTATACACCTGCGCTATCACAGAGAAACTCAGCTTATGAACTGTGTATTTTGTGGATAATTAGGTGGTTGTGGATTAGCACATCCAGCTAAAGCTCTTTTCCTAGCAAACCTATCAGGCTACGTTAGCGCAGTGCAGCACTCCAACTGCAGTGAGAGAAGATTGATCACACTGATGGCCTGACAGCTGGGTGTGCTCCAGCGTTCTCATCTCTCTCTCTCTCTCTCTCTCAATATATATATATATATATATATATATATATATATATATATATATATATATATATATGTACACACACACACACACATATATATATTTGTGCCATGAACAATAACTTCTAGCTAGATGTTACCAAAGGTGTTTCCAGTTGATAGAGTTGAATGCAAGGCACTCATAGCATGTGGTTAACGCACATATTTCACATACCTTACATTCAGGAACAGATGAGTAAGAAACAGTTGGAGGGAAATATTACAAGTAACATTCGGCTCACACTTGATAGTCAGGATTTTATTCTCAGGTGAAGAATTTCTCTGTAAGGTTAAGTAGTGAAAGTTCACCAACATACAAAAACAGTAAAAGATGTGACAGTAAAAGTTTGGACAAATATTATAAATATATCAGGGTCATGGGAATACTTCTGGTGATGAGAGCAAAAAAGCCAAGCACAGTGATGAAGTAATGGAAGTAGAACCTTTGTCTAAATAAGCAACATCCTCTTGAACAGGGAGCTAAACAAACAGTCCTGCGTGGTACATCCTGCTTGCTAACCTAATGACAATAATAAGTGCCACTATAGTGAGTGCTTCAGTTGCTTAGTACACCATTTGATGGATTTCTGTCAGTCCTGGATGGCTGGGTAGGGGGACTGAGCGTACTAATAGAGTCCAAAGCGTCAAATCTGTGTGGCTAATTCACTACATTGTCAAATAGCAAAAAAGTGACCATGTACGTCATCCTATACAGAACAGAAATATACACTCATCGACCACTTTATTAGGAACACCCATATTCATGCAAATACCCAATCAGATGGCAACAGGGCAATGCATTGAATCATACGTATACAACGCTGTAAAAAAGTATTTGTCCCCATCCCGATTTCTTCTGTTTGTGTGTATATCATACGAAATTGTTTCAGAAATTAAAACAAACTCTAAGATAAAACAAAGGCAACCTGAATAACCACAAAATACAGTTTTTAAATGATAGTTATTTATTGATACAAAAAAGTTATCCAATACCAACTGGGCCTGTGTGAAAATGTATTTGTCCCCGTAGTTACAAATTCCCCAAATCTATGAACCTGCATTGATAATGGGGTTCAGCTGGACTAGACACAACCAGGCCTGATTACTGCAAAACCCTGTTCAATCAAATCAACACTTAAATAGAACTTTTTCAACAGTATGAAGTTGGGTAAAAGGTCTTACCCAGTAACACACTATGCCAAAATTTAAAGAAATTCCAGAAATTATGAGGAAGAAGGTGATTAAAATACACCAGCATTACGTTATTAATGCTGTAATAAAGCATAACGTTGATTTGGACAATTTAAATAATTATCGACATATATCAAACCTTCCCTTTTTGGCTAAAATTTTAGAACATGTTGTGGCTTTGCAGCTGCACAATCACCTTACTGTTAATAATCTTTTCGAGCCCCTTCAGTCTGGTTTTCGTAAACTTCACAGTACAGAGACAGCTTTGGTCAAGGTTAAATAGCCTCAGATTCTGGTTCTCTTTCCATCCTTATCCTTCTTGATCTTAGCACTGCTTTTGACACCATCAATCATAACCTCTTACTCAACCGACTTGAAACTGTCTTTGGTGTTTCTGAGACTGTTATAACCTGGTTAAGATCTTATCTCTCTGATCGCCGCCAGTTTGTTTTTATGAGTGTTTTCAGGTCTGAGATTGGCTCTGTTCCTACTGGTGTCCCTCAGGGATCAATTTTAGGCCCGTTACTGTTTAATATTTGTATATTTCCTTTTGGATTGCTCTTAAGATCACTCAGGCTTAATTATCACTTCTTTACTCAGATTTATATTCACTCTAAGCCTGGTCAAAATGTGGATGTTTCTTTTCTCTCACGTTGTATTTCTGAGATAAAAACATGGATGACCCAAAACTTTTTGTGTCTTAATAGTGATAAGACTGAGGTTTTGCTTATTGGCTCTTCTTGAAGATAGACAGCTGTGCTTTGGGGTTCCAAACTAAATAAAAAAACCTAGGAGTCATATTTGATTCGAGTTTGTCTTTTGACCACACATACAATATACTATCAAGGGTTCCTTTTTTCATCTCAGAAATATCGCCAGACTTCGCCCTATGCTATCTTCTCCTGTGACTGAAGGCTTATCAACACTTTTGTTTTTTTCTCGTATTGATTACTGCAGTGCACTTCTTGCTGGGGTTCCTAAAGCCACACTAAATAAACTGCAATGTGTGCAAAATTCTGCTGCTAGGATCCTGACTGGTTTCAGGAGAAATGTACACATCACTCCAATACTGAAGTCCTTGCACTGGCTCCCAGTCTGGTTTCACATTCATTTTAAAATCCTTATGCTCATATAAGGCACGGCATGTTCTGGCCCCTCAGTATCTGTCTGCGCTTTTATCTTTATATACTCCCAAGTGTCATTTGCGCTCCTCTCGAGCACCGTTGAGATCTGTGGGGGACAGGGCTTTCTCGTCCTATGCTCCCAGACTCTGGAAAGCACTCCCTGATCATATTAGGGATGCACAGAATTTGATCATTTGTAAATCTAACCTAAAAACAATTTTTTTTTAGGTTAGCATTTTCTTAATGGTTTTAACCTTTTTGTATTCAAGTCCGTTTTTGTTTTTTGTCTGTTTTGTGTTTTTATCTGTGTATTTTTTTCTTGGTATTTTCTTATTGTGTAAAGTGCCTTGAGGAACTGCTTTAAAGGCACTATATAAAAATAAAGTTGTTTCTTCTTCTTCTTCTTCTTCTTCTACTTCTTCTTCTTCTTATTATTATCAGTCTGGGAAGGGTTACAAAGCTATTTCAAAGGCTCTGGGACTCCAAAGAACCACAGTGAGAGCCGTTATCTCCAAATGAAAAAAACTCGGCACGGTAGGGAACCTTCCCAGAAGTAGCCGACCTTCCAAAATTCCTCCAAGAGCACAGCAACGACTCATCCAGGACGTCACAAAAGAGCCAAGGACAACATCAAAGGACCTACAGGCCTCTCTTGCATCAATAAAGGTCACTGTTCATGACTCCACTATGATAAAAATGGCATCCATAGTGGTGAGGTGAAAACCACTGCTAACCCAGAAGAACATTAAGGCTCATCTGAATGAGCGCATCACCTTGATGATCCTCAAACCTTTCGGGAGAATGTTCTGTGGATTGAGTCGAAAGTGGAACAGTTTGGAAGACATCTGGCATAAACTAAACACCGAATTCAACAAAAAGAACATCATACCTATGGTCAAGCATGGTGGAGAGAGTGTGATGGTGTGGGGATGCTTTACTGCTTCAGGGTCTGGGAAACTTGCAATAATTGAGGGAAACATGAATTCTGCTCTCTAATTTTCACATCAAACATCAGAATGGGGAAAAACTGTGAGTTCTGTGACTTCTGTGACTTGTGCACATGGCCTGATTATTGCTGCCAGACTGGCTGGTTTGAGTATTTTAGAAACTGTTGATCTCCTGGAAATTTCACACACAACAGTCTCTAGTGTTTACACAGAATGGAGCAAAAAAGATAAAACATCCTGTGAGCAGATGGTCTGCAGGCTGAAACACCTTTCTGATGAGAGAGATCACAGGAAAATGACCAGACTAGTCTGAGCTGACAAGAAGTTTATTTTAACTCAAATAAACACTATTTACAACCATGGGGAGCAGAAAAGCATCTCAGAATGCACAACACAACACAACACAACACAACTTGAGTCGGATGGGCTACAACAGCAGAAGACCACATCAGGTTCTACTCCTGTCAGCCAATAACACGAATCTGAGGCTATCACGGGCACAGACTCACAGAAACTGGACAGTTGAAGGCTAGAAAAAGAGCAAGTAATTTTTTTTTCCACATAAATCACAATATTTCTCCATTCTGATGTTGGATATTAACTGAAGCTTTTGACCAGTCTCTGCATGATTTTATACATTGTGATGCTGCCACATGATTGGCTGATTGGATAACTGCATAAATGAGCAGATCTACAGATATTCCTATTACAGTGTATGGTGAGTTTATATTTTTGTTTCCTGTAATGGCACTGCACACTTCAAACAGGACTTTGAGTTTGACTTTGATTTTGAGTCTTGCCTGTCTCTGCCAGTTGACATTTTTAAACAATTTATGTCTTAACAGCTTGTACAGTCAAGACTAAAACGAAGGCTAACATCTCATGAAGCAGCATTGGATTGATTTTATTGGGCACTTCTAGTTATTCATGTCCTTGAAGACTTTCACTCAGTCTCAGGTGGCATCTGTTAGACCCTTAAATAGATGTTTACTGAATAGCAGGGAATGTGTGGGCTTGAGGAGGAGGTGCTTTTGTGGTCATGCTAATCTGTTTGTATTGCCACTCTGATCCTTTTCTCCTCCCATTGAGACCACCTGTACATTTTGCTCAGGGTGACAGTGACACCAGACTGGAAGGGCAACAAAATTAATGGCCTGCCTTTGAGAGACTCAAAGTCCTTTCCTCTAAGAACCCAGGGTGAAATCAACGTGATGTGAGATGCAGTATCCTCTGAAAGGAACAGCAATATTATATTATTTTTGCCATACACTGAAGACGTTTGGGTTTGAGATCAAAAGATGGATAAGAGATGATAGATCAACATTTCAACTTTCATTTTGTGATATTTACATCTAGATGTGTTAAACAACTTCGAACATGGCACATTTTGTTGCCAATTTGTAGGTGAACAAAAGTATAAGAACAGATAGTATTAAAGTAAATTAAAGTAAATAACACTTCACATTTGGTTGCGTATCCCTTGCTTGCAATATCTGCATCAAGACAGACACCCAGTGACATCACCAAACTGTTGTATTCTTCTTCTGTGATACTTTTCCATGCTTGTATTGCAGATTCTTTGGTGTTTGTTTGTTCATTATTGTCGTTAGGTTAGTTTTTCCTTCAGGAGGTGAAATGTATGCTCAATTAGGTTAAGGTTGATTGAGTTGGCCAGCCTAAAACCTTCCACTTTTTCCCCCTGATGAAGTCCTCTGTTGTGTTAGCAGTGTTTTTGGTCATTGTCTTGCTGCATGAAGAAGTGGATGCATTTCTCTGTAAAATGGCAGACAGAATGTTTCTGCTGCCACTGTCATGAGTGAGCCTGTTCCAGAAGCAGTCATGCAAGCCCAAGCCATGACCACTACCTCCACCATGCTTGACCAATGAGCTTGTATGATTTGAACCATGAGCATATTCTATTTTTCTCCACACTTTGGCCTCTTTCTTTCCATCACTTTAGTATAGGCAGAGGTGGGTAGAGTAGCCAAAAAATGTACTCAAGTACAAGTAAAACTACTTATAAAAATGATGAATCAAGTAACAGTAAAAGGAATAATGTTAATAATGACTTGAGTAAGAGTAATAAAGTATCCAATGAGAAGACGACTCAAGTAACAAGTTACTAGTTACTTCAGATCTGATTAAAATGAAGGGAAAATCCTGAATCTCAGACTACACGAAGAACTGAAGTCACACCTCTCCTTGAAAGTCTGTCTGTTCTGTTTATATGATATAAAACCTGGGTTCAAGATGAAGCAGCGTATCCCGGTCCTGTGACACAAAAAATCTCTCTCACACACCCCAAAAAACCAAATATTTTCCTAACATCAACAGTCAACCTGTCTTTTTTCTCTATTTTTTAATTTATTTATTATTATTATTTTTTTTTTTACAACATGTTAACAACATAAACTTGTCAGTATCTGCATTGAAACAAGACAACAGAGAACAAAGGAACAGACTGTGGAACAGAACAGAAACAAAAGTGTGTGTAGAGAGAGAGAGAGAGAGAGAGAGAGAGAGAGAGAGTGTGTGCGGCCATTACCAGGACTGAGTCACTAAAAAAATGAGCGGTTGTTGCGTCTGCCTTCAGACCACTGCAGCTTATCACAAGACTCGCAACCTCATTATACGTGATATAAAATAATGATTAAGACTACATATATTCATTAATAAAGGGTGCACGGTGGCGTAGTGGTTAGCACATTGGCCACACATCTCCAGGGTTAGGGGTTCGCCGCTGCCCTGTGTGTGTGGAGCTTGCATGTCCTCCGGGTACTCCGGTTTCCTCCCCCAGTCCAAGGACATGCATGGTAGGCTGATTGGTATGTCCAAAGTGTCCGTAGTGTATGAATGGGTGTGTGAATGGGTGTGTGAATGGGTGTGTGAATGTGTATGTGATTGTGCCCTGTGATCCTGAAGGATAAGATATAGAATATGAATGGATGGGTATTCATTAATATTTAACAGTAAGGGAGGGACGCCACAGACTGTCGCAAAGTAAAAGTACATTTTGTGATTACAAATGAACTTGAGTAAGCGTGTAAATATGGCGAGTTTAACCTACTCTTAAAAGTACTTCTTTTTTTTTCCAAAAAATTATTCAAGTAAATGTAACGAAGTAAATGTAGCACTTTACTACCCACCTCTGGGTAGAGGTTCATCTTGGTTCCAGAAGTTTTGTGGCTCATCTCTGTATTTCTTTGTGAATTCCAATCTGGCTTCTGATTCTTACTGCTGATGAGTGATTTGCATCTTGTGGTACGGCCTCTATATTTCTTCTATATCTCTATATACTTCTATATTTAGGGGATTGTGATTCCTTGACCCCTGCCCTGTGGAGGTTGTTGGTGATGTCACTAAGTGTTGTTTTTGGGCTTTTCTTAACAGCTATCACAATTCTCATGTCATCAACTGCTGTTATTTCCCTTTGTTGATCTACTTGATGTCCGGTTGTTAGTATACCAGTCATTTCTTTCTATTTGAGGACATTCCAACTTGTTGTATGTTTTTGTAATGGCTCGGATCAAATTTCCCTGTTTTCTCAGCTTCAATATGGCTTGCTCTTCTCCCATAGACAGCTATCTGGTCTTCATGTTGGTTTATCCTTCTTAACAGCAAATGCAGTTTTCACAAGCAAAACTCAAGGCTCAAACCAAGAGCAGACATTCAGAGCTATGAATTGTTTAAACAATCAGTCTAACAGGACACACCTGCGCAACAAGAAACATCTGTCAGTCAGATGTTCCATTATTTTTGATCACCGGAAGAATGGGTGGGTTCAAACCAAAGGTTGTTTAACACATCTAGATCTAAATATCAGGAAATAAAAACAGATATTCTCAGCTTTCATTTCATATCCATCGTCTCATATTCATCTTTTGATCTCAAACAAAAATGGCTTCAGTGTATAGCAAAAAACAAAAGACCTGGCCTTGCTGTTCGAATACTTTTTGAAGGGGACTATATGTAGGCATACAGTTTCCTGTTTGGTTTGGTGAATCTCAGTTATGTCATCACTATATTATAAACTTTGGGGCAACAATTGTGTGATAAATGCTTCACCAACTTTAAAAAGATAATCTCCTTATAATTCAAACATCCTCATCTTATTATTCATCCATCCATCCATTTTCTATACCACTTATCCTACAGGGTCGTGGGGAACCTGGAGCCTGTCCCAGGGAGCATTAGGCACAAGGCGGGGTACACCCTGGACAGGGTGCCAATCCATCACGAGGCACAATCACATACATTCACACACCCGTTCATAATCACACACATTCACACACCCATTCATACACTATGGACACTTTGGACATGATAACAAGCCTACCATGCATGTCTTTGGACTGGGGGAGGAAACCAGTCCAAAGACATGTTCTCCCCGGAGCACAGGGAGAACATGCAAACTCAGCACACACAGGGCATCGGCAGGAATCGAACCCCCGACCCTGGAGGTGTGCCGCTAAGCCACTAAACCACTGTGCGCCCTCCTTATTATTCAAATCAATTCAATTCAATTTTATTTATATAGCGCTTTTAACAATGGACACTATCACAAAGCCACTATACAGAACTCTGGATATAGATTTAAATTATAATTAGCAAAACATAAGAGATAGTGGCAAGGAAAAGGAAGGGAAGGAGAGAGAGAGAGAGAGAGAGAGAGAGAGAGAGAGAAAACACAGATTATTAGGTATATTTTTGTACTGACATGATATAGAAGATGTAGATGTGCAAGCAGGGACTGCAGCAAGACTAGCTATGACACAAAACTTAAAGACCAGTAGTAGGCCAATTACCACTTTAACCAGTGCTGTCTCAGTGCTGTGATGAGGTTGAAAGATTTTATGAATGTTGTTCCTCTGCACATATGAGCCTAACTGCTGTGCTACAACCATTTTCTAGGACCTTAGCGATAAAACAGAGGTTTCATATTGGTTTATATTTAAGACAGCTGACAGGGGATGAGGTCAGACTTTTTTATGAGGTGTTTGATTAGGTAGTGCTGAGAGAGGAACTGATTATTGTGGTGAAAATCAGTGAAATTAGTTTGTGTGTGTATTGTACAGCACTATACAGAGAAAAAAAATTATTAAAAAATGTAAAGTTTAGTCACTTGGAGGAAAGTAAAGCATTCTAATCACTGAACAGATGTGTATATTGCTGTTTACATAGTTACTTATCAAATTGTGCGACTTTGTTAATACTCTGATGTTTTTGCTTCATATTTTGAATTTTGTCATTTAAAAAAAACATAAATTCATTACGCTACTCCTCATAAGGCTTCTACAAACTGTGCCTTTGTATGCTTCTATGCTGGTCTTGTTCCTAGTTAACTCTGCTACAGTATTAAATAAGAATCTAGGATTATTATTTATTTTGGTATCTTCTATTAAGGTGGAGAAATATGCTAATCTAGCATATTAAAAGACTTTCTATAGCTCAGAAGGCTCTCGTTACATTTCATTTGGAATACGACTAACTTAGTTTGATGCCATTTACCTTCTAATTTCGAGTGGTCTGTTAGAGAGTGTATGTGGGATCAGTATATCAGGGTGCTAGTTTTTTCCTCTTATGTCTGTCTTTTTCCAGACTTAATTCTCCAAAGTTTGGTTTACAGGTTTGTAGTAATTCTCGATCAATTAATCTTGATAAAATCTTCCAATAGTACCGGTACACCAATTTGTTAAAAAAATGTACAAGTTTGAGTACATTTTTGAAATGATATGGCTTAAACTTCTCTCTGACAATGGTCTCTATTATAGTGTGCTACTTATTTTCGGGACACTCTACACAGAGAGGTAGCTGATTGCGTTGACATCCACTCTAGGGTGGGCGATTACATGAGTACTTAAACTTCAGAGAAATGCTGCATCTGGGTTAAGTCCACAGCTTTCTGACGCACATGGTTAAGCCAGACATTGTTTAGATTGTGGTGTCAGTCACACCCAGTTAGGTATGTGTGAAATACACACACGTATGATTGTCAATATTTTCATTAAGTGAGCCATAACCACAAGATTTTTCAGCCAAAACAAAACCTGTTTTGTTTTTTGGTGGTTTTGATGCCGGAAGTCAGTGCTCATAAACACCATAACGGTTACATGCAGTTGCTGGTGTATTCTAGTGAGTGACTGACTGAGTGAGTGAGTGAGTGAGTGAGTTACTCAGTATATTTTATTTATAAAGCATGCTCGAAACAATGTCCATTAACAAGTGCTGCACAAAGTGCTATATACTATTTTCCACCAGTTACTGCTCTAACATACATTAGACAATAACTTTTGCAAACATTTGCATAAATAAACACAAAAATCATGCACACACATATAACATGGATTCAAGCATTCTCCACAGCTACGGAATGAAAATATGTTTTGAGCTTTGATTTAAAATGGACACGGAAGAAGCATGTGTGACGTCTTTTGGACTGTTCTGGAGCCTCGAGCAGAAGCAGCAAATGCATTTTTACCTTTCTGTTTTATCTGAGAATGAGGAACAGTCAGCTGTAGCTGTGTGGTGGACCTTAAAGGTCAAGATGCAGTATGTATACAAAGCATGTCTGCAGTGTAAGAGGGGCCCAGTCCAGGGCTTTAAAACAAACAATAAAACCGATACACTTAATCCTAATGTCCATGGTCAATGGAAATTTCGTGATAGTCTTAGGATAAGAAATATTGTTGTTCTTAGTAAAGCGGGAGGGATAGATGGAGCATGCAAGAACATATTCATAGGCTGACTTCAGCGTGAGTAGTGTTTGTACTGGCACTTTCACCAGCGCTGCCATTCTTCTTACAACTGCTTTGATTTTTGTCGGTAGAACATTCAGCTGCTTTAACGGGTTTTGATTAGATTGTAATTCTGCTTTAGTGTTTGCCAGTTAAATAACTGTAAATGTAACTAATTTCATCATCTCTAAAAATCAGTGTAAGGTGTACAAAACGTTTCACAGATATTATCACCTTCATATCCTTTCATATCTAGATACACCCAGTTTAAGGTGTGTTCAAGATAAAGCATACTAACCATGTGACTGTGTGTATGATTGCATGTGTTTATGGCAAGTCTGAGCACGCCAAATAAATGTGTGACAGTGTGTGTATCCACAGCAACAGCAAGTATCATGCAACATAAAGCAGCTTATCTGTGAGTGGGGGTTCCTCACACCTTGAACTTCTGTGCGTCATCACAGCGTCTTTTCTGGTGTTTCACAACCACCTACGGGCCTCTGGGTTCTTCGGCTTCGTCTGACAGCTCACACTTTCATTGCTGCATCACTACCAGGTGCTAGAATCATGACGTGAGCTGGGCTTTCATACACATACACAGTGAAAGTTACTAGTAACTTTATTAGTCTTTATAACTCATTCATGTTTATTCCATAAATAATTTCTCAAGAAATGCTGGAGAGTTTATCAAAAACTTATGTCAAACTGTAATATCAGAAACTACTATCATAACTAGAAACTATGTTTCCCATCAGCCACTGCACCATGTCACCTGTTTCATGTTTAGCTCATTAGCACTGGTGTGTATATATAGTCATGTTCAGCACTGCACTGTTGTCTTGCGTTGTTTGTTCTGTCCCCATGTATCACGTTATGCTCATCTTTGATCCATGTTTTGTGTTGTGCATTGTTTGTCACTTTATTAAATGTTTCACTTATATTCTGCAATTCCATCCACCTCTAAATCCAAATCGTGACAGAACACAAGACCGAATCAATCGATGCAGTAGATTTTTTTCAGCGTGCAAGAGGCCCTTTTTGTGTGGGAAAAACCGCAGTTGGAGAAGGAAGGGAGATTCTCCATGATCAAGGCTAAGACGTCCTTCTTTTCTTTGCTTCGTGCCATATGTCACGCCCCCTTCCTGCTCCACAGAGGACATCGCCCCCCCCTCATGCTTCGCAGAGAGCATCACTCCCTCATCTTGCCTTGTGGAGAACTTCGCCCCCATCCCCCCACCTTAGCTTCACGGAGAACTTCACTCCCCCCTCTGACCTCGTGGAGAATGTCGCCTGTTTTTGTGTATATCACACACTATATTTTTTCAGAAATTAAAACAAAATCTAAGATAAAACAAATACAACCTGAGTAAACACAAAATACAGTTTTTAAACGATGATGCTATCCAATACCAACTGGACCTGTGAGAAAATGTATTTGCCCCCCGTAGTTACTAATTCCCCTAAATCTATGAACCTGCATTTATAATAGGGTTCAGCTGGACTAAACACAACCAGACCTGATTATTGCAAACCCTGTTCAATCACATCTACACTTACATAGAACTGTTTCAACAGAGTGAAGGTGGTTAAAAGATCTTACTCAGTAACACACTATGCCAAATTCCAGAAATGATGAGGAAGAAGGTGATTGAAATACATCAGTCTGGGAAGGGTTACAAAGATATTTCAAAGGACTCCAAAGAGTGAGAGTCATTATCTCCAAATGGAAATACACGACACAGTAGTGAACCTTCCCAGAAGGGTCCGACCTTCCAAAATTCCTCCAAGAGCACTGCAACGACTCATCCAGGAAGTCACAAAAAAGCCAAGAACAACATCACAGGAACTACTCTTATATCAGTAAAGGTCAGTGAAGGTCACTGGTCATGACTCCACAATCAGAAAGACACTGGGCAAAAATGGCGTCCATGGAAGAGTGGTGAAGTGAAAACCACTGCTGACACAAAAGAACATTAAGACTCATCTGAATTTTGTATTGAGGAGTTGAAAGTGGAACTGTTTGGAAGACAGGGGTCCCGTTACATCTGGCGTAAACCAAACACAGAATTCCACAAAAAGAACATCATACCTACGGTCAAGCATGGTGGAGGAAGTGTGATGGTGTGGGGATGCTTTGCTGCTTCAGGGCCTGGACAACTTGCAGTAATTGAGGGGAAACATGAATTCTACTACCAGAAAATCCTAAAGGAGAATGTCCGGTCTTCAGTCCGTAAATTGAAACTGAAGCACAACTGGATTACGCAGCAAGACAACGCTCCAAAGTGTAGGAGTAAGTCCTAGTCCTAGAAGTAAGTGAAACTCTGATCTCCAGTTATCAGAAGGGTTTAGTTGCAGTTATTGCTGCTGAAGGTGGGACAAACAGATTTTAAGTATAAGGGGGCAATTAGTTTTTCACATTGCTGATAGGTGTTGGATAACTTTTTTTCCTTCAATAAAAAATTATTTAAATTGTATCATGTGTTTACTCAGGTTGCCTTTGTTTTATGTTGTATTTTGTTTGAAGATCTAAAACTATTTAGTATGAGATATACATAAAAATATAATCATACTTTTTCACAGCACCATAAATCCACCAATGTTGTTTTAGAAAATATTCATGCAAAGCTTATGATTGTGTTATGAAGGCCCAATGTAGGTATCCTTAGTGTAAATAAAGTGCTAGCAAGTTACCATTTTAAGGAAATTTATGATCATTTTGAGATGACTTGACTTAATCCACGCTATCCTGGGGGCACAGGGCAGCCATCAATCGCCAATATTCTCAGTACTAAAACAGAGTTAATGTTACGATTCCTTTGTGGATTCGTGATTTTGTTTACAGTAGTTTGTATGTTTCGACAAAAAAAAAAAAAAAACTTTAGTAAATCAGGAGCTCTCTGTGGAGTTTTGTATGTTCTCCCCGTGTGTGTGTGTGTGTGTGTGTGTTCGTGAAATGAAAGTGTGCCCTGTGATACACAGAGAATGCCTGTATCTTTCAGGTTAATCAAGTGAGACTGAAGACCCTGCCCCATTCACCCCAGGAGGGAAGTGACAGATGGGGCCTCTTGAACAGCTGCACAGGGTTGGGGGTATGAGAAGGGCAAAGGTCGGCTCCTTTAGACAGACACAAGAGCCACACACATCACACACACTGAATCAGCACTAAGATCAGACACTGGCAAGTTAAATAGTCACCACTGAGACTTTGAGTGTGGAATTCAACCTGGCTGTTTTCTCCTGACTACTGTTACCGTAAATCATGCAACTTGTAGGACCCAGGTGTGTCTGTGAGGACAGTTTGAACTGACAGTGCTGACCTGTGCCTTAGGACAACTTGGAATAACCTTCAAAATAAAAGGCTTGTTTTCCTCTTCTCTCTCCCCTAATGTTAGATCAGGTCAGTTTAACTTACTACCAGAAGCCTAGTCTGGCAATAACATTAAATGTTGATAATACACATGACTTATATACACTAGTATAATAATTTCTAATATCAGTCCAAAATATGGACACTTTGAGCTTTCAGCCCGTGGACAGGTACAGACAGAGATGATTATTGAAAAATATTGATTTTGTGTTTATACCATTTCTATGTTGATTTGGAAATATGTTTGGATCTTTCTGTTATTGAAAGCTCTATGTATGGCCCAAGGGCATTCTCTATAAATAAAAAGCCAAAAAGCACAGAGGAGTGTGTGTCCTTTTGTCACCACTGATGTGGTATAAAAATAGCAATGTTACACACCTCATTAAGATTAGTAGAGCTTGGCTTGAGCCAAGAACAGCATAGGTCAAACCATCACTTCCCGTCAGCTCAACTTTCATCATCACAAGCTGGTTTAGGGCACATTTCTATTGAGAGGGAGAGAAATATCAGTATAGGGTAAGAAATGAAGTTTGTTTGTGCTCCTGAGAAACAAGAAACCCAACTTATATTTATACATCTAGCAATTTAAGTACAAAATTCTGAAAATGTTGTAAATATTGTACACTTTAGATGGCTGTACATGTTAAAGCTCATTTCACACAAGGAATTAGGAATTATTTGTACAACCCCAATTCCAAAAAAACAGTTGGGACGCTGTGTAAAATGTAACTAAAAACTGAATGCAATGATTTGAAAATCTCATAAACCCATATGTTCTTCACAATATAACATAGAAAACATCAAAATGTTTCAACTGAGGAAATGTACCATTTTAAGAAAAAAATAAGTCGTTTTGAACTTGAAAAAGTTGAGATGTGGGCAACAAAAGGCTGGAAAAGTAAGTGTTACTAAAAAGAAACAGCTGGAGGTTAATTGGGAACAGGTCAATAAGATGATTGGGTATAAAAAGAGGATCTTAGAGAGGCGGAGTCGCTCAGAAGTAAAGATGGGCAGAGGTTCACCAATCTGTGAAAAACTGCGTCTACAAATTTGTTTAACAATTTCAGAATAATGTTCCTCAACGTAAAATTGTGATGACTATGAATATATCATCATCTACAGTACATCATCAAAAGATTCAGAGAATCTGGAGAAATCTGTGCGCAAGGGACAAGGGTGAAAATCTATACTGCATGCCCGTGATCTTCAGGACCTCAGGCGGCACTGCATTAAAAACAGACCTGATTCTGTAATGGAAATCACTGCATGGGCTCAGAGACACCTCTAGAACTCATTGTCTGTGGACACAGTTCACCGTAACATCCACAAACGCTAGTTAAAGCTCTACCATGCAAAGAAGAAGCCATATGTGAACACGATCCAGAAACGTCGGAATCTTCTCTGCGCCAAAGCTCATTTAAAATGGACCGAGGCTAAGTGGAAAACTGTTCTGTGGTCAGACAAATTCTTTTTGGAAAGACATCATCAATGCTGAAGGGTATATAAAGTTTTTCGAGCATCATCTAGTTCCATCTAGATTCCATCCCATCTTTATTTGAGAGACTCTGCCTCTCTAAGATACTCTTTTTATACCCAATCATGTTACTGACCTGTTCCCAATTAACCTAATTAGTTGCAAAATGCTCCTCCAGCTGTTTCTTTCTAGTAACACTTACTTTTCCAGCCTTTTGTTGCCCCGTCGCAACTTTTTTGAGACGTGTTGTGACTATGAAATTCAAAATTACCTTCTTTTTTCTTTAAAATGGTACATTTCCTCAGTTTAAACATTTGATATGTTTTCTATGTTCTATTGTGAATAACATATGGGTTTATGAGATTTACAAATCATTGCGTTCTGTTTTTATTTTCAATTTATTTACATTTCACACAACTTTCAACTTCAACTTTCAATTTCAACTTTTTTGGAATTGTGGTTGTATTTGCATAAGGACTTTTGTTTAAAGAAACCATGAAAACTGGTTTTGAGCAATGCTTACAATGTGTTTCTGGCATCAGGGAAGAAAAATGTGAGAGCTGGTATGAGAATGAGAATTCCTGTCATTCTATATGACCTTGATGTTTCATACCTTTCAGATGTCACATCCAGGTGAGTCACATCTCAGACATTTCATGTTATGAGAAGGAAAACCTTCACACAATGTCAGCGCATAACAGGAGTCAGTAAGAAAAAGAGCACTTTTGAGTAATGCATTATTATAGAGGTTGGTCAAAGACCAACACCATTTGTTTAAATGATTTTGACTTTTGGCTTCAAAAATAAAGCAAATTTATGTTTAAGTCAAGGGCTTCTGAAAAAAAAAAAAAACCCAAACACATAAGAACTTAAACTCAGTGTGAATTCTTTTAACACCTTTAAGCTCTTTATTCAGTTATTTGTCCTTAAGCATATTATTGAGTAATTACTATTAACTATTCAGGAACTGTCTGTAGTCATAGCAGTGAGAAATGTCGATCTGTGCCTGCCAGTTTAAGGTCATATCTCTCAAGATTCGAGTCAATACGTGGGACTGCATTTACCATTAACACCAGACATCTCTTTTGTTTTGTAGCAACACAAGTGTAAAATATTTCTTTTCACATTTACAAACGTTTTAAATTCCATATTGAATATCTTTAACTGAAATATGATTGTGAAAATGAAGCATGGAACATTAACTTCTCTATATTCTACTTGTAGTGAAAAAAAAAAAAAGAATGAAAAATGGGTATTTTGAGCTGAACAATACATAAGAGTCATGTTAAGACAGGTGTGCACACACACACACACACACACACACATGCCTACATGTGCAGACAGTTGAATAGTTGTGTTTAGCTGAGTGAAAGGGTGCGATGACGGCCTGCGCACGTTTCCTTATGATTGACGGGAGAAGCAGACTCTCTATTGTGTGTGCAGCAGCTCAGGGCCCCTCTCTCCTAGACAAGCTGGAGGAATGGCAGATGGAGGTTAGACCCCTGTCTCTTACCCCAGACCTCTACACACAGAGTGTGTGTGTGTCTGCTCCGCCTTTCAAACATGCACAAAAGCCCGGGGCCGCCTCCCAAACGGGACACCACAGAACCTCTTTTTACGCGGGGAGAAAGCCGTGTAAACACAAAGCACACTCATATTTAAAATAAGTCCATCAGAGGTCGCATGAATACTAACAACATGCAGCTGTTATTGACCGCAGACCAACTCTTCTTCTGCAGTTATGCTAAAACTGAAAACCAATGAGAAATAAACGACTTAAGTGCTAGAATAATTACGTCCTTGTCTTTCAGGCCCAAAGCTAATCGTCTTTGGTGTGTCATGGTTACGTTATTGTACAGTGCTGTATGTAATACATTACATATATTTTTTGAGCTATCTTCTTAACAGACCCAATCACTTCATTATTGTCTCTTTTATATATCCTTTAAATCTTGTGCAATGAAGCTGCATTTTGAGCATTACAATGAAAAAGGGTTTCGGCTGAGTATTTTGCACCCAGTTGCAGAATAACAGGAATTAATGGCCCCCTTCTGCTAGCTTTGCCAAGAGAGATGACTATTATGTAAACATGCACTTAGCTGAGCTCTGATGGGATTGTGCATGGCACACGCGTCTGGTGGAGATGACATCATTGTGCAGTGTCACGCTTGTGTTTGGATGTGTGTATGTATGGCACGCTGCAACACTCTAACCCAGCATCAGGCCTTTTCACTCTCCACAGGCACTGCATCCAATAGACTGCAGTCAGGGTCGACAGCAGGGGTCTGGATGCCCAATGTGAGTACAGTCTTTTATCCTCTCTCTCTTACTCTCTCGTTTCTCTTTATACTTGACATGTGTAGCGTTCTAAAGTCTGGCAAGTACTGGTCACTCCCTGCATATGACAATACGTTCTTGTATTCTTCACATGTCTGGGCTGTGAGGTAGGGTGGCTAGATGGAAGCTCTTTCTCACAAAAACAAAACAAATCCAAACATCCAAGCCCCCTAAATCACCCCATCTCTACCAAAATGTGTTACGGTAGAACTTTTGGACATAATTTTAATAGAATATGTTTTGTGCAAAAACAAGACAGCTAATCGTCCAAAGAATACCATACCCAAGGTGAAGCATGGGGACGGCAACAGCATCATGCAATCTGACTGCTTCTCTTTAGCTGGGGCTGGGGATAAAGAGACACAGCCGCACTGCATAAGAGAGAGAGCATTCTATGTTGGCACAAAAATGTAGGCCTCTAGAAGACAGCTAAAGATGAAGAAAAAGTTCACTTTCCAGCATGACAACAACTCAAAGCACAATTCCAAATCAACAAAGAAATGGCTTCAGAAGATCTGTGTTTTGGAACGGCCCAGTCAGACCTCAGCTCTACGTCCTATTAAAAAAAGCTGTGGAATGACGTTACGGGGACTGTGCTCAGGTGATCCGCTCACAATTTGATAGATCTGGAGCATTTTTGCAAGGAAGAGTGGAATAAGATTGCCAAATCAGGATGTGCTAAGTTGGTAGATGTTCACCCAAATAAAAAATGTGCTTTAACAAAGTATTAATTAAGGGTTGTGCACACTTCTACAGACAGGTTTCTTATCCTTCAATTGTTCTAAACGTTTCAATTTGTTTTTCACTAGAACTGTGTTAGATCTGATATGATTTATCTTGGTTTCATTTTTTACATCACAAAAACCTGAAATTATAACAGGGGTGTATAGACTTTTTATATCCACTGTACTTAGCATCATACTAAAAGCATCTATGTAATGTACTATAGGTGAGTTGCTTTGAAGTGATCTAATGCCGAAGAGAGACGTTGTATGTCATGAATATGTGTGATAAAGAAACACTAAAAAAAAAAGGCCTGATGTTATTAAGTGCAATAAAAACTGCATTTTGTCCATGTTGTCCACTTTGTTTTCTAGTTACTACTCAGCCTGTGAAAAATATCCTCACTCTGAAGTGCTCAGGGACACTGAATGAGCGTGCAGTCATGATCATTCTCTCAACCTATTTCTGTTATTTTCTTTTTCTGATGTGCATGTAATACGACCTCACACCACTTACAGACCTTCAGTGAATAAATTAAAGAATGAATGAATGGATGTGAATGCACCGCCTTGAGAAATCCGGGAAGGGTTTCTTAGTGAGAGGGGAGCAAGAGACAGAGTAAAGTGGGAAAAGAGCAGGAAGTCCATTAAAGTATGTGATGCATAACCTAATTCCTGTGGCCGAAGAGTGCACCTCACAGATGAGGAAATGATGCCATTCTCCCAAGCTATCATTGATCTTCTGTCAGCCCACAATTGATTTGGTATACAAGGCAGAGAGATTTCAGCAGGAAATATGGCTGCTCTCAGCTCTGAAGAACCTGCCAGTTCATTTGCTGGTGGAAATGATGGATAACTTCAGAGAATTGGGGAGCTTAAATTAGGTAATCCTGCCAAGAGGTTCAAATGCATTTAGCTTTACTCTAAAAACTTTTTCAGCTGAGGAAATACTCATCAACAATCAGAAATAAGAGCATGTTGAAAAACAACAACAACAACAAAAGACACAACTAAACACTAGAAATGCTAGAATATATCATAGTCTATCTCATTTAAAAGGCCTCTATATATTTTATATATGTATTTAGCCAATATAGAGAGTGTATGACTCAACGTATAACTCATGCCTATACTTTAGCCTTTCTCTGATTCTCCGACACCTTTCACTGACCATTAATATTCATAAAGAAGACCCCCAGTGTTCATTAATATTCATTAGCTTGTAGTCTTCTTCTTAGAAATGATCCTCTTGTAATTTGTTACAATTTCAGATCTGACTTTGTGACACTGTATACATACATATATCCAGTTCACATTTACTCAGCATTTCTGCAAACCATTTCAGTCGAAAAACCACCAGGCTATTAAAGGCTATTAAATTTACATTTAATATATATATATATATATATATATATATATATATATATATATATATATATATATATATATATATATATATATATGTATGTATGTATATTTAAATAAAAGCCCATTTAACCAAATGACCTGTTTATGTAATATCCCCCTTGCTGGAATGCATTTTTAAATGTAATCAGACCTATTTAGACCTATGGCAGAATGTCTCTAACAATATGGCCTTCACTAGCAATGGTTTACATCAGTAATTAAAACATTAATTGTATTAATGTTTTAATGTATTGAACAGGTTTAAGACAGTAAGGCTGTAGCATCACAAAAAATAAAGTTTCTGCAGTGCTCTCGAATGGTTTTCCTCACATCATTTTATTTCAGTTGGAAAAATATCATGTGAAATATGTTTGCATTAACTTTCTTTTTATGATGTGAAATGATGTGAAAAAGATCAGACAAATGAAACATTATTAGAGCTAAATGTTCCATAATGTTTGGATAGCATTCTGTTATTCCAAAGATATTTGGGATCATCTTTAAAATTTCGTACCACCTCAATTGGACCAGCCTTTGCATTTCATAAAATAGCATAGGATTCATGCCCTGCACAAATGCCCTCCATAGCAGTCTTATTTACAGTACAGAGATGTTAAACATGTCTGTGCTTGCTCGCAGTTTTTTTTTTCCAGATACCTGAGCAAACCTCCAAAACAATGTTGAATGTTGAAATGAACTTCAGTGACCTTGGCACACTGACTGTAGATAATCCATAAAGGATAGATTGTTAGTGCTAATAGATAATGATATTAGGCCATTTGAGATAACTTCATCCTAAATTTGATTTGTGGCAATGAGGCTTCAACTGCCACAATACTGTCTCCTTGAGTAAAATGAGTCTGAAAAAACTCTTCCAGAGACCAAACTGAAATCTCTAGGGCAGTTTATGCATCTCCTTGCTAATCATTTGAGACCAAAGTTAATGGTTTCTGAATGCTCTGGGCTGTTACTGGCCTTTCCTTCTGTAATATAACTTTTAAAAATACCATCAAGCTTTATGGAAAACGCTACTGACTTGTTCAGACTTCCAAGCCACATACTCATTGTGCATCTGTAAATATTTAGTAAGGATTATTGTGTCTGTATGATAGAAACAAAGCTTCATTATGAGAAGCTGCTTATGATTTATTCATTGTCTTATTTGGCTGATTTAGATTATTTATTGCGCCACAACAAATGTGTGCTTTCACTGACAGTCTTTTCTGACAGTCAGTTCTTTATGTATAGATAAATGACAAGAACGTATTGGTTCTTCTGTCTCAAGTATGACTACCTCTGGGTCCCACTGGGTCAGGTGAACCCACTGTCTTCCTGGCAAGAAAATTGATGTGGAATTTTCTATAGATTTCATATTATAGTGACCACAACCTACAGCACATACAAACACTCCATATTTTGTATTTTCCCACAGGATGTAATATATATATATATATAAATAAAATATAGTTTGTCAAAAATACAAGAATTGTTTTATTTTTTTTTAAACATATTACATTTTGTTTAGTTCTGTACATCCCCTGAACTTATCAATACAATACATAGTGACATACTGTATAACCCATTGTGCTAAATGTAAAGACAACTTACACCAGCGTGATGAAGTCAAAGAGTTTATTCAATCATTGGTTTATTTCTGTAAGTAGTGACTTCATGTAGCCCAGCAGTGCTCAAGAATAACCTCCAGCTCATCCCGGAGCCTCGTCAGCAACACCAAGCACCCTATACGTCCGCCCGTGTGTGCGTATGTGTGCTGACGTTTACTCCTTTGAACAATTACTGCATGTGGTACATGGCCAGTGATATGACAATGCTGCTGCTACTGCTGTTGCCATGGCAACCAGGTTCTTGGTGCTTCTTTTAAGTGGTCTGACGAGCTGTGCTAACACTGACAGTTAGTGGGGAAAGAGGACGGAGAGGAATTAGTGTAAAAGTGTGCCACCTAACATTAGTGATTCATTGCTAGTCACATGATCGGCTCACACGAATAACTGGCCGCTTTTGGATTTGAAAGATGGCGAGACGTACCAGTTAAGTGGCAGTATATTTACTCAGTGTAACTAAGCCTTTTCCTCAAACCCCCTCCCCCCCCCATTTCCATGCCACTGTATAACTGATTCACAGCATTGCTCACTGTCTCCTAAAACACCAGTCATCACACATAGCACCCTCTGTTTCACAAACCTTCGCCTGGGCTTGCAGAGGAAGTCATTTGGAAGTGTGATCACACCATCCTGCTGCCTGCCCTCATGAGACGCTGCAGTAAATACTAATTCACCAATATTGTATGGCAAGTATACAGCAAGGTTGATGAATAAACAAAAGAATCATTTGTATGACAGGTGATCATGTTAAAATATTACAGTAGAAAGCGGGTAAGAGTGTAAAATTCACCCACACACCTAAGCTTCAAACATTAACATGTTCCTATACTAACAGATATATAATTATATAAGTATATAAGTACAAGTTAATATGTTATAAGTATATAATTTCTTCTTCTTTTTTTACTGTTCTTTGCTGCTTTTGTAAGTTGTCATGGAACAGTTCAACATACAATGAATATTGTGCTAGGTTGTATACAATATACAGACTTTGTATACTGCTTTCTTGTATCAACAAACATGATAGCCACCTTCACCCATACCCACAGACTAACACTTTACAAGCATCTATACGAAAGTTCTCAGTATTTGGAGCAATGTCAGCTGTCTGTGTGAAGAATTCTTGTGGTGTGTTATTTCACTCGGGGTATGTCACTGGCTGTGTAGCGTCTCACACCTACAGGCTGTAAAGTTGGGAGAGATGGTGGTTGGGTAAACACTCTCACCCACCCAGGGTGACAGTTTTTTCAGTTTGGCATTTACACTCCCCACCCTCGGTGTGACTTGCACAGCATGGGTTATTACTCTGGCTCAGCATGCGTGTGCTGCCAGAAATGACAATAACATCCCAGTTGAGGGGCCTGAGGACTGCACATACACCAATAAGCCATGACTTTAAAACCACCTGCATAATATTGTCCACCTAGTAATGCAAAAAATAAACATTCTGAAAGAGGCATAACAAAATTAAAAACAGAAAGAACTGACCATGAACTGAATATAAACCAGCACTGCTATGGATACTGTATTAAATCTGAATTATGATTACTGGTCTGTAGGTCTTTGTGGTTATAAGTAATTGATCAGACCAAGCAATGTGACACATTTTCACAGAAGGTTTTATGTGGATCACCAAATGACATGCCTAATGACCCATTTACCTCATGATTTCCCTTTTAAAACCTCTAAACAAGCCCAATCAAAATGTGTACAGTAATCTGGACGTTAGGAAAGACGAGCTCGAGTGCATTTCTGTCTTTCAGCATCGAATTTCTTGTCGATCAGTCACAGAGGCTGTTGGTGATGGTGACGGTGCAGTCTCTGTTTGCTTGCAAACTCAGTTGAAGTCTTTTTTTGGTTGCAAACATTACGCACAGATATTAGTATAAGAATGTGTTTGTTAGTGCACCTGGGGCTTGCTCATTCCAGCGCAGAGTCATTCCCCCATGCCTTGAATCAGGAATCTCTGAAGAGTGGGTGGTATGAGGTGAATGCTAATGGAGAGAGAGCGGGAGAGAAGCAAGCAGCTGAGGTAGTAATATGTGACTGGAAACTCAATAAAGAGCTCTCTGACTCTGCCTGCCTCTGGTTCATAAACACACACACACACACATTCACTCTCACTCTGTCCCATGGCAGCCAGACCTGACTGTGCTGTGATTAATTGATAGCGTGTGTTTAGGTCACTTTGGGAGGTGAACACAGAGATCACTTGAGAAACCAAAAGGTGGATGGCATTTTTTTTCCTGGTAGGCAAAAACTCTGGGATGTGCTCTTCAATCACACATCACCGTTACACATTATGTGCTCGACTACTCAAAAGCAGAGAATAACTGATACTAGGCCAGACATTGTTTGCTGGTGATCATTAGCCACAAAGATGAGAAATAATGCATATGTCAGGCAGCAGATGGACCGACTCATATTGCACCAGTATGAATTGTGTTTTGCTGTTGCAGAATAAACATGTGATAGATATCTTTGCCACAAAAATTAACCAGGAGACGAAATGTTTTTTAAGGGTTCTGTTGGCTGCTCATGTGTTTATGCTTCTTCAAACTTATCTCATAGGGGAATTCTATGAGGGATGTAAACTTTTGCACCCAGCTGTACAAATAACAGAAACAAGACGCTTGTTGAAAACAGAGTCCATAAAACACATTTACTGCAATAGGGACCTGGCCTGCAGCAAGGGCCAAGATATGTAATAGACTATGCACAGAGAGATAAAGCTGTAAATTCCTGGCTTATCTTTCTCTGCATAGATGATTCATAAATGATTTCTTCATAAACAGTACTTTATTTTGGGAAATAGTTTTATTACACATGCTCTATGCTCCCATAAAAAACAAATATATCCACAAGCTCATTCTAAAACCAAATATACCACTTATTTCTAAACACTGCGTATGCACACTAACCTTAACAGCAATAAATGTAGAGTACACGTTTGTCCTTCTCTTTTTTTCTGCTTGCATTGCTTTTATCTTTCATTCACTTCTTCCATTTCCATTTTCTTCTTTCTATAATAAGGCCAATGGAGAAAAAGCCTATGAATGGCCCAGTGAGCACAAACACAATTAAAAGACTTTTAAAATACGTGAAAAAAAAGTTCAGAAAACATTTTTTTTTTTTTTAAAATGAAGTTTTTAACATGTGTACAGAGGACATCAAAAAGGTGACTATTTTGGTTAAACTTTGAGTTAAACTTACTCCAACAATGTTTGAAAGACAAACTTTATTTATGACATTTTCTCTAATACATGCAAAAACATTAGAGGAAAAAATATAGCGAACACGGCTAGAAGATGCCTAATTCCCCTAAATCTACACATTCTCTGTGTACGGGTTTTAGTATCAAGTGAGACAGATGTAGGCGAGAACACTAATTTTCCAGCACGTTAGTGTAAGAACACAGTGGTAAATTTCGAAATCTTTGAGTTGTTCCATTTGAACAGCTTGGAACAATATGGAAACTGACTCTCACTTGGCCATAGCTTGGAAATCAAAGGTCACTGGAAATAACCTGAAAGGGAAGTGACACACAAAGAGAATGTTTTTGGCAGCTATCCAGTTTGTCCAGTAAGCTATCTGTAACTCACTAGTGACTCCTGATATTGTATTTGGCTCTGTCTACGCAGAGTCTGTGTAATTACACTGCACAAGGTCAGCTGTGCCATGAGGCAGTAAACACCTGTTAAGTAAACCCATCCAAGCCTAATTGTTTAACTGTTTATTTCCATTTCAAATGTCATGAACCTCAATTCCATATAACCATGTTGTAATGATCGGCTATGATGATGTCATGTGGGGTCAAGGGGCATGGTCGCCGACCTGCTCTCTCTCTCTCTCTCTGTGACCTCCATATTGTGTGCTGACACGCGGTCTCATGTTAAGGTACCATTTTTGGGATGTTTTACTCGGTTAATCCTCATCTAACGACCGACCTGTAACCATGCGTAAGCCTATGGTATCCTGCAGTTAATAAACGAAGAACAGCACTTTCACCTTGTGTCCGGCTGAGTTATATTAACTTTTCTGAGAAACCCGTGAGGATCTAGCCGGATCCTTACAATTGGCGCCCGAACTGTGAATGAACATCCTTGGAAAGAAAAGTTTGGACACCAGAGAGTGAGTGAACTTTAAATGTGGCTTTCGTACTCGATGCTCGTAAGGCAAGTGAACTGTAAGCGAAGTTTCATTCGTACTGGACTTTTAGTTAGCTGGCACGCATGCTAGCGGGATAAACTAGCAACCAATGAAGTCTCACTACTACGTTGGTGGAGAAAACCCACTGAGGGATAATTTTCATTTTTTTTGCCACAATAGGTTTTCTAAGTGTTGCCGTCTACGTTTTTCGAAGGGAATGCCCCTCGCTGTTTTTCTGCGTGTTTACAAGTTCTTACATTTTTCTTTCTTTTTTTTTTTTTTTTTACAGACCTTTTTGTGACTTTTGTTTGTGTGACTTTGCTGTGAGAAATTGTGTGCAGCAGCATCATCAGAGACCCGTGCATGCAAGGCAAGGACTTTGGAAAAGGAAAGGGACGTTTCTGATTGACTGATTCGACAACACACCTCGGCGAGCTCCAGCTACTATTGGTCTGCATAATGGAGGAGAGGACGAGGCAGGACTTTTGTGTCTGGATTCTATGGACAAACGAGCTAAGTAGCACTTCATGAGCAGAGAAAAAATGCACCGGGTGTTTAATACTCCTATGTGATCACCCATTCATTTAAACTGTTACTGTTGGATTTAAGGTTATCTGCTGCTATTGGGATACATGTATATATACATGCGTATATTTTTTCTTCTATATATGTGTCTTAGGATCATCACTGCTGTCGGTTGAGATAAATTCTCTTACTGATGTTAATGTAACTAATGTTAATTTTTTTCCCCTTCTCATTTAATTATTGATAGGGTGTTCTGCAGTAGTATAACCACATTTCTCCCTAGATCCTTACTCAACTTTTGCAATGGCTGAGCGTTTTGATATATTCACATAAGGGGGTGGTAATGAAGAGGGTAGTTTGGTGTCACCTGAAATTTTGGGTGGTGGGTCTTTCATAGTTCAGCGTCTTGCTGCTCAGGTAGATAAGCTGCAACAGGTAGACACACTGACATCGGCATTTAGAATGTCTGTTGACTTACAACGCAGCTTGCTGCAGCAGTTAGAAGATCAGACTTCTCAGCATTCACGCAGACAGGACACAAAGGCACACCCTATACTTACCTCAACCCCTGCAACGTGCACACTTGCTAGCCACACCAACCAAGATCATCAGACTTCTCAACAGACACGGGGACAAGCCTCTAATGCTTACCCTGTATTTAGCTAAAAAAAAATCAGCTCATCACACAGCTTGGTGATGTTTTCCACCTCCTTCGTCTTCTGCTCAAGATTCTTCTCTACTTTTGCTCCCTCCGCTCCCATCTTGGCCAGCTGCTCTGTATGCTGAAGCATTCGGCTCAGCTCGGCCTGCGCCAGGTAATCCTACTGCTTGTGCTGAAGTTAACACAACTGTGGCCCGATTGAGGAATTCATCGGCCTTGTCCAGGAGTTCATAGGCCTTGGTCAGGAGTTCACCGACCTTGGTCAGGAGTTCATCAACCTTGGTCAGGAGTTCATCAACCTTGGTCAGGATATCATCTGCTGATTGTCTAGCGTGAGCTTCTTGATCTAAGCCTTCAGATCCGTCTCTCTCCTCTGCCTTCCGCTGCCACAGCCCCTGGGGCTGATTGCTGTCTTCCCCTACCTTGGAGCGCTTCATCAGAGGGCAGCTGCCCAGGTTGAACTGCCTCCAGAGGTGGATCTGGTTGCGCATCTGGAGCGGCATCCTCTCAGACACGGGATCTGGATCGACATCCGGACATGATGTCCACTTAATTAATTTTTTTAATTCCACAAAACGTGACTGAACGGTCCTTATTTTGCCTGACTTTGAGAAGCCTTTTGCAGTACACACGGATGCCTGTGATGTGGGCCTTGGTGCCGCATTGACCCAGACTGGTGAGGATGGCTTGGAGAGGGCTGTCGCTTTTGCAAGCTGTACCCTGCACAAGTCAGAATGCTCATGTTCCACTTCAGAGAAAGAGTGCCTGGGGGTAATTTGGGCTCTGGAACATTTTCGTCCATACATGAAGGCTCTAGTGTCACAGTGGTGACTGACCACAATAGCTTGAGGTGGCTGATGACAAGGCCCTCTCCCTCAGGACGACTGGCTCGATGGTGCTTGCGGCTGCAGGACTTTGACTTTGAAGTTGTCCACAGACCCGGCTCGGCCAATCTAGTTCCAGATGCACTCTCGCGAAACCCTATCACTGACCCTTCAGGGCCTATAGACCTGTTACCACCTTACGCCACAGTTGGCTCATTAAACCTAAGGCGCCAGCCACTAATGGTGTTGGAAAACATCTCATCAATATATACTGACTTGGAGAGCGGCCCCTGTGTGGATTCGCCAGGCTTCTGTATTCTGGACGGGCTGGTTTACTTTGTGGACAAGAGGACTTCCTGCCGGCTTCATCCACACAAGGATCTACGCTTCTATGTGCTGGAAGCACTGAGGGGCACTCTGCTGAAATACTTCCATGATCACCCCATGGCTAGCCTCTTGGGTGTAACCAAGACACTTGAGCGCTTACAGAACCGGGTCTACTGGCCAGGTATGCGGTGTGTTGAAGTATTTACTGTCCTGTGTAACCTGCCAGCTGTCCAAGCCGACCGACCAGAAGCCCTTCGCCCTAGGCACACACCAAGGGTTACCAGTAACTGGGAGGTTAACAGGTGGACAAATTCTTA
This sequence comes from Ictalurus furcatus, assembly GCF_023375685.1. NCBI lineage: Eukaryota > Metazoa > Chordata > Actinopteri > Siluriformes > Ictaluridae > Ictalurus > Ictalurus furcatus. Next base: position 5,549,179 of record NC_071261.1, on the reverse strand, counting down.
TTTTGTTCCTCTAATTTAATATTGAAGTGATATGTTTTCAGTTTTTGTCATTCTCTGGTCTTATTCTGTTTTATTTTTTTTTAATGCTATGTCTGTGAAGGCCTTATATTGGTTTGGCAGTCTATTGTCTTACAGAAGTGAACGTTTCTTAATAGGGTAATGTGACATACTGCTTTGTTTTTGAAATACTGTTAATGCCTGTGTACCTTGAGGTTTTGATGTTACGTTATTATTTCAAGCAAGTGTGAAGTTCTGAGGATGTTAATTCAGTGCACATTGAAAAAAAAGAAATGCTGTTCTTGTTGCAGAATGTTGGACTATAGTTCTGTGGAACAGGCAGAGGTGTGATTAATGGTACTGCTTTCTGCAGCCCTACTTATGTCAGCTGTCACACAGGCACCTAGGTACTGTTAAGTTTCCTTTATGTTACGGCCTGAGGACAGCCCTTGTTTTAAGTGGGGGGGGGGTATGTAATGATCGGCTATGATGGTATCATGTAGGGTCAAGGGGCGTGGTCGCCGCCCTGCTCTCTCTCTCTGTGACCTCCACATCGTGTGCTGACACGCGGTCTCATTTTAAGGTACCATTTTTGGGATGTTTTACTCGGTTAATCTTCTTCTAACGACCGACCTGTAACCATGCGTAAGTCTATGGTATCCTTCAATGTAATAAACGGAGAACAGCACTTTCACCTTGTGTCCGGCTGAGTTAATTAACTTTCCTGAGAAACCCGTGAGGATCTAGCCGGATCCTTACAACGTGCTTTTGTTTTGTAGGAATACTTACCTTTTTGCTTTAAGGCTTTCTCCCAAAAAGATTGATGTGTGGTGCTAGACTAGTACTTAGACTTTTATCCAGAGTAATAAATAAATTAAAAAATTAAAATAAAAAAATCCCAACATAAAGACAAGCAGCTAAGGGGTTAAGTGCCTTGCTGCAGGACCCAACGGTGGCTCTTTGGCAGTTTAAGCATGTGAACTCGCTTGCATAGTTTTATGGATTTTTGATATTATGATACCAATATTAATAAGTGAATAAATGTAAACATGGCATTATTTTACTACTCTAAATGTGCTGAGCAGAACATTTCACATATTAATGAAGAATAAGTTCTGGATGACATAGCTTTCCTGATTTTTACTTTTATTTAAGGATGTGTTCAAATGTCATATAGCCACTTTATAGGAACCCAACTGATGTAAAGCAACCAGGAAGTTGAAAAGGTTCCTTTCTCTGTTCATCTTTCTGTGACTGGAAACTCAATATGCATGATTCTCTCTCTACCTGTAGGCCAAACTCTCCACAGGGGTAGAAAGTAAAATTTGGGTGGCCTTTTATGTGCTAGACAGAACAAGTCTGTGAGAGACTAACCGGCTCATGAGTAGTTTAATTCCATTAAATTACAAATAACTGATAAAAAATCCTTTGGAAATTCTATAGAGCAGAATGAAAGAAAAAATCACCTTCACACTAGGGAGAAGTACCCATATAGGAAACACTGAGCTTCTCTGTGTGCACCTACACAGTGCTACAGGCAGAAAAGGGAAATTACTAACTACACAACTTTACCATAGCATTTGTCAGCAGACTTACACGAATGACGCAGTGTATAGAAGAGGGAAATGTATTGTTGACAGAATACATTGCCAATATGACTCGCAGCCTCCCACTAACAACAAAGGGAGCATGCAAATAGTAATTTGGTGCTACAGGTATCTATGAATCGTAAAAAAAAGAGACAGTAAATTCCCCAAGAGCTGATTTATGTGTATATTTGAAAGTGAGTAGAGTGTTATGGGTTTTTTTTGAGCAGGGGAGGTTTTGCAGAAAAAGGCCTGTGGGCAACCCTGCCTTAATAGAGAAACCCAGCTGGTGACCACCTTAAATTCCAAAGCTGAAGCCTCACAACAAGAGAACATCTGCTCTGTCTACTTAAACATCAGACAGACCAAGAGAACGGATCCCCTTTCTTTTCATAGGATATGTTATAAGTGCTACCCTCCCTTGATTACATTGTCAATATCTTTCTGGGTCTTCAAAAGTGAAACCTCCTACTCTTCTGACAGTGCTGTTTAAAAAAAAAACCAAAACAAAACAAAACAAAAAACCCGGGGAATGAACCTTAAAAACAACTCCCACAACTTCCAGGGAATAGCAGCATATGTTTACCCGATGCCTTTGTAAGGCTTGTGGCAAATACACAGCAAAATCTCCAGTGTTGATTTAACCCCCACAGTGTTGAATTTACACCCTACAGTGTTTATATAAGTCCACTGAACTCAAATGAACACTCTGGGTGTTAATTCAACACTAGGGATTTTACTGTGTAAGGTGGATTTTTTGAAGACCAGTCATAAATCTTAAATTATTCTGTAATCATTCTGTAATCACTGGTAATAGTCTCATAATGGGCAAAAATGTTTAGACACAATAGTTCACTCAAAGTAAAGACAACACGGATTAATAATTAATCACTGTTCTTCAAAATTAGAGTATCTGTAACTAAAAAAAAGGCTAAAACTGCCTTATTTCTGATGATGAATTTAAAGCATTAGATTGGTTCTAACATTCCCCTATGAATTATAGTTGAGGGACGTTGAACATCTTTAAACATGTTTAAACATATGAGAGTCAGAGTAGTACATCTGGTTGTCAGCATATTGGATGAATCAGGAGGAAAGTGTGGGAATTCCCCTTATCTTAATCTCTGGAATCCAACACAGACTTGACTTATTGCTAGAAAGGTGAAAACTGAGAAAGAGAGAAAAAGGCAGCACCTTTTCTGGTTCCAGTATTTTACATATTATATTCATACTTAACACATTAATAGACATATCATTAATATGTTCATTTTCTTCTCTGCCTCAGAACTTGCCTGTCTCACAGTTTGAAGAGTAGATAGTCTCCTCATATGCTTCTGCACTGTTTTTCAAGCTATGCAATATGATGTTTTGTTATGCAATATGATTTCCACGTGGATGAATAAATCAGTAGTCAAATAATAATTTAAAGATTGGGAAAGGACTTAGCATCTAATCACAATGCGATTATTAATGCCAGATTTACTACAGCAGATTCAGTAGCCAGACTCATAGAGATAAAAGGCTAAATCTACATACAAATGGTTCTTCCTTTTATGAAGCTAAGAACCCTTACGTATACAAAGAGAACCCTGGTAACACTTTAGTTGGATAGTCCAATCCAGACACTACAGTCAAAAAACCGTCTGTAGACTATACTGTCTGGTGACAAATCAACCAGCTTACTAACTAATTCTAAACAATATGTTAATAAATGATATAGGCTTATGTTTTTTGATGTTTAGTAAATAATCTAGACACATCATCAACTTTATTTAGATGGTCCAGTATATGCTTGTCAAAGTTAAGTAGATGGTAGAAGTTGGTAGGTTTGTTCATGGCAGTATATAGATGGTTTGTAATGTGTGGACATTGGACTGTTATCAGAATCTTTTAACCCCCAAGCAGCACAGCATGGCCATCCATCCAATTTCTGTGCTGCTTATCCTACTGCTTATGGTCGTCGGGGAGCCTGAAGCCTCTCCCAGGGGACGCAGGGCACAAGACGGGGGACGTTCTGGACACACTATGGACAATTTAGCGATGCCAGTCAGCCCACAAAGCAGGTCTTTGAACTAGAGGAAACCAGAGTACCCAGAGGAAACCCCTGAAACTCAGGGAGAACATGCAAACTCAATGCACGCAGAGCAGAGGAAGGTATCGAACCCCCGACCCTGGAGGTGGGAGGCAAACATGCTACACTGTGCTAACCACTGTGCTAACCACTAAGCATAGTGCATTCCCACCTACAAACAAGACAAAACAAAAATAAAACCACTACATGCCTAAAAATTACACAAACATGATTGCACCTAGAATTCCAAACCCAAGCAAGTCTATCTCCCCCACATCACACAGCAAGAGGAGTTTCTCTGGAGGTTATCAGGTGCTAGCTTGTGATGGCCACAAGTAATAAATTATTTTTTCAAATGTTCTTCCATGTGCACAGTGTACTGATGATTGATGGTGCCAAGGAGACGCCGGCTTTACTGTTTTCCTGCACTGATCATACTGTATGTGAATCAGTTCATTCAGACCATGTTGTAAGTACCCCTTTGGCATCCAAACAGAGGCTTTTCATTAAAAAAAAAAAAAAAATGGTGTCCATTATGTGGATGTAAAGTCAGCTCTCTCCAAGTCTTACAAGCATTTTTTCTGGCTTCCCATGATCCAAAAAGCCCTGTTTATCTGACTTTACCAAAATTCCATGACCTGCTCCACAGAGGAAATCAGTGTCACACAGTGTTGCCATCCACCCCCACAATCCCTGCTTTTGTTAGGAAACCCCCAAATGTCTCACACCCAATTTAGCCCTGTGAGGTCTGTCCTTGTCTGGGAATGTTGAGGCTAATAATGAAAACCAGAGCTGTTACATCAGTCCACGCAGCAGCAGTCACCTTCCTAATGTTCATATGAAGGGAGATCTTAACGATTGTGTCTGCCAAAGTTGCCTGGAACTTGCTGTGATCTAAATAGTGATGCCAGTCAGCGACTGCATCTATTTAAAAGTCTGTAGCATTTGGCAAGCTGAAGTATATGGTGTAGGTGGACCAGGCTGTAGATGTAACAACACAGAGATTTAAATAAAACAACAACAAATCATAGATGATATATGGAGAGGCTAATTGTAGCTAGTTTATGTAGGAAATGTAGTTTCTGTGATACTGTGATGAGTTGGATCACACTGCCACTACGTCAGTCAGCAGTGACTCTCTCCCTGCTCACCACACAGGTTTTTCAGGAAAAGGGGAGCAGTCACCAGGAAATAGAGGAGTCTGAAATAGAAAACACACATCCTTTCAACCCCCTTTCCTTTTTCATGACGTCTTTCCTTAAAGCATGATTCACCCATCTGCTCTCATACGGCCACTTGTACTGAGAAAAGAGCTATAAGCTTTTCTTTGGCCCTCCGACTCACTTCAGAGTGTTACACCTTAAAAATATCACCGAAGTTCCACAACTGTAATTCATTTGTTTCAGTTGCTCAGCCTCTTTATCTAAGGCTTGTATTACTGAGTCTTGCAGTAAACAGTTACTTAAGTTCACTGCTGATATGTTTATAAAAGGCATATTTAAAGGTGTTTCATTGCTGTGGAATCGCAGAATAGAAACGTAATTGTTAGTGGTACAAACTGCAGTAAAAAGACTATTTAATTACATTCGTACCAATATCAATAAGAGCTCCATTTTTACACCTGAAGGCTCAGTATAGGTGCGTAGACAATGGACAACTTTCATACTTACCTACACCACACAGTAATTAACAATGAAAATATGTTTTAACTCAACAATCAACATATTTTTTCCCAGTAGATAAGAAAAACTTGCCCTGGCCTGAAAAGGCTTTCTGACAACCGATATATAAATACATTAACATTTATAAAGACTTATTCTTTAAGGTACTAGCTGTTCTATGACAGTTTGTGCTCGTGCATCACTATTGTGTGTCTGTGCTACACACGCTCCGCTTTGTAAAGTTTGATCTTCTTCACGGCATTTAATATAAAATGCCCCCTGCCTTAGAGGACTTGGAGGTGGCACAATTTTTTCCGTCGTCACTTGACGATTACGCCTCCGCGCCTACGTGCGTTTGATGTCATGTGCCATCGACTGGGAAACGGCTTATACTTCCGGTTAGTAAAAAAACAAAAACACTAGTGCTCCATTTGTGATGATACTACCCTTCTAAAATTCATACAGTAGACCAGGGGTTCTCAAACCTGTCCTGGAGGAAACCACCCCCCACCAAGGCCACATGCTTGAGCCCAGAAGCTAACTCATTAGATTGTTACGTGGATACAAGTATAATACTTAATAAAATATGCATCTACTTCAGTCTTCATTAATAATTGAGGACACCCACATACTTTGCTATCATAATAAATAAAAGCACGATCTAAGGCTTGAAATTTGGTCTTGCTTTGTAACTGCTTAAGTGTCCTTCAAAGCCTTGGAATAAGAGACTGTTTCTTGTGTTGACCTGTATATAGGAACACGACTGTGACACTGTCCTCATTAGTTGCATATAGTTCAGAATTTGTATAAAAGCCATATCACAACTGACAAATATATTTCTTAGAGCAAGGTTTCACAACCAGAGGTTTGTGAACCATTAATGGTTTGTAGTGGGATTGCACTGTGTTGAGACTGCGATGAAAATGCCACATTAAATAAAATTTTAACAATATATATTTTTACAAGTACAAAAATGGAATGAATTAAAATCATTAATACTGTAGCATTTTACCTCATTAGTAAAAAGCAATAGCAGCTGATTGAATTACTCATGTCATGTCATAAGATAGTAGTTCTTTGCATGTGAGAGTTTAAAATGATAAAAAATTATATATATATATATATATATATATATATATAAAATTATAAGCTTCAAGTGAGCTGCATCATTTTTTTTTGTGGCTAAAAGCATCTTTAGAACTCCTTAAAATCACTTAGAATGGACAGACTTGTCAATAAAAGAAAGACTACAAGAGGAGGAACATCCAAATGCAAATTAGGAAAAAAGCTCCTAGTGAGAAATTTTCTGTGTGTACAGGGTGGAAATTTAATATTTAGATATACATGCATGGACAGTGACAAGACCAAACCAATTCCCAAATGTGTGGTATGCTTGAAGCAGCTTTCTTATGAAAGTATGAAGCCGGTTTTCTTAAAATGACATTGGGACATGGACATAAATAAAACAAGGCAAGGTTGTAAAGTTGTGACTCTGTTGTGACTTCCTGGATGAGTCGTCGCTGTGCTCTTGGAGGAATTTTGGAAGGTCGGCCACTTCTGGGAAGGTTCACTACTGTGCCGAGTTTTTCCATTTGGAGATAACGGCTCTCGCTGTGGTCCTCTGGAGTCCCAGAGCCTTTGAAATAGATTTGTAACCCTTCCCAGACTGATGTACTTCAATCACCTTCTTCCTCATCATTTCTGGAATTTCTTTCAACTTTGGCATAGTGTGTTACTGGGTAAGACCTTTTAACCAACTTCACACTGTTGAAAAAGTTCTATTTAAGTGTAGATGTGATGGAACAGGGTTTGCAGTAATCAGGCCTGGTTGTGTCTAGTCCAGCTGAACCCCATTATCAATGCAGTTTCATAGATTTGGGGAATTAGTAACTATGGGGGCCCAGTTGTTATTGGATAACTTTTTTGCTTCAGTAAATAACATTATCATTTAAAAACTGTATTGTGTGCTTACTCAGGTTGCCTTTGTTTAATCTTCGATTTTGCTTTAGTTTCAGAAACAATTTATAGTATGCGATATACACAAACAGAAGAAACCAGGATGGGGCAAATACTTTTTTCACAGCACTGTACACATGTAACTCTTACGTCAAAACCAAAACCAAATGAGATCATATGAGATGACAAAGGTTATTATGAAGTACATGACATTTTCTTTACATTAAATATTTCATCAAATACGTTTTCACAGCAGTTTATATTAATAACTATAAGAAATTTTGCAAGTATATTATTAACTTAACTTTTCAGTGTAGTTTTTCCCTCTGCTTCACAACTATTAATTTATGGCCCTGTTCCCTTTTGAAAACCAATTCACTACCATATTCACTGTTTATGTCTTGGAAGAAACTGCTTAAATTCCTATTAGTAAACTAATCTTCTACAGAGATATGCCTGGACTTGCTATAGCTATTGTGTAATTTCATCACCATCCTGTTGACACTCATGTACTTGAGGAAGCGGGACAGTATAATGGCGTAATTGAGAGTGAATAATTGTATGCCTGTACTCATACAAACCAGTAGCATAAATCTTACTTAGCCTCTTATATATAACTATTGATAAGTCTATGCTGTCTAGCTGCTATGTATATGTGTGAATTTTATTCATTTCTATTCATTTATTCATTTCTCCCTGAATGGAGATTGATTTACAGTTCCACTGCTGTCTTTCAGGTTGTTTTGGACCTGAACGTGATTGAACTTCTACCTCCTCTCTCCTGCCTGCAGCCTTTCTTTCATCAAGTCTGTCAACGATTGATGATCACTGCTTGTCCAACTTCAGGAGAGCATAATCAAGATGCCTAATCTGAATACAGAGTCTAATTTGTTTTCTCTATGCCCACCAGAAGGGAGAACCTACAAGAAGGGAGAGATATTTGTTTATCACAATGCAGGATTTATGGTAGCTTGGGGTGGAGAAAGTAAAAGAACATGCCATGGTGGTTGGCCAGGTGCTGTAGTGGCACTGAATGAATGATTGTATGTGTTGCAGTGTGTTGAGAATCGAGCATTCTTACTGGAGCATTCCTGCCTTTCAGACAATACTTTCCAGACATATCCTGCTCTGAAAGTTAAAAAGTAGGCTCTGATAGTGGCTCATTGGTACCTAGCAACTTCTAGAAGTGACAGTGGGTCTTCAAGTGAAACTCCTGGAAAGCACAGAACTTACTTACTTACAGGACCATAATCCAGCTCATGGCAAAGAGGTATACATTTGGGATCAATAATATATTCAATGAGGTATACATTTGGGATCAATAATATATTCAATGAGGTATACATTTGGGACCACTGATGAATGATGTGCAGAAAACCTGGTTCCAAACGAATGTCACAAAGAACTGAACAAACTGCTCTCTCAAGGAGTCATTTATAGCGTACTCTACACTTTCTTGCTTTTACTCAAAAAGCGAGCAGCAAGGTGTCTGTGTGGTAAATAGACAGACTGTGTGTTCTCGTCTGTTGTGTGGGTGTGAGTCGGGGGAAGACCACAAATTGAACTAGAATTGTTCTCTACTGGTGACATTCAGAGTAACTCCTCGAGCAGGTGGGATTTCCCCCATCAAATGGCATACACTGTTGCAAGGACATTTAAATAGGTATGATTGTTGTACCAGTAGCGTATTGTCCTTTGCGGTGTTACAAAATGGCAGTAATAAAGTTCACAGTCTTACCATTCAGTCAACAAAAGAAAACTAATCAAAGTGTTGTATTATGCAAATATTTTGAAGACATAACCCGTCTGTAATCTAAAACTGAACAACAGGTAAACAAATTTCTCCAGTAGGTTTGTTTAAAGTTTCTGAAGCGGTAATGCAACAATTTCATTAGCTTGAATTCCTTCTGAAATGAAAAGCCGGATCATCTTCCAAATGCACGTTGAAATTTTGAGAGTTCTAAAGCCTTTTCCTTCATTGATGTGATTTGACTACTAAATAAAAATTCTGCAGTGCCTGATCAGTGGTTACTACAGAGTCAGCAGCAGCTCCTTCATACACACACACACACACACACACACACACACACAAAGGGGGGGGGGGGGTGTCCCTATTATAATGTTACTCAAAGCACATCTATTATACTGCATGCATTTAATTTCAGTGACGTTGGTGAGGCATCATCAGGTATGCTAGTTCTAGTTATTTAGTTTTATATTAGACTAGAAAATGCTTTTTCTTAGAGCATAAATCATTTTATACCACAACACTACTGAATTCTTGAATGTGATCAGAAGGTATTACTTAATATTCTATAATAGCACAGTTCTGATTCCAGCTATAGTGATATTAAATCAAATGATATTAAATAAATATGCTCACTATAATCCATTATTGTTTCTATAGTAACAGCTTATTCACAGGGACTGGTATGGTGGACAATCTACATAATATAAGACTGATATTAAATTCCCATAAATGGCCATAAATAAGTAAATAAATGGCCAAAGGTTTGTAGACACCTGCCCATAACACTCATATGTGTTATGTGAACATCCCATTCCAGGTTTAGTCCCTCTTTGGTGTTATATCATACACTCTTCTTGTTATTAGATTTTGGAGCATGGCTGTGATGATTTGCTCATTTAGCCACAAGAGCATCAGTGAAGTTGGGCACTGATGTCCAGTTCATCCCAAAGGTGCTCAGTGGGGTTGAGGTCAGGGCTCCTCTCAGAGGCAGGCCACTCGAGTTCTTTCATGCCACCCTTAGTAAACCATGTCTTCATGGAGCTCCCTTTGTGCACAGGGGCATCGTCATGCCGGAACATGTTTGGACCTCTTAGTTCCAGTGAAGGGAAATTGTAATGCTAAAGCATACAAAGACATTCTATACCAGTGTGTGCTTATAACTTTGCAGAAACCGTTTAGGGGAAAAACACACATGGGTGTGATGGTCAGGTTTTTTGGCCATATAGTGTAGATTGTAAAATGTATAATCATTGATATTTTTTATCTGAAGAGTTTCTATGGAGTCAGTGCTTTATATATCAGTAAACATCTCCCACAGGATAGATAACAGAGCAATAAAAAAATAATAAATAATTGTTGGCAAATTGCTGTAGTATAAGAGGAGTAAAACATTATTGGGACATACAGTAATTGGAAAATAAATAATCTGAAAATGTTCGCTAGCATTATCAAACAAGTAAGGAGTATAACACCATCTTTCTTCAGACTATGAAGCTTTAACATTAGCATACATGCATAATCTAGATAGGTCTGGAATCTACCCAGCAGTCCTCTTGCCCCACCTCAAGCAGCATGCCCAAGCGTGTAGCACAGAATGAGATTTAATTCCTTTGCCTTACTTTATGTCTCCCTTTTTATTCATTGAGGAATAATATGCGATTGCATTTCGTCAAACATTCTAATCAAAAGTATGAACTATTATATATCTACGATATCGTTCTCATCATGGAGAAAAGGTTATTGGCAACTATTTTTTCACTTTACCGATGAAAACAAAGATACCACTGAATTCACATAATCGGCTAGAAACACAAAGTTTAGCAAAAATGAATGGTGAACTGTATAAAATGGAAATTTTTATATATATATTATATATATATATATATATATATATATATATATATATATATATATATATATATATATATATATATATATATATATATATAAACAGTTGACAGTGGAGTGCAGGAATATACTATACAAATGCAACTTCACAAATAGATTTTTGGCTGCTTGGTCAAGACTACGTAGCCACTACTTCAGTCTCAGGAGGCACTATAAAACTTTGCGTACAAAATCAGGATTGCGTTCTCCACTGCATCTGAAAGAAAGATTGTACCGTCTGCAGCTCCAGACTGTCATGAGCCTCTGTAGCTCAGAACTCCAAGGAGTTTAGCCCAACCTAGCCTCGTTTGGTGGGATTCCACAGCCAAGAGGCTTTCCTAGGGAAGGTGGTTTCAGGGAGAAAAGGTTAGTTTCTCTAGCTTGCCATTGCATCAGCCCAGACACGATGTCCATCTGGAGAACACTAAACCTGACTGCTGCTTTACTGTGAGCAGAGCCAAGTGAATCCTTCAAGCCACTATGGGCCTGAAGGATTTACTCAGTTGCAAATCCTTAAACCCCATTTGTAATACGAATTCAGACAATAGGTTGGGCCATTTGTCTTATTAGTAGCATTTTTTCCCCCCATTCACGGCTTTGTTTATAATTTATTAATTACTGTCACTGAACACAATACGAAGACAGTCTTCAAAAAAATAAATTTAAAAAAAAGAGAGAGAGGTGCATTTCAACAAACTTTATTCCACTCAAGATACCAATACATAAAAAAGTGATACTTAACATTTAAACAGTGATAACACCATAGACTTACTTAAATAAATAAAAAAATAATAAATAAAAACATAAATACATGTGCCAAAAAAATTTGCCTGAACAAATAAATCACAATGATGGGATGAAAAAAAAATAATACTTTTTTCTTTAACATATTACAGTCAGTGTCACAGTATTTAGAACAATGCCACGTGGTGGAGGTCATGACGTAAACAGTTGGAGGCACAAATGAAAAACATTGTCTTTCATCTGAGGATATTACATGACTAATATCTTGTACCAGGCAAAAAGCTTATAGCAGGTGTTTGTAGTGCTAACCTCCATCCATTTAGACACAATCGAAATCAAACTGAAAGCAGAAAATTAAAGGCTCCACCACATGAGCCCTTTCTGATACCTTTTTGTTATATGAGCTTAAGATACAGAAGGGCCATTATTGCACAACCCAGAAGACATCCCTCAGAAAGGCACTTTACTCTCCCTTCACATCTCAACACGAGGTACAGCTGGTCCAGCCGCAGATTGCAGCTACTAGCCCCTCCAGGTTTAAAGCTAAATCACTCTCCTTAAAATGTTTAGAATCACCGGCTTTCCATGCTTGATGTGTACCGTTAAGTGAAATAAAGGTTTGCATTAAATAAAGGGGAAGGCAGGTGATCAAAACAGAAAGCCTCATCCTCATCACGCAAGTTCTCTTCATCTCCTTGTCACTTTGTTGTGTACATTTGTGAAGTCAAGTGGTAGTGTCGGTGTGACATAGGAAAAGAAAATAAATCCAAAAAACAGTGCACCATAAGTCCAAGGAGGCCAGAATATAAGTTGGGAGAACTTTTGTGGCAAGATGCAAGCTTCTCCAGATGTGGATTCAGTCATAAACCTTGAGGTTTTAGTCCTTTCTTGTGGTTCGTTTATGTTTTGTTGTAGTGCTGCAGCAGCTGCACCACGTAATGGAGCCGGTGACGCAGCTCAGAGGAGCAGCCATGCTCACAGAGTGTGTTCAGAGAATATGAGGAGGAGATCCGCTCACGACTAATATAGGTCAACAAGTACGTGTCTGCCAACTTGGACATGATCACCTTGGTGTGATCAGTGTAGAAGTTCACCTGGGAGCAGAAAAAGTACACATTATTGTACTGTAAAAGATAGAGTAGAATGACATTTTTGGGCTCTTTTACCAGTTGATAATTTCATCCTTCACCTAAATAAGACTCGTTTCAATCTCTCTTTCTACAAGCATTCATGAAAATACATCGGTCTACATGCTAATCTAGAAGGCTTATGTGAACAGAATCGATATGGATGAGAGAAACAACGCTCACCTGTAGAGAACCATTGTTAAAAAGCATAACTAAAGCATGGTCGGTCTTCATCCACTGCAGGAGAAGGGGACAATCAGTAGGAGATGGCTGCTCATCACAACCCAGATCTCCACCCTGTAGGAACAGATACATAGCTTAGTTCAACCCACAGTGACTCATTTGCTTCCAGTGTAAGGACAGTACCCATAACTGATTAAAAGTAAAATTAGCACTAGAAATGAATTTCAGAATGTTTTCTGAAAAGCTCCTCACCTCCATGAGATTCTGCTCCATGTAGTTGGCCATCAGCTCCACAATGTGTTTCTGGCTCTGGAGCTGTTCTGGTAGTGCATCCGCTTGGAAGGTGAAGTGTTTATTGTTGGTCAAACAATAACGAACTACCCTGTGGAGGGGGGAAATGCTAGGTCATAACCCAAGTAAGCCAAAACAAAATTTGGCCACTTTGATTCAATACATTTGTGAACGCCATAAATCAAATCAATTATAGTTTTGTCTGATGTCGATTCTAGGTTTAAGTGAAGTGCCAAATTTTAGTCACAAAGTTACCTTCGCTGGTCACACAGACTCAGATGAGTGCCTTCGTTGAAGAGGACTCCGACATTCTGATTGGAAAGCTGGTAGCCAAAACCATATTTGTTGGAGTAGTCCACCCACTTGGTCACCCAGACGAAAGGTTTAGGCTTTGTGACACATGGAGTGTTCCTAGATGCTGGAAAACCAAAAAGAATATTAATAACATTAATTTCCTGATCATTATTCTGAGATACAGACATGTTTATCAAAAAGCTTCAATCGGTTATTACAGGTGTGAATAGAACAAACCTGCTGGCATGGAGGATAAGCAATTAATGAGGACCTTCATGGTGGCCTCAGCCACAGAAGCTGGGGTCAGCAGGTCTTCACACCCTGCACAAGAATCATGAGAAAAGTACATCACAGAGTTAATACAGCCGATAAGAGAGCAAAACTGGAGACATTCGAGTGTGCTGCTCATGTGAGAATACAGACTACACTGCACTATAAAAGCCTCGGGGTGAAATCTAAAATAGCACATCCACACTAAGTAAATTAACAAACGCGCACACACACCATCAGTACTGCTGGCCACTGTGCCTTTGAAGGAACGGGATGTGGACTTTCTGGACACGTCCTCAGCAGGTGTGTCTAAGGGCCCTGAAACAGCCAACTGACCCGCTGGAGATGCAACCTGTGTGAGATGGGAGACAAAGGTCAAAATCAATGAGCTATATTTCAAACACCAGAAAATCACAAAAACAGCAATGGGCTGTTAACTCTTTCTTTTTGCGTGTTCATTTCAAAAGCAGCCAAGCAGAGCACACGATCAAACCTTCGTGTTTTTTTTTTTTTTTTTGAAAAGGTGTGGCACGTGTAATTAGTTTGCAGTTCAGGATTAAATCCCTTGTTTATCCCTTGACGCACATGTGATTTATCATATTGGAATTCACTCAGCCTTTTTGTATTCAAGTTATTCATCTACAGAAGCTCCCCATATAGCAGTGCTGCCAAGTCAGCTGATACAACAACAGCACAGTCTGGCTTTTTATAACGCCTCCTTAAGCACATGTCTTTATAAATCATAAATCAGACAAACACACAAGGTATCTCGAGAGAAATTTGGCTAAAGCCATTTCATCGAATGTATAACAATGTTTATCAACTCAAAGCAGTATTAAAGGTCATAACACATGCCTCATTCACTCCCACGGTCTTGTAGCTGATCTGTCGGCTAATCGAGTGCTTCACCATGCCCGAGACAAGCTTGGAGATGTCCTCCTTGTCCTCACTGGGGTTCTTCTCTGCTGAAAGACAACAAAACAGGTGATTAAGTTCACATAGTGATACTGAAAGGGTTCAGCTGAAATAAATTCCACCTTAAAGAAAAGCCCCGTGATGGGAAGACTTACCTTTGGATTTCTTCTTGCCAAAGAGGCTCTTGGCCATCTTGGTGAAGAACTTCTTGGCAGGGCTGGGTGGGTTGAGCTCCGGCACCATCACACATGCGGTAGGTGGAAGTTTGTCCGGAGTGAAGCCCTGGGAGAAGAGTTATGCGAAAAAAGCGTCAGGATGCCATGTACTTCAGAGATGGGTGACGTGATCCAAAAATGTCCAAGAGCACAGACAAGATGAAGCAGAAGCAATGTGCTTCAATAACTAACCTTGCTGAAATATTCATGAGCCAGGATCTGGTCAAGAGTAAGGCGGTCACTGGGGTTCTTTTGAAGGATTGCAGAGATTAACTTTTGTGCTGCTGCAGAGAGTGACGGTGGAAGAGTATACTTCACTTCTTTGATGCATTTGTACGTTTCCTTCAAGTCTAACGTTTCAAATGGAGGGTTCCCACACAGAAGTGTGTACCTGACCAATCCAGAGAAATAGACCATGGTCAAGTAACTGGATAAGTCACAGTATTTCCCACTGTATACTTTTCCATTAAGCTTGATATAATATTTAACTAAATAAAGCTGAATATGGTATTCACTTACATCACACAACCCAGTGACCAAACATCTGACTCAGTCCCATGTCCTTGACGATTTAATACTTCTGGTGCTAGGTAGTTTGGAGTCCCACAGATAGTTCTGCAAAACAGAGTCAGTTACCTCTTTGCAAAATAATGATCTTAATCAGAACTACGATTTCATTTGGGAAGAAAAACAGCTTACTTTTTCCTTTGCTCAACAGTCTCCAGCTTTGCTGCCAGTCCAAAGTCTCCCAGTCTCAAATCCATGTTCTCATTCACAAAGAAATTGCCTATTTAAGAAATAAATAAATGAAAAGTTTTGCACTCAGCTATAGCAGTTCTAAAAGACATGTAATGAAAGTAGTAACAGCTACAAAACGGAAAATGCATTACCTAGTTTGAGGTCTCGGTGGAGGATTCCTTTGTTGTGGAGGTATTTGAGGCCAGAAATGATTTGCCTGAGGTAGTAACGTACTTCAGGATCTGTCAGGGTGTGTCGTGCTTTCCAAATATGTGCCAAGGACTGCAGCAAGGAAAGCATACAGTCAGCCTCATTTTATTACCTGATGCAGTCATGGTCACTGTTAATAATAAAGGGTTTTTTTTTTTTTTAAACAAACGCAGTACAACTACTGGTAAAGCAGCTCACCTTTCTGCTGCAGAGCTCGAGGAAGATGTAGATGTTGTCCTGGTCTTCAAAATGATGAGAAAACTTGACGACGTGTTTGTGCTGGAGGGTTTTGTGCAGCTCGATTTCATTCGTTATCTAAAGGAGAACCACAACACGGCGGCGGTTAGAACAAACACAGGGCTGGTGTTTTTCATCCGTATAAAAGGTTAATGAGATCAAGTGAGCAGATCCGTGTTTACCTTGTCTCTCTGGTGTGGCTTGGACACTCGGCTTTGTGGAATCACCTTCACGGCGTACATCTTGTTGCTCGAAAGATCAGTCATCTCATAACATCGCGCAAACCCTCCCTGCAAAATAAAACAATCGGTCTGTCAGAGAGGAATCGGTTCTGGGATCAGAAATAGAACCTTTATTTCCTTTCAGACAAGGGCGCGTGCTGGAAGGTCGTGTGATCGTCTGGATCCTTCAGCATCACCTAAAATCAGCTGGATGACACTGCACTCTCACTGCACCGATCAGGATCTAACAAAACTGCTGAAATGGAGATGCTCCTTACTGCCTACATGACACCCCAGAAATGCATTAATCCAGGAGAACATGGCCTCATGGCAGGTAGGATGGAGAAGAGACACTGGCTTCAGGTGAAGTCATGGTTGCATATGTGAACGTCAGTACACCGACACATAAAGATGTACACTGTATTAAAGCTGTAGGGGAGGGAACCATGACATGCACCCCAGAACAAATCCCTACACCACAGAATAAAGCCACGTAGATTACACTCAGGAGCACGCGCAATTAAACGAGTACCAACCCGTCCAGCTACTGATATAATAAGCAGTCGTGTTATGAAACTATTCAGAATGAAGTACCTTTCCCAAAAGCTTTCCTTTGGAGTAGGATCGTCCGGTCTTCGGGTCGATCACCACCTGCGCGAGCTCCACTTTGGTTTGTTCACATTTGCTCCGGTTCGGTTTCTGTGTCGGCGCGAGCGGAGAGTTCTCCGGACACGACTTAAACAAATCCGGGTTCATCGTCTGACAGGAACGACGCTGTTCTGTACTGAAACAAGACGGATCCATTCATTAACAAACGAGTCCGCTAAACGAGTCCGTACCGCACACCTTTAACTCCTCAGTGAACGCGCCCTGACACGCGCCTTCCAGTATATAAGCCACCGGTGACGTCACTTCGGGGGCGGGATCTAATGGGTGGAGCGATGTGAAACACCATGATGTGATTTGTTCCCATCAGACGTCCATCATGGTGTGGAGGAAGCCGGAAGGAAAACGATTGAAATGGTGAATGAAACCCGCACTGATCCAATCACTGGTCGGTGTGTTCGGATCGAATGAATATCAATGGCCGACCGTTACAGGAATACCTGAACATGTCTTTAAAAAAGTGCCTTCGTTTCATTCATTCCCTTTATCAACTCACCTAAAACAATCGATTTACACCTTCTTTCAAAGGTGTGGCCCTATCCGGATTTCCATACTATGCGATTCAATTTCGTTCATCTTCCCTGGCAGTAAACCCTTCAGTTTCTTTCAAAATGCCTCGCCACATAAAGCATGAATGAATCAATAACGTGTGCCACGCTGAATGCTGTTAATACTAATAAAACACAAAGCAAAAGATAAAACATATATAATGTCTTGTATTTTTTCTTTATGTTGATCTGTTATTGTATATAAATGATCTAAGTTCCCCCACATATAATCTAGTATCGTTACTTAATGTTAACACCGAATGGTTAAAATTAATGGACCGAGTTTCAACTGTTGTTACTTGCAAAACATTAAATAAAGGAAAAATAATACCAATAATAATAATAATAATAACAACAATAATAATAATAAAAGGCATGTGCTGCCCCCTGGTGGATTTATTTTGCACTACTGTTAGCACTGCGTTCAGACGCAATTTCCCAGTTCTTCCTGGCAGCACTACTAAAACTCATGCCACTGTGTATTACACTTGAACAGTTCAACAGTGGTCTAATTTCTCATACTGCAATAACAGCTATTCATCCATCATTCACGCTTTTGGGTGATTTGAAAATAGTAAAGTATATTTGATAAATAAGCGTGGTATTTTTTTTCAGTCTGTGGAGAAGATAAAATTGTTTTTATATCCACAAACATTTGAGCACGTAAGGTAAGCACAGAAAGACGGATGTGTTGTCAGTCTTTAAAAAAATTAGTTGACAGGGTTTCCATTACCACTGGACACATGAAAATAGAATTTTGTAGACATTTTATTTCCCATTATCAGTGTATGCAATCTTGAAAACATATTCATCAAGTGTGCAGCATGTTAGGTTTTACAAACAGATGTCTTCTGTCAATCTTGGTGGAATAACAACTGTAGAACAAACAGACAAACAAATTTCTAAACTTGTGTCCTAATAAGTATTTTCAGCCATAATGACAGCCAACAAGAGTGATCAATAAAAAGGCAATTATGCAGGAATGGCATGTAGATAAGGAATTGTAGTTCAATGCAAGACTCAGAAGTCAAATTCATCTCCTTTGGCTTTCTTCTCCTGTGACTCTGCCCAGGCCTTGTTGATAGTGCGCTTCATTTCGTCATCACCCTCGGAGTAGATCTTCTTCAGCATATTCATCAGCCCCTCTCCAGGATCTGCATTCTCATCATAGCTGGGCTTGCTGAGGAGAACACACGTCAGCTTAGCATGATCAGGTTACATGGTCTGTTATCAATATTTTAATAGGACTTCAAGTAATAAATAAATAAGAAATAAACAAGTTAGGTTCAGAAGTTAGGTTTTGGAATCGCCACAAGAGGCTTCTGAATAACACGGAGGAAGGTGGCCTGGTCTGATGAATCAAATTTTTTTTCTTTACCTCATGTGGGCAGCTGGGTGTGTGGCACCAGGATGCACTATGGGAAGAAGGCAAGCTGGCAGAGGCAGTGTGATGCTCTGGGCAATGTTCTGCTGGGAAACCTTGAGTCCTGACATTTATTTGCATGTTACTTTAACATGTACCACCTACCAAAACATTGTTGGAAACCAAGTACACGCTCAAGGCAATAATATTCCCGAATGGCAGTGGCCTCTTTCAGCAGGGTAATGCTCCCTGCCACACTGCAAAAATTCTTCAGGAACGGTCCAAGTTGGTGACTCGGCCTCCAAACTCCCCAGATCTCAATCTGATCAAGCATTTGGTATGTTCTGGACAAACAAGTCCAATCCATGGAGGCCCCACCTCACAGCTTACAGGACTTAAAGGATCTGGTGCTAATGTCTTGGTGCCAGATACCACAGCACACCTTCAGAGGTCTTGCGGAGTTCATACCTCGATATATGTAATATTAGGCAGGTACTTTTAATGTTATGGCTGATCGATGTTTGTGAGAAACCCAATCCTTTAATGAAAGTAATTTTGATCCGTAAAAAAAAAAAAAAAAATTAAACATATTATTTCTATTTATATAGATGTTATTTATATTTATTATTTATATTTAACCAAATCATGTGTGACATTTATTGGCATCCCTGCATTTAGTATCTTGTGCAGCTTCTGTATCCCAACATAAAGGCACAGAGTCTTCTCCTTACAGCTTGGTGATATTGGAGAATACATAAATCAGATACAGAACAGAATCAGAGATCACAACTCAATATGCAGTGTCTACACAGCCTCCAGGATCCCGCATCACTCTGTTAAAAGCGCGATTCTGGGGTCATTGAGCTATTTTGTATGGACTGGATGTATATTTTTGCTCTCCTGCTGGAAGATCCAACCACGACGGTAGCTTCTTGGCAGAAGCAGATTCATTTTCATTTAAAATCTCCTGTTGCTTCATGGAGTCCCTGTAGCAGGACCTTTAGAGGTTCTCTTCTGTATAACCAACATTTTTATGCCAAAACTATTTCTAGTGTTTGTTCCCAAAAGGTACATTTTTGGTTATCTGACCATAGAACCTGGTTCTAATCAAAGTTACAGCGGCTTCTAGTGAGCTCCAGGCGCTCATGTTGTGGTTAGGTGAAAGAAAGAGCTTTCTCCTGGCACACCTTCCAAACTGTTTATTGGCATTGAGGTGGAGTCTAATTGGAAAATTGGAAATCATGATCACTAGAGGAATTTCTACCGCTTTAACACTACTCCTCATGGTGTGCGGGTCAATACACACTCTCATTTCATTTCTGTATTCTTTAATCCTCCCCATGTTGACGAGTGACTGAGGGAATTTGACCTACGTCTCACCTCATATTTATATCCTAGGTCAAGGATGTCAAGTCAAGGATGACCATGTAGGAGTTCCTACACACGGAGGTGAATTTTAAAGTAAAATATAAATGGGATCATGCTTCAGTTACTTTCTGTTCATAGGAATCTCTAGGAATGAGTGAGAGTGTGAACTACCGTTTAATTAAAACTATTATTTTGTATATATGTTTAAAATGTTATTAGTATAAACTTCAGCTGAAGGTTAGAGTTCTCTCATATTTTCAGTGTGAGATTAAATTAATTAACCCCATCGCTTTACACAACTTTTTACACTCAACACCCCAAAACTATTTGAAAAACTTGGGCTAAAAGTCAATTTCACAAGCTCAATCCCTAAGTTATCAATGTTTACTATATTATACTTCATATACAAATACAAAATAACACAGATAAGTTAAGGATTTATCCCTGAAACAGTTAGTCACAGCTCATCTTATGTGACCCTTATGATGTTTTTGAACTGGGACTATCGTTATATGTTGGGAGAGCAAGCGCTGTCTATCTAAGGAGACATCTCCTGAATGGAACACAGGGACAGAGGACATATTTCAACTGGCCATGATGATCGTATAATGTGTGTAGTCAAGTGCTCTACTATAACGTTATACTCACTCTTTCTCCTTGGATTGTTTCTCCACCTGTGTAAACCACTCCCATTTCTTTGTTGTCTTCTTTTTGCACATGACGAGTACCATGTCTGTTTTCACCTGCGAAAAATTAAAAAAAATAAAACCGTAAAAGGCCAAAGAAGACATGCGGTCTGTTGATAACTTTCAGTGCGCTTAGTATTGGACAGAGTAACACACCTTTCTACTGCTCTCCTCAACTACAATGGGGCACAAGAGGTTGTTGACCGTCATTTGATAGTTTTTTCCCTCCAAATCTTTAACAAGTACATTGAAAGACCTGTAAAAGACAGAAACTGTTCTAATACTTCGTCACAGAAGAGACAGTTACAGATTATATAAATCATTAGAATCCTTTATAATCCCTTAATAATAATAATAATAATGCCACTGTATCCTATATCATTTATCATACATTTCAAACTGAGCTCCCTATGCTTTACAGTATGTGAACAAATAATAGTAATAATATATATATATGTATGTATGTGTGTGTGTATATATATATATATATATATATATATATATATATATATATATATATATATATATATATATATATATACACACACACACACACACACACACACACACACACACACACATATATATATATGCGCACAGAAAGTTTGAAGACATGATGTTGTTTTTGAGGAATTTGGTGTTTGGCTCATGCCAGATGTAACGGGACCCCTGTCTTCCAAACAGTTCCATTTTCGACTCATCAATCCACAGAACATTCTCCCAAAAAGTTTGAGGATCATCAAGGTGTGTTTTGGCAAAATTCAGACGAGTCTTAATGTTCTTCTGTGTTATCAGTGGTTTTCTCCTCGCCGCTCTTCCATGGAGCCATTTTCCCCCAGTGTCTTTCTGATAGTGGAGTCATGAACAGTGACCTTTATTGATGCAAGAGAGGCCTGTAGGTCCTGTGATGTTGTCCTTGGCTCTGTTGTGACTTCCTGGATGAGTCGTCGCTGTGCTCTTGGAGGAATTTTGGAAGGTCGGACCCTTCTGGGAAGGTTCACTACTGTGCCGAGTTTTTCCATTTGGAGATAACGGCTCTCGCTGTGGTTCTTTGGAGTCTCAGAGCCTTTGAAATAGCTTTGTAACCCTTCCCAGTCTGATGTATTTCATTCACCTTCTTCCTCATCATTCCTGGAATTTCTTTCAACTTTGGCACAGTGTGTTACTGGGTAAGACCTTTTAACCAACTTCATGCTGTTGAAAAAGTTCTATGTAAGTGTAGATGTGATTGAACAGGGTTTGGTTGTATCTAGTCCAGCTGAACCACATTATCAATGCAGTTTCATAGATTTAGGGAATTAGTAACTACGGGGGGCAAATACATTTTCACACAGGTCCAGTTGGTATTGGATAACTTTTTTGCTCCAATAAATAACATTATCATTTAAAATCTGTATTTTGTATTTACTCAGGTTGCCTTTATTTTAGAACCCCAATTAGATTTTAATATCTGAAACAATTTTGTATGAGATATACACAAAAACAGAAGAAACCTGGGCAAATTCTTTTTTACAGCACTGTATTATACTGGGTAGTTTATCTATTGAGGTAAATTATACAATATTACACATCCGTGAGGATTAGCAGTTAATTTGAAATTAAGAGTCAAATGTTTTCAACCAATGGGATTGAAAGAGAAAAGAAAACACTGCATTCCAGCATAAGAACCTTATACCATTTGTGAAACATAGTGGTGGTAGTATCATGGTTTGGGCCTGATCTGGCCCAAATCTGGCTGCATCTGGCCCAGGACGACTGGCCATCATTGATGGAACAATTAATTCTGAATTAAACCAGCAAATTTAAAGGAAAATGGCAGGACGTCTGTCCATGAACTAAATGTCAAGAGAAAGATAATCATGCAGCTAGATAATGACCCTAATCACACGAGTCGTTCTACCAAAGAACGCTTAAAGAAGAATAAAGTGAATGTTTTGGAATGGCCAAGTCAAAGTTCTGACCTTAATCCAATAGAGATGTTGTGGAAGAACCTGAAGCGAGCAGTTCATGTGAGGAAACCCACCAACATCCCAGAGCTGAAGCTGTTCTGCACTGAGGAACGGGATAAAACTCCTCCAAGCCGATGTGCAGGACTGATCAACAGTTACCCCAAACGTTTATCTGCAGTTATTACTGCACAAGAGGATCACACCAGATACTGAAAGCAAAGCTTCACATACTTTTGCCCCTCACAGATGTGTAATATTGTATCATTTTCCTCAATAAATAAATGACCAAGTTTTTGTCTCATTTAGTTAACTGGGTTCTCTTTTTCTACTTTTAGGACTTGTGTGAAAATGTGATGATGTTTTAGGTCATATTTATGCAGAAACATGGAAAATTCAAAAAGTGTTCAAAACTGGGTGTATGTGTGCGTGTGCGTGTGTGCGCGTGTGTGCGTGCGCGCGCGTGTGTGTGTGTGTGTGTGTGTGTGTGTATACACTACCGGTCAAAAGTTTAGAAACACTAACTCATTATTTATTTTCCACATTTTAGAATTATAATAAAGTCATCAAAACTCTGTAATAACACAAGTGGAACTATGGGAATTATGTTGTGATAAAAAAAAAAATCCAAAATAAATCAAAATAATTTAATATTACAGCATCTTCAAAGTAGACACCATTTTTGCCTAGAATTTTCTCACCTGATTTCTTGAGGAATTTCCCTGAGATGATTTTTAAACAGTATTAAAGGAGTTCACACCTACGCTCGACACTTATCGGCTGCTTTTCGGAAAATATTTCGCTCCGAGTCTCCCGTTTAAAAAATATTTTTTTTGCAAATAAAAAGTTAGCTTTCTAATGAAAGAAATAAATATGTTGTCACAATTATATTTTTGTCTACGACACCGATTTCACACATTTAATCATACACCTTCAGATTTTAACATCACGAGAAACATTTCAGTCTCCAAACTTTTGACTGGTAGTGTGTGTACGAAACATACGCACGTACGCACGCAATTCAGTTGAATACTACTGCCAGATAACAAGCTAGAAGTTAGCTGGCAGTAATATTCAATTACAAGTGAACAAGTGTCTCATGTTCTTCAGGAGTACTGTGAGAGGGAGACAAGCCAAAGCCCCACACCACGTGTTTACACTGTAACAGAAAATGAGCTAAACAACATTTTTATTTTGTGTTAGGTAAAGGAAAATCTAAAAACTTTGAGACATGTTGTACTAAAACATTAGGTAGTTCATAATAAGCTCATTCGTCAACTACTTGTGTTCATCAGCAGTTCAAACACGTTACATACCTGTCCGTAAAGCTGACCTGAACATTGTCAGCAGGGATTTTATGCACTCCTTTTAACGTGATGTAGACTTTTACAAATTTTTCAGACTGGTCCCAACCTATAATAGAAAAAAAAAACCCCACTGTGATTAACAGAGGCATTCAGACTGGTGTAATGAAGGCATAGGACGCCAAGAAACAGCTCAATTAAAGTATACACACCATAATTGTTTATTTTGACCATGTATCCCTTGACTGTCGTGTCTGCTTTGTCTTCAGAATCTCTTTTTGCTTGATTTTCCCTTTGTTGCTGTTTCTGAGCCAGTTCTTTCTCGATCTTTTTCTGCTCCTGTGAGAGGAGATCCTGTACACGCTGCCTTTCACACATCTCCAGGAGCCGCGTCACTTCTTTCAAGTCGCTCTCAAGTCCTGTGATCTGAATGACACGTTAATAAAAGTTAATCAAGTACTGTTGTGTCAACTGCTGTATGGCACAAATTCCACACCTTTAAAGAACAACCTCCGATTTAGTTTATTGTATGTCCCACAGAGTGTTGGATTACACGTTTAACACAAAAAAATCTAAGTGTAATAAATATTTCCAAATGTTGTTGGTTAAATTATAATTAATATTTTATTTACATAAATCACGTCTGAGTTGCATCCAAGTTGTTCATGGAAGACAGAAGTCGAGGCTGAGATGACTCAAGGATAAGATTGACATTCAACTTTTGCATTGTTAGATTTGATCTGTTCAGATCGACAATACTTTGCTGTCTGGAATGCAATTTATGTCATTTACGAAAAGACATTTAAATACCAGGTGCAGTGAAAAGCAGACTGGATTTCGGTGATTTTGGCTTAATTCCTAATCAAAACAGAACTGCATTTGAGTTAGATTAACCAAACATCAACCCCTGAAAGTGTATAAGAGAGACTCTCTGATACCCAGAGATATTCATGTTGTTTTTTTACACTGGACATGTGTTTTAGGGAGCATCTGGACACTAATTACAAATGCTCCAAACTGCAGAATGAGTCATATATATTTGGCACAATTTTCCTAGAATTGAAAATGAAAAAGAGAATTGACTAAACATGTTTTTTTTTGTAGTTATCTACAGTCCCTCCGAAACTATTGAAGCGGCGAGGCCAATTCATTTGTTTGTGCTATACACCAAAGACATTTAAGTTTGAGATCACAAGATGGATTTGAGATGAGACTTTGATTTCCTGGTATTTACATCTAGATGTGTTAAACAACATAAAACATAGAACCTTTTTTATCAGACCACCCAAGATTTAGGTGAGCAAACGTACATGAACAGATAAGTCTTGAAGTTTGAACGTTGTTGGCATTAAGGGAATGGTCCTCCCCAAGCCCCATACTTATTTGATCGATTACTGTCAGTTCATAGATATAAATGGAGACTTCTCCATGCATACCGAGGTAAAGTTTGGTGTTCCACAAGGTTCTGCTTTAGGCCCACTGCTTTTTTCTTTATATATGCTACCTCTCGGTCAAATTATTCGTAAACATGGAATTATCTTCCGCTGTTACGCTGATGATACACAGCTGTATGTTTCAGCAAAGCCAGAGGACAGACAGGAGCTTAGTAAAGTTGAGGAATGTGTAAAAGAAAAAAACCGGGCAGTCACATGTTCCAATATTTTTGATCACTTGGAGAGAAAAAATGGGTGGGTTCAAACAAAAAGGTGCCATATTCTAGGTTGTAACACATCTAGATGTAAATATGAGGAGATTAAAGTGGAAATTCTGATATATCGTCGTATATTCATCTTTTGATCTCAAACCCAAATGTCTTGTGTGTATAGCACAAACAAAAGAATTGGCACCTGAAATAAGTTAGCCTGTTAATTTTACCCCCCAACACTGTAAACAACTATAACACAAACTATAACCATCACACACAATGAAAACCATCACACACAACTATCACACACAGCTATAACCATCACACACAGCTATAACCATAACACACAACTATAACCATCACACACAGCTATAACCATCACACACAGCTATCACACACAGCTATAACCATCACACACAGCTATAACCACCACACACAGCTATACCCACCACACACAGCTATACCCATCACACACAACTATAACCATCACACACAGCTATTACACACAGCTATAGCCATCACACACAACGATAACCATCACACACGATAACCATCACACACAGCTATAACCATCACACACAACGAAAGCCATCACACACAATGAAAGCCATCACACACAACGAAAGCCATCACACACAGCTATATTCATCACACACAACGATAACCATCACACACAACTATCACACACAGCTAAAACCATCACACACAGCTATAACCATCACACACAGCTATAACCATCACACACAACGATAACCATCACACACAACGAAAACCATCACACACAGCGATAACCATCACACACAACTATAACCATCACACACAACTATAACCATCACACACAGCTATAACCATCACACACACAACTATAACCATCACACACAGCTATCACACACAGCTAAAACCATCACACACAGCTATAACCATCACACACAGCTATAACCATCACACACAGCTATAACCATCACACACAACGATAACCATCACACACAACGAAAACCATCACACACAGCGATAACCATCACACACAACTATAACCATCACACACAGCTATAACCATCACACACACAACTATAACCATCACACACAGCTAAAACCATCACACACAGCTAAAACCATCACACACAGCTATAACCATCACACACAGCTATAACCATCACACAACTATAACCATCACACACAGCTATAACCACCACACACAGCTATACCCATCACACACAACTATAACCATCACACACAGCTAAAACCATCACACACAGCTATAACCATCACACACAGCTATAACCATCACACACAGCTATAACCATCACACAACTATAACCATCACACACAGCTATAACCACCACACACAGCTATACCCATCACACACAACTATAACCATCACACACAGCTATAACCATCACACACAGCTATAACCATCACACAGAACTATAACCATCACACACAGCTATAACCATCACACACAACTATAACCATCACACACAGCTATAACCATCACACACAGCTATAACCATCACACACACAACTATAACCATCACACACAACGATAACCATCACACACAACTATAACCATCACACACACCTACCACACACAGTTATAACATCACACACAGTTATAACCATCACACACAGCTATAATCATCACACACAACTATAACCATCACACACACCTACCACACACAGTTATAACATCACACACAGTTATAACCATCACACACAGCTATAATCATCACACACAACTATAACCATCACACACACCTACCACACACAGCTATAACCATCACACACAGCTATAACCATCACACACAACGATAACCATCACACACAACTATCACCATCACTCACAACTATCACCATCACACACAACGATAACCATCACACACAGCTATAATCAATCATTGCAACCGTCCATGGCTAAAATAATAATCATACCTGTTCGCTAAGGTCCATGACTGAGTCTGCTTTAAAATAAGTATTTCCTTAAATGTATTTTATTGGACAAACACAAATAAGGTGCAAATATTCAAACTACAACAAGCAGTTTCATATGCATCAGACTCCACACCATAAGCGCTTTTCTAGAAAGATTCCGCACCGCTGCACTTCCGGTTCCACAGCAATGTAAAAGTCGCTTCAATATTTTTATTCCCTGCGCTGATTAAAACAGCAGATGGCTCACTTTTTATATACAACATAAATATTTATTTTCACATTCATATTTTAATAAATACTTTAAAACAATATTTTTAAAAATCAATATCACACACACGCGCGCACACACAATTTCAAAATAAAGGCACCGAGTTCTTACTACTGCATAAAATATAATAAAATGTTTGCAGTTAATAAATAAACTGAAAATAAAGATTTCAGCAATACTAAACGCTTGTTGGCCAACTGTATAATTATAGCTACAGTTACAATAAGAATAACAAGCTTCATTTATCAGGTTCCCCTTGATTTAAAATGTGTTAGAAGTGTTACTGTCCCCTGTTTATAAAGAGCAAAATGAAAATTAAATGGAGTTCTTTTAGTTAAGCTCATTACTGAAACCTCTATACACTACAGCTGTCATTTTTTAAAAGTTGCATTAAAATTTTTATTACCTACTTAATTTTGTAATGCATATTAATGAGGCTATAACTTTTTCTGTACCTCTTATTCTACACGGGGTTGCAGGAAGCCTGAAGCTTATCCCAGGGCACAAGGCGGGGACACTCTAGACGGGGTACCAACCCATCACAGGTCACAATCGCATGCACCACGGACAATTTAGAGATGCCAGACTAGCCTACAATGCATGTCTTTGGACCAGGGAAGGAAACCGGAGTACCCGGAAGAAACCCCGAAACACAGGGAGAACATGCAAGCTTCACGCACACAGGGTGGAGGTGGGAATCGACCCCCCCGACCCTGGAGGTGTGAGGCAAACGTGCTAAGCCACCATGCCCCTGCATAAACAACATAAAGCTGAAATTTACTTTCTTAAGCAAAGAAGCACAAGGGGAGGAGGAAACAAGTCATAATCATGACACAAATTTTTATTATTTGATATTTAGCTAGATTTTATATTACTTTCTTCTATTAACATTTATAATACACAAGTAGAAACTGATGAAGGGACAGGGATGCCTCTGCTGCCAACAAGTCTAGTCCTTCTTACAAATCTGTGTGCCTGAAATGTCCTTAAATATACTATAAACAAGATGGTCCCTTGAAGTAAAACACTTGACCTCACAGTGACCTTGACCCTGTTTGGATAAATTTTAAAATCTAATCAGTTTATCTGCTGGTTACAGTGACAACTCCATATGAATCCCGTAATCATTCAACCACTTGTTCTTGAAGTGTTGCACTTAACGGGAATTTCAGACGGAAGCAGATACGGATGGACAGGCAAGCTGAAAAGTACTTTGTTACCCCTTCATTCACCATTTAGTGACCAATTAAAGCAGATGGAGGAAGAATAAATTTGCAGTTAAATCTTCATGTCACTTGTTATAGTAACATTAGGTATGTCTATATGGAGAGTGCCAGTGTTATTGTCTTTATTCTTACTTTATTTATTTATTTAAATAAATGTAAAACCTAAATGATGGTCAGGACAGACACGCAATAGCATCATACAGAATAAGTTTTATTATGCTCAGAGCAACAAAATATTTCCCAGATTATTAACACACTTTACAGGACAATATCTTCAAAAACAGCAATTCATGTGCACACGTGGATGATACGTTTCTGCTGGGATTGTGAACACTTTGATCTCTGGCTTCTCCATACTGAAGCCACAAGTCATCGACACTGAATTGTTCACTGTGACATTTTCACCACATCGCTCTCTGTATGCCTGACATCTGGCTATGGTCTGCTAGGTGTCTGAAGACGATGCGGCTCAGACGCCACCTGCGTTTCACTCCACGGGGTCGCGACGTAACCACACATCGGTTGCGGATACGCACCGGGCAGCTGTCTCGGGGCAATGCCGCGATTTCTTTATCAGCTACTTCCTGCAGGAACAAAGTGGGGTCCATGTCAATTTCTGGCCTAAAGCAGAAATCCAGGAGTCTCACAAAACAAACAGTTTAAGAGTTTATGACTAGTGAATTTCATGACAAATGTAAAAAAATTCCTGAAGGGGCCACTAGTAAGGTTAATAAATAAAATTAAACTTAGTGAAATATTTATTATGTATCTTATGTAAATAACATAAGTATGATATGGCCATTTTAAGTACAAATGCTATAGAATAATTGGAGAAGAGCTAATGTTTTCTAATTTTCCAGAGGATATGACAGTAAATTCACATGTACAACCCCATTCCAAAAAAGTTGGGACAGTCGACTGTTGCTTCTGGACAATGTTTATGAATGCTTTCTGCTTTGCATAGGAAAGCCTTAACTTAACACGGCGAATGGTGTTTTCTGACAAAGGATTACCAAAGTATTCCCGAGCTCATGTCAGGACCTCCACTACAAACTCATGACGGTTTCTAAGACCGTGACGTCTGAGATCACGCACATTCAGAAGTGGTTTTTGGCCTCGCCCTTTACGCACAGAGATTTGATCGGATTCCTTGAATCTTTTAATTATATCGTGCACTGTAGAAGGTGAAATGCCCAAAATCCTACAGATTTGTCTTTGGAGAATGTTGTTCTCAAAGTGTTGGATTATTCACTGACGCATCTGTTGGCAGATCGGCGAACCTCGACCCATCTTTGCGCTTGAAGGACTCTGCCTTTTTTGGAGGCTCCTTATATACTATGATTAGACGATTGTCTCACCTGTTTCACATCACCTTCTTATTTCAACATGCCCCATCACTATTAGTCTTAAATTGCCCCTGTCCCAACTTTTTTGGAATGTGTTACATGCATCAATTTCAAAATAAATGTTTACCTTCAAAAAACTATGCAGTTGATTAGGTAAAACATAACGTACCTTGACTTTATACGTTTTTTGTTTAAATACAAGTCAAAGTGCATTTACAAACCACTCCTCTTTGTTTTTATTAGCATTTTCCATACTGTCCCAACTTTTTTTGGAATTGGGGTTGTATATGGTAAAAAAAAACCAAAACAAAACACATTATATGTGTGTGTATATATATATATATATATATATATATATATATATATATATATATTTGGTAAAGTTGTTATGCCCTTTCTGTGAGTAGATTGTTTTTGAAAATATTTTATGAAATAAATGTAAACTTTTATATTGACTTGTAAAACATTATTTTCATATACAGCTTGTACTCTTAATATTCAGTAATATTAACATATAGAAAGCTGGAAGATATGAAACACCTTCATGATCTCACCACCAGGTTGCATATACATGTTTTTAAATTTTGCAACTGGTTGCTGGGCAACAACACAGCAGGTGACATTCTATACATCGTCTATAATCTATAAAATGATTTTGGAAATTGTGTTCCAAGAGCAATATGCTACCTGTGAGGTCAGAATATACAGTGGATTGTTTTAACTGCATTTCACCTGCAACCCTTGGCAAAAACATTGAGTGATTCCATATTTTGTCCTCTACTTGATCTGGAAAAAATACACCATTAATTAAAACAATTTAATTTAATTTGTTTGTTTGAGGTATGTTTCATGAAGCCAGAATGTTCAGCTATTAAACAAAAAATTGCTTTGTTTATAATTTGATACGGAGTAAAAATCCAGGGTGAAGTGTGATGATTCCATAATTTTTGCCAGTAGTTGTACACACAGGACAGAATTTGGCAAGCAGAATTAGCACCATTTGAATCAGATAAGCACCTGTAACTCTTTAGGTAAAAGTGTGTTCTTTCTGATGGCGTTGATCCGCAGTCTTGTGTCTGCGTACTCATACGCCATCTGTCTTCTTTTCACATCTCGCAGCATCCTCCAGTCGACGTAATAACCTCGTACGTGCTCCATGATTCCCAGTGAACTTCTGCATGCCTGAAAATACAAACACAATCAGAAGAACATTGAGGCCGGAGAACACAAGAACAGAATCAAGTACAAAATCATTTTAGGGCTGTGTATCCAAAACGTGTGGAGATTGCTGTTGTCAATGTTTTGCTTGAAATAAAATGACGACATCATTAGGATTATAAATACAGGTACACAATAGTGGTTATGACTGCAAGACGCGATTACAAATATCCTCCGTGTTGTCCACAAATGATGACACAAAGTATATTCACATATACAAGGAAAAAAGACAAAGTAGTTAATGAACACAGTATAGCCTTATAGATAGAACACTGATACAAGCTTCTGAAAAGTTATCATTTATCTGGAAGGAAATAGTTCCAGGCAATGTATGGTCAAATCCATGTTTAAGCCACCCTTGGTATGGAGTGGTATCCATGGAAATAATTACTGAATGAACATCTTTTTCAGTAAATATATTTTTTTCAGTAAATATATTTCCAATGAGGTTATTCACATGAAATTTTCCCCAGACATCAGTATTAACTCAAGAAATCTGCACATATAAAGACAACATTAAAGTCCATAAAGAAAGTTATGTGTAATAAAGTGGAATGACACGGGGAAAAAGTATTGAACACGCTAAGAAAAAAGCAGTTCTCCAAGGCAAGGAACCAGCTGAAATCTGTAAGTAATTATTCCCCCTATCTGTGCAAATTAATATCAGCTGGGTTAGTAAATTGATGGTCTATAAAAAGGCTTTTCGTTACCAAGGTGTCACACAAGAAACATCTCATGATGGGTAAAAGCAAAGAGCTCTCTCAAGACCTTCACAACCTTATTGTTGTGAAACATATTGATGGAATCAGTTACAGACGTATTTCAAAACTTCTGAATCTTCCAGTAAGCACCATTGGGGCCATTATCCACAAGTGGAAGCAACATCACTCCGTCATCAACCGGCCACGCACAGGAGCTCCTCACAAGATTTCTGAGCAGGGAGTCAGTAGAATAGTCAGAAGAGTAGCCCAAGAGCCAAGGACCACTCGGAAAGAGCTCCAGAAACACTTGGAGGCAGCAGGTGCCATTGTCACAGAGAAAACAATAGGCAATGCACTCCACTGCTCATGCTCACCTCGCAAGACTCCATTACTAAAGAAAAGGCATGTCGAAGCTCGTTTAAAGTTTGCTACAAATCATTTGGACAAGCCTATGAAATACTGGGAGAGTGTAGTCTGGTCAGACGAGAGCAAAATTGAACTTTTTGGTTGTCGTACTACACACCATGTTTGGGGAAGAAATGGCACTGTATCTCACCCTAAAAACACTACACCAACAGTGAAGTTTGGAGATGAAGCATCATGGTGTGGGGCTGTTTTTCATCACATGGTACTGGCAGACTTCATGTAATTGAAGGAACGATGAATGGAGCCCTTTACCGGGAGATTCTTGAGAAGAATCTGCTGCCATCCACCAGGATGATGAAGATGAGACGTGGGTGGACTTCTAGCAGGACAACAATCCAAAGCATACAGCAAAGGAAACTCTCAATTGGTTTCAGAGAAAATAAATCAAGGTATTAGAATGGCCCAGTCAATCACCTGACTTGAATCTAACTGAACAAGATTTAAAGACAGGATGTTTAGAAGAAAGGACCAAAATCACACCTGAATACTGCGGCCCATTAATTTCTTCATACAGGAAGTGTCTTGAAGCTGCCATTACAAACAAAGACTTCTCCACTAAGTATTAAATACATTTCAGTTAGTGTGTTCAATACTTTTTTTCCTGTGTCATTCCACTTTATTACACGTAACTTCATTTATGGACTTTAATGTTACGATTTCTTGAGTTAATACCAAAGTCTGGTGAAAATTTAATGTGAATATCCTCATTGGAAATATATTTACCGAAAAAAAATGTTGACGCGTTCAATACTTATTTCCCCCACTGTATTTAAATAAAGATAAAATATACATAAAATAGAAAATATATTTTCATCCTAGGGTGTACAAAAATGTCCTATCATGATATTTGACAATATTTCTATGATACCAAAATATATATTACAATTATCAGCAAAACAACAGTGTTGCAGTTGCATTTATTTTTAATAAATTTTATTTATTAAAAATAACAACACTGAAAAGAAGATAAAAAAAAAAGCTGCTCCCAGGTATGTAACTTTTATAAAGATTTTTTGAAATATTGATTGTGATACCCGCACTATCTCAGGAAAGTGTATTGTGACAGTTTAATCACTATACTGATAGTCATAATGCATCCCTTTAGTCTTAAAGTGTCTAAAACAATGCTAAAACATTAAACCTGGGCAGTGGTGTGGTGGCGGTTGAGGCTCTGGGTTACCGATCGTAAGGTCGGGGTTCAAGCCCCAGCGCTGACAAGCTGCCACTGTTGGGCCCTTGAGCAAGGCCCTTAACCCTCTCTACTCCAGGGGGCGCTGTATTATGGCTGACCCTGCACTCTGACCCCAACTTCCTAACATGCTGGGGTATGCTGAGAAAACAATTTCACTGTGTATATGTATATGTGATTAATAAAGACTCATTATCATTAAACCTACAAGAGTTAATTTATTAAAGAATACCGTGCTCGGGTGTTCAGCTGATATGTTTTTCCCTCCAAATATCTTACTCTTAATAACTAAATGCACACACTATCCCGAGCTTTGTTTAGTTGCCTATTGACATTGAGCAGTACTAAGGCTGAATCCCATATAGCACCTTACTCCCTTTTACAAGCGCACTACCTAATGAGCGAAACACGGGACTCTACACCCTATCTAGTACACTGTGTGTGCCCTTCACTGCCATTTAGGATTCGGTCTGAAGTACTGCCAGTTAGCTAAGGTTAGCTTTATAGGGCACGTACTACAGAGCTTATCTAGCTGGGTCTTTTGTAAAGTAATCTACATAGTTTTGTACTGAAGAATACACAACAGCTGCAAAACATACATAAGTCGACAGTACCTGTTTAGTGAACTGGAATGATGACTGAAGTAACCCCAAACCTGAACGTAGCATTTTGCTAGCGGACACGTTACATTTCCTCGTGTAGACGCGGCCCGGATCAACATCAACGCCGTTACCGCCATCTAGTGGTTATGATGCAACGTGTAGCTTCTACTACTTCATCTTCTTCCTTGGTGTTTTACAGCATAGACATAAGCTGTGTCTGCATTCACTCACTCACTATTCCCTAATGAGTCCACTATATGGGGAAGAAGTGAAGGAAAGTGAGTGAACAAATTCGTAAATACAATGTCACAACACTCGTCACAAACATGACGCCTACCCTGTCTTAACATCTGTGTGGCTTTATGGATTGTATTGTAATGCAGTAAAGTTCATTTTCTCACTGTTCATTTGTCACGTTTATTGTAATCACATGTATTAGTTGATAATAAAGAGATCAGAAACAACTGCTTGTTATTTCTATTTACTATTATGCTTATTTATTATATTTAATATGTATATTTATCATATTTAAAAATAATAAAAAAAAAGAATAAAAACACGACTGCGTTTATTTTATTTGTTTATTTAAAAAAAAAAAGTAGAAAAGTATTTTGAGTTTTATTTGAATTGATAGAGTTTAATTTAATTCCTCATGCTGACTCTTGAAGTAAACCTGTAAACCGTAAAATGTACTCCATCTGCCTAGTTTTGGTTTTGGCGAAACTTCTCTTCCTGAGGAGAAGAGAAAGACCCCCCCTGTATAACTATGGCTCAGTTACACGTGTTTCTGAGTCAGGAGGACTAATCTTTAGGTTTCTTTTTTGGTAGCTGGATGTAGCTAAAGATGTTATGTTGTCAAAATGATGTATAATTAAATTATTTCCCCTCTCTCTTACCATATCTATTTTATTTTGAACCCTGTACAGATGTCTCCATTTATTTTCATGATCCCACTGATGTTGTCATTTTTCCATGATCTTTTTCCACACTAGATTCTTTCCTTCTGACTTTGATAACTTAATTTTGACATCAACATGTCTCTTTTTTTGATGCCTCTTATGCCATTCTATCAGCTTTCTCATTTCCCTGTGTTCCCACATGCACTGGGACCCACATGAATGTAATACTGCTCACTCATCTGCATATTCTTGATGATTTTGAGTTATTTATCATACTTAATACTCATAAGGGCTGATACAGAGTCGCTACATGTTAAAATGTTGTTAAAATGTAATTATCTAATGCTAGTAATATGGAATATAGGTCAACTGTATATACATTTAAGCTGGCAGATGTTCTTTAGTTGACTTCCATTTCATAACAAGGGACGAATACAGCAGATCCTGTTTCATCTGTTTGTAAGTGGTCTGCACTTATATAGTGCTTTTTTAACCCTAGCGCTTTACAAGCACTTTACACTGTGTCTCATTCACCCATTCACACACACACACACACACCAATGGTAGCAGAGCTGCCATGCAAGGTGCTAACTTGCCATTGGGGGCAACTTGGGGTTCAGTGTCTCACTCAAGGACACTTCGGCATGTGGAGTCACGTGGGCCGGGAATCGAACCGCCAACCCTACGATTAGTGGAC
Source organism: Ictalurus furcatus (assembly GCF_023375685.1). NCBI lineage: Eukaryota > Metazoa > Chordata > Actinopteri > Siluriformes > Ictaluridae > Ictalurus > Ictalurus furcatus. The sequence continues at coordinate 5,512,799 of NC_071261.1, read as the reverse complement.
AAACCGCTCTACCACCTGATCCACAGCCGCCCAATCCTTTGAGCCATCTGTAAATATTTGAATGCTGTCTTTGTACAGAGTGTGTTGCTGCTCCCATTGTTCAAATTCTCAATTAAAATGTTACATTTAAAAGGCAGAGGTGGGAATCAAAAACTCCCTGAGACCACAAGAGAAACCTTGAGAGGAACCTGACTCATAAGGAAACCCATCTTCTTCTGGGTGACACCCAATAGTGAGATTAGAAATTATTTCTCTTCTATAACTCTATACTAAACAGTCAAACCGTGCTAATTGTGTTAACAATTTTGGAGTTTTAACTTTAAGTCTATCATATCAAACTGAAGATATTAACTGTTCAGTGATGGAAACTTGAGTGTAAGCTGTTCTTAGCAGTTGCAGTTTTTAGGGTGTCCGTCATGCGTCTTGAATGACCTGAAATAGTTTAATCAGATTTAAATAGGTTTTTAATGTATCCTACATTTTAATTTTCCCATAACAGCAGCTCTGACAGTCATGTTGGTTGCAAATCACACGTTTATATTAATGCACTTGTTTAATACAATATCCTTTCTATAGTAAAAACTCCCTGCTGAAAAAGCAACAATAGAAACCCTCACAGAATTTGTAATGGTTTTAGTGGTTATAATGGGAATTGTATAAGTTTTAATGGAAACTGTAATGGTCCGTGTGGGTCTCTACTATTAATCTGTCGCCTTCAATTTGTGACATGTTATGACTAGTCGGTACCATTAAGGACCAATAATGACCAATAATTACAAATAATGTTAACAGATGGTTTGTAGTGGAAACCATTAGAAGTTCTGTGATGGTTTCTATTGTTTTTGTTTCAGCAGGGCTAATTCACAGAGACCTGTCTGGCCTATGGTCCAGGTAACAGTACGTCTAATAACAATAGCACTATGTCCATTAATAAACATTATATTATATTTTAATAATTATAACATGTTTTTTTTTTTTTTACCACAAGAAAGTCTTCAAGACAAAGGAGCACTGTATGTATTTAACACTGTATGTATTAATACCACATTTAAACCAATGTGAATGTTATTTTCATATTCATATTCATTTCAGTGGTGTAGCTTGCCCCAAGGCTAGGTACATTAAAAAAAAAGCCCCAATTTCAGAAAAATGCCTCGGCAACTCAGACCCTCAGTTATAATAACATGCTGACCACATGTTTTACTTTCTTTGCAAAATGGAACAGTTTTCCAAACTGTTATATCAATAAGATATTAAGAAATAAGAATCTTGACCTCTTAACTAAGATGAATTCACCTGGCTTTGGGTCTGCAAGCAATTTTGAGCAGCCCCTGAAAGGATCCATTGTTTCTTAATCTGTAATCATGTGCTTAAATCTGTGTTTGGTTGCCTATATACAAAGAGCAACTCATTTTACCCACTGGCTTCACTTCTCCAGCTCTCTCCTATATACCAGAGTTTTAATGAGTCCATAAATAAGGAACAGCTAGAAGTGATGAGGAGAAGTAAGACTATGGGAGCCAATTTGAGCCAGTCAGAAGCAGTATGCTCCAAAATGTGGGGGAGGGACCACCCAGACGTGACTTGTAGTTATGCTCATTGTGGTAATAAACAAATGTTTGGAAATTACATTTGATACTTATACAGCTCATGCAGACTTTTAAACACGACTTACATACTTTGCATCAGAGAGGTTTGGTTAAAGCTGCCAGGAGCAGAGTCAGAGAAGCAGAGTCATACACATCATCTCAGACCCCTGTTATAATAGTTCCCCCCAAAATTTACTCCTTAGCATGTTTGCCTCACACCACCAAGGTCGCAGGTTCAATTCCCGCCCTGTCCAGGGTGTACCCTCCCTTGTGCCCAGTGTTCCCCATGACCCAGCAGGATAAGAGGTATAGAAAATGCATGGGTAAAAATTATTTTATAAAACAATTTAAGACAGAAGGTGCTATGTGCAGGTTTTCTGACTTTATAGCATAGTTTCCTACTCCCTATGTAGACTGTTACTACAAAACCTTACAACTTTTGTTTAAGTCTAGACTTTAAGAAAGATGCTAATTAGGCATTAGAAACTATCCATTTTATCAGGTATGTTGAGACAAGACAAAAATCATATTATAGCCTGCTGAGCCTGTGAAGTATTTTTGGCAACATAAAAATAGTCTCAGGTGAGACATATGCATCCAGACGGTGGCAGCATGAGGCAATCTTAGGAAGTACTTGGTAGATACTTGGTAGTTTTAAGAGTTTAAATGCTCTCTTTATCACTATGGTCTGCTAGTAAATGCCACACAACTGACTGTTGTGTGTCAGTTCTGCATATAGCACTTGCTCCAGCTCTTGTATTTAGTTATGATTCTCTGATCCTCCTACAACTATACACTATATGACCAAAAGTTTGTATTCACCTGACCATCACACCCATGTGTGTCTTTTAAACATCCCATTCCAGATTTAGTCCCCCCCTTTGCAGTTATATTAATCTCCACACTTCTGGGAAGGCTTCCCACTGGATATTAGAGCGTGGCTATGGGGATTGGTGCTCATTCAGCCACAAGAGCATTAGTATTGTCAGGCAGCGATGTTGGGTGGGGAGGCCTGGGGTGCACTCTGTGTTCAAGTTCATCCCAAAGGTGTTCAGATGGGGTCAGGGCTGTCCCTGAGCTCAACCCCATCTGAACACCTTGAGTTCTTCCACTCCAAGCTTGAAATGGCCTATTCTAACATGTTCAGGGTCTTTTTTAACCACTCCACTTAATTTCCTCCTGCACTGTAGTTTTATTTTGTTTAGATTCATGACAGATAATCCAAATTAAGACTATAAAATTCTAAATTGTAACACTACAAAGTGTGGACAAAAACGAAAAAGTTCACAAACAAAAAACAACAACTCATTGGCAGTGGTAGCTCAGTGGTTAAGGTGTTGGTCGGGAGTTCAATACCAGCACTGCCAAGCTGCCACTGTGGACCATTGAGCAAGAATCTTAGCACTCATGTGCTCATTTGTGTCTTGTCTCAGTAAGTTGATTTGAATGAAAACATCAGCCAAATGAGTTGATGTTTAAGGTTGGTCTCTACTTAAAGCACTGTACATCAATAGTAAATTGCTGTGTATACAAGTGTCTAAAAATATTTTGCCACAGACGTCTTAACATTTAGTAATTCTTTACCCGTTTAATGTGGTACAATATTGTAACATATAGTGTCAGAGATTTCCCCTTGCGCTGCGCCCCAGAGCGAGCAATCAGATAAAGCTGTCCCAACATTCACCAACTACTATGAGCTATCTGACAGGGCGGCCTCCACAGCCGAGATCCAACTGGAGGGCAACGTGGCGACCTCATCTTCAGAGCTCCAGCTTGAGACTCATGAGGTAGTCTCCCATGCAGAGCTTCAGTCAGACAGCAACGTGGCGACCTCATAACCTGAGCCCCAGTGTGAGACTGATGAAGTGGTCTATCCAGCTATGGTCCAGATAGAGGTTAACGAGGTGATCTCCCAGATTCAGATCCAGTTAGAGGAACAGCCTACCAAGTCCTGTTCATGCCAGAGGCCGACGAGATGGCCTACCAAGTCATGCTCATGCTTGATGCCGACGAGGTGGCCTTCCAAGCCATGTTCCAGTCAGAGGCCGACGAGAAAGCCCGCCAAGCTCTGCTCACACCTCAGACACACGACACGGCCCACCAAACTGCACACGCCTGAGGCTGATGACATGGCTGACCGAGCTCTGCTTATGCCTGAGGCCAATGACACGGCCCACCGAGCTCTGCTCACACCTGAGGCCGATGAAACGGCCCACCGAGCCCTGCTCACTCCTGAGGCCGATGAAACGGCCCACCGAGCTCTGCTCACGCCTGAGGCCGATGAAACGGCCCACCGAGCTCTGCTCACGCCTAAGGCCGACGACATGGCCCACCGAGCTCTGCTCACGCCTAAGGCCGACGACATGGCCCACCGAGCCCTGCTCACATCTGAGGCCAACGACACGGCGCACAAAGTCCTATTTACGTCGGAGGCCGACGTTGGAGGCCCTCATCCCAAGAAATGTTCCTGCTAGACACCAATGAGACAGCCTACCAAGTCAAGCTCCTGTCTGAGACTGATGGCAAAGCCTCCCAAGACCAGCTAACACCTGAGGCTGACAACGCAACATCCCAAGCCATGCTCACGCCAGAGAATAAAGTCATGGCTTATCATGACATGTTCAAGCCAGAGGTTGACAAAACGATCTACCAAACCTCCATCACGACCCTGGTGAGTCTGCCCCAGCCTCATGTTTGGGAGAAGCACCCTTGGTGGGGGGATCGGTCAGGAATTTCCCCTCATGCTGAGCAGCGGCGCGAACAGTCCACGCTTCCAGGTTTGTTAAACTGTGTTTACTGTTACACGTGTTTTGTTTTGGGTTCTGTCCCTGTTATGTTATTAGTTCTTTCCTGATATATCAGCTGTTTTGTGTCATCCCTCTTTGCTTCCTTTGCATATTTAAACCTATGTGTGTCTTTGTTCTAGGCAAAGTAATGTTTCTGTGTTTTGCCGCCAGTGCGTTTCCACGCCTTGTTCATTGTTCTCATCTCATGGTTTTTGATCCTGTTCCTGGTTTCTCGTTCTGCTACTTCGTCCTGTTTATGCCCATTTGCAGATCGCCTGACCCCTCGCCTGATTTATGACTGTGATTTTGCCCTATCGATTTGGATGTGTCTGCCTACCTCATTAAAACCTTTACTGCACTTGCATTCGTCTCCAACTCCATTACATGACATGTAGGCATGTGCCAAGAGCCATTTATCATCAATGCCATACAAATTTAATCTGTAAAAATCTAAAGAAACTCACATCACAACAGCTTCAAATCCACAGCAGGCACACTACAAAGTAGTTTCTAAGTCCTTATTGAATTTAGATTTATTTCAACCTTATGCTGGTCTGTTTGGAGATGTGGCAGAGCTGTGGCAAACTTTATCTGTAGTAACATTTGTAACATAATATTTACATTTTAGATTTTGTTTGTCATTTTAGATTTTTGCCCCAAACTTTTACTAAAAGCTTTTTAGGGAGTCATTGATTGGTTTATTTAAGATTTTAGGTAGTCAGGTTACAGTTAAGTGCTGTGACTCAGTTTTGACCACCAAGCTGCTTATTCACACACTGAGCTTCAACCTGGCCTTAAATATGTCTGCATGTCTACGTGTACGTCACCGTATACAATAATGCCACATAAAGTTCAGGAAATCACCATTTAAACAGTGTGAAGTCACCAGAGAGGTATGTTTAACTCCAGACAAGGGCCACTTTGTTGCACAGGCTGGGTAAACTGCCAACAAGCCATATGTAACCAAATGTTATATAATAGAAACAAAGAGACATTTTATTATTATTATTATTATCATCTGATTTTTATAGTTTCTGTTATTGTCGTACTCTAGACTCTCAAGTTACACTCTCAAGTGTTCAGTGCTCTATTGGTCTTTAGAAAATTATTTTTTAATAATGCACTTTTTTTTTTTGTTAATCTCAAGCTTTTCAAACCACAGCTCTCTGTATCTCTCATCACTATTGAATTAATTTCATTATCACATACTGCTTGCATTGAAGAAAATATTTTTAAATAGATATAGACATCACATGGACTATTAAATATCTCAATGACATTTATAAATGGATTTCTAGTTATTATGTGATTATGGAAATAGGTGTGCTATTGTAATGGAGTACTTTATCTAATTACCCGACTTGAACTGTTGTGTGTGTGCTAGGAATATCCATCCCTCCATCCATCCATCTTCTATACCGCTTATCCTTCCTTCAGGGTCACGGGGAACCTGGAGTCTATCCCAGGGAGCATCGGGCACAAGGCGGGGTACACCCTGGACAGGATGCCAATCCATCACAGGGCACAATCACATACACACTCACACACCCATTCATACACTACGGACACTTTGGACACGCCAATCAGCCTACCATGCATGTCTTTGGACTGGGGGAGGAAACCGGAGTACCCGGAGGGAACCCCCGCAGCACGGGGAGAACATGCAAACTCCACACACACAGGGTGGGAATCGAACCCCCGACCCTGGAGGTGTGAGGTGAATGTGCTACCCACTAAGCCACCATACGCCCTGCTAGGAATATAATTCAAAGGAAAATTAATTATTATTTAAAATACAGATGGGTCCATAAGTACTTGGACAGTGGCCCAATTTCCATAATTTTGCCTTTGTACATCACCACAATGGATTTAAAGTGAAGCAATCAAGATGTGACTTTCAGCTTTAATTCAAGGGGGTTTAACAAAAATATTATAATAACAGTTTAGGAATTACAGCCATTTTTATATAATCCCTCCATTTTCACAAGTTCAAAAGTAATTGGACAAACTAACCTAACTAAAAATATTAGGATTATTATTTGGATGCAAATCCTGTCTGGAACCCATTTTCTGGAATCCAGTTTCCTCTTTTGAGATGCTTGCCAGGCCTTCACTGCAGCAGCCTTCAGTTGCTGCTTATTTGTGTGTCTTTCTGCCTTCAGTTTTGTGATCAGTAAGTGAAAAGCAGCTCAATTTGGTTTAGGTCAGGTGACTGACATTTCAATTATTTGCCTTAAGAAGCTCTTGGGTTGCTTTTGCAGTATGTTTTGGGTCAGTATCCTTGTGTACTGTTGTTAAGTTCTTGTTCTTGTTCTATACCAGTCACAGAACCAGAATTTGGACCCTGCAATGGCTGATTCCTCTCGTCCTAGCTCGGGAAGAAGTCACACTGACACAAAGTTCAGTGAAAGCTTCTTGGTTTAACGCTCACAAAGACATGACATACAGTATATACACACAACACAGTGATAACGAGTCAAAACATCTGTTGTGTAGGCTCCATTGAAACTAAGGTGTCTGTTCTAACAGATAGGAGAATAGGAACCGGAGCGGATTAGGTATTCACAAAACAACTCTTTCAAAGGAGAGAAAAAAACGTACAAAGGCATCCTGACACAGAATTGAGACCTTCAGAATTGAGACACAGATCATGTCATAAAACTTATCAGTTGTGACGTGCCATCCTATCAGTTTTACAGCATTTGATTGAATCTGAGCAGAATGCATAGCTCTACACACTTCAGTATTCATCCTGCTACTTCTATCAGCAGTCACATCATCAATAAACACCAGTGACCCAGTTCCATTGGCAAAAAATGTGTCACTGTCCTTATGGGCCCTACTGTATCAGACATACTTGTCCTGTATCCTTACTAACGTTCTGTGTTATTCTTGAAATGGAAGGAAATACACCCTTTTTATTTATAAAATGGAAATGTTACAATATCCAATTCCAGTTGATCTTTTCAGTAGAAATATTTCACATAATGTCTGTTTGACATTAAATAATTAAACATTCAAGAGAGGCCGGGGATATCATATCATCTCTCTGTGGTGCGGAAGAGACCACCCCACACCAGAATCTTAGAGAGCACACCAAGTTCCTGTCCGAGGTCGAAGAGATGGCCTCTCCAGCCATATTCCTGTGCTAGGGCGATGAGACGGCCTCCCAAGTCAAGTACCTGCTAGAGGACGACGAGGTGACCTCCGACGCCCAGTTCCAGTCTGAGCTCGAAGAGATGACCTCCCAAACTCTTGTCTGAGGTCGAAGTCACGACCAACAATGTTATGCTCGCACCTGAGTCTGCTGACATGGCCAACCAAGTTCTGCCACCTGGTTCCACTGAGGATGTCGCTCTGCCTTCCTGCTACTCTGAGGATGTAGCTCTGCCTTCCTGTTCTGCTGAAGCTGACGATCTAGCTTCCCCTGCCTGGGTGCTGCCTAGGGATCCCGGCGAATCCTCGAAGAGAGTGCGGGGGGTGTTTCCAGTGACATTGAGTTTGTTTTCTTTTGACACGTGTGTTTTGTTATGATTTTTGTCTTGTCTCCGCCCCTGTATTGTCATTGGTTGTTTTCCGTATGTGTCAGCAATGTTCTCAGCTGTTTTGTGTTTCACCCCTAGTTATGTTTAGTATTTAAGCCCCTCATGTCTCATTGTTCGGGGTGAAGTATAGCGTGAGTGTTACCACCGTACCAAACCTTTGTACCTTGTTCCTCGTGCTTTGTTTAATAGTTTTTTATCTTATCTCATTTCTTGTTACGTGCTTTGCCATGCCTGTTTAATTCCCATTTGCAGATCACCTGACCCATTGCCTGTTTCTGCGCATGCTTTTGTTTCACGATTTTGATTTGTCTGCCTTTCCCTAATAAAGTGCGTATCAGCATTTGCATCCATCCTTAACCTCCATTACATGCTTAATGTGACAATAATAATAATAATAATAATAATAACAATAATAATAATAATAACAATAACAACAACAACAAAACAACAACAACAACAACAACAATAATAATAATAATAATAATAATATTTAAATTATTCAGTAATAATAATATTATAATAATTCAACCCTAATTCCAAAAAAGTTGGGACGCTTTATAAAATGTAAATAAATGTAAATAAAAACAGAATTCGATGATTTGCAAATCTTATAATCCTATATGTTATTCACAATAGAACATAGAAAACATATTAAATGTTTAAACTGGGGGAACTGGGAAAAAAGAAGGTAATTTTGAATTTGATGGCCGCAACACGTCTCAAAAGGGTTGGGACGGGGGCAATAAAAGGCTGTAAAAGTGTTACTAAAAGGAAGCTGGAGGAACCTTTTGCAACTAATTAGGTTAACTGGCAACAGGTCAGTAACATGATTGGGTATAAAAAGAGTATCTTAGAGAGGCGGAGTCTCTCAGAAGTAAAGATGGGATGGAATCTGGATGGAAGCATTTGTTACTCTAAAACCTGTATATACCTTTCAGCATTGATGGTGCCTTTCCAGATGTGGAAGCTGCTCATTCCATAGGCACTAATGCACCCCATACCAACAGACATGCAGGCTTTTGAAGTGAGTGCTGATAAAAAGCCGGATGGTCCCTCTCCTCTTTAGTCCTATTTAGTTTAGAGGACGCGGCATGCATGGTTTCCAAAAAGAATTTCAAATTTCTATTTGTCTGACCACAGAACAGTTTTCCACTTTGCCTCAGTCCATTTTAAATGAGCTTTGGCCCAGAGAAGATAGCGGCGTTTCTGGATCATGTTCACACATGGCTTCTTCTTTGCATGATAGAGCTTTAACCAGCTGTTGTGGATGGCACGGTGAACTGTGTCCACAGACAATGAGTTCTAGAGGTGTTTCTGAGCCCATGCAGTGAGTTCCATTACAGAATCAGGCCTGTTTTTAATGCAGTGCCGCCTGAGGTCCTGAAGATCACGGGCATGCAGTATTGATTTTCACCCTTGTCCCTTGCACACAGAAATTTCTCCAGATTCTCTGAATCTTTTGATGATGATGTACTGTAGCTGATGAGATATTCATAATCTTGCAATTTTACGTTGAGGAACATTATTCTGAAATTGTTCCATAAATTGTAGATGCAGTTTTTCGCAGATTGGTGAACCTCTTCCCATCTTTACTTCTGAAAGACTCTGCCTCTCTAAGATCCTCAATGGACATTGTTCCAAAGCAGCTTTACAGAAATATATAAATTCAGGATATAGATTTTAAATGTATGAATATATCCCTAATGAGCAGCCAGAGGCGACGGTGGTGAGGAAAAACTCCCTGAGATGATATGAGGAAGAAACTTTGAGAGGAACCAGACTCAGAAGGGAACCTGTCCTCATCTGGGTTACACCAGATTATAAATAAATCCTTCTATAATTGTACTAATACTACATGCTCAAATAGTGCAGTTGTGTAACCAGGAATTTCATTACAGTTTTTACATGAAGTCTGTTTTGTTGAACTTCTCCACTGTTCACTGATGGAGACTTGAGTGCAAAACTGTTTGTGGCAAATGCAGTCCTAAAGCTATCATAGAAATGTTAGTCCTAGCCATCATAGCAAAACTGCTCATATGAATTAAGGTCCAAAGCCATCTTTATGGTTTTTAAGTGGTACCATCCTCAGTAATCTCAATGATCTGTAGGCTGCACCATGTGGGGCCAGCATCAGCAGCAGCATGTGACTTCCAATTGATGAGAACTCCAACCAGAAGTAGGGAATCAGGATGGATCGGGCAGGTCCAGAGAGCAGAAGGGGTCAGGATCACTGGTATCTCAGGAGTAGCATGTGTAGTTCGACAGAGAGAGAGAAAGGAAGACACAGGGAGTGATGATAAGGTACCCTTATTGTACCATAAGGATTAAGGACAATGTACTTTTGCGTGAGTGCAAGAAGGGACTCCGGCAAGACTAGCTATGACAGCATAACTAAAAGGGAAAGCCAGAAGGTACCACAGATATGAGGGTGCCATGGGACATCAGGCAGCCAGCCACTCCACCATCAACACTGCGTGAAAATGGGGGTGGGGAGTGGAGGGTAGGGGGGGTTCCATATCTGTGGGGCATTGTAAAAGAAAGCTCTTCTCCCTGCTGTAAGCCTTGTTTATACTCGCTGTGTCCACAATAGCATAAGGGAGCGTGCGGCAAAAATAACGTCATCGCAGAGTGGGTGGTCGAGTGCATTTAATGCACAAGACCGCAGTGTGCACAGCATTTTTTGTAAATTTCCGTGCGGCTCCACATCCGAAGATGAATCACATCAAGGCGATTCTTGCCGAACAGGTACGATTGTACAGGCATCACTGCATCAGGTGCTTTTTGAAGCTTGGAAAGAGGACCAACAATAGACTTTTTCTCCAACCCTATTTAACTAAAGTACTTTTTAAATGTTATGTGTGCAAAGTTTGTTACACTAAGAATTAATATGCATAGGTTTTTAAAAGTAGTGATTTCGATTTGGTTTGTACATACTGTTGCAAGAATAAAGCCAAAGCTGAAGGTTTTTTTGGGGGGTGTACCATGTTTTCATTCATCAGTGTTTTCACAAATATACACAGTCACTACACCACGCGGTCAGACAGTGATTTAACTTCATCCTTTTGTCTTTATATATAGAGACATTTACATCGCTTTGCTTCCATGCAGGGTGATCATTCTGTAGTAACTTTCTTTTGTCTCTATACATAAAAAGACATCTGCAATGATGGATGAACATAGTCACCTGACTTTGTAAATGTGAGAAATTACATTTGCAGAAAGCACCCACTTTTTGCCAAGATCACATTGAATTATTTTTCAATGCGGTACGACGTTGTGGTAAGCAAATTATTATAACTTCATATATTCCAAGTTTATTTGTTTAATGTTGAATTTGGAACTTAGATTTATAATTTCAATTGTTGTTATTTTAACATTTGATCTTTGATTTAAGTTGCTATATTGATGAATGGTATATATACATATATACACACAAAGGAAGATATCTGCAGTATAATAACGTAAGTATAGCCATAAGATACTAAAACTGTAATGATAAGTGTCATTGATAACAATAAACATTTACAAAGGAGAGACACTGTTATAAGAGGTGGTATAGTCTAATTTATTAACAGTACTTTTTAAGTTTTAACAGTAAATTTAAGTTTTATAATCCACTGGTGATAATTGGTTATGTACATCATACATAATGATTTTCAATTTTAAAAATGTAGAGAAATACATATATATATTTAACATACATATAATACATGTACCTGTAACCTGAGTCATAATTTCTAGGAGGCAATCCCACTGCTGCACATTTCAAAGCCACATTTAAACGTCTGATCACAAGATGTGGGGCCCTTGCCGCAGGATCATCAGGGAACTGCACATCCTTTTTGTTGATACAGACCTGGTACAGGCAGGATCCAGCACTTTTGTGCCTCTAACTCTAATCTGGTAATGAAACACTGCAGAACTAGTTTCAATAATTACACATACTATTACCTAGGATTACCATATTCAACTTTAGTTAAAAATGTTAAATATTTGATTATACTATGTCTGTTAAAAACTTAACTAGCTAATTATATTATAATATGTAACCAAGTGGTAAATGGTCTGATTATTGCCTAAGTTAGAAAAGCTGTGATTGCCTAAGTTGTCCAGGAGGTTTCAATAAGTAGCGATGTTGAAGTACAAGTGAAGAGGCTAGGCACGCGCACACACACACACACACACAAACACACACATTATGCAATGCTCTGTGAGAAATGCGGGAGAGAAGTTCGCTCTTGGGTTTTGCTTGGTAGATTTCACACCATCCAGTGTGTTCATCGAAAATGTTGGGAGTTTCAAATCCTGGGAACTGAAGGTATTGTGCGGTGCAGGAGCTCATAATTTTTCCCACTGCTGTAAGCTTGAAGAGACGACCTCTCAAACCAAGTTCTTGTGCAGGTCGAAGAGACGACTGCTCAAGCCATGTTTCTGTCTGAGGTCGAAAAAAGGGCCTCCCAAGTCAAGTTTCTGTCTGAGGTTGAAGAGGCGGGCTCCCAAGTCAAGTTCCTGTCCGCGGTCGAAGAGACGACCTCTCAAATTAAGTTCCTGTCAGAGGTCGAAGAGACGACCTCTCAAGTCAAGTTCCTGTCTGAGGTCGACGAGGCAACCTCCCATGCCAAGTTCCTGTCCGAGGTGGCGAGGCGATCTCCCACGCCAAGTTCCTGTCCAAGGTCGACGAGGCGACCTCCCACGCCAAGTTCCAGCTAAAGGTCGATGAGGTGACCTCCCACACCACGTTCCAGTCTGAGATTGACGAGGTGACCTTCCACATCACCTTCTAGTCTGAGATGGACAATGTGACCTTCCACACCATGTTACAGTCTGAGATCGAGGATGTGACCTTCCATGCCATGTTCCAGTCTGAGATCGACAAGGCGACCATCCACACCAAGTTCCAGTCCAAGGTCGCTGACATGGACAACCAAGTTATGCCCACTCCTGAGTCAATTAACACGACCAACCAATTTCTCTTCATGCCTGAAGCCGACGTCATGACCAACCAGTTTTTGCTCACGCCTGAAGCTGACATCACGACCAACCAAGTTATGCTCACACCAGAGTCTGTTGATACAACCAACCAAGTTAGGTTCATGCCAGAGTCTGTTGACACGACCAATCAAGTTCTCATGCCTGAAACCGACGTCATGACTAACCAAGTTCTGCTCACACCTGAAACTGATGTCACGACCAACCAAGTAACCAAATTATGCCAAGTTAACCAAGTTATGCTCATGCCTGATACCAACGTCACGACCAACCAGGTTCTGCTCACGCTTGAAATCGACATCACAAACAACCAAGTTATGCTCACGCCAGAGTCTGTTGATATGACCAACCAAGATCTCCTCATGCTTGAAACCAACGTCACGACCAACCAAGATCTCCTCATGCATGAAATCGACGTCACGACCAACCAGGTTCTACTCATGCCTGAAGCCAACATCACGACCACCCAGGTTCTGCTCACACCTGAATCTGATGTCAGTAACAACCAGGTTCTGCTCATGCCCGAGTCTGCTGTCGTGGACAAACAAGTTCTTCTCAGGCCCGAATCTGCTGACACGGACAACCAAGTTCTGCTCAAGCCCGAGTCTGCTGACACGGACAACCAAGTTCTGCTCATGCCCGAGTCTGCTGACACAGACAACCAAGTTCTGCTCATGCCCTAGTCTGCTGACATGGACAACCAAGTACTGCTCACGCCCGAGTCTGCTGACACAAATAACCAAGTTCTGCTCATGCCCAAGTGTGTTGACACAGACAACCAAGTTCAGCCTGCAGAGTCGAAGGAGGACGACTCTCCGCTTTCCTGCTCCGCTGAGGATGTCGCTCTGCCTTCTTGCTCAGCTGAAGACGCCGCTTAGTCTCCCAGTTCATGTGAAGACATTTTGCCCAGGGGGCCAGGACCGCCGGGGGAGGGAGTGTATTTTGGCACTTCTGGAGAAGCGCGCTTGGGATGGGGGTTCTGTCATATCACAGCAAACCAGTGACTACATTTCCCATCCTGCACTGTGGCCTACAAACATGGCCACCATTGACTGCAATTCCCAGAACACTCATTCATTCTAATGACGCACACCTGCATCCAATCTCCCACACAATCACACCACAGTTTATAAGGACTTTCTATGCATTCACTCTTTGCGTAGTATCGAGTGTATTCACCGTGCCAAGCCTTTCTTCATGTTTCGTTTCCTGGTTTTTGATCTTGCGTCTAGTTTCTCATTTTGTGTTTTGCCTTGCCTTGTTTAAGCCCGTTTGCCGATCGCCTGACCTTTTGCCTGTTTTTGTACCACGCTTTTGATTACCAATTTGGATTTGTCTGTCTGCCTCACTTTATTAAAAGCTCTTATCTGCAATTGCATCCTTCCTAGTCTCCATTACGTACATTACGTGACACTGAGACTATGTGCTATGCTGCAAGAAATGAGAGCAGCACCTTCCTGGATCGCTACCGTCCCACCTTAACAGGCCAGCCTTGCCCTCAAAATTAGTCCAATTATCTATAAAGCCCACATTGTTTTTGGAGCACCACCTGGACATCCAACAGTTCAGTGACCATAAGCTACATTGCCACACTGTATTGGGATGGGGCAAGAGCATATTACTTTCTTCTTTCTTTCCTTTAATTATAAAGCACATTTAACACAATTCATGGTTGATCCAAAGTGATATACAATACAACTAAATTATAAGAAAATAGAAAAAATAATACAAAAAAACACAAACAATACAATTGAAAATTATACCTGTGTGAAGGCTATTGATAATAAGTGTTTTTTAAGCAGATACTTAAAATTGGTAAAGAGGAAGCAGTTCTAACCGAAATTGGTAAGTTATCCCATAGATTAGGACCAACAACAGCGAAGGCTCAATCACTTCTGCAGTGCAGCCTAGTTCTAGGAATGGAAAGGAGACCAAGATTACAGGATTTCAAGGAGCTATTTGGTTTATGGATGGAAATTGCTTCTGAAAGATAATACGGTGACTGATTATGTAGCAATTTAAAAACAAAGATTAGAATTTTAAAAACAATTCTGAATTTAATCGGTAGCCAGTTTAGCGAGATGGAAATGGGCGTAATGTGATCGAACCTTCGTCTACCTGTCAACAACATGGCAGCAGAGTTTTGAACCCATCTGTAGACGTATTAAGGAGGACTGGCTCACGCCATAGCATAAAGAGTTACAGTAGTCTAAATGAGATAAAAAAAATTATGAATGATCTGTTCAAAATGTTTTGCAGAGAGAAAAGGCTTGATTTTCACTAGACATCGTAGATGGAAAAAACTCGATTTGAGCACAGCACGAATTTACTTCTCAAAACTCAGGCTACAGTCAAAGAGAACACCAAGTTTTTTTTGCACAAGGAGTAATGTAAGAAGAGCGATGACTAAAATAAGGGGTACAGTCCTCGTGTGACCTTAAACCAGACTGATTTCTGTTTTGTTATCATGTAACACCAAAAGACTCTGTTTTAACCATATTTATTATTTGTTTAGACAGGCCAGCAGTGGTCCTAAGGATCCTTTCTTTTTATGCTGCAAAGGAAAGTGTAACTGAGTGTCATCAGCCTAAAGATGAAACGACACTCCATGATTCTCAAAGATAAGACCCATAGGTAGCATATATCAAGAAGATAAAATTGGAGCAAGAATTGACCCCTATGGTACTCCACATGCGATTTGGCGTACGGAAGAATTATGTTGACCAATAGAAACATTGAATGTTCTGTTTGTTAAAAAAGAAGAAAACCAATTTAAAACTGTGCCCCATAGTCCAAGACAACACTCCAACCTGGAAATCAGAGTATTGTGGTCAACCATGTCAAACGCAGAACTTAAATCTAAAAGCACCAAAGCCACAGCATTGCCCTTGTCAGTTTCTAATAAAATGTCATTTAAAACTTTTAAAAGAGCAGTTTCAGTGCAGTGGTGAGACTTAAAACTTGATTGAAATGTTTCAAAAATATAATTTGAATTCAGATGAGACTGCAGCTGAGTCAATACAATTTTTTTTCAAGAGTTTTTGAAAGAAATGCCAAATTTGACATAGGCTATTAACTCAAAATTAACTCCATATTACTGCATTGGACATTGCCTTTGCTAATTTACACACCTCTACAATATCACTCTTAACCTTTGTAACCTCTGATTGACAAAGGCGTATATCATTAGCTCCTATATGAAAAACTATCTTTGAAAACCTATGCTTGCCTAATACCCTAAGATTACGTGCTATGTCTGGCACCCTGGCTCCCAGTATACACCTAACTAAAGCTGTTGGTGCCCCGAAAGACCTAGCTAATTTCACATGTCTCCTATAACCAGCGCTCTTCCGTATTTCTTAGCTGGTGCTTCATCAAAGAGAGCAAACCTGTTAGACACATGAAGTGGTGCCCCCATGGGCAAGCCTTGGGATTGGGCAAGCCTTAGGATTTCCTTGCCTTGGGATTGGGCAAGCCTTAGGATTTCCCAAGCTTTGGATTTGTGATTATGCAGCTGAGTCATCACCCATTCGACCCGCTGTGAGGGCTCTAATGCTGGAGTTGGGGGATTGCTATCTCCACCTAAGGCACCAGAATTTCCTCTACAGAAACTACACTGCTCTCACTCTCACTTTGCCTCTCACTTACCCTCTCTAGAGTCTGAGTGCGCACCTCTAATGCTGCAATCTTCTCCGTCAGAGAGCTAACACTATAAACTTAGCACAAATAAAGCTATTACTAACAACGGAGGAAGAATGACTAAGCATCTTGCACGTAACAAACTGAACAAGCTGAACGTTTGCCATATTGTGTTTAACACACCTTAGTCGAAGATTAGCTGATATTATTTTAGACAGATCTGACGTGGATGATCTTACTGTCTATAGTCAAAAAACTATATAAAAAAAAAAGTGTTCTTCAAAAAAAAAAAATAATTATAGGGCAGAAGGGCAAGTGAGAATGCAACAAATGAAAATAATATCACAAAATTATTGATAAAAAAAAATGGTATAGTTTAAACTTCGACAAGAAGCTCCTGGCAAACGATTCGAAAACAGGAACTATGTCACAGGAAAGGATAATAATAATAATAATAATAATAATAATAATAATATAATTTGGAGCTAGCACTGATACTGCCTACAAATGAGTTGAGGAATGCACTGATGAGAGTTTTAACACGTAAAGATCTTTGAACCCTGATAGCATTCAAGGATGGGTCCTAAAAGTGTGTTCCAGCCAGCTGGCTACCATCTTCACGGACATCATCAACGCCTCCCTAGTACAGACTATTGTCCCAACCTGCTTTAAAGCTACACCTATCCTTACTGTCCCAAAGAAACCCACCATCACTTGTCTGAATGACTAATGGTGATAAAATGCTTGGAGAGACTGATCTTAGTTCAAATTTAGAACAGCCTTCCTAGCACTCTAGTCCCCCATCAATTTGTCTACTGTGCAAACAGACCTATTGAAGATGCAGTCTCCCTAGCGATGCACAACACCACCATCCCCTCCAGACTGGTCTCCAAAATCAACACTCTGGGAATCAGTCATACACTGTACAACTGGAATATGGACTTCCTCACGAGCAGACCTCAGTTGGGTGACCACACCTACCCTCCCTCACACTCAGCACAAGTTGTCCACAGGGCTGCGTCCTGTCACCCATGCTCTACACACTTTACATCTACGACAGCATCACCAAACAAAGCTCCAACACCATCATAAAGTTTGTTGATGACACAACAATCATCACTGACAATGATGAGAAACCTTATAGGGAAGAAGTGAAACTCCTCAAGGAGTGGTGCAGTGACAACAACCTCTCCTTCAATGTCAGCAAAACCAAGGAGCTGGTTATTGACTTCACATAGCCAAAGATCTCACCTGGCCCCCCTGCCAAACTATGGCACTAATGACACAGAGACCTTCTGTCAGTCCCCACTGACCGCTGAGTTTGACAGCTGAAAGATTAATATGAAAGCTGGAGGGAGTAAATCAGTAGAATTTTTTGGAACAACATGAAGCATCCCTTCTTGGACATGAACTGTTCTTCTCTTAGCTTTCCCAGGATATGCACCCTGTATGGGTCAGTATAACAAGAGACACCTAGGATACGTGTCCTTTACATTACATCTTTTCAGACTGACAACAATAATTGAGCAGATAGTCTTCTTTGATGGAATGAATAAATATGTAACTCTTTCACATGCTATAGATGGTTTGATCTATTTTTTTTTTAGATCACATTATTAACACTACAGAACAAAAAGTGGCCAAGAAGCTTTTCCAGTTGATTAATGGATTGTGCCATTCATAGACATTTTTTTTTCTGTTAAATTAAGAAATATCTGAGGAAGTGAGCTTCTCACAGTCATGCATCTCAGACAATTGTATTTTCCAGCCATAACTGTTAATCCCATCAAAACCGAGGAACAGACATCAGATCAAAAATGAACAAAACAGTATGATAAGGGTGACATTGGGTTTCTGTGCATTTTCAAAACAACATCTGTGAAATCATTCAGTGGGACCACCAAGGTTGGAAGGAAGTGCACGTTTAAGGCACTGTAAACATTTGCCCACAAGGAAGTAATATTAGGACATTTATATAATTATTATTTCTTATAATAGGATGTTTGTACTCTACTAGGTTTATTTTATATTGTTTCATATATATATATATATATATATATATATATATATATATATATATATATATATATATATATATATATAACAATATAATAATAATATATATATATACACAACACACACATATATATACATACACACACACACACACACACACGCACATATATATATATATATATAAAAGATATTATTATATTCATGTTGTGTCTTTATATCTGTGTTTTTACAACCTAATTTTTTGTAATTTTAATGGTATGTTAAAGCTGAAGCGATACATTAAAAACACATTCACTGCAGGTTCTCCTCTAGCAATTCTCTAAATAAACTTTGGCATCAGCAAATGAGAAAAGTGGTACAGAAATAGCCCAAGCATTGGGACTCTAATCCTATTTTTTTTGTGTTCTTTCTGTCTTTTAGAGCAGGCAAACAAATCAGTGAGAAAACAGGGATGTCATTATAAGAATTTTATGTTCCAGCAATTCACCAAGCTAACAGAAAACATAAAAACAAAAATAAATAAATAAATGGGTTCTAGGATAGGCTGTAACATTCTAAAATGAATGTTCCTGCAATGTTCCCAAGACCCAACATTATAGTGTTCATGCTAACACTGTAGTAATGTTTAAAAATGTAAAAACATAAACAATATTTTCTGAAAACCTAGAAAACAGACTGAACTTTTTAGACTAAGAAGAACGTCTGGGTTACGCATGAGAAGGGAATGAGACGTTGTGTGAGCTTCACGCTGTGGGAAGCGCCCTCGTGCGTGACTGGTATCTGAAGCTTGTGTAAAATCATGCCTATTTATAGGCCTGTCGTGATCAGGTGATGTGGCAATTAAGCGCGTTGCGTGATATAAAAACGCCATCTTACCGGAATTTGTATAGGTAAGGAATAAGACTGAGGATGGAGTTGTGTAGTTTTGTAGTGTGTATCATTTTTAAATATTGTTAACTTCTTTATCACATGCTGAGGGAGGTGTTGACTAAATTAGAGATGGTGCTGGACCAACAAACCACTGAGATTGCTTCAATTACAGGGAGGTCCAGGAGCAGCCTTTGGATGTTGATGAAGATTTACTGCCCCTGCGTCCTTCCTCAACTGCGTAGTCTGGAGCAAAGGATGCAACAGAGCCCAGATTACAAGCAAAAACTGGTGAGAATTTTCTTTCTTTTTTGTTAACAATTGCTTGCACAATTACACAGCTACTGAGAGCATTTCTTTTTTTCTCAAAATGACACACTCGTATTCAAAGCACAACATTCAACACCACTTTGATATGAGGAAACAGTTATGACCTAATATTTGGTAGAGGAGGAAAACATAGAAAACACACAGGGCAGGGTAACTGCAGGAGTAGTGAGGAGCACTGACACAGTTGACGAGGCAATACATGTTTGAATCATTTATTTTTAGATCATTTTATTTTATATTATTGTTTAAAAAAAAATCGGTTTCAGGTAAACTGGTTGGCGCGTATTGATGGGGCAGATGTGCGCAATTGCACCTGGTGTATATTGAAGAGGGTGATTGCCAACGTCCTGGCAAAGAACTTCAATTGGAGGGGAGTCAATGGAAAGACTTCACTGGCCGCTCTCCAACACGGAGAGGTCGTGATTGGTATGTATATCTGTTTACATACAGAATTAGCTGTCTCTCTCAGATGATATGTAAGGGGTAATCCACGACTAGATGTGCATTAAACGATTTTAATGCATGATGTGGAGGCAAAGAACCACTTGTTCAAATCACTTAATGCACACCTAGCCATGGATTACCCCGCTTATACCATGGTCTTTCCACAATTAATAAAAGTTACAGCTGTCATTGATTTTAGAAACGCAAACTTTGATTTAAATGTAAACTTTCATTTAAACTTTGATTTAAACGTTGGTTTAAAATAACCGTTAATTTCCATTAGTTAGGTGGTTAGATCTGGAATTTTGCCTGATATAAATCAGACACAGAGATAAAGTAGTGTGATAAGATTCCATTTATTTGAATGAATTGACAAATCTATCAGAGAGAGAGTGATTAAGCGTGTATGAATTACCTTTGTTATGTGTGACTCTCAGCAGTCAGTGTTTTGCAGCAGTAGTGTAGTAAAACTGACAGTTGAATTACTTCATAAACGTAATGGTTCCACCTCGTTGCTGAGAAATATAATGTAGCTTTTCAGTAGCAAAGCTATTTTTATTGTTAAAGTTGCAGACAGTGCTGGCAAGAAGTGTCTGTGCTTATGACTGTGTGTTAACGAATGTCTCTGTTTGCTTAAGTGTGTGTGTGTTTGTGTGTGTGTGTGCATGTAGGCTGTGCATTGATTTAGAAATTATAACGGTGATTAAACTGACTGGAACTACTTGTGCAATAAACAGTTATAATTCCAGCCAATAAGAATCCAGTATTCACACTGACCATGATATAAGCATAATTAATGCTTAAGATTCATAATGACCTTACATTACATTTACATTCATTCACTTAGCAGACGCTTTTATCCAAAGCGACTTACAAATGAGAAACTTACATTACAGTATGTATTGCTTTATTCCAAAGCTGCAGTTCAAAGAAACCTCTTCACGGCTGAGATGGAGGTGGAGGGGACCATGAAGAGGTGGCTCCAGCTGGCATCAATTCGAGAGTGTGGGCTCAAGAAAAGACTTCTGCAAAAGGAAGGTATTTAGAGTGTGTGTTGTTTTTTTTTTTTTAAATCTATTTGTTAAAATGTTCATATTATAGTCTATTTTTAATTATTTATAAAAATCCATGCTGTTTTTAAGTGGTTGAATTTGTGTGTGTGTGTGTGTGTGTGTGTGTGTGTGTTGGTAGCTGGGTGGGTATACAGTTGCGGTTGGAAATTTACATACCCCTTGCAGAATCTATATTATGCTACGTGAAGTGCAAAGAGACACGTTAATGCTAATGTTAATGCTATGTGAAGTACAAAGAGACACTTTTCATGCAGCCCCAGACCATGACACTCCCACCACCATGCTTGACTGTAGGCAAGACACACTTGTCTTTGTACTCCTCACCTGGTTGCCACCACACACACTTGACACCATCTGAACCAAATAAGTTTATCTTGGTCTCGTCAGACCACAGGAGATGGTTCCAGTAATCCATGTCCTTAGACACTAATGGCTGTGTGTTGAGTTATTTTGAGGGGACAGAAATTTACACTGTTACACAAGCTGTACACTCACTACTTTACATTGTAGCAAAGTGTCATTTCTTCAGTGTTGTCACATGAAAAGATATAATCAAATATTTACAAAAATGTGAGGGGTGTACTCACTTTTGTGAGATACTGTAGATAGTTATTAATTCAAGGACCTTTGTTAAATTCTCCTTGCAAATTTTCCTTCCTTTTCCTCAACAGTCTACGACCAAAGTTTAGACTTATACAGAAGTTTATTTTTTGGAAGAGGAGTCAATGCTATAAGAAGCAAATAATTCCTGTGGAATATAATATACTGTACATCAGTATTAGGAGAAAACTGCCATAGAATATAACCACTATAATATTGATTCAAAAGCAAAATAAATAATCTATCAATGACAGAAAATATAATGTCCATAACAAACAGTATGTGGATGCTTCTGAATTGAATGATTAGAATATATAATTAAAATGCAGACAAATGCATAGCCAAACCAAACAGAACACATAGTCCCTGTCCCAGATGTAGTTTAATAGACATCCAAGCCACAGAAACCTGAGTGGCGGGGATGGCATGAATGTGAAGAATGTTTTTTGTTCTGAATTTAATAGTTACCCCATACTGACATGGTTGTTGCAGCACATTTTCCTGCTTTAAACCATTATGCTAAAATGCATGTCTCTACATGTCAGTTCGCGACTTATCTTCAACTAAATGAACTGGTACTCAATTTCTCTCTAGGTACTTCTTTGAGTTACTAGTTAAAACATCGAGAATACCAGTTGTCACAGCTTGAATTTGCATAGTTTTATCCATAAATTAAAATGACTATAAATCTCTGTGTAATTGTAGCTATGTTCCATGCTGTTTCTGCCCTTTTACATAGCTCTATTAACCTTTTCTTTTGGATAAAGACCAC
This sequence comes from Ictalurus furcatus, assembly GCF_023375685.1. NCBI lineage: Eukaryota > Metazoa > Chordata > Actinopteri > Siluriformes > Ictaluridae > Ictalurus > Ictalurus furcatus. The sequence goes on along the minus strand of NC_071261.1, from coordinate 5,490,149 downwards.
ATCTTAACAAGCAATCATTAAAAAACCAAACCAACCAACCAACCAAACAAACAAACAAACAAACAGGGTTTGACCTGCCCAAAGCTGAGCATTAGCAAGATTAACAAGACGACAATAGTCCCTGGGACACAATCAGTAGACAGGTTTCTAAATAAATTCTATGTAGATGGTGGCAAGAGAACAGTAGGTGCTTTGGTGTTTTATGATGGCAAATAAAATGTTTAGGAATTGTATAAAAAAGTTAAATTGGATTTTATACAAATGAAGTTATAAGAAAACCTATTACTGCTAACCCTACCCTTTGCCCTTTTATATCGGTCAGATTGGATTTGTTTTTAAAAACCCTTACTAGAAGCATATTTTTATACCCATTTCACATTCCTCTGCAGTTCATGCTTCAGGAATAGTCTACATGGATAACTTAGCAGAATCGTTGATAGAAAGCATGGGTTTAGGCAACAGAAATGCCTCTCTTTGTTCCCTGTTGAGGGCTTGACTGCTGATACAGGAATAATCATGTCCAGTATCTTTCCATATCACTTTCTTTAATATGTTTACTTTGGGATGCAATCAAAATTAAAGGCTGCTGATGGAAAGTCTTACTCCATGCTACCAGTATACTGTGTATTTGTTCTTCACTTTTCCATGAAAGAGGGCTTTAGAAGTAGAGTTTCTGTGCTTTATTATCACCAGGCTGGAACCAGCACTTTGAAGTTTCTGGTATAGTGCAGCTCAAAGAAATATTTTAAAGATGGTATCAATTCTGCATATATATATATATATATATATATATATATATATATATATATATATATATATATATATATATATATAAAATGCCTAACACCCCTCGTGTCAGTATCTCCTGCAGGTTTGTTATTGCAGTATACTCCTTTCTCATGCACAAGCTCTTGCTGAGCCTTTGACCTATAGGAAATGTGTAAGCCAGTCATACGTCTGGTTTATGCCATGCTACATTTCTGCTACACAGCTTTGGGATCCCCACACATGCACATTCAGAGTGCAGATCCTTACTGAGAGAAAATATTATATACTGTAAATTTACAGCAAGTAACAGCATTCAAGAGGAATGCTGTAAAATACTACTTTTACAATTACAAGCAAATGTGCATCTTCCCATTCAAATTCAAACACAGTTTAGTACAAGAAAGTCAGAAGGTTTTTGAACACATATATTTTTAATAGATTTGACCTGAATAATAGATAACATATACAAGTATGTATAGGCTACCCAGTTGTATACAAAAAGAGTTCATTAAAAATAATTAAACATTAGTTGAGTGTTAAAAAAACAAACAAACACTTTTTTTTTTAGAGTGCTGTTTAACACAATATTTTTGTGCGGTGTCAGCTGTTAGTCAGATGTTAAGTGTGAAAGGAACAACGCCTGACTGTGGATTGACAGAGTAAGTAGCATTACAACTAGCAAGAGCCTTGAAGACCTAAACTGAGTTTCAGCAGTTACTGTAAGGTTGTATTTAATTTCTTTTCTGATAGAATAATCTAGCAAAAAAGTATGCTTTTCTTGAAAGTTTGGTAAGCGCCATTTCCACCACACGGTAATTTTCCTCTTTCTTTTGTTCTTATTTATTGCGTTTTCATGCCACATGTGAAAATATCCAAACATTTAAAGGGAAATTCATGCACCAAGCATTTAACAGGGTATGTGCTTCAATTTAGTCTTACAAATGAGACATTGAAGAAAAAAAAAAAGTTGGTGATGTCGGGAAGGAAATTATTATACACCTATAGTTGGTCGCATATCACATTCTGTCCATCAATATCAGGAAAAAATTTCTCAGTCTGGGAATGAGACCGTATTCCTCTTAAAAAACAAAACAAAAAAAAGAACCACTGTGGTCTGGTCTCCAGTTACAACAATTCCGTCTGTAACCTTGGCCTGTGTAACTCAACACGCAGGGTATTTAGAGACAAACAACATATAGGAACATAAAGACAATACATGGGCACAACAGATACAACAGTCTTTAATTGTTTTTTTTTCTTTTTTTTTTGCCAGATTTTTAAATGCAATAACTATCAAATAACTTTTCATAATGTGTTTTCAATGTGTGCATTTAATTGATTTAGATTTAATGACTTCTAGACTGGTCTTTTAATGCTGTCATGTTGTACAGCATGGACAGACATGCATTAGTAATGAGTGATTTTGGATTATTGTTGTTCCTCTACCTTTGTGAGACTCATGATTTTATTTCAGTGTTTCGTTGTGCTTTGTGATTTTTCATTTATTATGAGATGGCATTTCAGCCATCCAATTTCAGCATCCCTTTGAAGTGAACACCTTAAAGACCACTGAATTCAGTGTTACCGCTGCACATTAACACTTTTTGACAAAGGACTGTGTGGAAATATGGGCACTTTCTCATAAATGCTTAGCTCAGTGGTGTGTTCAAACCTCCGCCTCAGGGTTTTGTTGATTTTGGCTGTGTTCCTTCCTTATTGCATTACCTGGAATAGAGATACACTAATATTTGCGGCTACTACACATAAGCAAACCAGAAAAATGATGTGTATGAAAAATGACCTGCAGGGGGGTGGCATGGGAGGTGGGTGGTGGGGGCGGGTGTTAAAGTAATGTTTGAAGAAACGATTCGTTCCAGACAATGTTGAGTTGTGGAATGCCTCACATTGTCTCCCTCTGGGATCCCTGAATTACTGAGAAAGAAACGTCCAGGGAGCCTTTTGGCTCAGGGCTGCTCATTTAAACCGTGTGAGGGTTTTTCGGAGCTGGAGGACTCACTGCAACACTGCTCAGGAGGGCTAAGTCAGAGCTGCTCAACAGGTGCTCAGTGCAAGGCACCTTCAGTGACAGTAAGAGATTCTTGTACTCAGGCAGACTGACGAGGGAGCTTCAGAATCAGAGAAATAACAGCGGTATGGCAATTTTCAATTCCGTTTTTTGGTACTGGGTATGAGGAGACTGCTAATTAATGTAATGCATGAACAATATGCTTTATGCTTTCTATACTGTTTATACAGTTTACATGCTATTTATTATCTTAAACAAAATGTATATGACAGTCTGATTTGTCTAAAGCTGACTGCTTATATAATGAGAAGAATTATTTTCTCTTCTGCACATTTAAAGTATCTTACGTTTGTGACATTATTTGTACTTTATGGAGCCCTGGGTTCATTAGTGCTTCTGTTGTCCATATGTTGCACTATGTTCCTAAAGTCTTGCTCATTTTTACCACTGTATCCCATAGATTAGAAGGCAACATCATTAAACGTCATTAATAAATTATTGATCCTATCATTTAATCATTGTAAAGGGAAGCAGCAGAATCCACTGCAATGTTTTCAAAGTGCTCTAAAGCGAATCTTCCTCGGATCATCGTCTACTCTGTTTTTATTGTCACCTCACTATAAACATGTGGGCATGAAAATGGAGAATGTGGAGAGATTTACACGCTGGAATTCAAACATGAAGCAAAATCACTTCTTTGCTCCTTCATGTCAGAGTGGACAGCTTGACCAAAAGCATTTTTGAGCTATGCCATTATTTAAACTTTGTTTAAGCACTGAACAAGGAAACATGCACTAAAATCTTCTGACGCTCTCCGCCAGTGCCCTAATCTTTTTTACTCTGTAGAATGCTAGATACAGAATATTAGCTTGCTGGTTTAACTTGTACTAAATCAGATTTTACACCAGCACATTTCCTCGGATTGGCACTCTCTCCAGGGTGAACCCTGCATTGTGCCCTATGCTCTCTGGGATAGGCTTCAGGCTCCCTGTGAACCTGTAGGATAAGCGGTATGTAAAATGGCTAACTGGGTGATTTTGGGGTTCGGTAACTTTATCAAGGATCAACTTTATCGTGGTTAGATCCCCAGTGTTAAAGGCTTAGCAGGGAGTATAATGCAGCATCCCATACACTAGCATAATTACTTTCAGCTCTTGCCACTTGAAGACCAGAGAGGAAATGCACCAGTGTAAAATCTTTGTAGCTGCTATTAAACTGCCTAGCGGCATTTTCCCAGATCATCAAGACCCTCATCTGGCAAAGCAGAAGTACAGACTATGTTTGGTTTGATGCTTCATATATCTGAAGAGATAAGGGGGGGGGGGACACACAGTGTGGATTGTTCCTTCTCATCTCTCTTCTGCCAATTCCTTTGTCTTAGAGAATTATGTTGCCCTTGATCCTCCTTTGGGCCTATTCTAGAAATACGAGGTGTATACAGTGCTGGTGGTGAATGTACTCTTTTCCTTTATTGCCTTGTATGAGAGTCTATGGTTTGCTGCGGTGTGGAGATACATCAAAATAGCGTCTCTGGTTCTATTATACTGTCTGTATCTCCACTGACCTTGTCCTGTAGGTGTTAACCTCCACACTGCCATTACCTTACATAGGGTTTTGTATTTCTCAGCTTGTTGACATATGTGTGAGACTGAAGTGTAATTATTCAGGGCTGGAATGTGGTCTATATTGCCTCTCTCCAGTGGCTCACTGACCCTGGAGGGAGCCTGAACCATTGTGGGCAAATTACAAGACACCAAGGCAACCTCTCTCAAAAGAAATGTGTCCAGCTTTGCTGAACTCATGCGTTGTGTCCTTAGTGCACTCAGTCACCATGGAAGATAAATTAAGTAAATTACAATTGACGGTGCCAATATAGTGACCTGACCCACTGAGCACAGGCAACTGTTGCTATTATGATCATATTTGTGTGAAGCATTTTAGGACAGAGGTCCAGTGAAAAGCTTTCATACTGGCAAGCTAGTCTTTTGCCGATCAGTGGGGACTGAGAAAAACGGGCAGGTCTCAAGTGATCCTTCTGTAGGATAAATAAAAGATAGTGGATTGGGAGCATAAAATAAAACCTACTGAGAGGGAGCAATAAACAGTCCTTCTGATTGGTCATTTTAAGGTCTGATGTGCAGGTGGTACTGTAGCTGAGAATGTGATGTGGACTTCAGAGATGCAATGTACTCAACTGTATACTCCTCCACTCCAATCCCCAGTACCAATTCCAGCTGCAGTAATTTGACACAGTAATACTTTTCTTAACTTTAGATGCAGTACAGACTTTAACTGTTTCATTATAGAATTGTTACATTTATGAAATACCATGTCTCCAGTTAGTTAGAACATTAATTATATGATGAAATTCAGGAAAAATCTACTATAAATTACAGTGAAGTTGGGATCTACTGGAAAACCATCCTTATTATGTGACTAGATGAGAAATCTAAAAGAAAAAGAAGTGGAATCTTATTGTATCTTCATTTCCTTTAACATGAAACTCTATCTCCATATTTGAGAAAGAAAGCCTTATTTTAAATGATCAGCCAATGCTTATGTTTTGTATTTACTTGGGCGGTTTTTCGATTTCCGAATATGTATGCTCACACTTCATCTTCTGTTCATAGGGAATGCTAAGACCACACTTTTTGAGTTTTTTGCCATTTCACAGCTGTACATCACTTTGATGCACATTGTGCAATATATTTGTTCTGTGCTCCTAAAATGTCTTCAATGATCAAAACAAATAGTGCAATAAATTAGTGATTTAGTGAAAGACTCTTGAATTATGCATGTTGCAAGTATTAAATAATATATGCAATACATAGTTAGTATATTTTAACCACATATTATAAGTTAGCTGTATAGTAATGAAGCCGTTATAAGAACCACATGGGTCTTTATTTATTATCATACTGGTCAAAGGAGTTACTCAAAAGGCCTATAGACCCTCACCTTTGGGTCCCATAGGCTCACAAGGACATGTTCTCTTATGTAGTTTCAGTGGCAAACTGGGCTACTTCTGCTCATAGTTACAGAATATCATTCTGTCATGAGCAGTTAATGCACATGTAGGTTGTAAGAGTATTTTTTTTTTTTTTAACCTTTCACTGTGCCTTTTGTTTTATAGAGTTAAATATGTTTATGTGCTTATGTGCTATACATACATACATACATACACACACACATATATATATATATATATATATATATATATATATATATATATATATATATATAAACAGTTGGGACAGTATGGACAACTGCCAATAAAAATAAAGATGAGTGATTTGTAAATGTACTTGGACTTGTATTTAATTGAAATTGATGCATGCAACACGTTCCAAAAAAGTTGGGACAGGGGCGATTTAGGAGTAATAGTAATGTGACAATTTGAAATAAGAAGGTGATGTGAAACAGGTGAGGCAATCATCTAATCATAGTATATAAGGAGCCTCCAAAAAAAGGCCTAGACGTTCAAGAGCAAGGACGGGTCGAGGCTCGCCAATCTGATAACAGATGCATCAGTGAATAATCCAACACTTTGAGAACAACATTCCCCAAAGACAAATCGGTAGTATTTTGAGCATTTCACCTTCTACAGTGTACAATGTAATTAAAAGAGTCAAGGAATACGGTCAAATCTCTGTGTGTAAAGGGCAAGGCCGAAAACCACTTCTGAATGCGCGTGATCTCCGATACCTCAGACGTCTCTGTCTTAAAAACCATCATGAGTCTGTAATGGAGATCCTGACATGGGCTCGGGAATACTTTGGTAAACATTTGTCAGTAGACACCATTCGCCGCTGCATCCAGAGATGCAATTTAAGGCTTTACTCTGCAAAGCAGAAACCATACATCAAAAGTATCTAGAAGCTCCGCCCACTTCTCTGGGCTCGGTCTCATCTGAGATGGACAGTAGCACAGTGGAATTGTGTTTTGTGATCCGATGAATAAACATTTCAAATAGTTTTTGGACAAAACAGCAGTCATGTTCTCCAGGCCAAAGAGGAAAAGGACCATCCAAGCTGTTATCAGCTTCAGGTCCATAAGTATAGTAAGTGGGTGTGTCAGTGCCCATGGCATGGGTAACTTGTGGATCTGTGAAGGCACCATTAATGCAGAAAGACATGTACACATTTTGGAGTAAGGGACTTCCCTGCATTTTCCAGCAGGAAAACACCAAATCACATTCTGCCCAGATTTCAAGTGCATGGTTGTGTAAGAAGAGAGAGCGGGTGCTAGCATGGCCTGCCTGCAGTCCTGCAGCCAAAATAAGGCAATAATGGCCCTGTACAGTTGTGCAGGTGAAAAAATGCATAACGAATGAATAGGGGGAAATTCCACTTGCTAAACTTCATAAGTCTTATTAAAAGAAAAGGTGATGTTACAGTAGTTAACAGTCGACTGTCCCAACCTTTCTGGAGTGTGTTGCAGTCATCAGATTTGAAATGAGTGTATGTTAAAAAAAAAAAAAACGTTAAATTCACAAAAGTAAAACATCAAATAATGTGTTAATAATGTGTTTTCAATATAGTACAGGGTGAATTTAATTTTCAAATGACAAATGCATTTTCCATACTGTCCCATCTTTTTCGGAATTGGGGTTGTATATTCTATATTCAAATAATCTTTGCATTTTGCCTTTTTAAGTAGGATCAGTATGCTGCTAGGGGAAAAACGTTTATTAAATGCTGCACATATTACAAGTCACCTGCTAGTTCACTTCATTTCACAAAAAATATTAATATGCTGGGGCACTATTTTTCCTCTAGCAAAAAAACCAACAACGTTCTTATCTTTTAAAATAAACTATCCTTTAAATACTATATATTCCACTTTTGTGTGAGGTTAAAAATGATTTTGGCTGACATCACTGTTATTAGAAATGACATCATTCAGTTAGAAAGGGTTCCATGCTTCTTTAAGCCCTTGTGGCTGTGGTTGTATAATTAAAGGTTAGGATGGAATATGCCAGCCAAGCAAAAAGGTTGCTCAGTTCTTATTGCAGGATGAGGCATTTCTCAATTAAAATAACCTTAACCACATGAAACATAATGAAATGTCTGGATCAACCAGCCAACTTTATTGTGCATGAAACATAGAATAGCATGGTCCCTGGTAGAAAGAGACCAAAACCAAAAGCATTCTAGTGAGCATAAAGTCCAATGTTTGGTCCATGTCTGAATTTCCACTTGAATGTCCATGGGAAATTGTTTGTGTGTTTCTTTCGCAGGCCATGCTTCCCAGGCTAAATTGGTTCTGGTTGCCCCTGTTTGGGATGCTGGGTGTAGTCTTGCTTGTTACACAAGCAGAAGAGTCTGAGAAAGCAGTCACATTTAGCCATGTGTACAGGTTTAACTCTGGTTGTAATCAGGACTTGCAGGCAGTTTTGCCTTCCCAGGACCAAGCATCAGAGGGTCAGGTCATGATGGTGGATGGGGAGAAGGACATTGTTTTCAAGCACAAAATTAAGTTTCCCTCGTCTAGTTGCAACTGCGCTGATTCAGAGGAATTCAAAGACCTGCTGTACCGTGTCAATGGTTTGGAGGAGGAGGTTACCTACCTGAAGACCCAGTGTGCTCAGGGCTGCTGCAGAGGAAGCTCAGGTATTAGTTCACATGCCAACAGTGCAGCTAACTAAGGAGACCATGTTCTCAACTAGCACACTTGAAAAAAACTAAATTGATGTGTCCCTCTTTTTATGAAGTGTTTAGCCACACATACCTCTAATCCACTTATTGAGAATAGTGGAATTTATATTGTCTGATTCAAATTTAGCCATATATAATACATATTTACTGCTATTAAATGAAAGAGTTGATCATTGCTGTAAAAGGAGTAACTCAAGTAAGTATCACACCGTGATCTAATATCATCTCTCTACACTGTAAGTTGATGTTCTGCAAGTTAATCTTGAGATTTCGTGCAACTGACCTGCCTTCTACTAGGTGTGGACACAAGCTGTAGTGGCCATGGTGTATACCAACACAACACATGCAGCTGCAAATGTGATGCAGGCTGGGAGGGTCCAGACTGCTCCATCTCCATCTGTCCGGATAATTGTAATAATAATGGCTACTGTGTAGATGGACGATGCGTTTGCCATGCTGGTTACACGGGCCATGACTGTGGCCTGCTCACATGTCCTGATGACTGCAATGACAAGGGCCACTGCGTGGATGGCAAGTGTGTGTGTTTTGAGGGCTTCTCTGGAGACACCTGCAGCATGCAGAAATGCCCAAGTGACTGCAAAGAGAACGGCCGCTGCATCGACGGAAAGTGTCATTGTGACGAGGGATTTTTCGGAAATGACTGCTCTATGGGTAAGGTTTTTTCAGGAACGTTTTCAGGTGGTGATTTCAGATATCTGATAATCCTTACTTAAGATTATTGGATTTGTTATTGGGAGTATTCCTGTTTCACATTTAAAGGTTGTTGGCTCTATATGAAACTATTTACTGTATCAGTGTCTAATAGAGCATTTTCACCAGACAGCATGGTATGCCTTGGTAACAAATCCAAACCCAGGATGATCTGTATCGTAGTCAGATTCATGTGTCAGTTTCCCATACCGCCAACAATACTTCATTTGAGGTTGTGGGGGTCACTTGTGTTTGGAAAGATGACTGATGGCTGAATTAAAAAAAAAACCAAAAAAAAAAAAACAAACAAACAGTTGAAATGAATTCCCAATATTATTTTTTGAGGATTGCATATCACTGCATTCCTACACAGAGGCATTCTATCATTATGAAGGGAAAAAATTGTAAGAATAGAGCTAACTGCGGGAAGGACAGTTGAGCCATTTTCTATACCACTTATCCTTCAGGGTCGCGGTGAACCTGGAGCCTATCCTAGGAGGCATGGGGCACAAGGCGGGGTACACCCTGGACAGGGTGCTAATGCATCGCAGTGCCTAGTACAAATGATTCTAAAGCAGAATAAAAATGCAAGGAAAAGCTAAATTTATGGCTAAAAGTCAGATGACTCTCTCTATTGTACATTTAGAGCACTTGGTAGGTATTTTATTACATGGTGAACAAATACACTTAATAGTTAATAATTTGTGATTCAACTGTAAGATGGCAGATTTGAAGTGGATCATGGTTGAAAAGCAAAAATCAATCTAAATATCATAAATATCAGTGGTAGAAAAACTACTGATAAAAGAAAAAAACAATTTGAACTATAACATTGGCAATATTGGCAATAAAAAAACTATTTTTCTACTAGTAGAAACTAGAGTAATGCTGTGCAGAGACATTACTGGGATGATTTAATTAAGTTCAATTTCGCTCAATTCAGTTTTTAAAATTTTATTATAGATGCATAGTGGATATCATTGTCATCTCACAGCTCCAGTGTCCCCAGCTCGATCCTGAGCTCAGGTTACTGTTTGTGTGGAGTTTCAAATGTTCTCCCAGTATTCACATAGGTTTCCACCAAGTTCCCGGGTTTCCTGAATTTTCCTGAATGTGTGTATGTATGGTATCCTGCGATAGACTGGTGTCCCATCCAGGATGAATTCTCCAGCCTTGCACTCAGTGTTCCCAGGATTGACACAGAATTCACCATGACCCTGATCAGGGTAAAGCAGTTACTGAAGATATAAATATAAACACATCATCAGATTTTCACACAAGTCCCAAAAGTAAACCAAGAGATCCAAATTAAACAAACGAGACAAAAGTATTATACTTGGTCATTTATTTATTGATGAAAATGATCCAATATTGCATATCTGTGAGTGGCAAAACAAAACATGTGAACCTCTAGGAGTAATAGTTTAATTTGAAGGTGAAATTAGAGTAAGGTTTCAATTTCAATCAATGGGATGATGATCAGGTGTGAGTGAGCACCCTGTTTTATTTAAAAGAACAGGGATCTATCAAAGTCTGAACATTCCACATGTTTGTGGAAGTGTATCATGGCATGAACAAAGGAGATTTCTGAGGACTTGAGAAAAAGAGTTGCTGATGCTCATCAGGCTGGAAAAGGTTACAAAACCATCTCTAAAGAGTTTGGACTCCACCAATCCACAGTCAGACAGATTGTGCACAAATAGAGGAAATTCAAGGCCATTATTACCCTCCCCAGGAGTGTGGACCAGCAAAGATCTCTCTTGCTAGATGTGTAATAGTCTGGTCATAAAGGAGCCAGGGTAACATCTAAGCAACTAAAGGCCTCTCTCACATTGGCTAATGTTAATGTTCATGAGTCCACCATCGGGAGAACACTGAACAACAATGGTGTGCATGGCAGGGTTGTAAGGAGAAAGACACTGCTCTCCAAAAAGAACATTTCTGCCCCAGTGCAGTTTGTTAAAGATCATGTGGACAAGCCAGAAGGCTAATGGAAAAATGTTTTGTGGACGGATGAAACCAAAATAGAATTTTTGTTTTAAATGAGAAGAGTTATGTTTGGAGAAAGGAAAACACTGCATTAAAGCATAACAACTTTATCACATCTGTGAAACATGCTGGTGGTAGTATCATGGTTTGGGCCTGTTTTGCTGCATCTGGCCCAGGACGACCTGCCATCATTGAAGGAAAAATGAATTCTGAATTAAACCAGCAAATTCTAAAGGATAATGTCAGGACATCTGTCCATAAACAATGATCCTAAACACACAGGTCGTTCTCCCAAAGAACGCTTAAAGAAGAATAAAGTGAATGTTCTGGAATGGCCGAGTCAAAGTCCTGAACTTAATCCAACAGAAATGTTGTGAAAAGTCCTGCTGCAAGCAGTTCATGTGAGGAAACTCACCAACATCCCAGAGTTGAAGCTGTTCTGTACTGAGGAACGGGATAAAATTCCTCCAAGTCGATGTGCAGGACTGAGCAACAGTTACCCCAAACGTTTAGTTACAGTTATTGCCGCACAAGGGGGTCACACCAGATACTGAAAGCAAAGCTTCACATACTTTTTCCACTCACAGATATGTAATATTGGATCATTTTCCTCAATAAATAAATGAACAAATATAATATTTATCATTTGTTTAATTGGATTGTCTTTATCTAATTTTAGGACTTGTGTGAAAATCTTATTATGTTTTAGATCATATTTATGCAGAAATATAGAAAATTCTATATTCACAAACTTTCAAGCACCACTGTATATAGCATTTTAAATAATAGACATTGTCACAAAGCAGCTGGAAAGAAATCTGGATCAAATCTCTCTACACATGGGCAATATAGGTAACCAAATTCAGCATGGGTGCATAGTTTCATGGCTCATTTGGTTGTGGAATCAGTGATAAAATGCCTGATCATGCTACACCACAATATGTTACTATTTAATTAGGACCTCTATCGTATTAGAGTGTATGAGGAATTCCAGCACATGCTAGAGAAGTGTAGCATTCTTTTAAGTTAAACATACTGCAATTGTAAACACACATACAATTTGAGGTAATTGTACAGTATAATTACTTCCTGGTACCTTCATGAATATCAAAAGCAGCAGTTTTCAATAGCAGAACTCAAATGTCCTCCCACAGTTAGCTCTATTGTTACATTTTCCCTTCATAAGGATGGAGTGACTCAGGGAAGGAATGCACTGATATGTGATCCTCAAAAAATAATATTGGGAATGGCATGAATCTTAGAGAAGGATATTCGTCCATGTTAACACTTTTGGGTAAGACATTATAACTGAGTCCATATGAGTGAAGAGCAATCATACCCTGAAGCAGTGCGGCACCAGCTAAATTACTAGCTGAATTATAATTTCAAGCACATGACACTAATGGGGCTAGAATGCTATGCGATGGTTTAACCTGTCAATTATTTGCCGGTGATTTCTTCTTGTACTACTGCAGCATTGTAGCACACCATATGAACGGTACTAATCGATGTTATCATTTCAGTGTTCGCATTACTAACAATACAGCCAAGCAGTTGTTCACTTGACCTCTGAAACCTGTTGTCATATGATGATTTATATTGTAGCTGTTTTCAAAATTAATATTTACAAAATTGGTAAATATTCGTGGAAGCACTGTGGGAGCCTAAAGGCACTGAACCAATTTCATGTCAGCAGGGAATTTGAATCATGCAAAGATGACTAGTGTTTAAAGGCCCTGGGCATGAGGATTAATCATCAAAAGGGGAATCAGGTGGGCGCTTTTTTCTAAGGTCATGCTGGATTTCATTGTTCCAGATGTGTAGTATGTGTAGACTTTAGATTACTTACTATAAATACCTACAAGACCTAACTTGTACTTAAGAGAACTGAGGGTACCATAATGAGAATGATATGTCTTTAGTCCAAAAATGCATGATCTAAATCAAAGTACAAAGGTCAATATTTTGCACTGATCAGAAATATAATTTTATAAAGCTAAAGTGCAATTTTGCTGTCTTTTGTTAATCATTTGTCAGAATGTGCTGCACATTTTCTTGCACTATGCTTTCTCCAAAGTCATTAGATGGTAATTTATTTATCCCAGAGGCCTTTTGTGGGTTATTATTTAAAGGTGAAATTGTAACTGGCAGACACTGGAATGAGGCAGGAGTATTAACCGCCACTAAATGAAAAGGCTCCTGCAAAACCAAAGAAAAACACTGACTTCCTGACCTTTCACCATGTGGAACAATGTCCAAACCTGCTGTGAATTCTTTCCTGGTTAATGTGGTCTTCTGAGCATCTATTTGGCCTCTCTCTTTCCCTCTGCATCTATTCCCTAAGCATTTTTTTTTCATTTCCTGGAATTAACCACCTCTTCACTTTTTTTTACTCCAGTAAATTAGTAATCGGAATGTGGAAACCTTGTTGTAAACTATGTGTGTCTGCCTGTATGGGTGTATATAGTATGTGTATATATCTGTCAACAGGCAACCACTACCATCACATTTATCCTTTCTGATGAGATGTGGCTTGTATTCCGTTATTACCGATGGACATATCTTGGTTAGTGACTACACTGTAACTAGAGAAAAACTTAATAACATGACCAGCTGCTGGTCAAGATTCTTGAAGAACTGCAAGTTCAGACATGTATTTACATAAGGTAAGATAGGGAAGAAAAAGAGGGAAAGAGGGAAGAAAACGGAGAGGTGTCTTGGAGAGGCACAAATATGAAAGGCAAAAGAAATTGAAATGTATTTTAGCCTTCCATCACATATACACACACCAGAAATTTCAATTAATGGTAAGTATGAAATGTATGAAATTGGAAGTGTTAAATGAACTACCACAGAGTTTACACAAATTAAAAGATCAAAACCCCCAGTCATGCTGATAACTCATGAAGTAATTAATTATTGTACTTTGGTGGAGCTTTTTTATTGAATTATTTATTCTCTATGGGAGATTAGTTTTGCATCATGGATTTAACATACTAGTAAAATTGATTTTTAACATGAAAAACTGTGTTTCTACAGTACTGGGTCCAAAAGGCCTGCATGTGATCAGGGTGACTGATGTTTCCCTGCTGGTGGAGTGGGAACGTGTAAAGAAAGCAGAGTACTACCTGCTCTACTACTATCCTCATGGAAATGAGGGAGCCATCCAGGAGATCCGTGTTCCCAACACTGAAAATTCCTACTTGATCACAGGCCTCAAACCTGGAGTTACCTATATCGTGCAAGTGCAGGCTGTCATCAAGGGCATCAGCAGCGAATCGGACCGCATCACAGCCACAACAGGTAAAGAGCACTTACAGTAAGACTTTTTCACTATGCAGTTTTTGCATTGAATGACATACAGTTGTATGCAAAAATTAGTGCAAATTAAATAATTTATTGATTTGAAGTGAAGTGCATGAAGGATTAGCTGACACAGGAGTGGGGCGCACTGTTCTATACTGCAGTGTTGCTTGCACAGTCATGATCTGCATGGAAGAATCATCATAAGGAAACCTTACCTACAACCTCATCACAAAAGTGAACGTCTAATATATGCAAAATATCCAGATAAGCATTTAGAAAACAAATACTGTGCACTGATGAAGTAAAAATGTAACCTTTTCTAGCCACAAAAACAAAAGGTACTGTATGTTTGGAGAAAAAAAGGAGCAGCAGTTGAAGAAAAGAACAACTGTTAAGCATGAATATATTATGTTTTTTATTATGGTTATATGTGTGACAGCCGGTGGCACAGGAAACATTGCACAGGTAGATGGAATACTGGGTTCCAGTAAATATCAGGAAGTAAATGTGACACAATAAGAAAAATAAATAAAAATCTGAAGCTGAGAAGAGGCCCTTACAGTAAGCTGACCTGAAAATCAGAGAAAATATGTAGGTTAAACATATTGTGCAATTTTTTTTAAATTAACTGTGTAGTAATGTTTGCAGAACAATATATATATTTTTAAATAGTTTGCTGCAGAGGTTGTTTTTACTTCTTTACAGTGCAAAAATCAATAGAATATGTATACACTGTTACATAACCTTATACAGTATGCTGTGACGGTTACACTGTTGTATACTATTAATGATGGTGTAACATCACAGGCTATGTCATTTCACTGTATCTGTATATAATGGATGCAATGACAACAAAAACAGATCTTGAACACTAACCTCCAGCTATTATATAAACAAATTGTATCATATTAATTTTATATAATGGATGTTTATACCCCAGTGGTATAAGACATTTAAAAATATGCTGATCTGGTTGTGATGAATGGCATGAACTGTCCATATGGGATACTGTCAGTTACTGTGCTCTGCAAAGAGTTTCAGTGTCAACAAGGATGTGCCAATAGATTAAAATGATCTTACTGTGGGGTTTTTAAGAGAATAACTATTGTATATCTTATTGTCTCAAATGAGATCCAGAATTCACTGTAGAAAGTTAACTGGAAAACCCAAGAGCAAATAATGAAATATTCACAACAATAAAGGACATCAAATAATAAGGCAGCGTATTGGAAATTTGAGACTATTTGCAGTGTTCTGAATATAATTTCTGAAAGTAGCAGTCCTTATATTGTGTTTTGGTGCAGATTTATCTGGTGTAGAAGGTGTCCGTGTGCTTGGACAGACAGAGGACTCTATCCAGGTGGACTGGAAGAACCCAGAAACAGAGGTGGATTACTTTAAACTACGTCATGCCAGTCCAGACGGCCATGAGCAGCTGGAAAACGTAGCCAGGAGCCAGGAAGCTAGGACTGTGCACACCATTATAGGTAAACTTCTTTTAGAAGGACACACACACACACCCTGACTCTTATAAAATTACCCTGACTCATCCCTGACCTGAACTGTTACCATTTTCTGTGTTGGTGAACTTGGAGTTAGAATTATAGCTGTGTTTTCATATTTTAAAAGACTTTAAGAAGAATTTGATCTTTAAAAAAAAAAGAAAGAAAGAAAGAAAAAAAAGATCACAGTACTTGCTGAGCTGCATGGGATACTGAGTAAACATTGCATGTGATGGCATTGAGTGAGTGGCAATGGTGTGTTTTTATATTTGCAAATGAACTGAATTGTTGTTTGCAGGTCTTAACCCAGGCACTGAGTACCAGATAACAGTGCAAGCCATCAAAGGAAGCAATGAGGGAAAACCATCCCATACTACAGGAGTCACAGGTTAATTGGTTACATAATATTCAACTGGAGGGGTGTTATATCTTACAAGCAAACACACAAAACCCGGAAATGTTAAGGACGTAGCCAAGCATTATATCTAGAATTATAGAATGAAGTGATATACCAGGGTGACAACACCATGAAGTGGAAATCTGAAAGGTATGATGATATCACAGAAAATGACTTCCAGGTATGGAGCATTGAGCTATTGTAATTTTTAAAACAGGGTATATAGATCTGATTGAACAAATTTCTGCTATATACGTTTAAACAAGGAAAAGTATGTTTGTTCTGTGTACACCTATCTCTACACTAACTGTACACTAAGTGCAGTTTTTAGAGTTGCATGTTTTTTTTTGTTTGTAAGACTGTGAGACACCATGGGTTTGGCCTGAAGTATAATTCTAAACACTTGCTCTAATTATACACAATACTGCTTCAAAGGCTCAAAAGGTGACAGCTCGGATATTGGGATAATTTGTTAAGTAATTCATTGTTCAGTAATTAAACTCAAACCAAAGTTGTACCAGCTCTCCCCTATACCATGCACAGTATACCATGCATTAAAAAAAATAAAAAAATAAAAAAATTCTATACCAACTTTATTCTGGATTATGCATCATAGCCTGAATACGGTATACTCAGTATAGCTCCAGGTTAACATTCCCCTCCGACAACACCTTTCCATTTTCAAGTGTACTACACTAGTGGAACATATTCACATATTGACACTTTAAACATATACACCATGAAACCATTCTTAGTTAAAGCACTTCTAACAGATCAGGGTTTTTTTTTTTCTTTATATATAATAGCGGTTTGTTTGTATTTTACAGAAATTACCTCCCAATGCTCCCTTTTCACCAAGCTTAATGTTCATTAGTTCATTATCCTTCGCAGCACAGTTTATTACTAGTATTTTTCTTGTTTCCTTAAATCAATTAAATAATTTTCTTGACTGAGGAAACCCAGCCACTTTACCCAAGGCTATTCAAATATGTGCTGTTCTAACATGGTCTTTAGACCAACACAAGTCTAAGAGCAACATATAACTGAGTAACCTTAGGGGTGACTTTCTGGGCAGTTATGGGCGATGTGTGTATGGTGGTCAAGCATGTAGTCACAACAATGTGCTCATTTGAACACATACATTTCTACAGTGATAAAGGAATGGTGTTGTGCTTTGAAACAAGCAAATTTACACTTGGAGCGCTGACTGTCATTTCTAGTAATATAAATAGATTACTGGCATGTTTGACTTATGATAATATATAAATAAAACAATAGTGATGTATTTTTAGTAGTAGCTAGTAATCACAAGAATGTTTAAATTTCCTGGTAATGCGATGGTAATATGGAAAACACCTACAACTCACTTCATCTATTGGAAATTAACCGTTTCTCCATCCATATATGACAGAAGTTGGAGAAAATGTATTGGTAGTCTTAACTAAATAGCAGAGATGCATCAAAGAGTGAACTTCATTGATTAATTAATTAAATTAAAACTTAAAAATATTGATGACACTTAAGGCATATTGTCATATTGTATTTCAATCACTGACACAAAATTAAGCATTTTATGAAATATTTTACTTAAAATATAGGAGCAAACAAATACTTCTCTAGGCTCATTGTAAAGCTACTATATGGGACATTCTACAGAATTGGTACAAACTGTGTTCCCCCAACAAAAAAAACCCCCGACATTTAAAAATGGTAAATGGCACACTTATATACAAAGCACTTTACACTGTGTCTCATTCACACACACACACTCACACACCAATGGTAGCAGAGCTGCCATGCAAGGCGCTAACTTACCTTCGGGAGCAACTTGGGCTTCAGCGTCTTGCCCAAGGATGCTTCGACATGTGGAGTCATGCAGGCCAGGAATCGAACCGCCAACGCTACAATTAGCGGACAACCCACTCTACCACCTCAGCCACAACTGCACCCTTAAGAATTTAAGTATTCAAATCTTAGATGTTTACTAAGATTCTTCTATTATCTATTGAATCCCAAAATAAACAGTAAGCTTAACATATATAAAATCATAATTTATTGGGTATTTTCAATTGGGAGGTGGCTGTCCCAAACCCTGACCCCTAAATTTGAACTTGTGAAAATTAAATAGAATTTTTTTTTTTTGCATTTTATTCCATCGTTGTTTTTAAAAATATCTTTTTGATTTAAAAAAAAAAAAGTGAAGTAAAAAAAAAAAAAATTTTTCTTTGTAAACTTTATGTAAAAAAATGTGTCCCGCATTTTCATGTCACTACCGAAACAGTGTATGTCTTAGACCATTGGCTGAGACTGATTTTAACCACACCCCTACATTTTTGATCAGGAAATATTCCTGTGTCCCTCTCTCTCACATACTGTACCTACATGGTGAGTAGACAGGTCCTATCATTTTGAGGTAAATGTGTTCAAAAGTCTGAAAATCTGTGTGTAAGGAACATCATTACCAAACACCTCTGAGCCTCTGAAAGGTTTTTTTTTTTTTTTTTCTCTCTCGAATGTAGATAATGGTAAATTATATAACATGAAGAAATTATATGTGTTTTTTTTCCACTTGTAAATGTCACAGTGAGTTACTGTGTAAAACTTTAAATCTCAGACTGGACCACTTCCTGCTACTGATGGCTCCAGCTCAAGGCTTAAGGCTTAAGTTAGGCTGCATTTTTTCATTTCCTCAACTGAGTGCTGAAATAATGTCCCTTTCTACTGCTCTCAATATAGTTAGTAGTCTTCTACTGTACATCTGACAAAATGGTTTGTCAAAGTTCAGCCTCAATATGATACAGCTCATGAAACCTACAATTTTTACTCAACCTATTACTACTGACATACAGTATACAATAGCATTATTATATCTGATGAATTTATGGTCACATCTGTGGCCAGAGAGGCACAAAACATTACAGGATATGAAAATATTTCCCTTCTTAAAATCCTAAAAAAAATTAGGCAGAGAGACATTCTCATGTCTTTGACTTTATAAAGGTTTTGTGGATGGAACTGTGAGGATACCAGTGCAGAGGTTCTCAGTTTCAAGTCTGAAGTGTCTACAGCATGGTCTACAGCATGGTTCTCCTCACACCACCCTCGTCCAACTGAAGGATGGATTGATAGTTAGCTCTTGAGTAATCTGGATGGCCATAACATAAAAAGCAAAATAAAAGTGGCTCTAGATTCATGCATAAATTAAGATATCCCTAAATGAATTAGGGTTGAGTTCCTTAACATACAAAGTAATTTAATGAAATCCAAACCTCCTGAGACTGTGCATTCTAGATTTAATTTAACACTGTACATTTGCAACATACCAACTCATAACCCAGTGTAAACTGCTCTTAAATGAGGTACATGTGTTTCCCATATAGTGAAAGCCACAAGCCCTGTTGCACTTTTCTGCCTCACAAAACCAGGCAGACCTTTGAGTTCTCCTCCATCCCCCATCCCCTGCCCCTGCTGAAACCTGGCTAGACCTTGAGAGATTTGTCCAGCAAAAAAAAAAAAAAAAAAAAAAAATCATGCTGCTTATTTCACAATACAATAGCTTATTATGCTGCTGGCTTTTTTCTTATATAGTGCAGGTTTTGGCACGTCCTTTGCAAATACAACAGCAGCTACGGGACACAGCAGTAGCATTAACCCAAACACTGAATTGGAAGAAAAAGTGTAGCACTGTCTGCTTGTGGTTTTGATGGTGAAGTTTCAGCAAAAAGGTTAGCACTTGAGGTTAGAACTTACCAAGAGTATTTGCACTGGCATTCCATTGGGTCTTTTGTATTCCTCACCATACCTCAAATCAAGGCAACTCAAAAAAGATGGGTATAATAACAAAAAGCTTGGAGTGTTGTTGAGCTCACTGTTTTTGGAATGCACAATTTATCGCGTTTATATCACCATAGCATGGCATCGACCTTCTTGCAGTCACAAAGGAATTTCCCAAATGATGATAGCTTTTGCATACTTTTTCACTTCCTCTTGTGGCTCATACCAGTGCTCACATAGCTCTGGTAAACCTAGCTACTCACACAATCCACTCAGTTTCTATATTTTAAATTGTTTTTCTTTTAAGATACGGGAACTTGTCGGTTTCAACATTAAAAACTTGAATGCCTTCATGTATTTGACTGTCAAAATGCATCTTTAAATGTGAACAACATCTGAATAAAATAATTCTTCTTTTGTCTAAGGCAACCATGTAATACATAAGCTAATGTTTGCTTCTTTTGATGAAGTCTAAACCCAATATTTGAGCTGACTAAACTAATGTACACACAAAAAGCTTATTCAGTGTATCCATAACTGTAGGAAATCAAGTTCCTACAGTTCCAAAAGTTCCTACAAAACAAATCATTTTTTAAAACTTCTGCCAAAACTTTGATAGCGAAGGACAGAAATGTGGCAGGATGTGTTCAGGTGTTTAGCGATGTGATATAGACTGAATTTTACTTACACCATTGTCTCAAAACTAACACACCCTTTCTCATCTAGACATTGATTCTACGAATTACCTGGTCACTAGGAACGTAACCGAGACCACAGTGACTGTGATATGGGAGAAGGTCCGTGCTGAGGTTGATGGCTACATACTGACCTATAGCTCTGCTGAAGGCTCCAGCCAGGAGATCCAAGTTGGGGCAGATGCCACTTCCTACCAGCTCACATCACTGAAACCTGGGGTTCTGTACACCATCTTCATCAGGGCCTACAAGGGTTCTCGTTTGAGCAGGAACAGCTCTACTGAGGCTGAGACGGGTAAACTCTTCCTCTCTCAGTTATTCTTTGCTGGTCTCCTATGTTGGGGGAACTCCTTAAAGTTCCTTCATTTTCACACACTCTAAGTGAACAGGAATCGTTTGTGCAGGTTTTTTTTTTTTTTTCAGCTATGGCTTTTAATCGTCATAGGTTTACTCTTTTAATAGATTTCACTTTTCCTCCTTGTTATTTCCTGCCTTATCCTGTTGTTTTGTTGTGTTTTTTTTTTTTATACCCAGTCATGTTACTGACCTGTTGCCAGTTAACCAAATTAGTTGCAAAATGTTCCTCCAGCTGTTTCTTTTTAATAATACTTACATTTCCAGCCTTTTGTTGCCCCATAACAACTTCTTTGAGTCGTGTTGTGGCTATCAAATTCAAAATTACCCTATTTTTTCTTAAAATGCTACATTTACTCAGTTTAAACATTTGATATATTTTCTCTGTTCTATTGTGAATGACATATGGGTTTATGAGATTTTGTCACGAAATGGAGGCGAAGACAGAAGCAAGTGCAGGTTATGTAGTTTAATACCCAAAACAACAAACCCGTTGTATGTGTATGTATATGTATATGTATATATATATATATATATATATATATATATATATATATATATATATATATATATATATATAGAGAGAGAGAGAGAGAGAGAGAGAGAGAGAGAGAGAGAGAGAGATACACCCCAATTCCAAAAAATTTGGGACGCTGTGTAAAATGTAGCCTGAATGTATTATATTGTGATAATATTGTGGTTACCTTCTTGTAATTGCCAGTAGTGTTAAGCTTTAAGAATTCAGTAAGTTTGTTCAAATCAGCTGCTGTGATATTATATGAGCAATAAGTTACAGTGGCCAGATGGTACAGATTCAATCAGTGGTAGGTCTTCCTGTGGGCTTTATTCTATGTTTGGAAAGAACATGAGTGAAACAGACGTTGACTGGTCTCATAACTCAAATGGTAGGATGCCTCACGGATCTGTGAACAGGGAATAGACGCCCTTGAGGTGCATAAGTTCTGGTGTTTATCTTTCCTTTTGCTTCCACATGACACTCACACACACGCACACACGCGCGCGCGCGCGTGTGGGTGCACATTTGACCCTCACACAAGACTGAGGGAAAATAATTTAATACTTAGCTACTGCATATTGTTTCTATGTCATATTTTTGTAATTGTATGTTATGTAAGGTATTTTGAAATTAAAACAAACACTGAAAATTCAAATTCAATTAAGATTTTAGTTCAAATCACACTAGCTAAAATATATATTGCAAATGTACTCCCCCCCATCCTGAGGTGACTTACAGCAGATACATATTCATAATAAACTTTATGATGAAGCACAGCCCCCGCCCCCCCCCAAAAAAAAAATACTGTAAAGTGTTGACATCTTTTAATTTTAATGTAGTGTGATTGGATTATTAATAAATGTAGCATTAAAAACAACTTTTAAAAAGCTTGACTGCAGTTTAGATGGAACTTTTTCCCATCTGCACTACAAGCAAGTTTTTTAAAAGTTGTACTTGTAGTGATTAATGCTCCTTTTATTATTTTCGAAAAATGTTTTGTGCTCTATTCTTGTGAGTAGGATTAATTTCAATATAATAAAAAATGTTGTACAGTGCCCATAATGGGTGGCTAGAGCCATAATCAGGTGGTAGAGCGGGTTGTACACTAATCGTGTGGCTGGCGGTTCGATTCCTGGCCCACGTGACTCCACATGCCGAAGTGTCCTTGGGCAAGACACTGAACCCCAAGTTGCTCCCGATGGCAAGCTAGCGCCTTGCATGGCAGCTCTGCTACCATTGGTGTGTGAGTGTGTGTGTGTGTGTGTGTCTGTGTGTGTGTGTGTGTGTGAATAGGCGAATGTGAAACAGTGTAAAGCGCTTTGTAGAAGATTAAAAAAGTGCTATATAAGTGCAGATCATTTACCATTTAACCTAATGTACAAAAAGATTGCTAAAAAGATGCTGTATATACTTTTTATTGTAAACTGTTTATATTGCTTATCTGTATTACAAAGCAAATCCTTCCAGTTAAGGCTCTGTCCCATCATAATAGTTATATGTATAATTCTTATAATACTAAAAGAAAGTTAAGAAATGCTACCTTTAACATGCTATAAACGCTTTTTCAGAACTAGATGCACCTACTAACCTCTTGGTCAGAGAAGTGACGGAGGACTCAGCGATGGTGTCATGGGACAGAGTCCAAGCAGAAATAGATGGCTACATATTGAGCTATAGCTCTGCTGATGGCTCCAGTGATGAAGTGCAAGTGGGAGCAGACAGCACTTCCTACCAGTTCACTGGTCTGAGGCCAGGAGTTACATATACAGTCTACGTCTGGGCCTTCAAGGGCACTCGCTCCAGCAGAAAAACTACAACAGAAACTGAGACAGGTTTATTAAGCGTCTTACATAATTTTCTTTATCTTCTGATTCATCAGCTAATATGAGTGAAATTCTGGTTCATGCTACTGATTCCATGGGTTTCTGAAACATTCAGTCTCCAAATGAAATGTGAAAATTTTGGTATACCACCCCTAAAATTACCCTGGACTTATCTGTATTACAAAGCAAATGCTTCTAATTAAGGCTCTGTCCCATCATAATAGTTTGGAAAATGGACTATATCACTACGAATAGTGAAAAGCAACATAAAAGTAAAAAGAAATGCTGCCAGATTTTGCATCACCTTTAACATGCTATAAACGCTTTTTCAGAACTAGATGCACCTACTAACCTCTTGGTCAGAGAAGTGACGGAGGACTCAGCGATGGTGTCATGGGACAGAGTCCAAGCAGAAATAGATGGCTACATATTGAGATATAGCTCTGCTGATGGCTCCAGTGATGAAGTGCAAGTGGGAGCAGACAGCACTTCCTACCAGTTCACTGGTCTGAGGCCAGGAGTTACATATACAGTCTACGTCTGGGCCATCAAGGGCTCTCGCTCCAGCAGAAAAACTACAACAGAAACTGAGACAGGTTTCGGAAATTTCTCTTGTATCCTCAAAAACATTCTCAGGGTTTTTGTCTCAAATTGTAACAGTTTATATAAAAAGGACAGTATACTATTTTTAAGGTAAATTATGAATGACCAGACTTAATATATAAACATCAACTAACAACACTGACTCTATCCATAGTTATAATTGGTTCTAAATTGGTTCCAATACTCAGAATCTCTCTAATCCACATTGTTGTTTTCAGACATGATTCTCCTTCTGTGGATTTATGAAACATTCATTTTCATATAAAATGGTTACGATTAATTTTATGTCACTGGAAGTTGGTATTTGAGTATTTGAC
Organism: Ictalurus furcatus; assembly: GCF_023375685.1. NCBI lineage: Eukaryota > Metazoa > Chordata > Actinopteri > Siluriformes > Ictaluridae > Ictalurus > Ictalurus furcatus. Next base: position 5,465,710 of record NC_071261.1, on the reverse strand, counting down.
ATTTAAATAATTTGGTTAATTTGGACAATCAGTTTGCTCTTTCTTAAATTATTTATAATTTGTTAAAGCATACATTGTCATGCCATTTTAACAAACTGATCATTACTTTATATACCATATACTTTTATATCACACAAAGATATAAATCTAAGGTGCAGAAAATATATAATCATCTTATGATCCATAGTTACAGCCCTTTACTTAAACAGCAGGATTTTCACTTCCACAGAAAGGCTGTCAAAAGCTCATTTGGTTTTATACAGTAAATTGGTATTTAGAAGTGAATGGACATACTAATCGCTTGTCTGAGTGTCATGAGAAAAAGTCCAAGCAGTCAGTGAATGATGGTTACATGGTGAGCTGCAGTTTTGCTAACTGCTCCAGTGAGGAGGTGTAAATGGGAACAGATAGCACCTTCCACCAGTTCATTGGTCTGAAACCTGGAGTCTCTATGTTGTCTAACCTAACAGTCACTGTAGCGTACCAGTACCTTCATAGATAGAGCGCTCCTCATAATTACTTCAAATGGTTACATTTATGTGAAAGCAGACACAGAGTCTCTCCACAGCCTGAAATGTTCACAACAGCTAGCTTGGGTGGTTACTACAGAAACAATGACACCAGGGTGCACCGGATATATATATATATACATTTATATATATACCCCCTCTGTATTATTATTATTATTATTATTATTATTATTATTATTATTTTATTATTTTTTTTTAAATATTATTCTTAACCCACTCACCATGCCACAGTGCAACTCATAGACCATGACATTGTCTTGGATTAATGCAGAGCCAGCAGAGGTCTCTGAGGTCACCCAATTATACTGTAATGTATTTTTCAAGTAGTAATATGCTTTCATAAGCAGTTGGTGTTAATAAAATGATTGTTTCAACAAACAATTCTACAATTTCAGTTTCTCTTGGCTGTGGTGGCATACAGCATATGCATAATGCATACTCCATTCCAAAATGTACCAGAGATATTTCATGGAAAATAATGAGAACCAAAAAAAGACAGTTGACACCTACTGGCTGCACTGAAAACAATGAACAGTTATACTTCTGTTTCCCAAATGGATATTTTTCACAAATCTTGAAACACAGGAGTCACATAAAAAGTATTGTGGACAGGATTATAATGTTATTTTCATTAGTTAAATTGGAACATGGTAACAGCAGGTGAATCCAACAAACTGACAGAGTTGTGAAATAACCTAGAAACAAGCTGTACAATGCAAATGTGGAGACCTGTGAGTTCAAATTTGTAGTCTTGGACATACTCTTCTCTTGTCATGCCCAGTTCCTTACATCACTTAGTCTCCTTTGAAAAATATTAGCAAACTTCAACTTTGTATTTTCAGAAATTGATGCTCCAAAGAATCTGAAAGCTGTTGATGTTAAGAGTGATTCTGCAGCTCTAACCTGGACCCCTCCTCAGGCGCAAATTGATGGCTACATTCTTAGTTACAGGCCTGAAGACGGTAGTATGCAGGTATCTGGACTGCTAATTTTTATATATCTCACATCTTCTGTACTGAGCAGCATTTTATTGCAACCAGAATGTAAACAGTAAGACATCCATATGCAATGATACATTTAATATTCTGTGTAGAAAGTTATTTTTTTCTTTCTTAGACTGTTGAGAAGAACTTTGTCGCAGGAGATACCACAATTAGCCTCTCTGGTCTGGCCACAGGGAAGAAATACGTCGTCACTCTGATTGCTTACAGAGGCTCAAAGAGGAGTAAAGTGGTGGAGACCATATTTATCACTGGTAAAACAACACAGTTATACCTGTTTTAGAGTAGTAATGTGTGAAGATGTTTTGAATATGTGACTCGCTTCTATTATGTCATTAACCTGTAACAACATCCTGTATCCTGTTTTTCATCTTTGCAGTAGAAGCAGCCTATCATTTTCCTATGGACTGTGCACAGATCATGAAGAATGGAAAGATGAAGAGTGGAGTTTACACAATCTATGTGGCCAATGATCGCAATAAGCCAATGCAGGTGTATTGCGACATGACCACAGATGGCGGTGGCTGGCTTGTAAGTTAATGTAGAGATACAAATATAAAAAGCCCATATCTGGTAAGAAGAGGACAGTTGAATCTCATTATAATTCATACATCTTTTATAATAAACCCACTCCCATTATGTGTGATCTTAATACATAAAGTGACATTAGATAAAAATGTGTTTCTCGACATGCCGTTCTCTCTCTCCCCCTCTCGTCTCCTCTCTCTTTCTTAACCAAGGTCTTTCAGAGACGCAACACAGGCAAGTTAGACTTCATGAAGCGCTGGAGACAATACATGCAAGGCTTTGGGGAACTGACTGATGAATTCTGGCTTGGTACTGAAAAATTAATCTACAATGAGAATCTACAACTCTGCATTTTGTATTGATATGAAAGTCAAATTCAAAATTTCTATCATACCTGTTTGGGGAGAGCTAGGAACCAAAAAAATACTGTCATATCCTACAGTGATATACTGATGACACACTATTTGTTCTCAGTATGCAAAGTGTTGTACATACGGTATGATATCATACACTGTAATATTTTTGGAGGTTGTGCTTGGGAAGAAACAAGAAAAACAAACAAACAAAAAATGACTGCAATTTATTATCAGGTACTGTAACTGTGTTGTGTTGTGTTGTGTTGTATTATCTAGGCCTGGAGAACATTCATGCGCTGACCAACACGAGCACAAAATATGAAGTGCGATTCGATCTGGGTCTGGGAAGTGAGCGTGCTTACGCTGTCTATGACGACTTTAAAGTAGGATCAGCCAAGCAGAAATTTAAGCTCACTATTGGCAATTACAGAGGAAATGCAGGTAAAATGGAGGCAGAAAATATATACACACCAAGCTTTTCTTATATCTGGTGTAAATTATATACGATGTTACTTGCTAATAACCTCTTTTTGCCATAGGTGATGCTATGGCTTACCACCAGGGCAGACCTTTCACTACTATAGACTCAGACAATGACATTGCCCTGGGTAATTGTGCTTTCACACACCATGGTGCCTGGTGGTACAAAAATTGCCACTTAGCCAACTTAAATGGCAAATTTGAGGACAACAGACACAGCATGGTAAGCTTTAGTTAGATAATAGATTTTCAAAGGAAGAGGCATGTTATATGTTGAGGAATTGTGCAGTTTGTGGTTTACTTTGTGTAGTCTCTGGTGTAATGAGAATGTGGTGAAGATCCATTTGGTGCTCATCTCATAAGATGCTCAGCATTTAAATACACATGTAGGTTGATGGCCAGCAGAGGGCACCATCTCTGCTTCCAAAGTATTGCCTCCAAAACTGTAAGGGATAAATGTAGAACGTGATAAAATGGAGCAGGAGTGCACAAATCCAGAACTGCAGGGCTGTAGTCCAGTTAGGTAATTATCTCTATCCCTGAAGCTGGTGAGTTGACTGAGGTGTTTTTTAAGCAGAGTAATCCCCTGGATTACCAAGACCTGGAGTTGAGCATCCCTGATAGAGGGAGAGGAACATCAGTGCCCTGAATCTGTCCATATTTAAAAACCCTCACATGAGAAACTGTGTTCTACAATCCTTTCATACAGCGTAAAATGAAAATTTATCTTAAGGCGAGACAACAGAAAATATAGTGGATTTGTTGTTATGCGATTCACCTGGCATGACAGTAGAAAATTTCCGTATCGGTGAATCCTGATTGGTGTTTTTAGAGTCATGTTAAAATATGAGATGGCATTTCGTTAACAAAATCAAAATGTAAACGTAAAGTTTAAATTTAAAACTTACTTGTAGCTGAAAATCAGATACAGGTATTGCTGCAATATGAACCAACGTGTTAATTATATATATATATATATATATATATATATATATATATATATATATATATATATATATATATATATATATGTGTGTGTGTGTGTGTATGGAATTCTCAGATATTCTCAAATGTGATCAAGAGCCCTCAGAAAAGTCAAATTCAATCTTGCATGCATGTTTGTTGCAAATGCACACATATATTTAAACTATCTAACTAAATATACTTGTGTATTTCTTGATATATACTGACTTTATGAAAATATGTGAAATAAATATATTAATTTTGAGCAATATAGTTCTATTTCAGGACTTTACAAAAAATGTTTTCTTGAGTGGTAATTTTTTTTCTGAAAACTTTGGTTTAAAAATTATTTGCATCGTCACAATTAGTATTTGGAGATACTAACAGCTCATCTTCCAGGATATAACACACATTTAACTCTCTTTACTTGGTACAACTAGCCATTCACAATAGAAGCATCATTTAGTTGAGAAATAAGTAAGAATGTGACCATGATTTTCACTTCCTGCTGAATGTCATTAGGAGGCTAAATCTGAATTTCTCCTGAATCTTTACCACTAGGGGGTGAACTGGGAGCCGTGGAAGGGCCACCTCATGTCCCTGGACTATACAGAGATTAAGATCCGTCCGGTGAACACAGCTAGCCGAAAGAAGAGATCGCTCAAGCGAAGAGCAGCTGCCTAATGATCATTACACTGCAAAGTGAAATGACACAAAGGAAGTGAAAATTGAGATGAATCAAAATATCATATTATCTCATTAAAAAAAAATAAATATGTGGGTGATAACTGGCCTTTACAGATTACAGATATTGATACATATTATATTTAATTACAGATATTGTACAACTTTATAGCTTTATATTACAAAAATATCAAAAGACAAATATATATATTTTTTATTATACTTATTTGTCTGATTTAGCAATTTGTACAGGATAAGGCTATGGGATCATTCCTTAAACAGCTGTGGTATAGTTGGCCAATTTACCAAGTGTTAAGTGATATAATCCCAATGATTCATTCATAATACAAGGGGAATATAAACTGTAAATGAAATAAATAATTTCAACTCACACTTTATAAGTTCTTTTATCAACATTTCCTCAGTTTACAATTATTCTAGTGTTCATCATTCCAGAACTTGTGGAATAATGTCTTATACTATCAATTTGAGGGTTATTTTTTGTTTAGATAAAAAAAAAAAACAAGTATGTATAGCAATTATTATTTTTCAATGCTAAAAATCCTAAATGCTGTATAGTATTAGGCTTGTAATGTTTACAGTGTGAACTGTAGGACAGTTCTATAAAGGGATCTCACAGAAATAAAAATTCTTGAAATAAACCTATTTGGGTGTTTGTCATTATTATAATGATGTGAAAGTTCTCTGAAACAGTTTTCATGGTTTATGTTATTGGTAATATGCAGGTAACATAGTTTGAGTATCTGTATTTACTTGCATTCTGAAAATATTTCAGGCTAAGTGAAGTGTAATTGAAACAGCACAGGGAAATTTTTACGGTTTAGTCCTGTAGCATTGAACTGCTTTCCAAATGACTGTTACTGCTATCCTTCACCATTTTTCACCTTTAGAGACAGTACGGCATAGTCTTGATGAACGAATGGACTGCAGATATTAAAGGTGATTTTGTTCTTAAAGTTATGAAACAGTGCAATATAACAGTCTTTTAGAGCTCTCTACTCATGGCTGGTGGTATGAGTGCAGTGAAGTGTTTATTATTATTTTTTTTTTGCTGTCAATTTCAGCTGAAGTCCTTTCATTTATCCTGTAAACCTAATAGTGACGACCACTCTTCTGCTGTTGCTGGTTTAATTATGCAATTGCTTGTGTCGGTGTGCGATATGTAACAATGATCCTGTTAAGCTATTGAACAATAACACAGTGCTCAGTTTTAGATTTAAGCCAGTGTACCCTCATGTAAACAGTTTCCATAGTACAGAATGACATCACCAAAGTACAGACTCGGAGGAGCACCACAGGGTCCCATTTGGGACAGAATCTGTGACAAATCATATTTTATATAAGGCAGCTTCTCCTTGCTTAGCTCTTATTGCAACATGATGTAAACCCAGAGGCCACCATGACAGGGAGAAGCATAATATATTGGAACAACAACTATGGGCTTATATAAGGGCTACATTTTTGGAATGTGGTAGAAGGGGAGATCTGCAGCATGAATATGCATCTAACAAATCTGTAGCAATTATGTGATGTAACCATGTCAAGAATTAATCATACAATCACTAAATCTACCCACTAACCCAAACTGGCAATGCTAGTGTTCAGTCAGGAAATGTGGTGCAAGCCCATTCAGTACTTTAGAGGTCATTAGTAGTGTGTTATAATCAATGCAATATTTTTCTGGGAGCCAATACATTGTGGATAAGAGAGGGGTGATGTGTTCAAACTTTCTGGTTCTAGTAAGGAATCTGGACTGAATGGAAATGTATGATTTATGCAGCTACTTAACCATCCAGACTGTGTATTGTGTGTACTATGTGTGTGAACTATGTATTGGTATCCAGACCAATCCACATGTACTTCATTATATTTACAGTAAAGTGCCTTTTGGTATTGAGCAGCTATCTTATTTTGGTATCAAATCTTTATTCATTGCTATAGCTGATTATAAATCCTCATGTCATTCTGAATAATAAAATTATAATGAAACACTAGCAGAGCTGAAGTACTAAACAACTTATCACAATCAATTAGCTTTTTTATTATTATTATTATTTAATTAACTTAAAATAAATAAATAAATGAATATATATATATATATATATATATATATATATATATATATATATATATATATATATATATATATATATATATATATATATATAGTTCCCCATATTAAAACTAAGTATAAGAACTAAAGTCTGTTATAATTTACATATCAATTGATAACATATCTGAATAGGTTAAAGTTTTCTGCAAAGAAATGACATGCATATCTTCCTCTTTTTGTAAACACAAAGAGTAATACAGGGAATAGGCTAGGCTTCCTAAAGCTTCCTAGATGCTTACAAAGCAAAAATTGCCAGGTGCATATTTTAGTGTATATAATTCAGTTCAGAAAGCATTAGGCCAGTCTCACTCTTCTCTCACCAGAATGACACTGTGTTTTTCCACTCCTCCTGTAGTAGCAGGAGCAAGAGCTGAGGCAAAACAAGGAGTGCTTGTTTTAGTGGAGGAAGCCAAATCATGGTTGGATTAGAGTGACTTTCACAAACCAGGTTATTCCATCACACACTGTCTGGTGCTTTGGGAAAAAAAAAAGACTTTAGTTTTAGGGTGTTTCCATTTTTGGAAATAGTTACTCACTCACTTACAGCCTCTGCATCTAGAGGAACAGACATGTTTATGTGTAGAGCTGTTGTTCAGATTAAATGTCAATGAATAAAATAGATGCACACGCGGTTACTAGGGCAATAGGATTAATTCGAGAAACCTGATGTGCCGAGAAGTCTGAGAAGTTATATGAGAACATCCTGTCCAAATTGCACAGCTGCATTTACAAGAAGAGTTGCTCTGTTAGAAAGAGGAAATCTTATGCAAACAGAAAATAGAAAAATACAGCACCTTTATTTTAATTGTGTTATACACAAGACACTGGACTCTCATCATTTGCATACATCAACAGCATAGAGAATGCAAAAAAAAAAATACAAACAAAGAAAAATCCAAACAAAACAAACAAACAAAATAACCTTCATAATCACACACGAACCTGAAATTAACTTGCTCACGCTAATTCAACTGCTTTCGCTCATTATTCGCCCATATGTATTTATTCATCAAAACCTACACTACTGTACTAGTCAAAAGTTTGGAGACACTTGACTCAAATGTTTCTCGTGATCTAAAAAACCTTTTGATCTGAAGGCGTGTGATTAAATGTTTGAAATCTGTGTTAACTGTGCCAAAATGTTCATTTCTTTCATTAGAAAACTAACATTGTATTTCCAAAAAAAAAATTCTTTTAAACGGATAACTTGGAGTGAAATATTCTGAAAAGCAGCCGATAAGAGTCCAGCGTAGGTGGGAACTCCTTTAATACTGTTTAAAAAGCATCTCAGGGTTGAGAAATTGTATATCAAATCATTTTGATTCATTTTGGATTTTTTTATCATGACGTAATTCCCATAGTTCCATTTGTGTTACTCCAGAGTTTCGATGACTTTATTATTATTCTAAAATGTGTGGGAAGAAAAATAAAAATAACTAACGAGTGTGTCTAAACTTTTGACTGGTAGTGTACCTTCTCTGCCAGTGTTCACATGTGTCATGTTTTCAACTCTCAGTCTGTCTCATTGGAAGACACGTCGATTTGATTATAGGCTACACTGAATGGCAGAGCAAAAAATATTTGAGCGGTAAAATCAGTATTCTTATTTTTCATTCATGAAAATGAATTCAGCAAAAGTTATTTAAAAGGTTTGGCATCTTTTCATTTATTTCTTACAGAGCTGCTATTGCTGTACACGAGGGCTTTGAATGTTCAGGAAGCTCTTTTCTCTCTGCTCTGTCAGCAGTGTTGTATTTAGAAAGGGATGTTCACCACTATTGCACAAAATAATTAACTAAATTTGTTGCAAAGTTCAGGGTTAGGGGAAGAATAAGCTTTGTATCTTTTATGACCCCATTTACATAGTTCATGCTTGCTTAATTTCATATAAAGTTTCATAAAATTAAGTTCATCTAGGAAAATCATTCTAAATATCTAGTAGTTCTTAGTCAGGATGATTAATCTTATCTTATAATTTCGAACTCATCCCTTGAATGAGTGGAAAACTGTCTTCCATATTATAATACATCCAGTTGGCTTGTCTTACTATTAAGCAATGGAATTTATATAAGAGCTAGGCATATATGAATATCCAACCTGTACTTTGAAACAGATCATGGCCCAGTTACACAACGGTAAGGGCCAGTCTGTCTGGAGTCATGGGGTCCATTTTGACTGAAATCCACAAGTTCTCCTCATTCTGGCCAGCGTTCTTCTTCTTTTTCTTTTTCTTTTCAACCTGTGTCTCTGTCAGTGTGGCAGAATCTCTACAACAGCAACAATCACGTCCTCTGCAAAAGGATGAGCAGCAGTGACAGCAAACAACCAGAGAAGTGCAGAAAACAAGTAGAGGCAGCATAAGGAGCACAACAATACACACTGTGTTGTAAATGCCCTCGTTGTGTTTGGTGACCAAAAGTGTCCACAAATCATTGAAGAATTCAGGAATCTGCTCCTTCATGGTTCAACAAGAGCCTTGGCTCTCAGGAGGTCATATGCAGCTCAAACCTGAAATATCCTTTGTAGTAAACGGCCAGATGTTTATACCACTTCTTCCAGCTTTCTATAAGATCTCAGCTTTGTTCACCATAGAAACGGCAATCTTTTTTTCTTTCTTGTAGGCTCTTCTACTTAGTTCATTTCAGCATTATTGAGTGAGGAATAGCCAGCAGTAGAATTAGTGCTGCTCAGTCCTAAACCGAATGCACATTTATCTCTGGCTGTTTCGAATATCAGAGCATTTTTATATGAAGTCTGCCTTTGAGATCACAAAGGATTCTGATGGGAAGGCCAGTAGAGACAGTGGTTGCGTTGTGTCCAGCTCAGAAACATGCAGAATCAAGCTTCCACCTGCAGCTTAGTCCTTTCCACTTTGACTCTCCAAAGAAGTGATAGAATGCTGACTTTTCTGCAGTGAGAGATAGAGGGGTAGTTGATTAAAATTTAGGGCCCATGGTTGAAAAAAAACAACAACCAAAAAACAACAAAAAAGAAGGGAATGGTGTAAAGTGGCTAATGTGCACAAATCAGGAAGCTACAGTTGGAGCTACTTAGCAATCCTATTTATTTTCTTTTGATTTTATAGCATGAAACAGCACATAAGTATATTGTATATATAACTATTTTTGAGCATTATATAATTCATTTCAATATGTATACTAACAATACACATCTATGATAATACATATGCAACATCGTAAAATCCCTGTACTATGAATATGATGTTTAAAGATGGTCATTATTGTCTATGAAATAATTTGAGTCAAGCTTATGATTGTGTAAGGTTGTAAAACATTTTTGTAAACTCAAAACAGAAGTATTGAGAAATCATGGAAATTTATACCACATCACACAACCAGATAGCAGTGCACTCAGTGAACCACACTTCCCCAAGTCTTCATCCCTCTGTTAAATCTCACATTTAGCCTAAACTTACAAGAAAGTGTCTGTCTGACAGCTCTGCTCAAGGAGGTTAACCACTCTGGACGCCTCGGAAATAACAAATTAAAAAGGATCCATGAATATTAATAAGGACAAGTACTGATCTAGTTTATTCCCTTAAAGGGATAGAAGGGATGATGGACTCTCTTGCTTTTGTTTCAAAGGATGAGATTGTGTCGTCATATTTATAGGAAAAGTCAGTGATATTTTAATAAGGTGTAATGAATTATTTTCCCCCAATCCCAGTTGGTAGATTTTCTAGGTCAAAGTTCACCCTTCGCATCCTATCAACAAATTATTCATTTGTCTGGCTGTGTAATTTGTGTCATAAGTTGCATCATATACAAGTCTTATTTTCATATGACAACCAAGGGGTACTTTACCTTCTCCTAGGAAATGATCTAAGAAAAATAACCAGCTCTGTGATAATTTTACCCCAACAGCACAACACCTTCATAATTGTTCCATTTCACACCTCGATCATTCGAGCTTCTTCAGTATTGTAAACAGGAAACATGTCTAAACCACACATAAATCGAGGATGGGGCTTACAAATTGAACTAAATGTCTTAGTCACACACACACACACACACACACACACACACACACACACACACATACATACATACATACATATATATATATATATATATATGGAAGTGATGGCAAAAGTTCAGTGTAGTTAAACAGACTGTTTCGCACAAGTTCCGTCAGGTCAGCTCTGAAAGCAGAGTGTACAAATACACATATGTAATATGTGAGTTTTCCCCCAATTAAATTAACGTCAGTTAATTGTTTACCTGTTGTGTTCTTGCCTTTTGACAGATTTACAAATTATTTTTACTGACTCGCAGAAGGATGATCATTAATGTAGAAGAAAGGGTATTGTTTCCTTAAGGAAACTCTCTGTGCTCCTTACCATCATTTAGCTTCAACCCCATCTGCACACAGCTGTTTGGAGCCATGTACATAAATGGCTAGCTTTATTCTGAAACAATTACATCATTTGCTGCTCTTAAACCAATTAAGGCAATGTTTACACAAAGGGAAAAGGCCTTTGAGTTATATTAAAACACTAACTGCCCTCAATTTAGAAGTGGCCAGTTTACAATTCTGATCATTTTCTACTCCTAATATCCTACTTTGGTACTTACATTGATGTAAATTATACAAATAGAGTATAACGTTCTGTAAACAACTTAAGCCTCTTAAATGTTGACAAATAAATCTGAAGAGATGAATATTTAACAACAAGGCATATGCTTTACATACACATCATAGTCCTTAGATACATACATATGTTTGCTAACCATCTGTTATTTGCTACATTATTTAGAAAACAAGTTTTTCACCACATTCACACACAGAAAATCATTGTTACATCGGTGCAGTAGTAGAGATAGTTGAATGGAAACAGCATATGCTGAGAAAGCTATTCTTGACTCCATGTAAGTGTTATGCATGTGACTAAAAGCTGTACACCACAACAGAAACATCCTATTTCTCAGGAAGTCAACAACACCATCAATGCTCTGACCTTACCGTCTTTGTTCACAAAAGGTCAAGATGTTTTCTCTCCATCATAAAACCCTTCTCAGATCCTGATGCTGAAACCATGCAAGGTTGATCCTTTATTCACATGTTCACCTGAACACTGCATAAGTTAAGTCTTGTGCCTCCCTTTTGCTATGAGGAGGCCTAGAGTGGAAGAAAGACTCCTGTGTCTCACATGCTTGCATTCTTGTGGGTAGGTTATACACTCAACTACTCTGTGATGTCACTGAAGCAGAGAGGGAGGGCTGAAGGGGTAAAACCGTCACAGTATATGCTCATTAACATGAAGCACCTTTTAGGGAAAGTACAATAGCCAGCGTACATGTTTGTACAATAGAGGGGATAAAAAGATACTGAAATAGAAAGGCTCTTGAGTTTGATCTCATATATGTTTCATATAACTGCCATGAACCCCTAAGGATAAACATTTTTGATAGGCAAATTACTACTCTTACCCACTCTAGTAATGTGCTAAAACCATTTGTATGCTTCAGACATGATACATACATTTGACCACACATAATTTTAATCTTATAGTACGATTACAAAAAACATGACCTTTGACTTTAATAAGAACAAATGAATTCTGTCATGCCAGTTTCTGTTTTAGTCAGTTTTCAATTTGATTACGTAAATAAAAAATAAAAGCTATCACAGCTGAAGAAAGTTCACATGATATTTTAGTAGATGAAAAGCTGATGTTTTAATATATTTTCTAAAACACTGCTCAGTGGTCTGTTTGTGCTAAAATCGTAACACCATAAAACCAAAAAAAAAACCCCTAAACCTATTTTCTACACTCATCATAAAGACGTCAGCATGTCTGTACAGGATGCGGAACTGAAAGTATGTTTTAGGGTGTGTCTCTGGCCAAATGAAGCAAAGAGCTGCAAAAAAACCCAAAACAAAACAAAAAAACCTCTCTTTGCTGTTGAAGCGTCACCCCAATAACTATCATTGTGAATGATTATAAATGTATTACATAAAATACTTCATATTTTCAATCCCTTGACCACAGCCTAGGGGATGTGAAATCCTAATAGAAATATTGTGATGAACTAAATGTGCACCACAGTAAATTTGTTGACTTCAGAGGAAGTTAGACATGTATGCAGATGACAACTTCTCCAATATTTCTCAAAGCCCTGAATTTAAGACCAACCCGATGTTAGATCTCACAAAGCCATGTGGTACATACAAAAGACTACGTTGTTACAGCAAAATGAAGTGAGCAGACCTCCAGGAACCATGCCCTGAGCTGTTCTCCACCCTGATTACATCCTAAAGGGCATTAAAAGCACACTGCTTTACTGAATATGTCAATAAAAGAACATGCTGGAGCTCAGGTTATGGGTTCCCCTTTTAGTGAAAAAAGTGACAAATAAATCACACTGGCACTCTGTTTCGAGAAGCCAAATATAGCATGAGCGGCATGCACACTATGAGTCAGGCAAATGAAATGTATCGGCTTGGTGCTGTACTGTGAAAAGGGGTGGGGCTGGAGATAACATCATGCAATGCTCTTAAAAAAGTAATGCACATCTTACTTTCTTTCTTTCTTTCCACATGAAATATCTTACACTATGAAATGATGTGGAATGGTGTATTTATGTTACAGGTTTTCTCAAGAAATTGTGAAACGTATCATGTTCTTGCATTCGCCTCCCAGAGTGACAACAGGATTCCTCTTTTTCATTTGGGCTTTACATTAGTTGTAACCATTCATATGTCACAAGGCAGATGTGTTATCAGCCCCTGGAAAGGAAATGCAGTTTAATGTGAAAGACACAAAAGGGAATCAAAACCTGCACTCTGACTTGATTTTGTTCTTTAATAACTATTTCTATTACCTATATTTGCACTCCAAACTTTAGCTGGACAAGATTTTAATAAGTACTCATTTTGAGCTTAAGCTAATAGAAGAATAGAACACCTGTCAAAACCTTCGGAAAGTATTGACCAGTGTAGAACAAACATGGGGCATACAGCACAATCTAAAGCAGTAGGTATAAACAGTGCACCACATAAAAAAAAACAACGAAACAAAACAACTTTCCAAGAATGTACTCAAGCTTATAGAAAAATTGGTAGCCCTGTTCATTACAAACAGCACAACCTTTTATAGTAGGCCTGATGAATATTTAAGAAGGGGCATACTTATCAAGTATGATCAAATATTATCGTAAGTATTATCAAGATTTCTTATTGTACAGTTGTTAAAATCCTCTCATTTAGAGAACCTGAAAATAAGTAGTTGGAAATTTCCCACATGAATTCACCCCACTTTCAGCACAAAACCTCAACGACATTTTATTTTTGAGCTCCTACCAACCTCACTTCATACACCGATACAATCTCTGTCAGTGCTTGTTTGTGTGCATAAAGCTTTTCAAACTGCTGCATGGCAGATTCTAGTTTTCTATGCCTGTCAACACTGCCAAAAAACAAATGTGCTGAGAGTTATGGCAAAGTTTAACTCTCAAGATAATGAATTCATTCTTGGGTAAGAGGTGGGCTGTAATTATGCTAGATTTAATTTAGACTTAATCAACTAATGCTGCAAATGAAATGAAAGTAACTTTATATCACTCCTCCTTTTATCATTCTAACACCGATCCAGGGCATTACCCCTCTCCACCAGCAGAGGTTAGGGAATTCTTTCGCAACCTCTGCCTTTCCACTTCTTGTTCACTTGAAATCTATATTAATTACTTAATTATTATATTAACATACAAACATTATGGTTCTGTTTGGCCTGTTTGGATTGTAAAGTCTGTATTAGGGGTACTCCCTGGTTTGGATTTTGCATTAAAGCTCTTCTGCACATGGATCCTATCTCTCTGCAAGTCTGATATGTTGAGTGTTGACCACGTCGTCCTTGCCCAGTGGGCTGCTGCTGATTAGGGTAGAATTAGACCTTTTCTGTAATAGATTACAACATGCTCTCATCACTGACAACATCATTTAAAGACAAGGCCTCACAAATATTTTCAGAAACATCTTCAACCCCATTCAAAATGTTATGACACAGCAAATCACCTCACTATTACTTTATCACAGTTGCAATAATTAGCTATATTTTCCCTCACAATTTTGTATCCAAAAGGGTTTTAGAGACAGACTGTTTAAAGATAGCGGCCTTTTATGCTTTTTTATCTCATAAAAATGAGTGTTGTATTACTGCTGTGTGATTACTAATCAGCAATTCATTGTTATTTAGTACACAAGAACTCTGGTACATCAATGGTTTTGATAGATTAGTAACCATGGTTTCTATAAAAGCAAACTAACAAACAAACATGGTTAATTTCCCAAATGAATGGAATGCATTGTACAGTTACACTTTGCTTGGGTCCAGTTAAACTAGGCACAGTTTTCTATCTGCAATGACCTGTTTCTTCACTATTGAAAGTCTCTGGGCAAAAGGGGGAGGGAATGCAAAGTCTTTTTTGAAAGATAAACAAGCTGATAGAGAGATAGATAGATAGATAGAGAGAGAGAGAGAGAGAGAGAGAGAGAGAGAGAGAGAGAGAGAGAGAGAGAGAGAGAATTTCAAAGACCTCATGAATGGCTGAAAGAAACTCTAATTCAAAACTTATTAGGGTGTACTTAGCCTGAAGGAGTACTCCACTGTGGTTGCACCATATGCTTTGCTATCTCTATAAAAGGATAAAAGGCTCAAAACCTGTGCAATGCAAGATGGTTCAAAAACAAATTTTGCCTAAGAGCATCAGTTTCAGCATGGCTGGGAAGCTCTGAAAGCCCTCATTTGTACAGAGTGCCCTCTTGCTCCAGGCCATTGGAAGGCTTTTCTCTTCTATGTAATCTTCTGTCCTACAAACTACATTAAAGAGACAACAAAAAGACTATGATCAAAAGATTCAGACTTACAGAGTGCAATCTTTAAATTATAAATATTTACAGTTTTGTTGTTTTTCCTTCTGTAACGTATTTTGACACCTCTATTTCAAGAAACCACACAGAGGACATTGGGGGAGACAGAATCTTCTCACACTCTATCTCTGTGGGTCATTTAATTGGAATTGGGGTATTTTCTCAGTCTTTGGTTGTTTTTGGGTAGTTGTGTGTGACCCAACCGCTGGGTTAGTGGCTGGGCCATTTTCACTGACAGTTGAATCAATGTACCCCTCCCCCACTCCAATGCCTCAGCCCAGCTCCTTGGGTCAAACCAACTTAGCTCGGGCTGTTTGAATTCACCTCAGGTGGAAGTAGTGGTTTTCACATGGACAGACTTTTATTTGGAGAAACAATGATTACGGCTTACAGCTCATGGAAATAAAAAATCCAGTATCTCAAAATATTAGAATAAAGAATTTATAATACAGAAATGTCGACCTGAGAAGACTCTAATCAGATAATTAACTCAAAACACTTGCAAAGGTTTCCTGAGGCTTTAATCTCTCAGTCTGGTTCAGTACACACAACTACAATCACGGGGAAGATGAAAGTAAATTTTGCATTTCATTTGGAATTCAAAGTCGCAGAGTCTGGAGGAAGAGTGGAGAGGCACAGTGTGAAGTTTCCACAGTCAGTGATGATTTGAAGTGCCAGTCATCTGTTGGTGTTGGTCCATTGTCTTTTCTCAAGTCGAGAGTTGATGCAGTTGTCTACCAGGAGATTTTAGAGCACATCATGCAGTACAAGTTTTATGGAGATGCTGATTTCCTTTTCCAGCAGGACTCTGCACCTGCCCACAGTGCCAAAACTACTAGTAACTGGTTTACTGACCGTGGTGTTACTGTGCTTGATTGTCCGGCCAACCCGCCTGACCCGAACCCCATAGAGAATCTATGAGAGACAGCAGACCCAACAATACAGACGAGCTGAAGTCCGCTGTCAAAGCAACCTGGGCTTCCAGAACACCTCAGCAGTGCCACAGGCTGATTGACTCCATGCCACACCACATCGATGCAGAAATTTGTGCAAAAGGAGCCCCGACCAAGTATCGAGTGCATAAATTAACATGCTTTTCAGAAGTTTGACATTTCTGTATTATAAATTCTTTCGTTTCCAGCCTGATGAGCATCAACAAGTCCTTTGTTCATGCCATGATACGCTTCCATAAACGTGTTGGGAAAATAAGACTCTGATAGATCCCTGTTCTATAAATAAAACAGGGTGCTCACTCACACCTGATTGTCATCCTACTGATTGAAAACACCTGACTCTATTTTCACCTACAAATTAACTGCTAAACCTAGAGCTTCACATACTTCTGCCAATATTATGTAATATTGGATTATTTTCCTTAATAAATAAATAAATGACCAAGTATAACATTTGTCTCATTTGTTTAACTGGGTTCTCTTTGTCTACTTCTAGAACTTGTGTGAATATCTGATGATGTTTTAGGCCATATTTCTACAGATATATATATAAAAAAATTCTAAAGTTTTACAAATTTTCAATTTCAATCATTTGAAGAAAGTATAAAATAATACACACATAACAGGAGATACTACACTTAATCTTTATCAGTGAGCTATAACTAGGTTTCTATTTACAGCTGCAGAATTTCTGAGTGCAGAAAATTCTAATAGAAGCAAAATGATACCACAAGCACAAAAGTGATGATAGTAAAACTGATGTAACTCCACACCTATGAGACTATTACAAGTCATTTTAAACAGTGCGACAGATGAAAACAATGGCTATGTCTATAGGTGAATGGGAACTGATAATCTGCCTGAGGGTAAGGTGACATCCACCTTGATATATTTTATAGCTCCTGGAGGAAGAAAAGATATAAGATGCAATATATGTTACTTAAAAGCAAAACAAAACAAAACAAAAGCACAAGATAAAAATAGCTAACCCTACGCCAGTCCTAGATCTAATAAAACATTAAAAATAGTAAATACCTAAACCTACCTAATGTTTGGTCAAGTGAATGACATAAAGAAGCATTTCATAAGATCAACATATGAATAAAGTATAATTTATTACACACATAAGAGAAGATGCTACACTTAATCTTAATCAGAAAGCTATTACTGTAAAGCTATTTCTGTTTACAGATGCAGAAATTCTGAGCACAGTAAATCCTAATAGAAGCTAATGATGTCAGTATAAATACACCTGTTCTGAGTCTGCGACACCACTAAGCAAGCAACATGAAGACCAATGAGCTCAGAGACAAAGCTTGGAGAAGTAAAGATCAGGGTTGGGTTATATAATTTTTTTTTCCAAACTTTGAACATCCCACAGAACAGCATTAAATCCATTATAAAAAAAATATGGAAAGAATATGGCATCACTATAAACTTGACAAGAGAAGGCCACCCACCAAAACTCACAGACCGGGCAAGGAGGCCATTAATCAGATATTCTTTTCATCAGCAGGGACTGTAAAACTGGTAGGGATTGAAGAAAAGATGAATGGCACTAAATACAGGGCACTTATTGAGGAGAACCCGTTACAGTCTGCTAGAGATTTGAGACTGGGACGAAGGTTCACCATCCAGCAGGACAACGACCCTAAACATACCACTAAAGCTATACTGGAGACATTTAAATGGAAACGTTTAAATGTCTTGGAATGACCTAGTAAAGGCCCAGACCACAATTCAATTGAGGTCCAATCATGACTTGAAGATTGCTGTACCCCAACACAACTCATCTAACTTGAAGGAGCTGGAGCAGTTTTGCTGTGAAGAATGGGCAAAAATCCCAGTGCATAAATGTGCTAAGCTTGACTCGATAGTATACAGTTGTGGAAGAGGAATGACTCTTAATTACACTGTGTCACCCATACACAACCTGGTGTCACCCAAAAGAGGATGGGTTCCATTTAGAGTCTGGGTCCTCTCAAGGTTTTGTCTTCATGCCATCTTAGAGAGCTATTTATTGTCACTGATGCCTCTGGCTTGCTCATTATGGATAAATTTAAATGTTTATCTGGATCTCTTGAAAGCTGCTTTGTGAAAGGTCCATTGTAAAAAAAAAATAAATAAAATGCTATAGAAATAAAACTGAATTTAATTAAACTGAAGTTTATATCATTACAAATATATATTAAGATTATTTTGAAAATAATTTACACTATGTATGTACATAGAATATATAAATGCATACACACACACACACACACACACACACACACTGAACAACCATAGCATTAAAACCATTGACAGGTGAAGTAAATAAAATTTATTTTCTTGTTACAATGCATAGCTGCAGACCGGTCAGAGTGCCCATGCTAACCCCTAAGCATCAGAACTGGACAATGGAGCAATGGAAGAAGGTGGCCTGGTCCGATGAATCACATTTTCTTTTACATCATGTGGCTGGACAAGTATGTGTGCATTGCTTACCTGGGGTCTCAATACATGTATGTCAGCACCACGTCGGTTGTGCCTTTGTCAGTGGATGTTCGTTTACATCCATTTCTTGGTTGGTCTGCAACACGTCCTGTCATTTTGAATTTGCCAACAAATTTGGCAACAATATTGTTGCCAGGAAGCATGTGGTTGTCATGTTTCCTGTTAAAGTTTATCGTAACCTTGCGACAGCTTCCTGATCCAGCCATGAGAATCATTTCAATATGCTCTTCTTTTGTCAAAGGCATTCATAAAGGCTATCTGGATATATATATATATATATATATATATATATATATATATATATATATATATATATATATATATATATATATAACTAAGTATGAATAATGTATATGATATCAGAGCAATTTGACAAGGGCCAAATTGTGATGGCTAGATCACTGGATTAGAGCATCTTAGCGTAATTAGAAAGCCTAATTAGAAAGCTATAGATAATATTTCAAAATTTACATTAGATTGCAATCAGAAGTTATTACAAACACTCTGTAGTCTTTCAAAGTGAGTTTTGAGCAAAAAATATGCTGATGCTTTGTGGGGGAGACTTTTTTGCCGTGCCATCATGATTCATATCTATACAACCCATTACGTGTTTATGATTAAATTACTATTAGCACAAAATTGAGCACAAAGTTCTTCATAGGTCTAGCCTCTTAATTTTGCTCTCAAAGTGCACCAGATATGTACAAAATCTTCTTATCGCCGAACCCTCTCAGAGGTCCACCCACCACAGTCTGAAAGTACTGGCACAGTAAGGCCAATTCTCTTGCTTTTTTACTATACACTGAAGACATTTGGGTTCGAGATCGAAAGATAAACACGAGACATTAAATCAGAATTTCAGCTTTCATTTCCTGATGTTCACAGCTAAATGTATTAAATATCTTGCATTTAGATGTATTAAAAATATGGTAGAGAAAACAATGTGTAGGTGAGCAAAAGGAGGGTCACTATGGTCACAGATGGTCTAAAAAAAGTACTGACTCATAATCTGGTATAGTCTGGTGCAACAGAAAAGAGGATGGGTTCCCTTTTGAGTCTGGTTCCTCTCAAGGTTTCGTCCTCATATCGGGTCAGTGTACTTTTGTGTTCATTCAATTTTCTATTTTTAAATCTGAAATAAAATTTGTGAAAAGGTCGTTGTTTGTTTGTTTGTTTGTTTGTTTTCATAAGAATAAATACAGCAACCATTAAAGGCTGTATTTTGCTTTCAGAAACATTCTGCTTATTTAACAAACACAATATACTATTCATTTTCATTTTTTTTTTTTTAAATAGCAGATCATTTTTACTTTCAAAATGTTTAATTTAATGGCATGTGTTTTGACCTGCTTGAAGGACATAGTGCTGAAAGTGCTGCACCCCAAACTTTCAGGATTCTTTTAACTGTGCAGCAACTGTTAAAATAATAATAATAATAATAATAATAATAATATAGCCTAAATAATTTAAGAATTAAATCATTTTGACTAGTTTCTGAGTTTGTATGTCAGAGATAGTATTCCTGTTATGATGCAAATTATTATTATTATTTTTAATTTATTAATGAGCAACAGACTCATTATGAGTTTAATGTTGTGGATCGTTCAGAAGACTCGAGTCTCCAGGACAGAGGTGTTTACGCATTACAGTTTCTCATTAACATGGCAAACTGCACTTTTTGTCTCATTAACTTCAAGAAAAAGAGCAAAAATAAACCCTGGTGAGGGAACAACTGTATAAACTAACTTCTTTGTAGGATAACCTACTGACCTTTACAAAGCGCATTGGGACTCTTTCCATAAATGTTAAATGAATGTCTCCTAACTACGGAAGCCTTAAGCGGCCATGCATTATTAATATTTTCTTTCTTGTTTTCTTGTGATCTCGACATAACATAAATTGTTTTCTCATGAGAGCGCACAGTGGCTTAGTGGTTAGCATGTTTGCCTCACACCCCCAGTGTCTGGGGTTTGAGTCCCGCTGGGGCCGTGTGTGTGGATTTTGCATGCTGTCCCCGTGCTGTGGGGGTTTACCTGGAGGTTTCCTCCGGGTACTCTGGTTTCCTCCCCCAGGTAGGCTGATTGGCGTGTATGTGATTGTGCCCTGCGATGGATTGGCACCCTGTCCAGGGTGTACCCTGCCTTGTGCCCCATGCTCCCTGGCATAGGCTCCAGGTTCCCCCTGACCCTGAAAAGGAGTAAACGGTAGAAGATGGATGGATGTTTCTCATGATCTCCACTTAAATTTTCTGTGTACTCGACATCCATCGTCCCAAAGTCAATGGGGTTTATTAATGGGTTTTTGATTAAATGCCTGAAATAAGGTCTGTGGTTAACACAAGCTGAAGATATTTTCACGTTTTATTCTACAGCATAAACTACATAAGTAATTCCCCACTGATGATTTTTTTTTTAAGCTTTTACGTGTCTTGAAAAAGGCGGTTGCTAACAAGTGGATAAATAGGACTACGGAGGTTATCAGAAACATTAAACGTCATCATGCCGAACAGGAAAAATCATCTACTACAGCCTCGTTGTGTTTATACTCATGTGCTTGAAACTATTCCAACTTCAACTTTCCAACTTGTAGATGTATCAGTTTATAGTATTTTCCAATGGTAGTGTTTTTAAGTAAAGATTGAAAGAGCTGTCGAAAGCGTAGTGGTAGTGACGTTGAAGTCATGCGACCGTGGTGTAGTTCATTTATAGCTTAACTTTAGCTTTTTACTTCTGCCGATTGTATTTAGGCTTCAAATTCATAAAGGTTATGTCCCTTTGTGAAGATTAGCTTTATGAACAAAACGTGCAAGAATCATAAACTTTTGTTGGTTACAGAGCTTACTTTCTGCAATAATCTAAAACTCAGAGGAAAAATCCTATTGGACTTTTGTCGAGGGAACCAGGGTGATGCTAACTTCCGAGTTGGCCTACAAAAATACATCTTCCCTGCAGGATTGGTGACTTTCACAATAGACATATATAGACTCCCTATTGGCCACTTTGGTTCGTTGTTGGGGTACGTCAACATGTCCGTCATATTGATCCGGGCAAGACTGCTCTACAAACAAATACAAGTAAATGGGGGAGCTGTGGTTTTTCTGCATAAAAAGCAACATTTACATTTCTCAACCGATTTCAATGGTTTATGATTCACGTGGAGTAAAAAAAAGTTTGTTCCCCCAGTAACTTAGCATATCGTTAGTTAGACTTGGAAAATTATTCCTTGTCATAAAGTATCGTCAAGCATAGACTTGGCTTATGTTTCGTGGTTAATAATTGTGGAGACGTCTTGAATTTAATATACATGAAATGTGCATAGTTTTTTTCAGTTGTGGAAAGGACTTTTTCCTGTCTTCAACCCCATAATTTTAGCTTTTCTTGTTCTCTAGGTCAGAACACAGCTCGTTCACTTTGAAATACTGAAAAAAATTAAAAATAAAATTAAATTAAATAGTGCATCTTTAAGTACTAATAATTGACCATTATTGAGAAAATTCAACAAAACTGACAAATACAAATCAAATAGTGAGAAAATGGCAGTCAGTCTGCTTTCTATATTTTTTATTAGCAATAAAAGGATACAGATATACTCTAAAACAGACTGTATAAGATAATTATAAGATAATCATTTATGGATCCAGTAAAACATTTACAGTTACAGCAGTAAAACATATATGGGATAATAATAATAATAATAATAATAATAATAATAATAATAAATGACAAGCTATCAAATCATTATAGCCTATACACCAACTGTTTGGAGATGAGTGGGGAAACTGTGGACAGATGGTTTAGCTCTATTTCTAATCCTGACAGTCTGACCTGTCCTGTCAAAGTCCTCTGGTTTGAAGTGCTTACTGCATAGCACGGAAGACTCATTTGCAGAAACACCTTCCCTTCTTACAGCTACTTCCCACTGCCTCCTCAACTGTCTTTCTTTGGGAAAACTTCTGTGTGAGAAAAGTTAACTAGCCAACTAACTACAGTAAGATTCACAATGTCAGTTGCTCAGGTGAAACGAGGAGCTTGTCATAAAAGTCAGTTTGGAGAATAACCAGCAATATAGATGACAATGAGCAATTTAGTTTAGAATATAAACTATAATATAAGCTGAGGCTTACTGTTGACCAATATGGCGGTGACATTGACGTACGATCCAGCAGCCAACGTGGCGTCTATATTTATATGTCTATGACTTCCACATTAGCGTCTGACACTTGAGAAGGGGACTGCCCTCTATCTTAATGCAGAGATAAAAATTCATCTCTACAGCGGGCAATTATTAAATTTATGATGGCGAAGATACCAACGTGCATGAAACACCAGTCCCATTCCCGAGATTTTCTCGGGATAAAATTACGTCATGAGAAAAGAACTTTTTATTATGTCGAGATCACGAGAAAATGAAGCTGTAATCACGAGAAAACAACAAAGAAAAAATTTGTAGTGTATGGCCACTTAGGGCTTCCATACCTAACAGAAATCTTCGCCATATCACGTGAAAGAAACTATGTAAGATTCTACCAATATTCATCTATTAGCAGGATATCACCCGGAAGGGCAAAATACCTTAAAAAAAAAGAGTCAACTTTAAATAAAAAGAGTCAACTTTAAAATGAGTCTCTTTTAAAAAAATAATGAAGTCAATTTTAATTAAAAGCTGCCAAAATAAAGAGAATGCTCTATTTCTGGCGTAAAAGAAGCACTTCTCTTTCTAGTGTGAGTTGCAAGCTAAATGCTAACTAAATACGCAACTGGATACCGTTATCAGGTAAATATTATTGACCTATGGTAAAGGGACAATGTGTGAATCAGGTGTTACTGTTACTGTACAGGTATGCGCTTTAAACATTGTGGCAACATGCCTACTGTGATGGTCAGGTGTCCACATACTTTTGGCCATATAGTTGTAATCAGTGCTTAATTTATAAATCTGCAGGTCCTGGAACAATAAGAGGGTAATAATCCGTCAGGTCCAGGAAAGGTCCCTGTCTCTGAACTAACAAACACTTAAAAGTGCTTCTAGATTGTCATATAGACAATGATATTCAGTGCTGATAGGTAGGCCTATGTAATTGATCACACTGGTACAGAGACCTAAAGAGTTCATAACAGTGAGTATTTTCAGTAGAAAGGGAAACATTTATGGATTGCACATTCAATCAACTTATTTGCAGTCACCTCAGTTAGCTACAGAGCACTTTCGAAAACAGAGCTACGTTTTATACAGCAGGCCTACTTTAAATAAACGAACGTTAAATGCACAACATAATCAAGAAAAAGTGTCTTACCTAACACAAAATATTCCACAAAGCTGTCATGTCAGTGTCCTCCTCACGCACACAAATGGCTTGGGATTGAATTTTGTAAGCGGTGGACCCACGATCTTCAAAAACATCACAGACAAGATGGTGGGGATGAGAAGGGATTCACGCTGTGAGCTATAAATGAGATTGATTTTGGGGAAACCCTGCTCACGCTCCACTCGAGATATGGTATGGTATTCACAGTAGTCAACAACTGCCTCAGTCCTTATGGAACTTTCTGTCTATTTGAGTCTTTGGTTGCCGCCACACACGCTTGACACCATCTGAACCAAATAAGTTTATCTTGGTCTCGTCAGACCACAGGACATGGTTCCAGTAATCCATGTCCTTAGTCTGCTTGTCTTCAGCAAACTGTTTGCGGGCTTTCTTGTGCATCATCTTTAGAAGAGGCTTCCTTCTGGGACGACAGCCATGCAGAGCAATTTGCTGCAGTGTGCGGCGTATGGTCTGAGCACTGACAGGCCCACCCCACCCCTTCAACCTCTGCAGCAATGCTGGCAGCACTCATACTTCTATTTCCCAAAGACAACCTCTGGATATGACGCTGAGCACGTGCATTCAACTTCTTTGGTCGACCATGGCGAGGCCTGTTCTGAGTGGAACCTGTCCTGTTAAACCGCTGTATGGTCTTGGCCACCGTGCTGCAGCTCAGTGTCAGGGTCTTGGCAATCTTCTTATAGCCTAGGCCATCTTTATGTAGAGCAACAATTCTTTTTTTCAGATCCTCAGAGAGTTCTTTGTCATGAGGTGCCATGTTGAACTTCCAGTGACCAGTATGAGGGAGTGTGAGAGCGATGACACCAAATTTAATACACCTGCTCCCCATTCACACCTGAGACCTTGTAACACTAACAAGTCACATGACACCGGGGAGGGAAAATGGCTAATTGGACCCAATTTGGACATTTTCACTTAGGGGTGTACTCACTTTTGTTGCCAGCGGTTTAGACATTAATGGCTGTGTGTTGAGTTATTTTGAGGGGACAGCAAATTTACACTGTTACACAAGCTGTACACTCACTACTTTACATTGTAGCAAAGTGTCATTTCTTCAGTGTTGTCACATGAAAAGATATAATCAAATATTTACAAAAATGTGAGGGGTGTACTCACTTTTGTGAGATACTGTAAGATTAGCATTTTTATTGCAGTTTTTTTTTTTTTTTAATGTTGTTCTATTTTACTTTTGGTGAATTAAAAACTAAAACGAATTGTTTTGAGTTGTGGGACTTTAAACATCCAGCTGCAGTGGTGGCAGTGTTCTGTTGATTTGTCTTACCGTGTCAGATATTCCTACCCTAGCGCAAAATAATTGAAAATAAGTCAATGTAATTTTGAAGACTCTTACGTTTATGCTGTTTTTCCCTTCGCACTTGTTTCCACATTCTCTGCTTGGTTTTCCAAATGTTGTAGTTCGAGTTTCATGTAAATCAGGGCAGGCTTTAGCGTCACAATTAGTGCACTACAGCTCCTCCTTCTTGCTGTACAGTAAATAAATGAAAAAGCACAAAGCTGGTGTACATGCTTCTGAAGAAAATAACAACACATTTTGTAAGTATCTAAAATGAAACTAGTGTTACTAAATAAGTAGACATTCTATACATTCTATACCTGTTGTTTTTTAATGACCAGGGGCAGGTATGCATCAGTGACCTATATAAAAATATACATGGATAAAAATAAACTATTTGTTTTTGTGAGGAAAAAAATCATCTTTATCAACTATGTGACGCTTAGAATCAGGTTCTATGTTTATAAGTCATTTATACAACCGGCCGATTGGAGAGAAAGGCCACCCATAGCATAAGAATAAGTAATTTCTTTTGCAGTTTGAGTCTTACTTCATCAGAACGCCACCCAGTTCCTTGCAGTGATTGAAAAGAAGAGTCATGGAGCTTATATGGCCCAACAACTGCTTATACCTGATCAGTGATGTTTGCAGCCCAGACCTTTATTACTACAAAACAAAGACAGTGTTGTCAACAGTTTTTCTAATTAATCAATTTGACAGGGACAATGAACCAACATAAAATGCACTGTGCAAAGTGAATGTGCCAAACAGTCAAGGCCATAGGTTTGGTCTTTATGTTGGAACAGACAACAACACACCCCCCCAACAGAAGCATATAATATGAAAAATAATGTGATTGAGTATGATGAACTATTAGGAGGGACATTTCTGTCCTCCCAAAATACTGGTAGGGAGCTACCATCCATATGCAAACCTATGCCCAACAGTCATCATATAAAAAGTGTGCAGGACAGCTAGAGGAAGTGGATTTAACTCAACATTTTATGTTGTCCAAATTAAAAAAAGAAAATAATGATAATTTGGTGGCTGCAGTTTCAGTGAGCTTTGATTAACAAATACTGTTCATCTTTGTTCATGCATTTTGATCTTTTTAGGCATATTGTGCTTTTATTATTTATAGGGCTGTGTCTTGTTTGTATGATTTATTGGTTATGCTGTCTACTTCCTATAAATAACTGTGACCTGTGACTAACAGGTCAAAATGGCCACCATAATTTAAACACTGCAGGCATGCAAACATAATGCCAAGAACGAACTAGTCAGGTAGGTCAAACTGGCAACTAATGATGAACGGAGATCTCTGTAGATATAAAACCTTCTTGTTCTTCTGAGATTTGTTTTACATCTAATGGGAACTTTATTACTGGTTCTTCATCTGTTGTGGTTAATTTTACCTCCTTGATGTAGCCATATGTTTGGTTAAGCTTTTTAGGGGCAACTTGAATAACGTAAGGTCTTTGTAATGCTGAATCTTCTTGGAGCTTCTCAGGATCATTTACCTTGGTCACAGAATGCTGAGGGCTGATTGTAGGTGCATCAGTGCAAGGAGGCGTCTTGAAAGAACTGTTGCTCTCTGTAGACCCATTGGAGACTGAGTCATTAGGCACCTTTCCAGTTTGGCTTCTTCTGTATGGTTTAATGTGACCAATGCTATATTTAGTTTTTAAAGTAATCCCTCCAGGTTTGTTTAACATGACAAGTTTACCACTGAGTCTCTCAATGATGTAAGGTCCTAAGAAGTCAAGTTCAATCCTTTCTCCTTTTCTTCCATGCTTCTTCATATTCATCAGAAGAACCTCATCACCAAGATTGTAAATCAAATCTTTATACCACTTCTAGACCCTTTTAGCATATGCTTCCTTCTGTTTCTCATACGATTTACAAATGTTTTCTTCTGCCTCATCGCTCTTCTTTTATCGGAAACTACATAATCACTAAAACTAGATTCCACAGGGAGACTGATGGTGGAAAGCTAAAAAATAAGGCAATTTAACTGAAACAATATAAATTAAATTTTGAAATATTTAAAATGTTACATGTGCCTGTATGTAATGGAAAGCCCCTGGTAGCATCAGAAGAGGTACTTTCCTGTTTTAAAAACATGGTTGGTCACTATTCACAAGAAACTGAAAGGAATATTAGTGACCATTATTGTCGGTCGTGCAACGAGGTCCAAAAAAATATGATCATTACCATTAACAGTTTAAGATCAAAGGGTTTATAACAGATGTTAAAATTGTAAAAATCTGTGTAATCAGTCCAGGGTACCAAAAATAAACATGATATTTACTGTATGATGAGATTTTCAAAAAAAAATAAAAAAGTTTTGCATCATCTACAGTACCCATGGGCAGTGATTTCAAGGCTAAATTTACTTTAAGCACAATCCTTCTGACATAGGCTAGTATGATAAATTGTTGAAATGACTCCATAAGCACACTCACTGATATTTCAACAGGAACCTCTGCAGGGAACAGTGCCACTCGCTCATACATTAGAAGAAAAGGGGAGTGTTTTGTGGTGGTGTGGACCTTGGGTCTTAAAGAAAACAAGGTAGCATCCAGATAGACATCCCAGTCATTCTTCTGGCCGTTAATCAATGTATTGAGGGCTCTAAAATGAAACATAAGTTGAACGTTTTTTTGTTTTTGTAGAAGGCTTATAAACCTGTTGTATGACAGCCTTTTTAAAAATGCATTTATAACTTGTTTGGTGCAATATTAACTTGGTAAATGGTCCATACTTATATAGCGCTTTTTTAATCTTAGTGGTTCCAAAGCGCGTTACACTGGTTCTCATTCATCCATTCACACACCAATGGTAGCAGAACTGCCATGCAAGGCGCTAGCTTGCCAACTTGGGGAGCAAGTTGGGGTTCAGTGTCTTGCCCAAGGACACTTTGGCATGTGGAGACATATGGGCCGGGAATCGAACCGCCAACCCTACGATTAGTGAATGATTAGTGGACAACCAGCTCTACAACCAGAGCCACAGCCGCCCTCTTGTGGAAGATGAGTGAAAATGTCTTAAAAGTTCCCCTTTCTCTTAGGGTTATGAGTATGTATTTAGTTAACAGTGTATTTAAATTAACATGTGGGGCATTTCATGCCTTAACTTTTCCTGACCTACACTAGTTACATACAATATTAAAACCTACCGTTTAATGTTGTCATTGGTCTTTTCATCCAGGCCGTTAGTTTGAGGATGATAAGCTGCTGTCACACTTCTTTTGATACCCAATATTTGACAAAGCCTGTGGTTAAGCTTAAAAAATATAGAACAAATTACTGTGAGCAAATGGATGAAAAGCTCCTTAAAACTGAATGAATATATGTGCAATGGAAAATATAACAACTCTTGTAAATCTAAAAATGAAGACATTGAGGCTAAACCTAAACCACTTTATTACTGATCATTTTTAAATACACTTACTTCATTTACAAATTCTCTTCCCTGATTGTTTTTAAAGAAAAGGCCTCAACCCACTTTGAGAAGTAGTCTGTGGCTGTGAGGATGTATTGAAAGCCATCCGCAGTTTCAGGTACAGTAAGGGTTAAATCAATGCCAATCAATGCCAATCAATATATATATATATATATATATATATATATATATATATATATATGTATATATAAAACGCCTCTGAAACCATCATACTCAGCACTGGCATCCCCCAGGGCTGTGTCCTGATTCCTCTGCTGTTTACCCTGATGACCCACGGCTGTTGTGCCAAGTATAATTCTAACCATATCATCAAGTTTGCAGATGACACGGCAGTGGTGGGGCTCATCGGCAGTGATGACGATTCGGCCTACAGAGAGGAAGTGAACCAACTCATTGTCTGGTGTGACAATAACAACCTTTCACTGAATGTCAACAAAACTAAGGAGATCATTGTTGACTTCAGGAGAAAACACACAGCACATACTCCTATCACAATCCATGGTAACGCTGTGGAGTACATGGAAGGTATTAAGTTCCTGGGGGTGCACATCAAGGACGACATGACATGGAATACTAACACCAACTCTCTTGTGAAGAGGGCACAGCAGCATGTTCACTTCCTGCGTCAGATGAAAAGAGCTAACCTCCCCCTGTCTATCCTCACAACCTTCTCTAGAGGCACTATAGAAAGCATCCTGACCAGCAGCCTCTCAGTCTGGTATGGCAGCTGCACCGCTTCCAACCAGAAGACCCTCCAGAGAGTTGTGAGGATGGCAGAGAAAGTCATCCGAGCTTCCCTCCAGACTATACAGGTCCTATACTGGTCATGCTGCATAAGCAGAGCCAATAAAATAGTCAAGGACTTCACTCACCATGCCCATGGTCTGTTTAACCTTCTGCCATTGGGTAAATGCTAACACAGTATGCAGTGCAAGACTGCCAGACTCAACAAGAGCCATCAGACTACTCAACCCCTTTAATACTACACAAACATGTCTGTCTGTCTTGAACTTTTGAACTCCTGAACACACACATTCCATGAATGTAAACCTTAAACTGCTGTTATTTTTCTGTGCAATAATTCAATTTCAAATTACTCAAGCATTTTATATTAATAATTTACTAGTGTGAAGTTTACAGGTACTATGTACAATAATTTATTTAAATTTATTTACTGTATATTTCTGCACATTTGAGCTTGGAGAAACACAATTTCATTCTGCTGTACACTCTTTGTTGTATGGCCTGAATGACAACGTTCACTTGACATACACACACACACTAATTTTATATATATATATATATATATATATATATATATATATATATATATATATACTAAAATAAATATATTAAATAACATATACCCAATTTTCAATGTCAACTGACATCGTAACAGTAAAATCTGGCACAGATGGCAACACGTGTTTTACGAATCCCTGCGTGCCCACCAATCAGAGAGGAATATAATTCTTCAAAGAGCATCCCGGCTTCCTCTTTGGTTTTAATCACTCTTCTACTTCCATTAAAGTTAAAACATGACTATGACAGAAGTACTGTAGACTAAAAGTACATTTGCCATGTTTGGAAAACAAAGATCAAGATGGCAACAAATGAATAATAAAATAAACATAATTGAAATTTAAAGTTAAAATAACTACCCTTTAGGTTGAATTTGAGTGCATATCTATGAATGGTTTGCCTTTTGGACTTTTCATGCCCTGATGGGTACGATCCCACTGACAGGAGATAATATAGTGCTTCTCACTTATCTTCTATAGCTGTTAAAAAATGCAAGAAAGAAAAAAACACCAATTAACAGATAAATTTAAAGAAAATAAAGAAAAAATTAAAATTATTTTACACCAAACAATCAAATAATTTTGAAATTCACTAATCAGTGATGCATGCCGCATATCTAGTCTAACTTTTGCATGAAATATGCTAACAAAGATCATCACTGATGCTAGCTGGCTTCATAAGAATGTGACTGTAAACAGTCCTCATTGCTGCTAGCTGCCTTGGTATAATAAAAATGAACATAAATAACATAACATAACATATAAAAAAAAAATGCCTTACAGGAAGAAATCCATACGCAAGTAGTAAAAATGAACAAAAATAGTGAAAAAACCTTACGTGAAGAAGTCCAAGCGCAAGTAATAAACAATTATGGGCGTGTTGTTCAGCGTGACAAAAATGACGTAATATTGAGGTGTGCATACACAGAAAGCTCTAATAGGACAATCCGACAGGTAGGATGAAATGTCAGGACACCTGATCCACATATACAGGTTCCAGAACGCAGGTGTGCTACATTTTGGAAGTGCCGGATCCTGTTCAAATTAAGCTCTGGTTTTAATACATGAGGTCACTAATATAATAATTATATACTAATATACTAATAGTAATGTGTAATCCTATATTGCAGAAGTCTGTACACTCATATGGCCTGCGATAACGTGTAATTCTATATTGTAGAAGTCTGTACACTCATATGGCCTGCGATAACGTGTAATTCTATATTGCAGGAGTCTGTACGCTCATACGGCCTGCAGTAACGTGTAATTCTATATTGCAGAAGTCTGTACCCTCATACGGCCTGCAGTAACGTGTAATTCTATAGTGCAGGAGTCTGTACGCTCATACGGCCTGCAGTAACGTGTAATTCTATATTGCAGGAGTCTGTACGCTCATATGGCCTGCAGTAACGTGTAATTCTATATTGCAGGAGTCTGTACGCTCATACGGCCTGCAGTAACGTGTAATTCTATATTGCAGAAGTCTGTACCCTCATACGGCCTGCAGTAACATGTAATCCTATATTGCAGGAGTCTGTACGCTCATATGGCCTGCGATAACGTGTAATTCTATATTGCAGAAGTCTGTACGCTCATATGGCCTGCGATAACGTGTAATTCTATATTGCAGGAGTCTGTACGCTCATACGGCCTGCAGTAACGTGTAATTCTATATTGCAGAAGTCTGTACCCTCATACGGCCTGCAGTAACATGTAATCCTATATTGCAGGAGTCTGTACGCTCATATGGCCTGCAGTAACGTGTAATTCTATATTGCAGAAGTCTGTACCCTCATACGGCCTGCAGTAACGTGTAATTCTATATTGCAGGAGTCTGTACGCTCATATGGCCTGCGATAACGTGTAATTCTATATTGCAGAAGTCTGTACGCTCATATGGCCTGCAGTAACATGTAATCCTATATTGCAGAAGTCTGTACCCTCATACGGCCTGCAATAACGTGTAATTCTATATTGCAGAAGTCTGTACCCTCATACGGCCTGCAATAATGTGTAATTCTATAATGCAGAAGTCTGTACCCTCAGACAGCAAGCAAAAGTTTTCAGCTATTCTTTTTGTGATTTTAATTACATAATTTGTAGTTTTATTTAAGTATATATATAAAAAAATCTGGAAATAAATACATAATTGCACATTGCATTAAATAATTTATTTACTGATTAATAAAATACATGTTAAAATGTGTAGTTTACAGTTAACAGTGGTGTTCCCGAAGAGAGGTGTGATTCCTGAAGTTATCACTCGCCTTCCAATCAGGATGTAAAGCCAATGGTAGAAATCAGGTAGTACACAGGGAGTTGATCATTTAGGTACAGCTCACTGTGAGGAGGAAAACACACAAACATGTACACATTATATATATAGCACATTTATAATGACCTTATAATGCAATAGATTTAATCCAAATTCTATTAAGTACTATTAAATAGAGTGTGTAAGCATATAGCTAACTATTCTGAATCTAGACTACTAGCTATGATAATACCACTGTCACTATACTAACATTAATAAACATTAAACAGTAATAAGCCACAATAAATTAAATACAACTAAATAAATAATAATGCGGCTACATGTGTCTTTAGGTATAGGTACCAGTAATAGGATCACGATTAGCTAAGGGTTAATTCGTGCTAGCCAACATTCAGTGGCGTCAGCTAGCTTAGCTGTTGTAGCTACCTAGCGCTTAGCATAGTTTCTGTTTACATTCTGAATTTTCCACAAATACTCCAATAGCATTAGCATTGCTACAAACATAGCATTTAAATTTCGAGTAGAGAACAGTAACACCAGATTCACACATTGTCCATCCATTCATCCATTTTCTATACCGATTATCCTACAGGGTCATGGGGAACCTGGAGCCTATCCCAGGGAGCATCAGGCACAAGGTGGGGTACACCCTGGACAGGGTGCCAATCCATCACAGGGCACCAATCACATACACATTCACACACTACGGACAGTTTGGGCTTGCCATCCTACCATGCATGTCTTTAGACTGGGGGAGGAAATCAGTGTACCCCTGCAACCCCCGCAACATGGGGAGAACACGCAAACTCCGCACACACAGGGCAGCGGCGGGAATCGAACCCCCAACCCTAGAGGTTTGAGACTAAAATACTAACCACTAAGCCACCGTGTGCCCTCACATATCTTTTTACCATATTTCAGTAATATTTACCTGATAACTGTATCCAGTCACGTATGCAGTGGAAATTATTTAGTGAAAATGAAAAGAGCCCCCTGCAGGCTCTTCACTACATAAGTCTCATTTCTTCCACTCTTCCATAATGCACCATCATCCGTGTATAATTATCTACCAACACCCAGGTCTATTTGTGAATAAATATCATTAATCATTATATTAAACAATATTGGAGTGCATACACTACCTTGGGGAGTTCCATTTTCTTTAGAATATACTTGTGAATATGAAATCTCAACTCTTACTTGTATGGTCCTATAAAATAAAAAATCTTCCATCTAATCATGCGTTTTTTTCTGAAATTCCCAATTTATCAAGTTTCATTAGCAAACCCTCCTTCCACAACATATCATATGTCTTTAATATAGCGAAAACTACTCCAACTATCACCTCTTTATTCACTTGAGCCTTTCTTATTGCTGCCTCCAAACTAATTACAGAATCCATTGTATTCTTCCCCTTCCTGAAACCACTCTGGTATTGGTAAAATTTGAATGCTATAAATAAGGCTATGAATAATTCAACATATTAATTTATTAAAACCCTATTTCCTCAAGAAAATACATCAGTCATGACACTACCATTCATTCCATGAGTTTGCAGAGGTTTGAGGTCAGTGCTATAGGTCTATAACTGCTTGATTGAGACTGATCTTTCCCTCGCTTAACGATCAGCACTATCACACTATTTCCCTGTTTCCCATATTTATTAAACATACCCAATATTGTCGTTAATGATGCTTCCGATAAATTTTTAATCATCTCAACACAAATTTCATCTTTTCCTGGAGAAGTCTGTCTAACCCCCGTGAGCGCACTCTTCGTTTCATATAATGTAAACTCTGGCTCTATTATACTACCTTCATACATTTTCTCATTCATGATGTTCCCTATATTTTCTCATTTCTTCCAAAATATTGTCATTACTATGCACCTTCATAAATGTTTCTGCTAATACTTCTGCTTTTTCACTATCTGTAACTGCTCATTTATCCTAATTTATTTGCACTGCTATATCTCTGAATCCCACTCATCTTCCTAATCATCCCCCATACAGTATATCATTAATTTCAATGTCTTCTCCAATGTTTTCACAGAATCCCTTATTTACCTCTACGATTCTGTATCCAATACCTTGTTTTATCAAAGTTGCTACTCCACCACCATTTCCACCTTCCTATCTATTTTCTGCAATATATCCATATAATGTATAATTTACGCATGGTTTAAGCCATGATTCTTGAACACATATGATATCTGGGCATCTTTCTTGTTTTAATATAAATTTCTTAAATTCTTGTCTGTTAGCATCAAGCTTCTTGCATTCCATTGCAATATTGTTAAAACCATTAAGAACCACCACATGTTGCCTGAGTGTTTCCTACCTGTTCCTTTATTTTTTCCATTTATTATCTCCACATTAATTCCCTCTAACTCAAAATACTTTTCCTCTGCTTTATTTATGACTTTCTGCTTGTGCAGAGCAATTCACCACCTCCGCTATAAAAGCAATGAATAACACTTTATCAACCTCCAGTGAATTCTCCTTAGTTTTTTTCTTGGCAATCCTTCATTTTCTGGGGTGATTCTCCTCTATTTTCGTTTGTTGTTGTTGTCTGTTCAACTTTCTTCAGGGCCTCAGCATATGTTAATCCTTCTTCCACTCTGACATTCTGCACTTTCAAGACTTTTGATCTTGCCTTGACATCCTCCATACCCTGCGCTATGCTCTCCCCCACAGTTACAGCATTTGGGATTTACACGTTGCTCACATTTTCCATATTTGGGTTCTCCTCCACATCTTGCACATCTTTGTTTACCCCTTACACACTGTTGCCACATGGCCATATCTTTGACATTTATAACATCTTAATGGATGAGGTACATACGGTTTGACCACATAGCTCATGTAACCTAGATATATCCTTTCAGGCAGTTTGTCCTCATCAAAATGAATCATCACAGAAAGACTATCCTTCCTTTCTTTGTCTTTGACATACTGAAGTTGTCTTCCCTCCTTTACTTCTGCTCCTGAAATGTTCTTTTTAATCCTTTCTGTTGTCACATCATTTGAAATTCCTGATATTACCCCTCTTACCCACTTCTTATCTTCTGGAATTGAACATATCACTTTCTTTTACCCACTATCATCGGGGCAACTGTGGATCAGGTGGTAGAGCGGGTTGTCCACTAATCGTAGGGTTGGCGGTTCGATTCCTGGCCCACGTGACTCCACATACCGAAGTGTCCTTGGGCAAGACACTGAACCCCGAGTTTCTCCCGATGGCAAGTTAGCACCTTGCATGGCAGCTCTGCTACCATTGGTGTGTGTGTGAATGGATGAATGAGACACAGGGTAAAGCGCTTTGGATAAAAGTGCTATATAAGTGCGCCATTTACCTTCAATCCCCATGCAATTTTCTGTCGCTTATTATCTTTACAGAATAACAGCAACTTCCTATCCCTTTTATTCACTCATTTAATAATAACAATCTACCATCAGTCTTTCCATATGAATAACTATTAAATACCATTATGACAATTTCACTGAAAAATAAATAAATAAACAAATTAATTAAAACAAAGTTAAAAGTAGGGCAAGAGTACACCTTATATGTTTTAGTTCAGCATGGAAAAAAAAAAAAACTATTTTAAAATTTTTGGACATATAACAACAAAAGGAATACATTAAAATGTATTATGGCTATCAACTACAGAAACTAGATTTTAAATATAGCAACATTTATTATTTTAATATTTCTGGCAAAAATAATATTTATAATATATTTCTGAATGAATAACTTTCTTCACTGTAAAACCATGTCAAACCAAACGCACTATATTAGAATCTCTTAATCCTATCAACTATAGCAAAACCTCATTTTTAAAAATATATATTTTAATGATTTTTTTATTAACATTTTCGTTAAATCAGTAACCAAATATGCTACAACACAGTCTATTATTCCTATCAATTAATGCAAATAGATTTTAAAACCTCAGATTTTATGCATGTTCATGTTTATTTACTTTTAAAAAAAGATAAAATGTAAACATCAGTAACCTTTTGAGTGTAGAAAGTACACATAAAATTCTATTTAATTTTATTTGTGTAGTATTTTTAACAGTGGGCATTGTCACACAGCAGCTTTACAGAAATATTTTGTGATAAAACCAAATGCACTATGATAAAGTATATTATTCTGCAGAATAATGATTATTTCTCATGTTTCTTAGTTTCTTATATGTCATATTTTAGGAACAGTGGATACAGGATTGTGGGTGCTATGGGTTGTTGGGGGGCTTATATTAAAATAAAAGCAACACTTATTTTTTTTTTTTTGTAGCTGCTGCAGTTTATAGAAAAAGCAGACTGTATGCTTTGGTGATGCTGGATGGGTGATGGTGATGAATTTCAGTGTTGCTCATATCTATCCCCTGAATGTTCTGTTCTCTCAATACCTTTGGCTCAATAATAATCATAGTAAAGCTTACTATGTCACGCACTAGCTCTTCTATGCTCTGATCCAACTTGAAGAGGACAGGTGCCTTGTTTTGAAAAATCAAATTGGATTTGTCAAAACATTATGGAGAAAGCATGTGTATATTTTCATTTGGGAGTCTTTCAGCCTCTTCTGAATAATAAAGACTGGCCACTGGAGGAACAGATGTTCCAAACCTTTCCGTAAAGAAAGCCAGTGCTTATGTACTCTCTGCTAGGCAACATTGCAGAACTCTTGAAACTGTTTTAGGTCTTCTGTTCATTTAGAACTTTTCTCAAAGTAGTAGTAAATGTCAATGTCAATCAGTTCTTCAGGTGACACTGAGAGCTCCTTAGCAGCAGTTTTGACACAAATGTTGACCAGGTGACTTGGACAGCTAATGCTGTAAATATGAGGGGCCGATGCTTTGAGAGTTATCATCTCACAGCAGTTGTCAATGAATTAGACCATTCATGGCTGTTGTCATGCAGTTGAATATGTTTTCAGCTTTGGCATCATTGCATTGCAACAATTGGATTTGCATGTCTACAAATCTAACTTTTACCTTATCCGGTGTTTCACCATAGTACCTGGCTAAAATGGCACATTCCTGCTCATACATGATGTTGTTTGTCAACCAAAATACTAGATGAACTTGTACAGATCCTCTGAACATTCAGGTTCTAGTGCCATGTTCACAAAAGCTGCTGTCTTGGTTGATGCACAGGCATAGTTTATTTATTTATTAATTTTTGCTATTTCTGAATCTGGAAACATTTTTCTGAATAGCTTGCCTGTGCTCTTACACACCTGGAATGGCAAGTTATGCTCAGTGATGAACGATGTAAAGTATACCTATTGGCCTTCTTTATGCTGAAAAGAACTGTGAAGTATTTGAGCAGTGTACCTTGCACTTAGCCTCCCTAATATGTTGTGGTCCCTAAAAGAAATAAAAGCATCAGGTGTATCCTTATTATATGGTCTTATGTAATAATATAATATAATATAATATAATATAATATAATATAATATAATATAATATATTATTCAACTCATGGAGTCGTTTTATTATTCTATAACAATTTTAAGCAAGTCTACAGGGAATTTGGCCTCATCATGTAGGACATCAATAGAGTAGCTGTTTAGCAGCAAGCCAGCTAGTTTAAATAACATTAGTTATGCTAATGAATGA
Organism: Ictalurus furcatus; assembly: GCF_023375685.1. NCBI lineage: Eukaryota > Metazoa > Chordata > Actinopteri > Siluriformes > Ictaluridae > Ictalurus > Ictalurus furcatus. Next base: position 5,427,407 of record NC_071261.1, on the reverse strand, counting down.
ATGACACGTGTTAAACTCACCTCAGCATGTTTTTACAGGCCTGAACTGATGATGGATGAACTGAAGAGAGAGAGAGAGGTTGACTTGAAAGCCCACCCAGAGAGAAAACTGATCTTTGGTCTAATTAACAAAAAATCACTCACTCTTTTGATATCTCCAGAGCCCATCTACTACTAGAAATGGTCTCTCTCTCTCTCTCTCTCTCTCTCTCTCTCTCTCTCTCTCTCTCTTGCTCACTCACAACAAAATAGATTTCTGGGATATTGTATATAATTTGTGGGCCTCAGGGAGCATCTATCAATATACGGGAGACTCCCAGAACTTCTGGGAGAGGTGGGATGTCTGATTTCTTCAAAGACAATCACCAAGCTCAGGATCGTTCCCAGGAGCTCAGAGCCGTAAGACAGCAACACTACCAGGAGTTATGCTTTTTGTCTGAAAAGTAGTCTCTTATATAATATGCTGCTTTCATTATTGACATACAGTGGGGGAAGTAAGTATTGAACGTAAAAAATATTTACATTTTTTCCTGTAAATATTTTTCCAATGAGGTTATTCACATGAAATTTTCACCAGACATCAGTATTAACTCAAGAAATCCAGAAATATAAAGAATTTACAACATTAAAGTCCATAAATAAAGGTATGAGTAATAAAGTGGAATGACACGGGGAAAAAGTATTGAACACGCTAAGAAAAAGCAGTTGTCAAAGGCAAGGTAAGGCGAGGAACCAGGTGACATGTGTAAGTAATTATACCCCCTATCTGTGTAAATTAATATCAGCTGGGTTAGTAAATTGATGGTCTATAAAAAGGCTTTTCATCACCAAGGTGTCACAGAAGAAACATCTCATGATGTTTATTTTTTATTGAAGCAAAAAAAGTTATCCAACACCTATCACCAATGTGAAAAACTAATTGCCCCCTTAAACTTAAAATCTGGTTGTGCCACCTTTAGCAGCAATAACTGCAAGCAAACGCTTCTGATAACTGGAGATCAGACTTTCACTTACTTCTAGGACTAGGATTTACTCGTATGCTTTGGATCATTGTCTTGCTGCATAATCCAGTTGCGCGTGAGATAACGGCTCTCACTGTGGTCCTTTGGAGTCTCAGATCTTTTGAAATAGCTTTTTAACCCTTTCCAGACAGATGTCTTTCGATCACTTTCTTCCTCATCGTTTCTGGAATTTCTTTAAATTTTTGCATAGTTTGTTACCACGTAAGACCTTTTAAACAACTTCATGCTGTTGAAAAAGTTCTATTTAAGTGTTGATGTGATTGGACAGGGTTTGCAGTAATCAGACCTGGTTGTGTCTAGTCCAGCTGAACCACATTATCAATGCAGTTTCATAGATTTGGGGAATTAGTACCTATGGGGGCAAATACATTTTCACACAGGCCCAGTTGGTACAGATATTTTTTTTTCTTGAATAAATAACATTATCATTTAAAAACTGTATTTTGTGTTTACTTAGGTTGCCTTTTATTTAATCTATGAAACAATTTAGTATGAGATATACACAAAAAAGAAGAAATCAGGATGGGGTAAAATACTTTTTCACAGCACTGTACATGTATACTGTAGCATATAATGTACTGTAATAGACCACTTTTCAGACAAAAACCTTAATGAAGGCTGTCAGGAATGAGTAAAAACTTAATTTGATTGTAAAATAAAAAATGTAATTGTCAATGTCCTGTAAAAATAATTGTGTTGGACAAATATTCAACACATTACTGCACTAGGCTAGATTTATCATTAGCAACACAACAGCAGGATGTTTTCTTTAGTCATATTTGTGGTGTGAAAGCTAGTAGTATACAGGTGCTTTTATTACAAATATCACAAACGTCCATCTTTTTGAGCTCATCATTGTTTGTACTTAATTCCTATGCTGCTGTATTTATATTTATTGCACATGAAGAGACAAATTCATATTAATATTTTATTAGTGTACAAAACGTATTAAAAAGGAATTATACAGCACGTTTAAGTCAAACTAGAGCTAATTTTAATTAGTCACGTTAGTATCCAAGGTTATTCAACTGTAAGTTTCAGGCTATTACAGAAGCATATACAGTATTTCCACATATCCATCTTCTTACAATATCACGTTTGTCTTCAGCGCATGCATTATCCATTCTCTCAGTAAACAGCAAGAGTCAGGTAGGAAGAGAATACACAATTTAATGTGTATCATCTTCGCTCATCTACAGTCTCACAGATTAGTAAAACATCTGCAGAAACTACATTAGACATGATGAGAAAAAGAAGCCCATAATAAAAAAGTGACAGTATTAATAATGAACTGGATAACAGCATCATTTAGTAATAGCAAGTGGTTAATTAATTCATAATAATAAGTCTGAAATGTCAAGAGCACTGAGACACTTCTTAGTCTGTTAGCACACAAAGTCTCCAGCCAATGGATGGGAGCAAATGGATTGAAATAGAAAACAAAAAACAAACAAAAAAAACCTTTTCTATAAGATGGTCAAATAAGAAATGGATGGAAATGTGCTGGTGTCAACACTGAGATGTTCTCAATTACATTAGCATTAACGAAGCAAATCTTTAATCTTCTTAAGAAAACAAGTAAAATAGAAGAAAATACACCTTCAAACATATGTGTACTTAATTTTTATTTAAACGTAATCATGAGCCTGTGTGTAATATAAGTCTCTGATCCATTGTAGGGTGCACATTCTCATCAGTATTTGAGAGTGTATGTTTATTGAGCCTGGTGTGTGAGATGCTGGCACTGCTATGGTGTGTTACCCAGTGAATGAGCAGATAAAGACATTACAGTGCAGCCAGCAAGAAAAGGCTCATTAGTGGCTGGTCACTATGACAGGGGTTGCTGAACTGCATCATGAGAACAGGACTAAGACGGTTCTCCCTAATTGAAAACAGGATGTAATCGGTCATTTTTTTTATTTTTTATTTTAGAGAAGCATTGTGTTATAATAAATAACTAATCCAGTGATAAGAGCAGAATGGGAACTGGTGTAAATCTATGGCTTAGCTATTATACACTTCCTGACACTATCACTGATGTTCAAACTCTATGGATAAGAATGAAGGAAAGCACAAAGTGTATGTTTAAAAAATGGTGTTACAGTAATATGGAACCTGTATTGAAAATGAAACTCTCCCTACAAATAAAGGAAATACAACACAATGCAAAAACCTTACGGTTCTAAGAGAGCAAAAAAAAAAAAACAACAAAAAAACAATTACTTTCACAAAGATTGACCAAGACAGCAACAATGTGAATATTTAGTGTACCTGAAATTCCACACTCCAAGACAAATAATCATGTATAAAAACAGAAGACTAACTAAATAAATAAAAAAAAAAAAACATACGCCTAAGAAGGTAATATTTTAATAACTTTCCTTCATACACCATTAATAATATATAAACAAATCATTATTCAGAATTTGACCATTAATTGATGATTTGTAAATGTGTTTTGTACATGTTTACCAAAGAATTACAGATATAAAACACTAATCAACTGTTGTAAAAGTTCAGCTTTCTATTAGCTACTGTAAAATTGTCTGTACATAATTAATTTGTTATTAAACAATCTGTTATAAATATGAGTGGAGATGTCTAATAATAAAAGATATATGGAGAAGCCTAAAAATATATGACTGTATGTAATGCAAGAACTTAGCCAAAGATCAGTGTTAATGAATTTATGCAAATAATATTGTGATGATGTACAGAAAATTTAAATTCAGGACAGTATTTTGCATTTTCTGGTTTCTAACATGACAAACTGTGTTTTTTTTGTTGTTGTTGTTTGTTTGTTGTTTTTTTTTTATTTCAATAATCGATAACATGGACTAATTTGTTTCACAGACATTCCACAACATTAAATGTAACTATAAACATGAAAAGCATGACGTGATGTACTTTAATTAATTTTAAAAAACTGTTGCGTTGTATTACACTACTCAGACATTGATTTTTTTTTTCATAACAGCATGACCCAAAGCGTTTTACATATGTTTTCATTACATTTTCATAATGACTGCACATGTAAGTAACTACATGAAGTGTCATTAATAATCATTAGCTGTTTACATGTTTAAATTCTGAATAACCAATGATTTGTTCATATCTATTAACAATGTATTACAAAGTTATTAAAGTGTTACTGCCTAAGTAGTTCAGCAGGTCTATCATCGGGTTAATGTTTACCACTGAGTGCTATTTTTCTTTACAAATACATTTCTTGAATTTATACCATATTGATATAGCATTTTACACAATTACACATTTTAGCAAACCTTCCAAACTATGTAACTGCTACACATTAAATGTTTTCAAGTATCCAGAAGTTACATATTTAACAACTTAGTGGAAGACCGGTAGTGTGGTTTTACTTTGGAACTAGTGGAATTTTCCCTTTTCCCCCATGCTGAGTACTAAAAGCAAAATCATCACCTTGTGATTGTCACCTCACGCCCACAACAGATTCCCACAATGTCACACTCACCCTGTGGCCTTTCTCATGTACCTATTTGCCACAATGGTTTCCTCTGGGACTAGTGGAAACTGTGGATTTGCAATATGTTATGATGGCACACATGACCAGACAAAAATCAAGTAGGAAAGTTATGAATAGCTCATTATTACCAATGAAAACCCATCAATCTGACAACATACACTTCTAGGGTAGACACTGGAAAACCTATACTTGTTTTACTCTATAAGGGGCTCTATTTCACTAATTCTAACTGTATAAAACCTGGATATAAAAATCTGAGTGTGTACACATGCTGAGATCAATAAATTAAATACATTTGCTATAATTACCTTCATGCCATGTTACTTCTTTTCCTTTTCTCTACTCGCTAAGCACATAGCAGGTCTCAGATAGATTTGATTTTGGAGTCCTCACAAGATTGTGTCTGACATCCCAGTATAGACAGTAATTCACAACCCATAATTGCAAAGTGTTTTGTCTGCTGTGCCACAATGACCCATTTTTTCCTTTTATGTGGAGAGAACATCTAATAGCTCAATGGTTAAATGTTCCATTGACCAAAACTTTTGGGGATGTACCAAAGTTCTTATCACCAGTACTGACACAGCATATTTGAATACACTTCCTCAACTCTTCAACAAGATGCTGATACTATGATTTTGTAATCTTTCTATTTTTAAAATTTGCACCATCAGTCAAGGTGCACGGAGGCACACAATAGGTGATGGTAGTTCTAATATTTTACTTTTTTCTACTGTGACATTTGCTCTTAGTACGTGGCAAGGACACATACAATGGGGAAAACTCAACTAGTTCTGAAACTACCCTCTGTCTGGAATGAAAGAAAGGAGAACCAAATTTTTCAATAATTACTTTTGTCATGTTTCAGGTCTCAGTTTTGCACTTCAATGTTCCTTTTTTTTTTCTTTTTTTTCCTTTTTTTTTTTTATTCAATGGGTATGTGGATATTTTCAATCTGTGTATGCCTTTTTGCTTCCTTCCACTTATGTATGAATAAGGCTATGAATAATTCAACATATTAATGTATTAATTAATTTAATTAGAATTAAATTGTGCAATTGTGATACTTGATTAGTACAATCTTGTACTGTAAAGCTACCCAGAAATATTAATGTGCAACAGAAATAGATGTAGAAACAGATGTATCTAGAAATCTAAAGGCTGTGTAGTTAGGTTAACCTGCAAAATAATACTGACCCTAGACACCCCCCTCCCCCCAACCCCAATCTATATACAGTTTGACAAGTTAGACAAATTTACTCACTACGAACTTAAACAATACCATACATTGAAAATAAAAAAGAGGAAGCAAAAACTTTTTGAAGCAGTAGATTTTACATTTCAGTGGTATGTTATTCTGAACTCAGTATAAACCTGACTCAATCCTGTTCAGTGTTAACATGTGACCATTTTTGACATTTCGTACACTGAAACATTTACTTGCATGAATTCTGCAGCAAAACTGATTTGACTGCACACTATGACAGGACAAGTCACATGAAAATTTAAATTACATGAGCATGAGAAATAGTGCACATATAAACCATTAAGTTCAAGAATGGATTTTTTAAAAAAAGAGTTGAATTTACTGCAATAATCTGGGATTGTCTGGGATGCTTTATAAGCTGCAATGATGGCATTTCTGTAACATAAACTATCAAGCTGTAAGCTAAGTTGATTTTGAAATCTTTTATGAAATTCAGTCTGTATTTCCAGGCATTTCCAATCAATAAATCTTTGGTTCTCAAAGATACCATCAGTGCAAGGAATCAAAGAGCAATGAGACATTATTATTCTCCACGTGTAATGAAACTTACCTATGAAATCTCCAAAATGACAAAAGTCATTACTAGGCCAATGAGTCTAATGAGTCAAATATACATGGATTCATATATATATATATATATATATATATATATATATATATATATATATATATATATATATATATATATATATATATATATAATTGAATACAAACTGATTATAGAGTTGAGTTAAAAATACCTTCAATCATTTCCTAAAGTATCAAACAGTCAAAAAAAAAAAAAAAAAAAAAAAAAAAAAACCACATTATATAATTATCATTTACTGGATCATAACACTAACACTCTAGGAACTGAAAGTGAACATTTCAACAGGATAATGATCCTTAGCACACTAGCAGATCCACCAAGGAATTGCTCAAACAGAAGAAATGGTGGGATTGGAATGGCCTATTCAAAGCCTGGATTTAAATCCCATTGAAATGTTGAGGGGGGATCTGAAACAGGCAGTGCATGCAAAGAAAACCCCCAAACAGCTTGCAACTGAAAGAATATTGCATGGAAGAGTGGCAAAAAATTCCAGCAAGCCTGGTGGACAATTATGCAAAATGTCTACAAGAAGTAAAGGGGCCAATACTAGCTACTGAGGCCAAGGGTGTACTTACTTTTTTCCACAGAAGAATGTCACATCTATTGATATTTCTATTGAATAAATGACTGAAAAAGCAAATTTTCCTTTTTGTTCAAGTATATCAACTTTATTAATAGGCACTGTTTCCAAGATGATCAAATGTTTGCTTCTCCAAATATGTCAAAAAAGCCATAAATTTTCCTGTCTGGAATTTCTGAGCATGTCTCCCTGTGCACATGCAGGTTTCCACTAGGTTACTCGGTTTCCTCACACTTCCCATATACATGCCAATATGTAGATTGGCTATGATAAATTGCTCATAGGTGTGAAAGAGTTTGTGAATGTGTGTGTGCATAGTAACCTGCAATGGACTGGTGTCCCATTCAAGGTGTATTCCCACCTCATGCCCAGATACTGCATGGGTGAATAAGACACCCCCCCCTAATTATCATACAAGTGGTGTGGACTTTAAATCAGGATTGGTAAAAAAAAAAAAATGAAATATCTGGATATGTGCTGGAATCAATAATAATCCAACAATCCAAAAAGGAAGCTGTAGAATTGCTGCCTCATATTTCATTTTCACATATCCCAACATGTTAAGAAGCTTGGGTTAGAATGTGCCATGATACAGCGCCCCTGGAACAGATAAAGCTTGCTTAAAGGCCTAACGGCAGCAGCTCAGCAGTGCTGGAGCCACTGCACCATATTGTGACTCAGTGTTTGCTGGCACTGGCTCCTGATTTATCGTGACCCTGACCAGGATAAAGCAGTTATGGGTCTAAAAATATAAAAAAAAATTCTAACAATAATTAAGATGTTTTTTTTAAACTCACTCTATAGTATTCAGTTATATTTTTGACTATCAGATAGCCCATATAGTCTAGATTACCTTGTAATGTCATTTTGGGGATTCCCTAGTTACCCTATGTATATATTAAATAGCAAAATACATTAAAGGAACTTGCTCAAAACCAATGTCAGATCAAAAACAAAACAGTCCCAAAATATTGCATGTAAATCATTCAGTCATATTTTACAGCTGTTTTCAGTTATAAAAATATAAGTCTCTTAATTCCTGTGTAGTGATTTTCTTCTAAAATCATTTTCCTTAAAGTAATTCATGTCCTTTCCCCAAATCACCTGTGGTAATTAACACTGTACCATACTGTACCTAGGACATTTTTTATTATTATTATTTTTTTATTTTTATTATTATTATTTTTTTTACACCTTCAGGGATCAAAAGTTTTACAGAGTAGGGAACAATCCAAAAGGCTCATCGTCTAAATGCAATTCTTCAAAAGAGAGCAAATAAATGACAGCCTTACTTTTCCTTTTATGTAAAAATAGGAACAGCTAGTAAGATGGGCATAAAACAGCTGATTAATGTGGAGTGGACCTCCTTCGCTTGGCATTGATGCTGCGGTAATTATAAGGTCTCATCTTCATCTCCACAAATGGGATGGAGAACTCATGCCCTTTCCACAAGTGCCAGTTGATACCCTGAAAAGTGCAGAAGGGATATTAAAAAAAAAAAGTCACATGTGTAACAAAGCTACATATTATACTATACACTCACCATCCACTTTATTAGGAACACCTGTACATCTGCACATTCATGTCTATCTGCACATTCAGGTCTGTCTTACTGTATCTAATCAGCCATGTGGCAGTAGCACAATGCATAAAATCATGCAGATACAGGTCAAGAGTTTCAGTTAATTTTCATATCAAACATCAGAATGAAGGGAAAGTGTGATCTCTTTTACTAACTGTGGCATGGTTGTTGGTGCCAGATGGACTGGTTTGATTCTCCTGGGAAGTTCACACAATAGTCTCTATAGTTTACACAGAATAGTGTGGACAGGAAACAGGAATCTGAGTCGGTCGTGGACACAGTCTCACCCAAAGTGGACAGTTTAGAAAAAAAATATCATGTGGTCTTTTTCCAGTCTTAAACTGTCCAGTTTGAGTGAGTCTACGCCCAGTGGTGGGATGAACTTCCAATCCCTACCACAGATGCTCTCACCATCTTCAAAAAACAGCTAAAGACCCACCTCTTCCGTGAACACCTAACCAACTCATAAAAAAAAATAAATAATAATAATTACTCTGGCACTTACACCTCTACTCTGTGCACTTTGCTTCTTCTGGAACTCAATTAACGGATCTTGTACGGTAGCACTACTTGTATTGTTCTCTGCTTGATATATCGCTTTGCTTGTATTTTCTCATTTGTAAGTCACTTTGGATAAAAGCGTCCGCTAAATGAATAAATGTAATGTAAATGTAAATGTAATAATAGCCTCAGATTCCTGTTCTTGGCTGACAGGGAGTGGAACATGATGTGATGATCTGCTGGTAGCCCATCCACCTCAAGGTTCATTGTATTGTGCATTCTGAGATGCTTTTCTGTTCACCACGGTTGTAAAGAGTGATTGAGTTACTATAGATTTCCTGTCAGATCAGACCAGTCTGATCATTCTCCTCTGAGCGCGTTCATCAACAAGGTGTTTCAGCCTGCAGACCCTCTGCTCACAGGATTTGTTTTGTTTGTTTTTCGTACGATTCTGTGTAAACTAGAGATTTTTGTGTGTGAAAATCCCAGAAGCTCAGCAGTTTCTGAAATACTCAAACCAGCCAATCTGGCACCAACAACCATACCACAGTTAAAGTCACAGAGACCACATTTGTCCTCAAGCTGATGTTTGAGGTGAACATTAATTGAAGCTCTTGCATGATTTTGCATGATTTTGCATGATGCATGATTTTTTTGCACTGTACAGCTGCCATATGGTGGGGAGTATGTGGGTGGTGACTGATTTTGAATTAAACACTGGTATACTGGCTGGGATGGAAATGGGTAGAATGGCATCCATGCAGTAGAGCAATGCTAAAATGTATTGGTGATTTTAGTTGTTAAGTACAAGTACAAGGCCAAGTCCGAAAAAGTTGGGACAGTATGGAACATGCAAAAAAAACGAACAAAAAGAATCATTTGAAAATTCAATTCACCATGTACTATATTGAAAACACATTATTTGATGTTTTACTTTGTGAATTTTATTTATTTTTGAATAAATAAAAATTTTAAAATATACACTCATTTCAAATCGTCGGACCACAAAAACCCATTCCACTGTGCTACTGTCCATCTCAGATGAGGCCGAGCTCAGAGAAGTCGGTGGCACTTATGGACAGTGTTGATGTATGGCAGGCGTGTCAAACTCGTATATAAAAAATAGACCAATCCGCGGGCCAGATATGGCTTATGTTTTTTTTTTTTTGTTGAAAAAAAGTAATGCTGCTGTGACAAACTAGTCACTGCTTCACACAAATATGAACTTTTTTCGGTGTTGGTGTTGAGTGCGAATGGTGTTGGGTGACAAAAGTTGACCAAAGTATTCCCAAGCCAATGTCAGGACATTACAGACTCATGACTGATGGTGTTACACCCCCCCCCCCACTTTTCCCCCTTTTCCCCCATCTTTTCCCCCTTTTCCCCCATGCCTAGCAGTCCCTTTTTCCCTGTTTTGATCTGTCATGAGTCTGTAATGTCCTGACATTGGCTTGGGAATACTTTGGTCAACTTTTGTCACCCAACACCATTCGCACTCAACACCAACACCGAAAAAAACTTCTGAATGTGTGTGAATGTGTGTGAATGTGTGTGATCTCCGAACCCTCAGATGTCACTGTCTTGAAACCAGTTGTTTTTAAGACAGTGACATCTGAGGGATCAGAGATCACACGCATTCAGAAGTAGTTTTCGGCCTTGCCCTTCATGCACCAAGATTTGACCAGATTCCTTGAATCTTTTGATTATATTGTTCTCTGTAGAAGGTGAAATGCCCAAAATCCTACCGCTTTGTCTTTGGGGAATGTTCTCAAAGTGTTGGATTATTCGCTGATGCATCCGTTGGCAAATTGGCGAGCCTCGACCCATCCTTGCTCTTGAAGTACTAGGCCTTTTTGAAGGCTCATTATAGACTACAATTAGACAATTACCTCACCTGTTTCACATCACCTTATTTCAGTGTGTCACATCGCTATAAGTCCTAAATTGCCCCTGTCTCTACTTTTATGGAACGTGTTGCATGCATCAATTTCAAAATAAACATTTTCCTTCAAAAAACTATGCAGTTGATTAGGTAAAACTTCAAATATATTTACAGGTTTTTTTTTGTTTAAATAATAAGTCAAAGTGCATTTACAAATCTTTCCTCTTTGTTTTTATTAGCATTTTCCATACTGTCCCAACTTTTTCTGAACCGTGGCTATAGTTCAAGTCATTGTTTCTTGGAATTACAGAATAGCGTGAACATTATACCCAGTACATTTCCTTTGGGTTTTGCAAAACCAAGCAAGTAAGAGACTGGAGCACAGGTGTTTGAAAAAAATCAACTGCAAGAAAAAGCATGGTGGAGAATTTTTTTCATTCATGTTTCATTCATGGCTATAAGTTAAAACCAGGTACTGAGTTCAATATCCTGAGATATTTTTTTGGCATTTACCTGACTGTGTCTGGACTCTCCATATTTGCCATTTAGGTTGACTCTGTGACAGTTTTTATACCACCAGGCTCCTTTGTAGGAAAGTGCACAATTAGTCACAGCGTTGTCATTATCCTTGTCTTTAGTGGAGAAAGGTCGACCATGGTGGTAGCTCAGAGAGTCACCTAGTACAAATAAAACACAATATTTCATGCTATACAGAATTATACTCAGCAGCTTTCTATAACTTTAAAGGAATGAGATACACTGAGGATGACAAAAAAAAAACTTCTTCAAAGCCCAGCACACACTCAACTTTCAGTCTCCTTTTTTTCAGAAAAAGCCATCCACTCACCAGCAGTGCCATTGTATGTCCCTATCCTCAGTTTGTAGAGGTTTCTGGAGTCTCCAATAGAGAACCGGTCATAGTTGGCAAATACTGCATCCTGGCCATTTCTCATGTCAATGCGCAGCTCATAGCGTCCTTGAGCTGTAATCTTGTGAAGATTCTCTAAACCTGCATGATGAAACGAAAAAAAACAGGGTTATCGAGTACCTCTGAGAAATAGGTCTGAAAAATACACTGTATAACAAAAACAATAATACATGAATCATTTTTTTTTATTCATAAATTAATGAATAATACTTTTTCAGAAATGAGGTGCACATAGATCTATGCTGATTTGGATGTTTGGAAGTGATTATCATGCTGAAAAATCTGGCCATCTGTCTATGCTATTTTTTTTTTTTAACAGACAAAAATCTTTGAATGCATGGATAAAATGGCTTAGTAGTATTTGTAACAATTTACATATTTTCCATTATATATATTGTTTATGTACAGGTGAAAAACATCTCTTCTGAGTGTGAATTTTGTATTGTTGATCAAATGCAGCAACAGATTTTCTAGAAACTGTAGGTGATTTAATGACGTGTTTTTAAATATTGTATCTTTTTAAGAGAAAGTATTATTATTGTATTTTACACAGGGGAAATGCTTTGAATTCTGAGCCATATGGAGACATTCTTTTTTCCCTCCAGTGAATCTTAATGAATATATTCATTGTTTTATAATAAGATTTGTAAAGAATATTTATGCAGCCAAATACATCTAAAATGGGCTCAGAGGTTCCATGTCAAATTGGGTTTTTGATGAAGACAATTACAGGGTTGTTCAAATGAATGAATCTGGAAGCGGAAAATCATCATTACAGATTATGAACCCATTGTGGCATGAAGCAATCACAACAACACAATGGCTGCATGCACAGAGAAATAGATAACCACAAAGAATGAGAAATTAGAATGACTCAGACACTATATAGAAAAATTTGTTTAAAAAGTCGTACATACATTGTGCAGTTGTATTGCTATGAAATCAAAAGTGATATATTAATGGTTTAGCCAATACAAAGTAAACTAAAAGAAAATTAGCATTATTTGTACATAAGTATGAAGTCAAGTTTGTATTTTATATATGCCCAGGGGCAAATGGTATAAATGGGCATAGCAGGATTAAGCCTCCACTGTCTTTCGAGGATAAAGACATCATGTATCACCATGGTCTAAACATTCAGACTTTTATTTAAAAGTGGTCATAACACTGCTACAAAATGTGATCTGCTGTAATCTCACCTAGCCAGAACTCATCCTCCAGATTCCCAAATCCAGCCCTATATTCACTCCACTTCCTGGAGAAATCAGTCAGACCATTTTGGCGACGCTGAAACACCTAAAACAAATCAAATACAACACTCAGGGGATGCACATCGAGACCACGCTCAGGTTACAGTCTGCATATAGGAAATTTAGTGATAAATATTTAGTGAAATTACAAAATATATAGAACACTTGCCCAATATGATAACTTTAACGTTACTCCTAACTCCTTATATTCTGTATGGGTTCATTTTATAGATTAGATTTTTGAAAAGTAAACACATGGCATCTAATAGATGTTTCTAAAAATTTCTAGACACTTACAATCCAGCCACCACCATCAGTAGTCATGTCACAATAGACCTGTACACCCTGACTGAGGTCGCGGTTGATGTAAACAGTGTAAACTCCACTGAGGAGCTCACCATTTAGCAGATGCTGAGCACAGTTCTGCGGCACAGCAAACAACCGGTTTCCTAAGCAGACAATTAAAAACAAACATGTTAGAGTAATATCCACGTCCACGAAGAAAAGAACTGGGGACTGCATCTCAGAAAGCCTAAGAAGAATTGCCAACTAAAATGGACTTATTACAGGAGGAAGTTAGTCTTTAATCAAAAAGAGACATTAAAAAAATGAAGTGGAAACTTTAATCATGCCAAAAAATAAGTTCACAAAAAGAAAATAAGAAAACAGGGCCAAACCCAAGCACAGACACACACAGTGCAGTACTTTTTCAATATGACATTTATGAAACTTGAGCTTCCAGTCAAAAATGTAAAATCTTAATCACTGAGTTACCATTGTGCAGGCGCCCATGTAGCTGTTTAAGATATTAGGAAGGTTACTGACTATTTTAAGTTATTGATTCATTCATTTCATGCATCATTTTGTTTGAGTGAGGGTGAGGTACCAGTTGTGAAAGTTGTAGAGACAATGGCGCTGGTCTCAAGTCCTCGGGCTGCCTGCAATCTCACTGTGTACTCTGTTGTCTCTGCCAGCCCCTCCAGACGGATCCATGTATCCTCAGCATCAAGAATTAGCTCCTGCATTTGTTCAAACAAAAACATGGCCAATGTAAAATGATTACCCACACAATGGTATAAATAACAATAATGTAAAATCATGGCCTTTCTTCTCAGTTTTATTCCTTCACCAGGGGTTTTGTACAAGGAATAATATTTTGTTATGGAACAAAATTGCCTGTCACATTGCCTCTTCTTACTTGCAAACATTTGCATTTTCATCAGTGTGCACACACATGAAAAAGGCTTTTATTTTATTGTAATAGCTGTTAAATTCCGAAGAGATCGTGAGGGGCAACAATTTAATTGCTTACAAAATTTAAAACAATAGACTGCACCAGTTGGTCTAAGTAATGAATAGAACAAGACATTTAATAGACCTAGATGTTATATAATTTTAATGTTTTGCAAACATTAAATGATTGTGTATAGCAACAGAGATATTTCCATCACAGAACCTCATCAACCACTGTGTATTCACTCTGACTTAATTGAAATTTCTTCTTAAGCAGCATATATATATATATATATATATATATATATATATATATATATATATATATATATATACACACACACACACACGTGTGCGTGTCCTCAAGCTGACTCCTGAGGTAAACCTGCCGTAGAAATGAAATGTACTCCATCTGACTTGGTTTGGTTTTGACAAAACGTATTTTTCCTGAGAAGAAGAAAAAGGTGGATTTCAGAAAGAATAACAACTTTAACGCGTGCTTTGTTAGCTCAAAGATGCCATCTATCGATAAGAAGACATTAGACAAAACACACCCAGCTGTTAACTAAATAATGGATGACTAGATCCTTCCAACTCCTGTAAGAAACAAATGCAGCTATATATTTACCCCATCCGTCCTTAATTAAAAAGTCGTCAACACATTATTTTCTAATATGCATGTGAATACTGTATTGTGAATGTATTAACTAATAAATGAGAACAATTCACTTGATGTGTACAGTTGGTAATTTAAAGTTAAGTTAAATTGCAAACTACGTGGCTGAAAATAAATACTGTGCCAATCAGTCAATAATGTGCATCATTTAGCTTCAAAATATCTCGATACGGATGTATTTTAATGAATTAAAAGTACAAGTTACAGTTGCTGCCTCTGATGTTACCATCTGCCATATTTATTTTTCTTTTGCGCTCTATCGCTGTCTCGTGTTAGAGTATGGGAAATAGTGCACTGGCGAGTGTACATTGGATGTCCACTCGAAATCAGAGTGCATTGTGGGTATAAATGAGTGAACGAATTTAAGGAATGAAGATGAAGCTGTTCACTCAGAATTCGGACACCACTACAAAATGGCTGACACCCTATATAGTGCACTATATAGGAGATAGGGAGTGGTTTTAGACACAGCATTTGTGCACTTTTGACACGTGTGTTGTGTTGTGGTTTATGTCCTGTCTCCACCCCTGTATTGTTTTACGTTTGTTAAACACCTCATGTGTCTATCTTCAGAGTGAAGTATTGAGTGTTACTGCCGTGCCAAGCCTTTGTTCCTTGTTTCTGTACTTTGATCCTGTTCTCGTCCTCGTTTATTGATTCTGTTTTGCCTCGTTTATGCCCGTTTGCCGATCGCCTGACCATTTGCCTGTTTGACCACGCCAATGTCTCACGTTTTGGATTTGTCTGCCTAGCTCGTCTATAATAAAGCTCTTATCTACACTTACAGCTGTCCTCAACCTTCATACGTGACTATATATATATATATATATATATATATATATATATATATATACACAGGATCTCACAAAAGTGAGTACACCCCTCACATTTTTGTAAATATTTGATTATATCTTTTAATGTGACAACACTGAAGAAATGACACTTTGCTACAATGTAAAGTAGTGAGTGTACAGCTTGTATGACAGTGTAAATTTGCTGTCCCCTCAAAATAATTCAACACACAGCCATTAATGTCTAAACTGCTGGCAACAAAAGTGAGTACACCCCTAAGAGAAAATGTCCAAATTGGGCCCAATTAGCCATTTTCCCTCCCCGGTGTCATGTGACTTGTTAGTGTTACAAGGTCTCAGGTGTGAATGGGGAGCAGGTGTGTTAAATTTGGTGTCATCGCTCTCACACTCCCTCATACTGGTCACTGGAAGTTCAACATGGCACCTCATGACAAAGAACACTGATCTGAAAAAAGAATTGTTGCTCTACATAAAGATGGCCTAGGCTATAAGAAGAATCCCAAGACCCTGACACTGAGCTGCAGCACGGTGGCCAAGACCATACAGCGGTGTAACAGGACAGGTTCCACTCAGAACAGGCCTCGCCATGGTCGACCAAAGGAGTTGAGTGCATGTGCTCAGCGTCATATCCAGAGGTTGTGTTTGGGAAATAGACGTATGAGTGCTGCCAGCATTGCTGCAGAGGTTGAAGGGGTGGGGGGTCAGCCTGTCAGTGCTCAGACCATACGCCGCACACTGCAGCAAATTGGTCTGCATGGCTGTCGTCCCAGAAGGAAGCCTCTTCTAAAGATGATGCACAAGAAAGCCTGCAAACAGTTTGCTGAAGACAAGCAGACTAAGGACATGGATTACTGGAACCATATCCTGTGGTCTGATGAGACCAAGATAAACTTATTTGGTTCAGATGGTGTCAAGCGTGTGTGGCGGCAACCAGGTGAGGAGTACAAAGACAAGTGTGTCTTGCCTACAGTCAAGCATGGTGGTGGGAGTGTCATGGTCTGGGGCTGCATGAGTGCTGCCGGCACTGGGGAGCTACAGTTCATTGAGGGAACCATGAATGCCAACATGTACTGTGACATACTGAAGCAGAGCATGATCAGTATGCAGTATTCCAGCATGATAATGACCCCAAACACACCTCCAAGACGACCACTGCCTTGCTAAAGAAGCTGAGGGTGAAGGTGATGGACTGGCCAAGCATGTCTCCAGACCTAAACCCTATTGAGCATCTGTGGGGCATCCTCAACGGAAGGTGGAGGAGCACAAGGTCTCTAACATCCACCAGCTCCGTGATGTCGTCATGGAGGACTGGAAGAGGACTCCAGTGGCAACCTGTGAAGCTCTGGTGAACTCCATGCCCAAGAGGGTTAAGGCAGTGCTGGAAAATAACGGTGGCCACACAAAATATTGACACTTTGGGCCCAATTTGGACATTTTCACTTAAGGGTGTACTCACTTTTGTTGCCAGCGGTTTAGACATTAATGGCTGTGTGTTGAGTTATTTTGAGAGGACAGCAAATTTACACTGTTACACAAGCTGTACACTCACTACTTTACATTGTAGCAAAGTGTCATTTCTTCAGTGTTGTCACATGAAAAGATATAATCAAATATTTACAAAAATGTGAGGGGTGTACTCACTTTTGTGAGTTATATATATATATATATATATATATATATATATATATATATATATATATACACATATATATATACATATATATATATATATATATATATATATATATATATATATATATATATATATATATATATATATAGTGACAGATATATAGGCAATATATCTGCTGATGAGGAAACATCCAACAGTTTTATCATGAGCTCTCTCTCTCTCTGTCTCTCTCTCTATCAAACTTCACAAGCTACTCATGAGATACCAGTGATCCTGACTCATTATGCTCTCTGGACCTGCCTGATCCATTCTGATGCCCTACTTCTGGTTGGAATTCTCATCAATAGGAAATCAATCACTCACTGCTGCTGATTCTGGCCCCACATGGACAGCCTAAAGATAGTTGAGATTACTGTAGATGGTACCACTTAAAAACCATGAAAATGGCTTTGGACAACAATTCATATAAACAGTTTTGCTATGATGGCTTAGGACTACAATTTTTATGATAGCTTTAGGACTGCATTTGCCGCATACAGTTTTGCACTCAAGTCTCCATCAGTGAACAGTGGAGAAGTTCAACAAAACAGACATCATGTGAAAACTATAATGACTACTATAATGTTACACAATTGCACTATTTAACCATGTAGTACATAGTTATAGAAGGGATTTATTTATAATTGGACTATCCATTGTCACCCAGACAAGGATAGGTTCCTCTCAAGGTTTCTTACTCATGTCATGGGGTTTTTCCTTGCCACCATCACCTTTGGCTTGCTCATTAGGGATTACTTCATACATTTAAAATTTATATCCTAAATGTATATTTCTGTGAAGCTGCTTTGTGACAATGTCCATTGTTAAAAACACTATACAAATAAAATTGAATTGTAAGCAATGGACTCAGATCTCATTCCTTTAATTGTAGAATCCATTAGTGGAGCTTATGCTTTCTTAGTGAGGACCTAGTTATGTGGGTGAGAGTTTCTTTAGTCAAGCCTTCATTCACTGTCAATTACTGACACCCTCTGGACAATCAGCAGGACTGGAAACATACTGGGTCAAGTATTGATTGCATTTCCAGAAAACGTGAACCATTGTGATTGTATGACAGAGATATATAGAAAAATACAAAGAGTAATGGCGAGCAAACTACATTATGATTATATGCATTATGATGGCCTAAATAGATTATGAATGTAATCTAATTTGTATCAAAATATATTAGTGTTTTTATTAGACATTTTGCACATAGCATAGGCATGATGTTTTACTTTATTAAATCTTCACAGCAAACAATTCAGTAAAAATATAATAATTTCTTAAATTAAACTGGTGAACTGTGGAAATGGGAAGAAGAATTTTTAAAACAGGTGTACACACGCACACACACACACACACACACACACCTGTTTTATGGAGTACATTATAAAATGTGAAAATAATTTGGTACTCACCTTGCGGCTTCCATTGGCTGGCTTATAGGTCAGCATGTAGTTGTCGATGTCTGCAATGGGCGGTTGCCATGAGATGAGTGCACTACGGTGGTTGACCTCACTAGCAGTCAGATTCTGGGGAGCGTCCATGGCTTTAAGGTCACACAAAAGACAATTTATCTTCTCTTGTCCAGTTTTGACTTGTTTAACCAGTCCTGATATAATTGGTACTATTCACTTACAGTGATATTTTGTACAGTACAGTGACATCCTCTGCTGCAGGGAATATGTAGGTGTGGTAGGGGTTGCACAACTACTCATTTTTAATAGTCAATCAGTAATTCATAAAAGTGATTGAGTAATCATCTTTTCCATAATTAAAGCCAAAACTGCTCTAGGACAGTGATTCTCAACACTGGTGGTTCCCCCCCTTGGGGGGGGGGGGGATCTGAAGGGGGGTGCAAATTGTTTTCAAGAAAAAAAACACAGACAGGGCATCATTTGGGTACTCTGTGTATTTTATTGCTTTTCAAATAGAGTGTGTATGAATGAAAAACCCTTTTTGCTGGTTAGAGGCGGAGCTTAGCCTGCCTTTTACCTAGCTATCAGTGCAGACCAGTGTTGCCAACTTTTCAGACCCCTTTAGTGACTTTTTGGACAAACCTTTACAACTTTCCAAATATCAGCAGTACTGTCCTGCAAGCGCGAGGTCTTGCTTCCCCGCTATACTCACACCTCTCTCTGCATCTGCTCTGTTCAGTGAGGGGCTGAGAGCCAGAGATTTAACAACGTCATGGATAACGAGACGCGCCCTTCGTCCCGATGTATATAATTCGTATGTGAATGTTTTTAGAACACAAGACGAATGGAATGCAACATGTTTTACATGTAAAATAGTCCATGTTATTACAGCCTAGTTCTCTTGTTCAAAGTAGTTATAGTGTTCACAAACATTTTTGATAATTCATGTTCACTACCTGTCCGTTATATAGTTTTATAAAAGTCATTTTATAATGACTTTAGTTACAAAAGGTTGAGAACCTCTGCTCTAGGACATTATTATTTCTAGGCTGTTTTATGTAGCCAAGAACTTGTCAAACTGCACTTCAATTAACAGCCATACACAGGTTACAAATTCAATTTCCAGGTTCAATACTTCTTAGGCTACATTGTTAATGACAAAAGTAAATAAACTGGTGCAATATATGTGCAAAATAATTAATCTGTGTATCATATTACACTATTTAAGGACCAATAACAATTCTTAAAATGCACTTCTGTGGAAAAGCTAGCGACTCAGCTGGAATGGTTTATTCTGAATCTGAGAGCGTGCATTGCAACAAGGAAGGTACTGATAGCATAGCATAGCACTCAAAAATGAGTCTGAATCTGCCTTTTGGATCTGTCATGCACTTCTGATCTGACTCTAAACTAACTGAGAGGGACTGTATAGTGATGTACAACCAGAATGTGCTCTTGCATGGAGGTCACAACAGAGTTGTGCATCAATACCACCAATGTGCATCACTGCCATTAACCAGTATAGTGTTCCATCTACCCCAGTTTGCCCAGCCATAGGGTTATCGTGAGTCATGTGAAAAAGCATTTCTCTGGGTCACAGCTTCTCTCATTCTGTTCACTCACTATAAATGATCCTTATTAACTGCAAAGTGGAGAAAGGTCAGTGCTGCTCCAGTCTGCACATTTCTGCTAGTCAATCAGTGTAACCTCATCCAGTGCTTTCTTAAATTATTACTCTGTGACTGCTCCAGCCACGATGGGATGGAAGAGAGGAGGCGGGGCCTCATCCACTGTATGCGGAGGCTGGCATGAATGTGGATATTTGGTGCTCAGCCATCTGGGCTGCTTTTGCCAGAGCATCAGTTTGGTAGCATGGGATCCATGCTGACATCCGGGGTGAAAGACAGTTGATGAATTGCTCCAGTGGCACCCATTTGAGGACCTTCTTGGTTTGTGCCAGGTCCAGTCTCAGTCAGAATTGGAGGAGTATAGCATTCTCTGTGAGAAGGTCCCCTTGAAAATGTCCAGCTACACCTTGGCATAATCTTGAGGTGTCATCCTGGTGAGGATGCTTAATGATGGGCTCACAAATGTAGGAAAGGGATAAAATCTGTGACTGGATTGTTGATGATTCGAGTGAACATTGTTGTTGCTGCTACAGGTAAATGAGAACCTGATGTTGCTGCTCCTGCATCTGGGATTAGACTATTTGGGTGAGATTCTACTCAGAGTAACATTACAGGGTAATATTGAAAAAACAAACAAAAAGAGTCATTTGAAAATTCAATTCACCCTGTACTATATCGAAAACACATTAGTTGATGTTTTACTTAGTGAATTTAATTTCTTTTTGAAAATATAGACTCATTTGGGGGCAGTGGTGGCTTGACCACCACTAGGCTCTGGGCTACTGATCAGAAGGTTGGGGGTTCAGGCCCCAGCACTGCCAATCTGCCACTGTTGGGCCCTTGAGTAAGGAGCTTGACCCTCTCTGCTTCAGGGACGCTGTATCATGGCTGACCCCGCGCTCTGACCCCAACCTTCTAACATGCTGGGCTATGCGAAAAAAAAAAAGAAAAAAGAATTTCACTGTGCAGTAATGTATATGTGCCCAATAAAGACTCATTATTATTCATTATTATTTCAAATCTGACTGCAACCCACTCCAAAAATGTTGGGACAGGTGACTGTGTACCACTGTGTAACATCACCTTTTCTTTTAATAACACTTATTAAGCATTTGGGTGCTGACTGAAGATGCCAGTTGGTTAAGTTTAGCAAGCTAAATTTTCCCCCATTCATCTATTATGCATTTCTTCAGCTGCACAACTGTACAGGGCCTTCATTGCCTTATTTGGCATTTCATAATGTGCCACACATTCTCAATCAGTGACAGGTCAGGACTGCAGGCAGGCCATGGTAGCACTCTTTGCTTATGCAACCATGCACTTGTAATCTGGGCAGAATGTGGTTTGGCGTTGTCCTGCTCTGGATGGCAGCATATGTTGCTCCAAAAGGTGTACATATCTTTCTGCATTAATGCTGCCCTCACAGATGTGTAAGTTACCCATGCCATGGGCACTGACACACCCCCATACCATGACAGACGCCAGCTTTTGGACTTGACGCTGATAACAGCTTGGATGGTCCATTTCCTCTTTGGACCTGAGAACACGACAGCTGTTTTGTCTAGAAACTATTTGAAATGTTTACTCGTCGGACCACAAACACGATTCCACTGTGCTACTGTTCATCTCAGATGAGACCGAGCCCAGAGAAGTTGGCAGCACTTCTGGAAAGATTCTGCTTTGCATAGTAAAGCCTAACTTGCATCTGTGGATGCAGCGGCGAATGGAGTTGACTGACAAAGATTTACCAAAGTATTCCCGAGCCCATGTCAGGATATCCATTACAGACTCATGATGGTTTTTAAGACAGTCACTTCTGAGGGATCGGAGATCACGCGCATTCAGTTGTTGTTTTTGGCCTTGCCCATTACGCACCGAGATTTGACCAGATTCCTTGAATCTTGTAATTATAAGATTAAGGGCATTCTTGGCCACACAGATTGTGTGTGCTTGATGTGCACAGCAAGAAATGAAGTAAATAATCATGTCTTTTGTTTAATTAATTGAGAGATGTTGTCTCTGCACTAGTGTACGAGCTGCTCCACCACCCCCTGTATGCTGACTCATCATTACTGCTGATGAGGTGCAGTGTTGCTTATGAATAGTGTCATCAGTGAACTTTATGATGTGGTTGTTGAAGATGTCTGTAAAGACATCAGTCACCTGGTAGGTGCACTTCTTCAGCACATGAGCAGGGACATTGTCAGGGCCAGCAGCTTTACATGGATTTAACCTCAGCAGCAGGAGCAGACTTTACCATTAGGCAATTGCCTTGGGCCCCGAGCTACCAAGGGCCCCCAAAACACTGCTTAAATTTATGTTTAAGAAAGTTTTATGCTAAAATGCCATTAGAATGCCTGATAAACACCCCCCCCCCCCCCCCACCCCCATTAAGATACTGTGCATCTGTGGAGATAATTCAGGAAGAAAGTAGCCAACTTGAGCAAACGTCGGTGACATCACGCGTGGTGTGCAGACAAAGCAAAAATGAAGGGGAGCTACCCCAGGGATGCTCAAAAAAGGAGAAAGCGGGATGAAAGCAAGAAGGTTTTATCAAAGCCTGTGAAGTATTTTAAATGAACAGATTTTGCCTTTGGCATGAAAGCAGTTCTGCAGGTGTTTATGGCTCTAGCATTACAGCCAAAGAACAGCGAGGCAGGGACAGGCAGCAGGGTTCTCTCCCTCGTTCTCTTTTCTTATTCCTTCCTAAAGCTCTGCTGACCTGCTCCCAAATGAAGCAGTAGGTGAGCTTAATGTCACATGATGATAGTGTGCCATTCAGATTTGGATTCATGCTCAGTGCTACTTCAAATAAATATGTTTAAATATTACCGCAATTTATAAAATGGAAGAATATTTTAATAAGCTGCTGTCCTACTGTACCATACAGTGACTTATTATTTGCTCTTGGTTAGTTGTCATAGTGAAATAGACTTATTTATTAATATAGCCCTAATATCAAGATTAATGTCATACTATTGATAAAAATAAAATGTATTTTATTATTATTATTATTATTATTATTATTATTATTATTATTACTATTATTATTATAGTACTAGTAGTACTTGCAGTAGTAGGCATGGGAGTAGTGGTCTATTTTTGGGGGTTAAAATGATGAGATGTGGATTCATGCTAGTGCTAAAATATAAAGTTTCAGTCCTGATTGAGGAGATGTACAGCTGAGTGGTGCAGCTCTCCTACACTACACCCAGATGATGCCCCCTGACTAGCTAACATGCTGTCTTGTCTTGTTTTATATTCTGTCACACTGTTCTTCTGTTTCTATTTGCCTATTTTACAAATATGACTTGATATCTCTTCAGTTCTACTTCATATAAATATTTTTAAATAGCATTTATGTTTCTGTATTGTGTTATATTTTTATGCTAGTAACTGGTGTTAAAAATTGTTCTCACCATCAATGGGCCGTTATGTTATGGTGGGGCGTGTTGTGGGCCGGGTGTGGTGGGCTGCTCTGTGTGAAGTCCAGGGCCACTTTTTGGTCCCAGGCAACCCCTGATTATTGCTATTAATGCTAAATAACGAATGCTGAAAATGTAAATATCGATGTTAAAACACTGAAATGAGGGCCCCATTCATATATTTTACCTAGGGCCCCCAAATCACTAAATCCACCCCTGCTCAGCAGGGTTTTCCCTCATGTCTGCCCTGGTCAAAGACAACACTTGGATGCCAGGGGGAGCTGTTATTCATTCTGCTTCCTCTGTTTTGGAGGCTTAAAAGTGGGTGTAGAAGTCATTTAACGTGTCTGGGAGGGAGGCATCATCGGTGCGGACAGGGTGATTCCTCCACCTCTAGTGATTGTTTAAATCCCTTGCACATGTGTTGTGGGTTATTGATGGTGTTAATGTCTATTTTGTCTCTTTCAACAGCAGTTGATATGCAGGAATTAACAGCACTGAGGTGTGATCTGAAAGTCTGAGATAGGGCAGTGGATGGCCTTATATCCTCCTCTTCATGTTCATGTGAACATAATCCTGTGTGTTTACTCCCCTAGTTGAAACATAAACATGTTGTTGAATCATATAGTGCCTTGTGTAAGCTCAGGTGCAAGCTGTCCCATGAATGGTACGCATGTACTTCATTACTAAATACTACCTTCTAGACAGCAGCAAGTGCCCACCTACACAACATACAGCCTTTTAAGCACAACACAGCACCTTGGTCTGCTTCTCTTTGGGGGCTCATAAACTTATAATCAAAGACATATTATGTACATATTCATATCACAGTATAATCCACAACCATTTTGTTCTGTCTATGAAGCATCTCAAAAAAAGTATATATCTGCTGAGTACATTAATATTCATACCCACAGCCTTTAATCTTCATAACTATTAAAGCAGTACAGTAATTGAAATGCTGAAGACAGGCAACATTCCTCCAGAGGGAAGCATGAATTCAGTTTTATGTTTTCATTTCAATTATATGATTAACTCTCATATGCCATAAATGCCAAAATGACATATTTCAAAATCCCCTCTAGGACAGTACATATATTACATAACATCACTGGGATGTTTATTCTGCACTTTTTCAGCGATGAGGTATTGTTACAACTTATCAGAGCAGGACAGCAATTAAATCCACTGTGCTTTGAGTGTATATTTTTTTCTAACTTAAGCTGCCATTAATGAAAATATCAAAAATCTGTCTGAAGTCAAATGAACCCAGCAAACCCTGTCAGGCGATTGTACGTCAAAATTCACTAAGCCTGTGACACTTTTAGATGCAAATTAATTTCCTCTAATCCATGAGGCCTAATGAACAGCTTATGGGAGGGCTGCTTGATTGAGATTGAGTTTGAATGTGGCTGACTGCATTTGCTCATTTCTAAGCAGCCATGTTGGATTTTTCCTTTTTTTCTTTTTTTTTTTTTAATGCCTTGACTCATTTTCTCCTCATCTTGCCCATGGGGGAAAACATTCCTGCTGACAATTAAGCCTTTCTTGTTTGCCAAGGTCCCCTCACAATGTACTGTATGTTTCAAATATGTCACACAAGTGGCTTCTTGCAGCACAAGTCAAGGGCTGTGTAGTGGGGTGTGGGGTGTGATTGTCCTAGCCCTAAAGGAACAGGGTGGAATTTGTTTTCTCAGGTGTCATTTTTCCAATCTTCATCTGTACTTTTTTGGTTAGCCTATTCCCGCTTCCAGTTCTTTGCTGACAAGAGTGGAACCCAATGTTCTTCTCCTGTTTGACATGTTGTGCATTCTTAGATGCAATTCTGCTCACCATGGTTTTAAAGAATGCTTATTTGAGTTACTGTAGCCTTCCTGCCGGTACAAACCAGTCTGGTCAGAGGAAAAGGAATTTAATGAATGTGTGCTCCTCCAGTGCACTCCACTCACTCCCTCCATCATTGATCAAAATGTTCAGAGTTTAAATACTGACACTGCCAATTTACTACTCACAAAGCATTATGGGCGATAGTATTGCATGTAGTATTGCATCGTTTATAGTTCTTGGGACCTTTTCCAAATAGTACACACAATGTGAATACATGCTACATACAGTACATGAGGTTGCAGACATTGATATTGAAGTAGGCGATTTCAAATATTTTCATTCACATCACAAATAACACCAAGCACATCTTTAAACAGAACACATTCAAGTATCATGACTTGGATACATGTGATTGAGTAACTGACACGGGACTCACGAGTGATGAAGCTGGTGATCACGGTGCCGCTGGTCAAAGGGCCCTTGGTGGCATAGAGAGCAATGGAGTAGGGAGTGCTGGGGAGAAGTTGACTCAGCTGATGTTCCTGCTTGTTCCCTTCCACTAGAAATGTGTCTGCTGTCACTAGTTAGAAGGAAAAGGTACACTTCAACACCTCATTTGTCAAAGATAATGGCCATCTGTAGTTTGGTGTAAATCATGTTTTACCATTTCCACTTTTAATGCAAATATTTTAAACTCTGAATATTATAGTATACTGTTAAATACTGTAAATTAAGCATAAATATTTTGTTAACTATTTATTCATCATCAGAAATTGCTTTATTCTAGTCAGAGTCACCATGAATCCTGAGCTTATCCCAGAAAAACTGGGTGCAAGGCTGGATGAGAAAACACCCTGGATGGGATGCCATCATTGAGCACCACGTACACTCACATTCACAAACTCATTCACACCTAGGTGAAATGTGGAGTCACCAATCCACCTACTGACATATTTTTGGGAGGTGGGAGGAAACCCCTAAGAAACCCACAAAAATATGGGGAAAACATGCAAAAAAGGAGTTCCCTTTTCCCTGAAAAGGGAACTCCACGTTCCATTAGCATAACGCTATGGGAAGCGCCCTCACGTGCAATCAGCATCTGAAGCTTGTGTAACATCATGACTATTTATAGGCCTGGCGTGATCAGGTGATGTGGCAATTAAGCACGTCGGGTAATATATATGTGGCACTCGTGAACCGTACCGTCAGCCTCTATTATCTGAAGCAAAGATGCAATTCTCAGGCCTGCCCCAGTATGACAAAGCTATGCAACATCTCGTTCATTTCTCAGGGAACAGGGTTACTTGCGTAACCCAGACGTTCCCTTTCGAAGGGAACTCCATGTTACGTTAGCATAACACTATAGGAACAATAATACTCACTCCGTCATACCGAGGGTATGAGCTGTTCCAAAAAACCCAAGCCCGAGGGTCACTGCAAGACACTCGAGCCCGGGCGGAATGAATATCCGGGCTGTAATATCGAATGAATGTGTGTGGCATAGACCACCCTGAAGCAGCACACACATCCTGTAAGGATACCACTTTGGACAAAGCCTTCGAGGAGGTGATGCCCTAGTGGAATGAGCCCTTATGCCTAGAGGCGTAGCGAGACCGTGCGTCTCATAAATGATAGAGATTGCTTCCACTATCCAATTAGAGATGCCCTGCTTTGACACAGCATCACCTCTACTGTCACCGCCAAAGCAGACCAACAGCTGCTCTGACTTATGCCACTGGCCGGAGCGGTGGACGTAATTACAGAGAGCCTTTACTGGACACAGCATGTGCATTCTCTCTTGTTCTGGTGTGAGGAACGGAGGATGGCAGAAAGCCTGCAACACCACAGGCTGGGCAGCAGATGTAGGCACTTTAGGAATATAATCCGGCCTAGGATTCAGGAAGGCCTTGGCCTGGCCTAATCCAGGGGTAAAGTCAAGGCAGGAAGGGGCAACAGAGAGAGCTTGTAGATCTCCTACTCGCTTGAGAGATGTCAGGGCCAGCAGAAGAGCTACCTTTAGAGTCAGAAGCTTTTCAGAGGCTGACTCTAAGGGCTCAAATGGGGCCCCTGATAGACCTTCCAGCACCACAGAAAGGTCCCAGGAAGGTATGCGCGGCCTGCATATGGGTCTCAGCTACCTGACACCACGTATAAAGCTCAAAGTTATAGGATGTTGCCCCACAGAAGCTCCATCAATAAGGGTGTGGCTGGCTGAAATGGTGGCCACATAAACCCTAATTGTAGAAGTAGCCAACCCCACTGAGAAATGTCCTTGTAAGAATGCCAGGACTGTAGCTATTGTGCAGTTCACTGGGTCTAGCTGACCTTCCTCACACCACAAGACAAAAAGATGCCACTTGAGCGTATACAATTTTCTCGTGGATGGTGCTCTAACGTTCAGCAGACGTAGACGGACTCTCGCTAGAACTTGTGGGAGCAAAGTGGTGGGGGAAAAGCATACAGATGCGACCTCAGCCTCATGTGCATCATATCACTGCACTAACCTTGGACTCTGCTCTGTGCTGACTACTGTGGTGAGCACACCACTGAACAAGGGGGGTTGAGCTCTGAACTGGACCCAGTAACCCTTTTATATGGTAGACCAAACCCATGGAGACACATTTGGCAGTAGTTTCCACACTGCCATATGGTCTTTTAGTGACATTAACTTTTCCACATTCTATTGGCGGGAAAGCATCAGATTTTCATTGCCCTGTGACAGCTCACTGACCAGAGAACACTGAAAACTTGGGACAGCCTTGGCTGAGGGAGGCGCTACAGTAGTACTGGGGGCTGACTGCCCTAACAACCTCATGTCCCCAGATATGTCCCTCCACACCCCCTCAGGACCACTCCTCCTTTGTCTGCTTGGCCTTTATGACCATTCTCAGATCAGGCCTAGTAGCAGGCCGCGACTGTGGTCCCCTGGCTCTCTGCGGGGGGAGGTGGGCCAGCACACTCGCCTTCTGTGCCTCCCTCGCACTAGTGCTGGCCTGGGCTCCACTCGTGGATGCCCGGGTGAACTCGACACAACAGGGAAGGAACTGGCTGAATGCCGCTGTATGTCGAGTTCACACAGCAGGTCTGCTTGGTAGGCCTGCAACACTGCTATTGTCTGCAGTCACCCACAAGCAAGACCCACTACTGCATAGGCCTTGCCCACCAATGCTGCGGTGGCTTTCCATGGCTTGGATGGCAAAGCTGGCCTCCCTAAAGTACCTGCCATCAATGGAGAGAGGTAGCTATCGGCATAGCTAAATAGCTGTGCCGTGCCATTGAAATAATCTGATATAGTGGGGTTATAACTATGGCTTATGAAGGGTTTTCCCCCGGAAGCGTGATATTTTGTCATGCACTTTTGGAAAAAAAGGGGAGTTTTCTGCAGTGTGAGGGAGATTTATTTTCACTGGGGAGAAAAAAGCTTATCTAGCCTTAGTAATCACTTCAAGCAGCTGTTTATATGCTTGACAGCTGCTCTCAGTTTTTAGCACACCCTTGTGGCTCCTCTGAGTCAGAGACGAATTATTATTATTATTATTATTATTATATATTTTTTTGGCTTTCCATAGCAGAAGGAGTCGCGACTCGGGCTCCAAAATCCAGTGGAGAGCCAGATCCGGAAGACAGAGCAAGAGATAGAGCAGCGCTCATCTCCGGCTCCTCTTCCAGATCCATACGATATCCCCAGGACTTGAGCCAGCTGGCTGCTTCTGCAGCAGCCCTCCCAGATCCACGAGGCTCTGAAACCCAACTCCCTTCAGCTGAGAAGAGAGCGAGCCATGAGCGTAGCAGCCTAATTGTTAGGCCTTCACAATGCGCACAGTCAGACCTCTTGAGGGCTGCCCTGATGTGTTCCAACCCTAGATACTTCACACAGAAAGTTTTATTTCTACCTACCTTGGCTGCGGGTGAGCGTGAGTACATAGTTATCCACATTAGAGAGTGGAGGAGTCCAGCGTAACAATGCTCCCTGTGGAGTGACGTTCAGGGCCATCAGTTCCAATGGCATGTCCATGGCTGCAGGTGGAAAAGAAGTAGTTTATTGTTGTTTATGAATGAGAGTTTTGCTCATTGTTTTTTCATGTGCACAGGATTTTCTGAGATGGTTAAATATAGCACATCTCTCCAGGTTGAAACTAATTTGTTTTGATTAACATCCTAGGGAAGATCACAATTTTCTAAATGAGCAGAGTTTGTGGGAGAAATTATAAAGTCTAATGTGCCTGTTCCACACACCTTTATGCATATAAATAATAAGATTTTCAAGCCTGGCTTTGTGTTGTAACAATGTCAAACAGTGTTGTATTTGCAATAAATTCTGATGCTATATGTTGCTGGAATGTCAATTAAATTCAAAGTTTTACTTTCAACAATAGGGAATATCACAAAACAGATGTACATAAATCCTGATTAATTCTAGGTCCCCAATGAGCCAGCCAAGGGTGTCACTGGCAAAGAGAAATTTTTACCACATCACTGATGGGTTGGTGGGAGTTATATGCAACTACATTTACAGCATTTGGCAGATGGCCTTATACACATTGACTTATACTTCTCTCATTTATACAACTGAGTAGTGCTGGGATTTGAACTCATGACCTTCTGATCAGAAGTCCAAGGTCTTAACCACTGAGCTACCACTTCCAGTGAGTAGCAATCAATTTCACTCTGGATAATGTCAAGAGGAATCCGACACATCCTAGGATTCACTGGAAAGTGCCACTCACCCCACTGGGAGGGGCAAAATTAACCTAATAGAATCAGAAGAAAGCACTTGGCAATGCCCATGTAGGCATTCCCATAAAGAGGGGACATTTCTCGTAGAGTGGCATGTCATGGTAGGGGCTGGGCGTCCAGTACATCTATAGCTGATAAAGTCCAGACCCAGGTGCTTATAAGTGATAAGTGTGCTTTCCATGCCTTTGTTTTGTGGCTGATGAACAATTGGTCTGAGAATTGGAAAGTCACTGGCCAGTCTAAATAGCACTGCAACAATTAGCGGTCTGCAGGCCCTCCTTCATGAAATGCTGAAAGGTCAATTGATTGCCTTACAAAATTGGGTGAAAAAACTTTGCTCAGATATCCTAGATCCAGCCATAAGGTGACAGAGTCCTCTGGCCTCCAACACAAGCAAGGCATTCGTCAGAGTATGTAGTTCTCCCACTCTTTTTGCTGAAGTGATCACTAGAAGTTTCAGTCGCCCATCAATAGTTTGGAATCTTGCATGGGCTTGCATAGTCGTGGGGGAAGGGATGTAAGGGACTTCAATGCAAGGGCTGGGCTCTTAGAGTATCATTGTCAGCCATGGTGCTGTGATTTACGGCATATTCATGAATAATTCATCTGATTCAGTTGACAAAACATACATGGACAGGTTAACTGGCTGGAGGTGCCAAATTTCTCTGTCCATTAGGCCAGATCCGATGAGATTTGGCAATCATGGTGTCTAGTGTTGTACAGTATCAATAATCTTCTAAGCAATACTATTTCCACAATACAATATTTATGACCACTAAGTGAATATACCTGTAAAGACACTGGTGATGATGACCTTGCTCTCCTGGCTTCCACGCACAGTGTTTAACTTGATCTCATATTCTGTTGCTGGATGCAGTCTGGTCAGAGTATAGTTTGTTGCATCCTTGTCAATCACCACACTGTCCACTTGACCTGTAATAAAAAATAAAAATACAAATGAAAAACATTCCATAATGTCTTTACACCTTGAAATGGGTTTCTATACTAAAATGCAGTGGGAGTGTACATGATCATACCTCTAGTAGACTGGTAGGACATTTTGTAGTAATCAAAGTGAGCAAGCGGCTGAGCCCATGATACGGTTACTGAATCCTCAGAGATGTATGATACCATAATCTCTCTGGGAGGGTCCATACCTAAAACAGAGATAGCTGATCAGTGTTAAGTAAAGATAACTGTGGGAACTTTTAAGCTAGTATATTAAAAGTTTTACAAGTACTAAAACTAGTATTTAAAAGGATTTATGACTGAACTTATGCTTACATAATAATATGAAATATATATAAATCTTTTTATTGAAATATCGAGTTCTACAAACTCATTGGAAATATGAACTACATTCTATAATATGTTATAAACATGTTAAGGGTCACACCTCATCATAATACCCTGCGGATAATTTTTCTAATGTCATATTTTTTATGGCTTAGGCAGAATTATGAAGAAAATTTAATAGGTATTAATATTCAGTAAAACAGTGAACATTTACAGTGAAAAAAAAGTTTCAATCCAAACATACATTTTGAAGGTGTATAATGCACCATTGCTTGTTCAAGATGTTTAACAAGCTGCTGCACCTACTGCAAATAAATAAATAAATAAATAAATAAAATCAGAAACTTCATGCCGAATAGTGGCATTTACAATATAGCTCAATAGGTTTCTAAGCAATCAGGGAATTAATTACAGTACTCTTTATTTGAGTACTGTTCATGCAAGCACAAAAAATGACAAACACGTTTTGTAAACAGGTGACATGTTGGGTATAGATTCTACAACTCTCTGGAATTGTACTGGGGAATTGAACAACAAACAACATCCTTCCATAAGACATTCCCTCAACTGGAGTTTTGATGATTACGGTGCAGAGCGCTGTCCAAAATCACCCATTCACATTATTTACATTCACATTATTTTCATACATCAAAACATCCAGTGAGCCCTTCGGTGGCGCTGTCATTCTGGAAGACCAGTATCATCAGGGTAGAAATGTTTCATTATAGGATAAAGATGATCAGTCAGAAGAAGTGACTCTTCCCCTCTAAGGGGACAAGTAGACCAACACCATGGCAAAAAAATGACTTTGGAACAGAGTGACAAATTTTCCTTTAATTTGTCACCCATCTGTGAGTGCATATCAGTAATATACGGTCAGGTTCTGTGTCGATTTTAAAATTATGATGGTGATATACAAGGCATAACACAGCTTGGGTCATCATTACTTATCTGCTTTATTAATTCCTTACACCCTAAATCGCAGCCTGCGCTTCTCACAGTGTAATCTGTTAACTATTCCACAAACACACTTAAAATCTATGGGTGACAGGGCTTTTTCTGCCTCTGCTCCTTCGCTTTGGAACGCTCTTCCTATCAAACTTAGGGAATCTCAGACCTTTGGCATTTTTAAAGCTCAACTCAAGACATACCTTTTTAAACTTGTATTTGACTGTTGATGTACACTTTTATTATTATTATTATTATTATTATTATTAACTTCGATCTTTTTTTTCTGTGTACTGCTTATTTTGTGTACAGCACTTTGAGAAGCTGCTTTTAAAGGCGCTTTATAAAATAAAGTCTATTATTATTATTATTATTGCATATACTGTACACATTGCATTTGCAGGGAATCATTGATGATTTATTTCCTTCTTCAATGAACTCTTACTGGCACCAAAGCAAAGGTTGGCAGGCAGTGATTTGGCAAACATTTACAATATATGGAGCATAAGTTCAGTGCTCTTTCAGAAAGCTGCAGATACAGTAATGTATTCAATTCTAAAACTAGAAATTGCAAATAATAAGCAGTCTCATTCTGACATAAAATGTATGTAAAACATAAATAAAATGTATTATTCATGTATGCATAACTTAAATCATTATACATTCAAAAGAGCAAAGTATCTTAAGATCTAAAAGGTGGAACATAACAATTTAGAAAGCTGTAAATACAACACCTTTATGGATTTTAAACTTAACTGCTAGAATTTCTCAATACATGTTATGTGGTAGGAACAATGTGTGGCCAAACAAAACACACACACACACACACACACACACACACACACAGTCCTGATAATAAGCCGGACACTCTCTGCTGTAAACAATCAGCCACAAAACACTCTGCTGCAATTGTCATCCCTCTTGTGAAGACTCTGTTGTGTAAAGATCTGGCTAATATGAAGACCAGCACATATATTTGTCCACTGAGCTGAGAGACACACCCCTAAGCAATGCTACCACCCCGTTTCATTTCATTCTGTATTCAAAATATCTCCAAAGATATTCAAAGAAGGCACAAAGCCTGTTTTCTCTATATTATCACTGCAAGTCCTGGTTCTCACTGAAACATTGCAAAAATAATTTTGATGCATCCTTCTTAGTCTCTCATTTTAATCTCATGTAGCATTTGTTAATGAACCAATGAGTTAAGTTTGTTGTGTTAGAACAGTGCCAACAGTAACATCTGCAGCGAACCAAAATCAGGATTGGAAAACCTTGTATTAGATAATATCACTGACTGGCTGATATTTTGTATAGGAGGCCATATTGCACTTCGCTCTTATTTGTTATGGATCAAATAATTCAGCTAATTATATTTTTTAGTTAAATATGTTATTTTTTGTTAGTAGATGGATGAAGTATTTCTAATGAAGTGTGAAGTTCTAGTGAAGTTTTAGTATAAAGTCAGTAAAATAGTACCATGCATCTATCTTAAGAGAGTGACAGTAATGACCCAAAATGAGTTCACTGCATTGACAAACTTCAAGTTGACATTCTGCAGCAAACCTTGTCATTGTTATTGTTATTTATACAATTAGTCCATTGTTTACACCCCTTCATTTGTCTTATGGTTCAAAGTATTTAATATTACAGAGTTTTCTGCTGTGTTTCGCATGTCTTCCAGCGTTTTCTGTCAGAAATGGATTTTCTAAGATGAATATGGTTGCCTCTGTTCAGCTTTGAATATTGACAATTTATGAAAACAAATAAATAAATAAATAAATAAAGCTACTAATTTGTTACACAGAGTAATCAAACTGGACCCCATTATTATTATGAAATAAATCACTAGATTTGGTGTTGCTTGAAGGCTAAAGCAGCTGTACCTGTGACAATGGTGCCTGTAACTGGCTCTGAAGCTGTGTCCCCATGCATGGTAACTAGAGTAACAATGTATTTTCTGGAAGGCAGGAGGCCTGAAAGGACAGTCCTGGTCTTGGAACCATCCAGAACAACTTCAAACTCCTCACTGGAATCATCTGTAGCGTAGTACAACTTGAAACTATTGGCAGGTGGGGCTGGAGCACTCCAGGCTACAGCCAAGGAGTCAGCTGTGATGTCTGAGAAGTAGAGTTGACTCACAGGACGGAAGCCTGTAACCAAATGATGGATGTTCAATATTATTGGCTCTCTTGAGGAATTAACTTTTCTCTAATCGGTGAATCTTCTCAGGGATGCAGGAAGTTAAGAAAGCAGCATGAGGCATGCTGAATGAGACAGTATGCAGGATGGAAGATCTTTTGCCACACACATTAAGTAAATGATGAAGTTTTGAAGAAAAAAAAATGAAGACCGGTGATGAAATGAGATGAGAACAAAGAGGTGAAAAGTATTCTCATCAGACATACCAAACATAGAAATAAACTGAAGCTGAACTGAGGACTGGGCAGAAGAAAACAGTTTGGCAGATAAACTGACTATCAATGTGTAGGTGCTCAAAAATATGTTAAGAAAAAAACGAAGAAGCAGATGGTAGAAGAATATTACAAATGAATAATTAAAACTGAACGGTCAAGAAAACTGCACTCTTAGACATGAATCATTAATCTCAACGCATATTTCAGTACAAAAGCAATGGTGACTCCATGGTAATTCTTCAATACAAAATGAATACATTTAAAGTTTGTTATACGCTCAATATTAAAATTAAAGTAATTAACTAATTAAAATAAGACAAATTAAAAAACTGTACTTAGCATCACATCATAATAATATACGGCAGAAGAAGCCATAGCCTTTTGTTATGTGTGAATCCTCAGGGCTCCAGATTAAAAATATAACAAATAAATAAATAAATAACTATTCAGTATGTGAAATATCCACAGTGGGTACCTGTAAAGGCATCAATTGTGGCAGCAGCGCTTTGTTGTCTGCCCCTCTGAGCCATGACTGTGATGGTGTACTCAGTACCAGGCTCCAGGCCACTCAGTGTGGTGCTGCTGATATCTCTGGGTACGGTTATTTCAGTGGTCACACCACTAGCTGAGGTGTAGCTCACTCGGTAATGCTCAATGGGTCCCTGGACAGAGCCCCAGAGTAAAGTTATGCTGTCTTCTGTGGAGGCTGTGACCATCAGATCCATGGGGATATCCAGACCTGTGTAAAAGGAAAAAAAGGAATAACAAAAATGAAGAAGATAAAAGTAGTAGTTAGTATCAGGGGAAATATATGGGATGGCAGGCAGTCAGGCTTAAAATATCATGTCATGATCATGTCTACAGAAGGACTTGGGGCTCACTCCTAAAATCTTGAAAAAATGATCACTCTCCCTCTACTTTTAGTGATTGGAAATACGGATGAATAAATGTTAAATACCTTCAGTCTACTGATCTACACTGAGAGCTGGTTACCTGTCCTGGCATTCATTGTGGCTGGGTTGCTTTGGTTAGTACCCAGAATGGCCGATATCCCAATGCCATATTCAGTGCCTGGTTGCAGATCTAAAAAGAGAAAGCATTAGTGATTTGTTCACAGGTTAGGAAAGGTATTATGGAAAACAAAAACTTTTTTGTGAGTATAATAATAATTAATAATTTGGAAGGATAATAATAATTAAAAAAAGATATATTATTATCCTTATCTTGACTGTTATCTGCTGTTACTGTGGCCAAACAACTCTATCTTTGATTCATCTGTCCAGAGCACATTATTCAAAAATGCCTGGTCTTTGACTATATGCTCATTAGCAAACTGTAGTCTTGCTCTAATGTACTTTTTAGAGAGCACACCTCCCATGCAGGTCAAACTTGTGTAATCTCGTGCTGATTGCAAAAGTATATATTTTGACACCAACAGTTTTGGGTCCCTTTGTGACATCGTTTCGCACCAGACGGTCTGCTCTTGCGCTGAATTTGCTGGGATGGCCAATCCTGGACAAATTGTCAGTCATTTGAAATCTGCGCCACTTCTAAATGATTTTCCTGACAGTGGAATGATGTATTTCAAATAATTTGGAGATATTTTTAAATCCCTTGCCAGACTCATAAGTATCCACAACCTTTTTTTCTGAAGGCCTTACAGAACACTTTAGATCTTGGCATGATGACATCACACACTTTAATAACAAGGGGAACACCAGACACTTGATATGAGAAGGGTATAAATAAGACCGGTTCCACCTGCACTCCCTAAGCAGGTTCTAATCACTGAGACCCAATCTTGAACACTTGATTCTAATTTTATGGATTTGAAGGTGTGATGAATGTAAGGGTGTACTTACTTTTCCCATGAGACTGATCCGTTGTTTTCGTTCATTTAAATTGTGAAAATTACTACACAATGTCCTTTTTATGTATCATTTGATAGAGTGCATGACCTTTATTAATAGACACTGCTTCAAAGAGGATCAAATGTTTGTTTGTCCATATTAACTTTTTTGTTTGTTTTAAATGTTTGCTTGTCTGTATTTGCTTATCTTAAAACTTATTAATAATAGATCAAATCTCAACTGAGAGACATAAAGATAACATTTGTAAAACCACCCTGGCATTCTTACCCAGAGAAACTGAATCTACAAGAGACCAAGAGATGAGTTTCTGCCAATAAAAAATGTATTATCCATTATTACAGCATTTCGTGGTCACAGCACCACAATCACACACTGATCACATGCATAGGGTCAATGACTATATGCTACAATAATATAGTGATAGAGAGTACTTTATTGATCCCTAAGGGGAAATTTGGTGTCCCAACAGCCACAACATAAGCACAACAAGGAGGACTAAGACCAGTGCTTAATTTGTAAATCTGCAGGTCTTGGAACAATAGGTCAGGAGCGGGGCTTAATTTGAGCCGGATCCTACCAGAACAGGATCCAGCACCTCCAAAATACAGCACACCTGCATTCCGGAACATTTTTATGTGGATCCGGCACCTCTGCAGCTGGATGTTTAAATTCTCACTGGGCAATATTATCAAAATAAATAGTTTTTGTTTTTTAATTCACGAAACATGAAATAGAATGCTACAACCCGCTAATCTTTGGGATGGGAAGCCTTTTTTGTGTGTGTGTATTGTGCCATGTTTTGTGTGCAGGTCCGAACTCCCTCCCAGAGTTTCCAGCCTGCCCTGGCCTGCCTTGCTCCCACCTCCCATGATGACATCACTGAATGGCGAGGAGAAGTGAGACTGAGACTCATTTGTGTGGCTGCCATTTCTTTTGGGAGTGGGGTCCTTTTTGTCTGTTTTTGTGTTAGGGAAGTACATTTGTGTTTTTGTTGTTTTTCTTTTAGGTAAACTAGTACTCTCAAACAAAAGATTATTATTTGGCCTTGGCCCACCCTGAAGATATGCCTGGTGTTGTGTTCTATGTAGTTGTGTATATACACTTGCCGATTTTGTACAATATACCACAACTTCAGTGAAACCTGTTGTGTCTGTCGTTCCTAGCTTCCCTGATTTAGAGGTCTTTCCCTTTGAACTGCGAGCTGGTTAATCTGTGTGGCTCAAACTAGACTGGGTCTTAACAAGAAAAATGCTAATCTTATATTACTGCTGCTCAAATATTCCTAATAGCCAATCAATAGCCTCTTTCATATAATGTAATCAAGTTCAAAGGTCACCTGAATTTGTTGTCCTGAAGCAAAGCCTACAGTCTCGTAGCATGCATTGTATACTGCATCATGGCGAAAAGAAAACAGTTATCATTAACATCATTTTTTTTTTTAGAACACAAACAGCAACAAAATAAAGGAGCAAAATACTAAAAAGGCAAGAGTCCAAGAGAGCGAGTGGCAACAGGTCACTGATAAAGCAGTTTGGCAATCGTTCCCATGACTAGCAGTGATAATGCTAGGGTTAGGGACCTTTCAAGTGCCTCCCGACTTGCCAGATCACTACCCTCTTATTGTTCTGGGACCTGCAGATTTACAAATTTATCACTGGTTGGGAGGCACATGAAAGGTACTGGTCCCCGAAATTAGACACGTAAAAGTGCTTCTAGAATCTCACATGCTGATGGGTATGTATTTGATCACACTGGTACAGTGAAGTACTGAGTTTATAGCAGTGAGTATTCTCAGTACAAAGGGAAACATTTCTGGATTGTAGGGATGCACCGATCTGAAAATTTTGGCCGATACCAGTAACTGATAATTCTTTATATTTGCTATTTTTACTGCTTTCATTTTAAAACCTTAACAGCAAGGGAAACTAAGTAGTTGCCATGTGTGAACTTATTTCTCTCATCAGGCGCAAGGAGTGTTATTGCATTTTCAATAAGGCATTACTGATCTGCGCTGAGTGATGCGGGAAGCTCGTATTCTGCCCCATATGCACCAAGTGCCCGCTTCTGCACTAACAAACTCAAAAACATATCATATGTCAAAATTCCCAGACAGCTGACATTGTATCTTCTCTCTAGCATAAACGCTTCTAGAGCGCACGTACTGTAGTCTGCTGTGGTGTCAGTTCATGCAGAAGGCACCAATCAAATCCCTCATAGCGATCAGCGTTCATCTGAAGTGGTTCAACCGGAGGAAATAATCCATAATTTGCTGCCAATATATCGTGCATGCCTAATGGACTGCACATTTTGTCAACTTATATGCTGTCACCTCAGTTAGCTACAAAACACATTTGCTCAAAGCACCTTGAAAACAAAGCTACGTTTCATACAGCAGGCCTACTTTAAATAAACGAACATTAAATGCACAACATAATCAAGAAAAAAGTGTCTTACCTAACATGAAATATTCCACAAAGCTGTCATGTCAGTGTCCTCCTCCTCTTCCCTGTGTCCCTTATGTATCCATGAGTGCACAAATGGCTTGGGTTTGAATTTTGTAAGCGGTGGACCCACAACGTTCAAAAACATCACAGACGAGATGGTGGGGATGAGAAGGGGTTCACGCTGTGAGCTCCTGTACAAATGAGATTCATTTTGGAGAAACCCTGCTCGCGCTCCACTCGAGATATGGTGTGGTAGTAGCCAACAGTTGGCAGTAGCCAACACCTGCCTCAGTCCTTCTGGATCTTTTGTGTATTTGAGTCCCTGTACTCCCTAAAAGCCCGAATGACTGTAAATGGGATGTTAATTCCATTTAATTCCGGGCAGTCAATCTCACTTTCAAAGCCACGCACAGGTTGACAACGTTTAGCACCATAAGCGCTTCTAAAAACCTTCCACAATCAGGCTAGAGTTATCACTGCTAGTCGTGGGGACAGTCGCCAAACTGCTTCATCAGTGACCTGCTGCCGCTCTCTCTCTTGGACTTGCGTTTTTAGTATTTTGCTCCGTTTTCTCACTGTCGCTGTTTGTATTCTTAAAAAATACTGTTTAAAAATAACTGCTTTCTTTTCACCATGACACACTTTATAATGCGTACAGTCATAACATGACTGTAGGCTTCGCTTCAAAACAACAAATTCATGTGACCTTTGAACTTTAAATGATTACTTTATGTGAAAGAGGGTATTGATTGGCTATTAGCAATATCTGAGCACCAGTAATATAAGATTAGCATTTTTTAATTGCATTTTTGTTGTTGTTCTATTTAACTTTTGGTGAATTAAAAACTAAAACTGTAAAAATTTATTTGGGGTTGTAACAGTAATCACTTCATCCTGGTCAGGGTTGTGGTGGATCCAAAGCCTATCCCGGGAACACTTGGTGCCAGGCCGGAATACACCCTGGATAGGACACCAGTCTATTGCAATGCACCATGTGTGCACACATTCACACTTAGGGGTAATTTATCATGGGAGGTGGGAGGAAACCAGAGAACCCAGAGGAAACACAAACAGACACTGGGAGAACATGTAAAAACACTCCACACAAACAGTTAGTCAAGCTCAGGACCACCCCCAAACCCCCCAACTCCACTTGTTTGTTTGCTTGTTGAGAATGCATCATAATTTCCAACTACAGCTTAAGTTAAGCAGAAGAACGGAATTGAGCAGCTCTGAAACAGAGTAAGATTGTGAAGGTGTGCTGAGCTCACTTGTGAGAGTGGTCTTGGTTGTGGCTCCATTGCTACGTGGAATTATGATTTTATTGTACTGATCTCCAGCCAGCGTACTGTACACAACACAAAAGTACTCCACAACAGCCTTGCTGTTTTCCCACTCCAGCTCCAGAGATGTGGATGTCTTAGAGACTACCCGCAAGTGCTTGGGTGGATCAATCTCTGTAAAAAAATAAAGGACAAACTGAAAGACAATCATCAGACATCAAATGCACAATGTGACAATGCAATGCACTATATATCTAATGATGCTTGTGTGATGACTAATTTATTTACCCAGCAGGAAAGTTATAGGGAAAGATGGTTACAAATAGGAGTGTCATAGTAGCAGATTTTTAAAAATCTTGCTGATAAAATCTTGCTGTTCTTCATCCTAGCACTTCTTCTGAACTCTTTTGGGGTTTTTTTCTGCCCACCATACCAAACGTTGACGTCTTTACATTATATTTTCAATTCTTTGGAGCCTATCTTTCTCTGTTCTTCACTGAAGCTTCAGTCTAATTCATTTCAGCCTGTCTGTCTTTCATCCCAACCTCCATGTTCTTTATCACAGTCACACATTCTGTCCAATCATCATACCAACCTACTATGTCTTACCAAAGAACAAATTCTCACCTCTACATTCCAGTCTCTTTGCTCTTCCTTGCAGCCCCCATGACCTTTACAGCCTCCACCTATCCCAACCTGACTGTTTTTTGTATTGTCCACCGTCCACTTCCAGCTGCTCCACCTACCATTTACAACTCGCTGCCCTTTTTATATAGCTTCTCTCCCCTTCCTTGTAATCTTTTCACCCTTAATGTCTCAGCCTTTCCACTTCATCTAACCACTTCCCCATTCATCCCACAACACAACCACTCCATTCATTTCAGCTCCCTTTTTAATAAAAAAAAAAAAAAAAATCAAAACAGGCTGATTTTCTGCAAGTAGGCAAATTTAATAGCATCTGGAGGCTCACCTTACTGCTATATTATGAATTGACCTATTTTATTAATTTACCTATTGCAATGCACCAATTGTTGCAGAAAAAAGCAGTATGTTGTGGTCAGAAATGAATAATATCAAACCAATACTTTGTTTTGAATGCAGAAGTGGTAGTTTCCTTTCAAATGGGACTCAACCTTGCGTGAGCTTCACACGCGCCTTCATGCACGACCAGTCTCTAATGTCTGTATAAAATCATGCCTATTTATAGGCCTGCTGTGGTCAGGTGACACAGCAGAAAACTCCCCTTTTCCCAGAAGCGCACCATGAAGTGTCATGCTTCTGGGGAAAGCAGTGTTTATAACCCAGTGACGCCAGATTATTAGGCCACCGTGGGGGATAAACAGTATGGCTATTTTGCTATGCCGAAGGTGGAGGAGGCACTTGCGAGCTACCTCTCTCCATCAACGGCAGCAAAATCAGGGGGCCCGGCTTTGCCATCCAGGCCATGTAAGACCACCTTGGCGTTGGTTGGCGAAGCAGGTCTTGCTTGTAGGTCTTGGCATACAATGGCATTGTTGCAAGCCTACCAGGTAGACCTGCTGAATTGTGAGGGAGGCACAGAAGAGGAGTGTGGCAGCTTGCCTCCCCCCGCAGAAAACCAGGAGGACAGGGTGGCCACAGTCGCAGCCTGCTAATGGGTCTGATTTAAAAATGATAATCAGTGCCAAAAAGGCAAAAAGAAGCTGTCCTGAGGGGCTGTGGAGGGAGGTATCAGGGAATGAGA
Organism: Ictalurus furcatus; assembly: GCF_023375685.1. Lineage (NCBI taxonomy): Eukaryota > Metazoa > Chordata > Actinopteri > Siluriformes > Ictaluridae > Ictalurus > Ictalurus furcatus. The sequence continues at coordinate 5,384,889 of NC_071261.1, read as the reverse complement.
TGTTGTTAGGGCAGTTATCCCCCAGTATTACTCTAGGGCTCCCCTAATCAATGTCTCTAGTCAGCGAGCTGTGACAGGGCAACAAAAATCTGATGTTTTCAGATTGGAAAATAATGCCAAATATATAGCCATGGGTTCTGTCCGCCATAGAAAAGGGTACCAGGTCCAGTTAACAGCTCAACTCACCTGTTTCAAGGCGTGCTCATCACAGTAGTCAGCAAAATGCAGAGCCTGACATTAGCCTCTCTCTTGGACAAAGGGGCCATAGAACATGTACCACCTTCTCTGAAGGAGGGAGTTTTTTTTTACAACGGTAATTTCCTGGTCCACATTAAAGACAGGGGTATGCAGATAATTTTAGATCTGAGTCATCTGAACCGCACTCTTCGAACATACAGGTTCAGGATGTTGATGCTCAAACTTATCGTGCCACAGATTCAGTTCGAGGATTGGTTTGTGATGATAGATCTAAAAAATATGCGTATTCCATTGTCAAGTCACAGGAAGTTTCTGACTTTTGCGTTTGAGGACAATGCATATAATTATCAGTTCTTCCTTTTGTTAGCTTTATCCCCTCACACCTTCACAAAGTTCATGGATGCCACGCTGGCTCCTTTGCGACTCTAGGGCATCCATGTGCTTAACTACCTGGATGACTGGTTAATTCTAGTGTGGTCCAGGAAGTTGGCGATTCAACATCGAGATGATGTTCTAACCCACGCAAGGAGCTTGGGGCTCAGGTTGAACCTCAGGGAAAGTTGCTACTCCCGTCAAAAATGACTTTTCTAGGGGTTACCTTGGATTTAAATATGATGAGGGTGTGTCTATCCCCAACACATATAGTGCAACATCCTATCAACATTGAGCAAGATAACATTAGATCTGGGCATCCCCTCCAGTCTCTACGGAGGCTGTTGGGGCTTATGGCAGCAACAGCTAACCAAGACCATTCAGTGGTGGCTGAAAGTCGGGGGTTTTGCCTGAGGATGAAACCCCTGAGAGTAATCAGTGTCAAGTTTTGTCAGTGAGTGCAATATACATTCCGGGCAACTGGAATGTGGGGGCAGACATTCTGTCAAGGCAGTGGCTGAGGCCCAGGGATTGGAGGCTCCATCCACAAGTGAGTGAGTCCACATGGCGGAGTTTCAGCCGAGTGGAAGTGGACATGTTCATGTCCAAGGAGACAACACACTGCCCACTGTGGTTTGTCCTCACTCCTCCCTCATCAAAGAGAAAAGGTTAGGGCTGGACGCCATGGTACACACGTGGCCAAGGTCACACCTGTACGGCTTTCACCCGATCTCTCTGCTCCCACACACTCTAGTGAAAGTTCGCCAAGACCATGCTATGTCTGCTGCTAGTAGCACCTGATTGGCCAGCTCAAATTTGGTTTACGGAGATAATTGATGGAGCCTCCGTGGAAGGCCATACCCTCAGTATAATGGGGTGGGTACACAGTACTCATTCGCACAGAGTGAAGCTCACACAACGTTGAGTTTCCTTTGAAAGGAAACTTCTGGGTTATGCATGTAACCATGTTCCCTGAGTAGGGAACGAGACATTGCATAGCTTTGTCATACTGGGGTATGGTTGTAAATTGTGTCTTCGCTTCAGACAAAGAGAAGCTGATGCCGTGGCTTACAGGTGCCATTTTATAGTCACGCGTTGCACTTCCCACACCGTGAAGCTTCTCAGGGAATAGGGTTACATGCATAAGCCAAACATTTTCAGCTAGTTTTCATGATCAGCCATATTATCACGCTGGAAAAGCTAGATGTTCTGTCATGATGTATGTCCCAGAAGCATGCTCACCTGTGATAAACTCAGCAGAGACGATTCTACTTTCATTGCCCTTGTGAAAGCTGCTAACCAAAACTTCATATCTGGTGCCTGGCCTTAGAACTTGCAGTGAGTACTGACTCAGAGTTGGCTCCAGATGAAATGTGGTCTTGGGTCCACCGTAACCCACTATTCCATAACGTAGGATGATTTCATCCACTTTGGCCCTGGGCAGGGTCCATTCTACAAATGCCACTGTGTCCGAGACATCCCGAATCATAAGCTGGCTTGGTCCATCGATTACTGAAAACCAGAAATCAGAATGGCCATGAAAACATGAAAACATTAGTGTGCACAAAAAAATGCAGAACTGTAGGTAATGAACAGATCTAAAGCTGGAAATGAACTACTAGAGACAAAAATGCTACCAAAAAGTTTACTTTTATACTTGCTCAATTAGTAAATGCTTTTATCCAAAGTGACTTACTGAGGCAGGACATTACTAAGACATGATATAACAGAGACCTGATATAACTGAACAGTTGAGCGTTAAGGTCCTTAACAGTTCTAGAACAAAAACATTAATTTTGAAATCTCTGTTACTAATGACATTTTTTTTGCATTTTTTATTCCCACTAGCCTATTATTTACATTCACCAAACACTTTATTAGGAACACCATACCAATACTGGGTAGAACTTTGCCCTTTGCTTTCAAAACAACATCAATTCCTTATGGCATATATTTCACAAGATGTTGGAAACATTCCTTTGAAATTCTGGTCCATGTTTTTGCTTCATGCAATTCCTGCAGATTTTTCAGGTGTACTTCTCTCATGCTGCAACTCTCCCGTTATACCACATCCCAAAGGTGCTCTATTGGATTCAGATTCATTGACTGAGAAGGCCACTGAAGAACACTGAACTCATTGTCATGTTCATGAAATCAATTTGAGATGACTTTTGCTTTGTGACATGTTGCATTATTATGTTGGATGTAGCCATTAGAAGATGGGTAAATTGTGGTCATGAAGAGATGCACATGGTCAGCAACAATTCTCAAATAGTCTGTGGCATTCAAGTAATGATTGATTGGTCCCAAAGTGTGCCAAGAAAACATTCCCCACAGCATTACATCATCTCTAGCAGCTTGGACTGTTGACACAAGGCAGGTTGGGTTAATGGATTCATGCTATTAGTATTCTGACCCTACCATCTGTGTGCCTGAGCAAAAACTGCGATTTACCAGAGCAGCCTACATGTTTCCAGTCTTCAACTGTCCAGTTTTGTTTAGCCTGTGCCCGCTGTAGCCTCAGCTTTCTGTTCTTGGCTTACAGAAGTGGAACACGATGTGATCTACTGCTGTTGTAGGTTCGATGTGTTGTGCATTCTCAGATGCTGTTCTGCTCACCACAACTGTACAGAGTGGTTATCTGAGTTACTGAAGCCTTTCTGTCAGCTCGAACCAGTCTGGTCATTCTCCGTTGACCTCTCTCATCAAAAAGGCTTTTAACTTTTCAGTTCATGAATGAAGAAACAATGTAAATTAAACATACTATAATGTTTTCTCAACATAAATCATCATTATGTTAAAGCTTCCACTTTACAGATAGCCAAGCTTGTTTGCTACTGTATTGCACTTGCAAGAAAAAGAAAACCGCAGGACAGGTTTGGGCATTCAATGTGTCTGTGATGGCTTGTTTGGCATACGAGTCAAGCCTCATGCCACCGTCCAGATAAAGAAGTAAGCACACTGATGTAAAAACAGAAAAATGTCATATTCCACAACAAATAAATGTACAAATTCATTGTGTTTGCTCATTGTTTGCATTAAATCCGATATACATATCAGATACAATGGTGGAGGCAAGAGGACATTTAGGCATCATGGATTTTGCCTTTTTGGGGGATCATAATTTAGGAACCTGGTCAGGCACTCTGGACCATGTACTGTACATCTTTGTAGTAGAGACTGAACTTCTGCAGTAATTTTTGCCAGTTGGAGTGAGTCTCATGCCTTTGTGGCTAGACACTGTGGTTGACAATGAGCTAGTAACATTATGTTGGGGTTACTATGCAAGAAACAAATAGTTTAAATATTGCTTTTGCTAAGGAACACAACAACTGATCATTTATTTTGTTTCTGAGCCATGGGAAGAAAGCTGAAACATGCATTGTTGTATGAAATTTACTTAAATATACAAATATAAGGGCTTCCTATTTATTGTTAAATATAGTTTCACTTTAAAAATCTACCTCTTCCCTTTGCCGTACACTTACTGTTCATTGCAAGTATCTTGTATTCACTGTCTATGTACCTATGATTTCTTTTTTCTACTGTTTTTGTCTGTTTACTTGCACAAGAGAAGTAACCTGACAGTGTTTTGTTATACACCTATACCCCTTGTATTGGTATAGTGACAGTAAAGTTTAATTGAACTGAGTGAAATATTAATTAACTCAAAACTGTTTATGAATATAAACAGTAACCACACATGTAATCTTTAGCATTAGCTTAGTTAGCAAAAGCAAGAAGAGTTTCTACATGTACATAAAAGGTACAGACATTTTAATTATAAAATCAAAGATAATATGCCACTTAGATTAAATCATACTCTGTATCTTTTGCACTTGGATGCATTTGCATACCAGATTTATGCTTGAATTGAAGTGGGAGCACATGTTGTGACTGACAATAATTCAAAAAGCATTCCCCTGCTCTCTCCCTTAAATAGAGGCAAGGGAATGAAGATATTGAAGAAGATATGAAGAAGAACCACTTTTCAGTTAGGGAGAACGCCACAGAGCTCACTGGAAGACAAATACTATTATTGTGCTGTTTGGTTATGAACCTGTATTTTAATATAGGTGTAGATATGGAACACACCCATAACTATGAATACAATGGAGTTAAGGTGATTGATTTTGGCTATTGTTTTTGTAGAGTCATATCTGTAGAATCTCAACCACAAGCAGGATATATGGCCCACAAAAAATAGACACACAAAAACCATGGACACTCTCAGACAGAAAACCCAACATATAGCTCTGGCTGCCATAGGGATCATAAAGCAATGAATCCTCACCCAGCAGATATTGAAGAGCCACTTAAGTAATGCCTGTTTGCACTTGCCTCATCTAAACCATGGGGCGAGTGTTAGAGACATCCCTGAGCCAGGGCTGAACCATCTCAACCACAGATACTGCTGTCACATGCAATTTAGGCCTTTGGGCCTAACCAGATGGCTTACCCAACAGATAAAATCCAAGGTCTTTCACTCATAAAGTGATAACTTCAGGAAGAAAGGGTGGGGGCCTTCCTTTGTTGAATCAGCTCTTCATACATCGCACAATCAGAGCATTCCACACAGCCTACAGGAAACAATGACTGTGAAAATTAACACATCTTTAAAACAATGGCAATCAACTCTTTTCTGCCATGCTCTTCTTCTTGTCCTCTCTTTCTTGTCTCATCCACTTCCGTCTTTTGGCTCACTCTCATCTCACCTCATCGGAAGGAGAGAGGCCGGGGAGAGCCTCCAATCAATATCTGCTTGGAGACCCAGCCTAGAGCCCGCCAACTTTCTCCCACCACCAGCTCTTTAAACTTTCCTCATACTAGATGCAGTTTCATTCATCATTCCGGTTGGTCTTCCGAGACGCCACTCGACGCCAACCAGACCACTGAATAATAACCATCGTGGGAATCCCCTAAACAGGCAAGCGCAGTACCTCGAGAGCTAGCTAATCTGGTGCATATATTATTAAGTTTAAAGCCCTTCTAAAGAAGTGAAATTAGATTGATGAAGTTGATGGTTTGTTCAGGTCATGGTCTGTGAAATAACATACTGTGTTATGAACTTGGAACTTCATTGAAAGCCATTTTCTCCCCCGCTTGTGTGTGTGTGTGTGTGTGTGTGTGTGCGCATGTTCATATGTGTTAGATTAGTTTCTGTGTTGTAGAACAAATATATGTGTCTTATTGTTTATGATGTCTTTTGCCTTGAATTGCCAATCTTGCTACATGCTCTTAAAATAATGTTTCACTGTATTTAGGATATTATTGCCGTTGGCCACGGAGGTAATATCTAACGCATAATTAACGGATAGACTAAGTTCAGTTTATAGCTGGATGAAGAGTTGATCAGAAATACTAAATTAGCCAAATTTCAGCTTTTGAGCTGGTCTGCTAGTCTAGCCCGCCTATTTGGTGGAGAATACAGGTAGCTCAATCTAAACAGCTAATTTTCCTTACATACAATGGTGGAGAATGTAAAAACTTAACCCAAGCAGCTAATTTTCCCTACATATCAATTGAGTACTTACCTAGCTTGCTAACAATCTATTGTGTTAGCTAGCTATAATGCTTGGTAAGAAGAATAAAGTGATGAAGTTACAGGTCTGAAATTTAAAGTTACAAATCCAGTACAACATTTTCATAACATTCAGTATATTCCTCAGGCTTCCAAAAGGTCATCTATGAAACTTCAGTTGACTTAATTAAATAATGTAGCAAGAAAGGGATGCTAAGCTAATAGGAAGATAATAAAGGGACAATAAAATGTCTAACAAAATAGTAAAGCACACTGATTATCTTTTAAAATTAATATGTATTGGTATTTCACTTAATATAAATGAGATTTTTTTTATTGTTTCATAGGATGTCTCAATTGCATCATGCTAGTACTAAGTCATTGACTAAATACTACTTAGACAGAGAATACCATTTATTAATGTCTTTGGATTATTTCCTCACTTTTAAGGTTTATTAATAATCGCAAGTTTTAAATATACTGGATTTATATTTTCTCTTTTCTTGTAAGATTTAAGCCAAAGGGTGAGGGTTCTGGGTTAGTTCTTTGTCAGTTGCATTCAGCACCCACGTGTGGACCTATACATATTTTACTCATGTACTTATTTCGCTGCAGTGAACATGTAATAAATTAATAACCTCAAATTCATAATTATTGCCTCTTTAATATTGATTGACTAAAATTAATGGCCTTTTCATAATAGACATATAGCTTATATTGCTCTTGAGAAGTTCAATTGAATCTAATTGTTCTGTCTCTATGTGACAAAGGAATTTTTTTTAATGAAGTCCGTAATTGCTGACAGGCCTGCTCATTCATCAAGGTGACATTTTCCATTTCCAAGGCAGTGTGATTTTTCGTGGAATTTTACAGGTCCAGCCCACTACCAATGTTCTGGTTTTAGGCTTCATGAGTGAATGCAGTGGTAACTATTCCACCCTAACACATATGATGGATAGGATGTATGTTAAGAATACTCCAGCAGGATAAGACCATCAGTTTTGGTCAGGTACACATGGACATCAGTAAATTTTAGAGAAAAAAAAGAGATATTTGTAAAAACATGAAGCACATTAAATTGAGGGGAGGAGCATGTCATTGAACGAATGCTAGACAAACTCACATGTGGTAATGGTGGCAGTGACAGGCTGGCTCCTGCCTTGGTCTTTCAGTGCCACCAGATTCACAGTGTACTCCTCTCCAGGCCTTAGACCAGTCTGATGGTAGGATGTGATGGTGCTGGGCAGCTGGGTGGTCATTCCTCCATCATTGTCCTGTGGTGGAAACAAACGAACAAATGAACACACACACATACACACACACACACACACACACACACACACACACACACACACACAGCTTTCTCTTCCCAAATAAATGAAGCATGCATAATTTCTCCACCTTTTCTTAGGACTTTACAATGGACTGGGAGTATGAAAGCCTCAGCATTTACTGTGTTACTCTTCAGTTTGCATTTCATATCAGTGGTTCTGATCACGGCAAGAAGGATCAGACACCATCATGAGCTGAAGCTTTTTATTGGGTATGTCTGGCTTAGCACTAAAGAGTGCACATTCTTGTAAATGATTATGGATCTTTACTATACCAGAAACTGATGTTGAATGGACAATCAATTGAACCTAGGAAGAAAAAGTCTTACCATGGGAATGAAGCTTATTTCCCAACCATCAAACAAGTAGTCAAAGGGTTGCCACTGAACCTCCACTGATGTTTCCATGACCGATTTGAAGAGTAGACCATCAGGATTTGAGAGATCTGGAAGGCACAGACTGATGCATTATTTGCTTTTGTCTTCACTACGGTTGATATATTAACACTTTTATGCAGTTCTCCACTTCCCTACTGTATGTTTGTTTGCTTTTTGTTTGTTTATTTTCCTGAAGGAAGTACAGATAATATGCGTGTCAATAAACAAACCGGGTTATCAGAAATATTTTTAAATGAAAGAAATATTTGGTTCAGCAAATGCTAAACAAACACATTGATAATTTTATAAATAAGATTACAGAAGACATTGTATGTCATTCTTTTATGTGAATCACTAGACCAAAAAATAAAAAAAAATCTACTTTTTAAAAAATTCTGATTTAGAACTGTATATTGTTAGTTATATTGAACAGTATATAACAGTATATAACTGTATATTATATACTGTATATATAACAGTATATATACTGTTAACAGTATATAACAGTACAGTATATTGAACTGTATATTGATTTAGCGTGGGAGCACGCAGCTAGGATTTCTGTCGTGTCTCTGCCCCTGTATTGTCATTGGTTGTTTCCCGTATGTGACATCATTGTATTCAGCTGTTTTATGTTTCACCCCTGATTACGATTGTAATTTAAACTCCTTGTGTCTCATTGTTCATCACGAAGTATTGTGTGTAGGTTTCAACTCAGTACTAAACCTTTGTTCCTCATTTCCATGCCACAGTTTTGATCATTATTTTATTTGCCTAGTTTATGCCCATTTGCCAATCACCTGACCTGTTGCCTGTTTATTACCATGCCTTTGCCTTTTGATTTGGATTTGTTTGCCTACCTCTAATAAAGCTCTTATCTGCACTTGCATTCATCTCAGCCTCCATTACGTGACTATATATATATATATATATATATATATATATATATATATATATATATATATATATATATAAGCTTTTTAAAGTATTTTAAATTTCCAATTTAGGATCTTATAAAATCAATTCCTCCACTTGCTCCATTTGTTCTATTTAAATCTTACCACATCTGTCATTCCCCAGTACAGATGTTGGTAAAAGCATAACTAACCCACTTGATAACAGCAAGATACTAATTACATGGCCCAATCCCTTTCAAATTCAATAAGCTCCCATTCACATGATTATCTATAAATTATCTGTATTAGTTCATGCAGCAGAGGTTTATCCAGCATGGGTTATTATTTCTATTATTTCTGTGGCAGTTCTTGTTTAGATGCACATGGTTTGACAGGCAGTGAGTGCTTGCAATGGATCCTGGAGAATTCTACCAATTTGCTACCTAGTAAGTGGCATGAATTGAATTGTATCCCACTGACAAATGAGGTTCATTTGCATAATATTCCATCCTGCCTTCAAACTTGCAGTTGATAGTGTTGATCCCCTTGAGACTTGCAGTTAACCATACTACTATTATCCGAGCCGTGTGCTAATTATGGCTCCTTATGTTAACTGTGCGACACTCATTTCTGATCAGCTGGTGGAATGTTTGTCTCGCAACACTTATATCACTAGCCTATATGCTTGGAAGGTATTATGCTTGACTTGTAACTTTGTATGAAGTCATATATGTCAATAATATAAACAAACTTGTACAGATTTTACAAGGAAACTGCCCAAACACTGCAGGCAGAAATTATAGCACATCAGGATCTCTCATATATGGCTGAATTGCAGATTATATATGGATATGAAGTTCAGCTTTGCAAAGTCAAATTATTTCAGAAATACTGTATCAGACTGAGAGCAATTTTCTAACCCATGTTTACAATGTCGTGTGATGAATAGTGGCAAAATCTGAACCAAAAATATAACTCACAGGTTGAGACCACAGTGCTGACAGGCACACTGATGACATCATCGATGACAGTGTACACATTGATGTTGTACTCCAGACCTGGCTCCAGCTTACTGATGGTGGTGGAGGTCACATTCCCTTGAACTCTCAATTCCAGCTGTACTCCACCAGGGCTTGTTGGAACATAAGTGATCAAGTAGTCTGTTACAACTGATGACCCGTCCCACTCTATGTCAATAGTACGCTCCGTCAATCCACGCGCACGCAAATTCATAGGTGGTGCCACTGCAAGGATAGAAGGATGGGGAGGTGCGAGTTATGGTATATTACTATATTCATATATATATATATATATATATATATATATATATATATATATGGAATGAAGAGAACTAGCATTAAAAAGCAAGTTTTGAAAGTTAAAATGCAAAATTTGACAAAGATATTGACAGACATCCTGGGTATTGGGAGTTAGTACATGTTTTTGTTTTGTTGCAAATGGAAAATCAGTCAGCCAACATTATTTAAAACATAACATAATGTTATGTACATATATAACTGACAGCACCAATATGAAAGTTTCCCACAAAGTCATATAGGGACATACAGTCCCCTCTGAAATTATTGGAACAGAAGGACAATTCATTTGTTTGTGCCATACACTAAGATATTTGGGTTTGAGATCAAAAGATGGATATGAGTCAAGAGTTTAGGATTTCAACTTTTATTTTCTGGTATTAACATCTAGATGTCTTAAACATTAAAAAAAAAAAAAAAAAAAAAGTAAATTAAAGAAAATAACACTTAAAATTTGGTTGGATATCTCTTGCTTGCAATAACTGCATCAGGATTGTCACTCACTGACGTCACCAAATTGTTGGTTTCTTCTTTTGTGATGCTTTTCCAGGCTTTTACCGGAGCCTGGCCAGCTGGTCAAGATGGCGGCATGGCAGTAGCATGCAGTGGCCTCTCCAAATTCAAAATGGTGCTATTTTTGTCTCTTAGCTCGATTTTTAGAGCAAATGGTGGAGTTTGTAACTGTTAGATGCAGACCATTTTATTTGCCACAGGAATTCACCACTGTTCTTATAACTGGAGTGTGCATTCCCCCCAGCACTAATGCTAAGGAAGTGCTGTGAGAACTGTATGGGGCTATTAATGAACTGCAGAACACACACCCTGATGGGGTGTTTATCATCGCCGGAGATTTTAGTCATGCAGATTTTTACCATGCATCTCAAATCAGTGCTCCCTAAATTCCACCAACATGTGAACTTTGCAACGAGAGGGGCAAACACATTAGATCTTGTTTATACAAACATCCCCGCCGCATACCAGGAGGAGCCCAACCCCCACCTTGGCTACTCAGTCTACATCTCTGTTATGCTAATCCCAGCATACAGAGCACGTCAGATGCTCTAAACAGGTTGTGAAGCATGTGAAAACCTGGCCACCAGAGCAATCTCTGCTTTTCAGGACTGTTTTGAGCACACTGACTGGCACATGTTCAGGAAGCTGCAACCGACAGCGACTCCACCAACTTGGAGGAATACACGGCATCAGTGACCAGCTACATCAGCAATGCACCGAGGACATCATTGTCTCCAAGACCATGACCACACGCTCCAACCAGAAGCTGTGGCTGACTGCAGAGGTGCGTGCACTGCTGAGGACCTGAGAAAATCCACAGTCACTTCACGGACAGCGGTGACCTGCATTCAGGCCATCAGCAATTACAGGACAACATCACCCACCTGTGACAGTGATGCCTCCCTTCCAGATGCGTTGAACAGTTTCTATGTTCACTTTGAGGCGCAAAATGATGTGACGACGAGGAAGACCATCCCTCCTCCCAACGACCAGGTGCTGTGTCTAACCACGGCTGATGCGAGAAACACTCTACGCAGAGTCAACTCACGGAAAGCCACTGGTACAGACAACATTCCTGGCAGAGTTCTCAGAGGATGTGCAGACCAGCTGGCAGATGCTCTCACTGACACATTCAACATCTCCCTGAGGAGCGCTGTAGTTCCAAGGTGCTTCAAGGCCACCACCATTGTCCCCATGCCGAAGAAGTCTTCAGTGTCCTGCCTCATTGACTACCATCCTGTTGCACTCACACCCATCATCATGAAGTACTGATGCTACTATATTATGTTAAATTTCTTGTCATGACTATACTCTTTACCTGGATGCTACCACAATAACTGCAATGTCCACATATGGTATAAGCTAATCTGCTGAATACTATGTCATAGTATGTTATTGTGACACTCTCTAAAGGTGGGGCAAGGAGAAGGAAGGCAGAGGCAGTCTTGATACACTCCCATGATTTATTATTTTTTCTCTCTCTCTGGGGTTTCTTTTATTTTTACACACACATGCTTAGTGTCATGCTCTCTTGTTCTTTCAAGGCGCATGTCTTTCTCTCTCTTATCCTTGCCTCGTCTCACTGAAACAGAGAACAGAATAATTCCCCACAGGTGTGCACACCTTACCACTCGCCTTCTCTGGCTCCACCCTCCATTCACGAACCGGCACTCATCCGTACCTCTGCAGCCACAGTTATGTTTATGTTCAAAGCATGTATTTGTTTATTTATTTATTTTATTATATTGTTATTCTTTTGCACTACCTGTTATATCGAACACTTCCATAATAGAACTGTATACTGGTCAGCACTACACTGTCACTTACTGTGCCCATTGTCCCGTTTTAGTAGTTACTGTACTGACTTGTGTTGTTTGCACGTGCACTTTATGTAGAATGTGTAGGTCTTTTTTTTAGTTCTGTGTTGTCACATGTGGTTAGTGTGTTGTTTATGTAGCATCATGGTCTTGGAGGTACATTGTTTCATTTCACTGTGTACTGTACCAGCTATATATGGTTGAAATGACAATAAAAAGCCACTTGACTTGACTATTGACCTCTTTCAGCTGTTGTTTAGTTTGGGGGTTTCTCCCTTTAGTCTCTGCTTCAGGAGGTGAAATGCATGCTCAATTGGGTTTAGGACTGGTGATTGACTTGGCCAGTCTCAAACCTCACTTTGTTGAGTTGGCAGTGTGTTTTGGATTATGTCTTGCTGCATGACGAAGTTCCTCCCAATTAATTTGGATGCATTTCTCTGTAAATCTGCAGACAAAATGTTCCTGTAAACTTCTGAATGGTTTCTGCTGCTACCATCATGAGTTATAACATCAATAAAGATCAGTGAGCCTGTTCCAGAAGCAGCCATGCAAGCCCAAGCCATGACACTACCTCCACCATGTTTCACAGATAAGCGTGTATGTTTTAGATTATGAGCAGATCCTTTCTTTTGCCACACTTTGGCCTTTCTAGCACTTTGGTAGAGGTTAATCTTGGTTCCAGAACGTTTGTGGCTCATCTTTGTATTTCTTTGCAAATTTCAATCTGGCTTTCTGAGTTTTACTGCTGATGAGTGGTTTGCATCAGGTGGTATGGTCTCTATATTTCTGCTCTTGAAGTCTTCTTTGAACAGTGGATTGTGTTACCTTGTTAGTGATGTCACTGACTGTTGTTTTGGGGTTTTTCTTCACAGCTCTCATAATGATTCTTGGCCGACCCATTCAGTGTCTGCTTCTCAGCACACCAGTAGTTTCTTTCTTTTTCAGGTCATTCCAGTTTGTTGTATTGCATATTCCCAATGTTTGTCTAATGCCTCTGATTGATTTTCCCTCTTCTCTCAACTTGCTTTTTTGCCCATCTCACATGGCTTATTCTTTTATCAACAAATGCAGTCTTCAAAGGTGAAACTGAGGGCTAAAACCAAGAGTAGATGTTCAGAGCTGTTTATTGTTGAAACAATCAATCTAACAGGACACAGCTGGGTAACAAGAAACACCTGTAAATCACATGGTCCAAGATTTTTGCTCGCATACAGATGGTGTGGGGTGGTCTGATACAAAATGTGCCATGTTCTATGTCATTTAAAACATCGATATATAAATACCAGGAAATAAAAGCTGAAATTCTATACTCTCTTCTCATATTTATCTTTTGATCTCAAACCCAAATGCCTTGTCTACAGTAAAAATAAATGAATTGGCCTTGCTGTCCAGTAGTTTTGTAGGGGACTGATGCATTATTTCCAGTAAATGCCACTATCATATAGCCATCATTTACTGAGCTGTTAGGAATAACAACCTATGAGAGAAAAGAACCAGAGGGAGCTCCTTTGGTATTAATACTTAGATATTAATTACCCTGTGAGCTTATAACAAAGCAGACAAACTTTGCTGTATTAGTAGTTAGTACACGTAAATTCATGTACAGTCTGTCAGATGAGCCCCTAATATTTGCACACACTCAATTTCTGCATACTTTGCTGCTATAGTGAAGCATTTGACCATGACCAACCTTCAACAACAAAAACAGCAGTCTCCTAGAACATAAAACACAGACTTAATGATGTGTTAAATCAAATGGTAGCAGACTATTTTCCTTCCCAGTTGGGATTTTTTTTTTTTTTAGCTCACTGTCAGTCCTGTTTTCAAGTATCAGAATAGGACCACTGTCAGTCCTGTTTTCAAGTATCAGAATAGGACCAGTAAAAAAAGCTTAATTTAAATCAATATCAAGTTCTTGCTACCAAAGATATATAGTGACACTTTGAACACTCTTTCAGCCCCCACAGACTCTTACAATTTCACTTTCCTCAAATGATTACTGAGGAACGCATTCTCTTCTTTATCGGGAGCTAAAACATTGGTTTAAGTTAGATACGTATAAAGTAGCAGTTTTGTTCTATCAGCAGTTTTAAGTCTCACATAAGGGCCATGATCTCATGCTGTAATAGAGGTACATTTGGAATTTCACCTAGACACAATACATACAGTACATCATGGCTGGGATATCAGTAAGATTTCAGCTGGCATACATCTTGTAGAAAACATTTCTGCATTAATTAATTTTATGAAGCCAGAACACCAGAGTTTAACACAGAAATTCAGAATATCAATAGCTAAAAAAGGCCTTAGAAATAAGTAAATAATGACCGTGTTTATGATATTATTTTAAATATTAATTTAATGTTAAATTTTGTAATTACAGACAAAAATGCTAATACAAAATGAATAATGATAAAAAAGTGCTATTGTCTGTTACAGGAGTCCAGTTGACAAGTTACAAAGAGCTAAGAGTGTTGGGTTAAGAGAGAGAGAAAGCGAGAGAGAGTGAAAGCGAGAGAGAGAGAGAGAGAGAGAGAGAGAGAGAGAGAGAGAGAGAGAGAGAGAGAGAAAGTAAAATAAACCTGGGCTGAAAGCTGAAACAGCTGTAGAGAAACACCACCAAGTAAATCACTGTAAATAAAATTGCCTTCATTATTTCTAATATGAGTCATATTCCCCACATCATTCCCCCAAAATATCCATAATAAAATATGTAAAACATACTAGGACCTTCTATCCAACCACACCCATCTCTCACTCTTCAATTTATTTTTTATTTTATTTTTTTTTTTTTTTGCATAAGGGCATACAATAGCCATGTTCTAGGGGCTCTTGCATTCAGAAGTGTTTCCTGGCTTGCCAGCTTATACTCCTCAGCTGGCAATTCAGCCCCAGAGTCTAGACCTACAGACACAGATGACCTGGCTGACAGATGCTTTAAGGGGATATGAGACCCATAAGACATGCCTTCTATAGTACTGTGATTCTCTGCGCTGACTGCCACATACATCTTAATTGTAAATGGAGACTTTCTGTTCTGTCTCATAGTCCCTCAATAAAAGATCATAAGAATTGGGCAATGCACCAGGTCCAGCAGATGAAGTGAAAGCAATTCGGAAAACAGCTTCCATAACCAGCAATCTTGGTACTGGTGTCTCATCAAACCTTTTCCAGTAATGAATTAATCCACCTGTGCAGATGCTGTGCAAGGCTGAGAGAGTTGCTTGACCTTGTGCCACCCTTTGCCAACCAACAAGAACTTGAAGTCCAGATGGCCTACTATACCAGTTGGTTGATGTGTTCTGACCTTACACCAGGGGGTCAGACACTTGCATACCCTGTGACACCACACAACTCCTCAGCCTGTAAGGGATGTGATTAGCTCCCTCTGATGGAGACTCCTTTTGATAGGAATGCATCTGTGTTCCAGGGCAATGGGAAAATTATAATAAGCAGCCTGTATGAACTTAATATGATAAGCTTAGCATCCAGTAGGGGAGGGCCTTCAGTAACAACCTTCTCAAACCGAGAAATGAGAAAAATCACCATCCTTTCTCTGAATAAGGAAGTAAGTTGAATAGAACCCATTTTTTGGACTGTGGGGCTTTTTTTTGGGGGGGGGGGGGGGGACACCTTTTCTATTGCACCTTCTTGGGACACAGCAACAACTTTGTCATGATTTGATATTGCCTTTGAGCCCTGAAAAGGCTTTGGCTGGTAGCAGAACTCTACAGAAAGATTTACAACAATGTGTGATGTTATCATCTGTATCCAGGCACCCTGCTATTCAAGAGTGTGCACCACAAAATTTTTTTTAGTGATATGGGGTACAACCAATGGGAGAGATGACAGGTACTCGGCACCTACCAGGAGTCTGTGGGTCTGGATCTCCCTGACTATAGTTAGTGTGAAGCAGGTGAGTCCCTTGTTAGCACTGGCCAAATGGAACTAAACTGTGGTGAGCTAAAGGTGCAATAATGATAATGATAGTTTGTCCATGCTAGATTTTTGATTACAAAACTGCCAGCAGGTCTGATGAGTGGCCCTGCCACATGAAGCAGATTCTGCAGTGCTGATTTTCACACATGGGGTGTAGTAGATTGTCTTGACCACACTAGGCAACATGTATAACTAAAGTTAACATTAAATCGCCTTGAAGGTGCCCCAATGCCAGGAGTGAGTTGTCTTACATAGTCCAACAGCTTAAGAATATGTAAAATGTTGTTTTTCCCTTTGATTGCATTTTTATTCAGATATACAGAAACTATAAATTTCCCAAAATTCTGAACCACCAGAAAAAATAGGTTCTCCAAGATTAGATGCAGATGTGAATAATCTTCTGAAAGGGTTATTTTTAGTGCTGACATGAGACTTGCACAACTGGACACAGCTCACAGAGTAGTCTTGCTCAAGATAATTTTAATTAGCAGTGTAGCTCTTGGCCATATGCTGCAGTGACTCCACCTCCATTTTTTTTATTCTGGCCAACTGCTGCATCATAAAGCTGCAACTGTGTGTGTGTGTGTGTGTGTGTGTGTGTGTGTGTGTGTGTGTGTGTGTGTAAAAATGGGCTTCTCTTGAGACTGATCTTTGTCTAGAAGTATTATGCAGCCAACTAAAGGCAAATTCTAATGACAAGAAGGTCATTCACTTACTTTTCTAAATGTATCACACAGATGATTCCTCCTGTTCCTGTTATACCCTTTGTAGGGGAAAAAATAGCTTTTCCTTTTGTTAGATTGAGCTCAAAACAGAGGAGATGTGCAAACTTAATATTTCAACAGCTGATGAACTATTCGTCCACCGATGAGTTTAACTTAATACATCTTAAGTCTGGCTTGGATATTAATCCCATTACCAACGGTAATAATATCCTGATGTTTAACACAAATTATGAGTATTGTAACACGATCGGACAAGTTAAGACAATAAATCATAAATACAGTCAAGAGACTTGCTATTAAAATCAGACGAAACTTGGTGGGGGTTGGTGGGGATTTGTCAGAGGTTTGGTTGCTTTTGAGCGGCGTCTAGGAGGACCAATAGGAATGGCAAATGGGGTGGAGTCTCGTAGGCTTGGCAGCGGTTCTTCTGGTTCTTTCATGACTAGAGTTAGGAAGCTTTGCAGGAACCAGTTCACACAGATACTGATTGCAGAGCCCTCTTGCAGATGTTAGTTGAAGAGAGAACTCATGGAAGATGCTGGTTGAAGAAGACTCTTGCAGATGTTGTCAGTTGATGAGGACTCCCTAAAGATGCTGATTGGTGAGTACCTTTGAAAAGTGTTGGTTTAAGAGAACTCTTTGGTTCCATGGTGTCCAAGGGTTTTAACTCTTCCTAACTGGGTAGAACCCAAAAGGTTTTGCTCCAGCATGAAGTTGGGGTGGGGTGTAGCTACGTTCTCAGCCCATGATTTTACTCAGTCCATTGCCTTTGTGGTCACATAATTGCATGCCTTCTCTTTTCTTCTTTTTATAGAGTGTGTATCAGACTTTTAGTCCCAACTGTTGGTACCTATACCTAATAACTCTGTACTCGATTTTCCTTATTCTCATCTTTCAGAAAATCACTCAAGGAACACACACATACCAAATAAGACATATGCAACTTTGTGGTCACAAGAATGATTATTACAGGGTAATGCATAGAAGAAAATAGGAAACTTCAGTTGTTATTCTTGCAGTCTTTGGTCTTTTAGAATATAAGCGGTGTCCTGATGCAGTTGGCATGACCGATGTGATAAAGACCGTGATAAAGAAAGTGAACTGTGTAAGAGAACAAAGAGTCTTGCCTGTGTTGATTGTCCTTGGGGCTTGTCTGGGTGAGTCACCCCCCTTTTCCCAAAGGGACAGGGCTTTGATCTTGTAGGCCAGCCACCACGTCTCGGCCAGTGGCCTAGATCAATGAGTTTAAGAGAGGTTTGCTAATCTGTGAGGGATCATCCATTGTTCACAGTACAGTGAGAAGCCAGCAAACCATGTGCTGTAATTGGTTTAGTGCCCCAAAGTCTGCACACATTGGCTCATGATTTATGGCTTATGTGATGGGTGATCTTATGCTTATCATCTTATGCTTATGATCTTGCGTGTTGAGGTTCTACACCTTGAACTCTGTCTACATTCCTCTAAATAATGTTTTTGTTTTGACACAGAATATGCCAATTATTTCTGTAAACTGTGCATAAAAGGTTTTTTTGATCATGGGCACTGTACGCCCTCTTTGTCCTCATTCACATGACAAAATCGCAAAATCACCTTACTGCTTTGACATAGTGTGCACCTGTCATATCACAGCAAACCAGTGACTACATTTCCCATCCTGCACTGTGGCCTACAAACATGGAGTACACTTCCCACACACACGTTCACCTTCTCTGGAATTCTAATCACACACACCTGTTCCAATCTCACACTTACTCACTCCACGCTATAAAAGAGACTTTTTGAACACCATGACTTTCCGAAGTATTGAGTGTTATCACCATACCAAGTGTTCATACCCTGTTGCTTGTTTTGATTCATGTACTTTGATCTTGTTTCTAGTTTCTTGTTCTTAATTCTTGCCTTGCCTCATTTATGCCTGTTTGCAGATCGCCTGACCTATTGCCTGTTTTTGACCATGCTTTTGTCTCATGATTTGGATTTGTCTGCCTGCCTCTCTCAAATAAAAGTCCTTAACTACATTTGCATCCATCCTAATCTCCATTACGTGGAATACATGACAGAATACTTCGCCTAACCATGGATGCAGCAGGAAGACAGAGGAGACATCATGCCAAAGTAGTAAGGAACACCCTACTGAGACTCGACTCTCTTAAGCTTCCTCAATGAGTAGTCACAGATTCCCCAGAGCCATACGATGGATTTTTTGGCTAACCTGAGTATTTTCTCTTTGACTGCCAATTGCATTTTTTGAGCCTGCCACACCCCAAGCCTGACCAGAGGCAGTGGCTAGGGTTCATACTCTCCCCACTCGTTTGCCAAGCCCGCCAGTGGGCGGAGCATCTGGCCCGTACAGATTCAAAGGGTCTGCACAATGTAACTCAGTTTGTGGGACTATTAATAAAGGAGTTTGGGAGTCCAGAGTACGCCCCCAACCTGGATGAGTGTTTGGGGAAGGCCTGCCTTATAGATAAACCTGACTTGCCATTCACCACCTATTATGAACAGGCAAACTGGGTGACCTCCTCCCCAAAGCTCCTGCCTAAGACCCACTTTGTGGTCTCAGCAGACGAGCTCCAGCCAGAGGTCAACATGGTGACCTCTTCCCCAGAGCTCCAACCTGAGACCCATGAGGTGGTCTCATCCCCAGAGCTCCAGCAGGAGACCCACGAGGTTGTCTCATCTGCAGAGCTCCAACATGAAGTCAAGTTCCTGCTAGAGGTCAACAAGGCAACCTCCCATGCCACATTCACGTCTGAGGTAGACAAGGTGACCTCCCACGCCATGTTCCTGTCCGAGGTCGAAGAGATGATCTCCCAAGCCACGTTTCTGTCAGAGGTTGACAAGGCAACCTTCCATGCCAAGTTCCAGCTAAAGGTCGACAAGGTGATCTTCCATGCCAAGTTCCAGTCTGAAACCGACATCACGACCAACCAAGTTATGCTCACGCCAGAGTCTGTTGACACGACCAACCAAGTTCACCTCATGCCTGAAACCGACGTCCTGACCAACCAGGTTCTGCTCACACCTGAAACCGACGTCAAGATCTAACAGTTTCTCCTTATGCCTGAAGCTGACGTCACAACCAACCAGGTTCTGCTCATGCCAGAAACCGACGTCTCGACCAACCAAGTTATGCTCATGCCAGAGTCTGTCGACACGACCAACCAAGATTTCGTCATGCCTGAAACCAATGGCACGACCAACCAGGTTCTGCTCATGCCTGAAGCCGACATCACGACCAACCAGGTTCTGGTCACGCTTGAAACCAATGTCACGACCAACCAAGTTATGCTCACACGATAGTCTGTTGACATGACCAACCAAGTTTTAATCACGCCCGAGTCGGCTGACCTGGACAATGAAGTCCTCATGCCTGAAACCAACATCACGACCAACCAGGTTCTGCTCACGCCTGAAACCGATGTAACGACCAACCAAGTTATGCTCACGCCAGAGTCTGTTGACACGACCAACCAAGTTCACCTCATGCCTGAAACCAACGTCACGACCATCCAGGTTCTGCTCATGCCTGAAGTCGATGTCACGACTAACCAAGTTATGCTCATTCCCGAGTTTGCTGACACGACCAACAAAGTTCTGCTCACGCCCGAGTCTGCTGACATGGCCAACCAAGTCCTGCTCACGCCTGAAGCAGACGTCACGACCAACCAAGTTATGCTCATGCTCGAGACTGATGACCACGGCAAACCAGCCCCAGCCTCATGTCTGCTCCTTGAGGAACCTGGTACTTGTCAGACAGTGCCTGCATTTGAACCAGAGGGGCTGTGAAGACTTTTTTTTCCAGAAGGCCAGGAATGCCAGGGGTGGGAAAGGATTTTGGCTTGGGGGGGGTTCTGTCATATCACAGCAAAGTAGGGTTTGATGATAAGACCTTGTGGTGTTTGCGAAGCAATTATTGCTCATACTTCTTCTTCCATACAAAACTTTGGCATGTATCTCATCCCGCACTGCTTGTACTATGGACATGAATGGGGGCTCAAATTGACCGGCTTATTGAAGAGAGGTGTGCTATGACTTTTATAAGTGAACCGACTTGCCACATTCGAACCGCGGACAAAAAATTGCAAATTTTTGGTGCATAAAGAATGAATGGAGAATAAAACACTTATGTAACAGCTCGGATGTCGTTCGGCTGACATGCTCGTATCACATATCCTCCCGTACATCTTGGGGAGTAGCCCCCTCAAGTATACATCATGTTTCGGAATTTTCTCTAGAAATGTCTGGAAAATGGCATTATTCCAGCCTATTGAAAATAATAGGACAAGGTGGACCCCCTCTAACTCCGACACCGTCAGTGACAGAGATATGGATGGCATGTCCAAATGTTCAGCTTGGTCCAGAGAATCAGGAAATCCCATTTGGGAATGGATCCCATGTACATGTCACATGCAATTTCCCTTTGAAATTCCCAATACACATTATTTTATAATGTGAAATAGAATAAGTCTAGGGGAGCACACAGGCAAGCAGAAATATTGGGGTTTTTTTTTTAGATTTATTATCGCTACAGGAAATATTCGGCACTTAACTAGTCGCTCATCGTTTTACTCACAGACATGGATCATACCTCAAATCACTCTGAATTCTCGGGAGATGTGTGCAGTTACTTTCCTCGCGATTCCCATGTATGTTTCATGTGAAATTCCAGATGAAATTTCCCCCATACACACTCATTGAGAAATAAGTAGTAGAACCTAACTGGACATAAACAAACTATTGCAGCCATACATAAAAATTATCAGCTCAGTGTGCAGTAATGCATTATGGATATTTTAGTGACGTCCATGTTAACCCCCAAAATAAGTGGAATCACTAAACTATCAACAGGGCCATGTGACATATCTAAACACTCAGCTCAATGAGGACAATTGAATTATGGATCTTATAGTGACATCACATGACATCATGTGACGTCACATGCACGTTAACCCCCAAAATAAGTGGAATCACAAAACTACCTCAACATAGACATGTGACATATCAAAACACTTAGCTCAATGACGAGAATTGCAGTATATGTTCAGACTGTCATAAAGCCTATTGTATTAAAATCTCTCATTAAATACAATCATTACAGATACTGATATGTCAAATTAGTTATGCTTGACCAAACACACACACGTAGCTCCCCTTCTGACCAGAATATGCAGCTGCATGTAGGTGTCAAATTTTGCATGGGCAAGCACCACTCACATTTTCTTCAGAAAATTTTAAATCTAGATATTCTTCTTCCACACGGTGGCTGAGTGGTTAGCACGTTCGCCTCACACCTCCAGGGTATGGGGTTCGAGTCCCGCCGGGGCCATGTGTGTGCGGAGTTTGCATGTTCTCCCCCGTGCTGCGGGGGTTTCCTCCGGGTACTCCGGTTTCCTCCCCCAGTCCAAAGACATGCATGGTAGGCTGATTGGCGTGTCTAAAGTGTCCGTAATGTATGAATGTGAGTGTGTATGTGATTGTGCCCTGTGATGGACTGGCACCCTGTCCAGGGTGTACCCTGCCCTGTGCCCGATGCTCCGTGGGATAGGCTCCAGGTTCTCCGTGACCCTGAAAAGGAGTAAGCAGTAGAAGATGGATGGATGGATGGATGGCTATTCTTCTTCTTCTGGACAAAACTTCGGCATATAACCCATCCCACAGAGACTGCACTACAGACATGAATGAGGGCTCAAATTGACCGGCTTATTGAGAAGAGGTGTGCTATGACTATTATAAGAGATCTGATTTACGCTGTTCGAACTGTGGACAAAAAAATTTACGTTTTTGGCCCGTATAGAATGAACAGGGAATAAAACATGGGTGTCATGGCTCAAAAGACATTCAGCTGCCATACTCATATATCTTAGGGAGTAGACCCATCAAGTACACATCGCGTTTCTGAATTTTCTCCAAAAATGTCTGGAAAATGGCGTTATTTTGACCCCATTGAAAATAATAGGAAAATGTGGAGTTCTGATGCTCACATGCCCATTGTAGGCATTTTCAGTGGTGGACAGGGGTGGACTAGCCATCATAATTTGGCCCTTGTCAAAGTCAACCAGATCCTTACACTTGCCCATTTTTTCTGCTTCCAACACATCAACTTTGAGATCTGACTGTTCACTTACTGCCTAATATATCCCACCACATTGTAATGAGATAATCAATGTTATTCACGTCAACTGTCATTGGTTTTAATGTTATGGCTGATCTGTGTAGTTGGTCTCTATTTTACTAGTAAAAAAAGATCATCACAATCCCCAAAACTGAGAAGACATTTTAAACAAAGTTCATAAATATTTTTGCAATTCTACATAATTAACCTTCCATTTTAAAGAACAGCTTTATTTTCCTGTCACTTGTCTGAATCCATAATGTCACTTCATGCTGCTCCTAAAGCTTAAAGCACCAGAGACAAGCATTAGAATTGAACCAAGCTTTTCCTGTATTATTCCACCTCTCTCTTGTACCACCACCCTTATGGTTTTCCCCTCAGTTAAATTGAAATGAGCAGTTTTGACTCAATCAGGTCTTCAAGAAAATGAGAATCGAATAACATTTAATTAGTAGTGTGATTTGCCCATTTTCTCTTTTCATCCTGCTCTTCTTACTTATGAGGTGACAGCTGTTTTTAGCAATGACGCCTGTTTTTCTCTCTCTTTTGTGTTTCTCAGAACAACTGTGAAATCAAATGATCACTATTCAGAAACTGCCCAGGCCTGACTAACATGAAGAGCCTTCTGAAGTGAATGTGACTTTTGACAAATGAATGATGTTAAACTCCGAGACATCACCAATTTTATAGCTTCAGTGTGTGCAGAGGCTTCAGCGGGAGGTTTAATTGCTGTTGCTTGGTGTGCAGCTGCTCTTTTACTTGAGGTAGACTTGTGCATGTATTTGGCATGGTTTGCTTATACCTACAAGGATTAAGCACTTTAGAAGTCATTTATAAAGATGAATTAAAGTCCTAGTTAAATATCTGAACTCATCTTAAAATGATGCACTCCTCTCCCAATTGATAATCTGTAAGAGCTGATTTATACTTCTGCGAGCATGCCAAGGTGTCATGTATGGACTCATGCAAAAACATCACTTAAGGAACAGTGTCACATGAACCACACCATAATTTACAGTAGGAAAGACAGCAAGAAACAGAAACAAAAAGTCTCAGAAGCAGGGCTCTACAGAGCGACCGTTTCACTCGCATTTGCAACTGAAATGTACTTTGTGCGACTGTGAATAAATATACAGGTGCACAGGTGCGAGTGACCTGTTCAGAGTTGTATAATACGATCGGAATAGAAACTACAACTCCAAAATCCATCTATACCGCGCAACAGTTACTTTCACACTGTTTTTCATCTCCTCAGTCAACCGAACAAGTGTGTAAATACTGCAGAGAAGCCATTATGATGAAGAGTAACACTGAACATCATCTGCTTCTCTCAACTTCCCGATCTCACAAACCGCCATCTTTTACTGATCCCGCAAAATGACCTGAACCTGCGCCAGTAAATTAATAATAATAATAACGCTACAAGATGGGTTTAATTCAAACTTCTTTATAAAATAATTCCTCACCAATCATAATCAAGAGTAGCAACTGTTCAGTCTGTAAACATACAGCACGCTGCCGCTCTCCCACCAACTCTAATAGACAGCTCTTTCACTTCATTTAAACTCACGGTTGCCAGATATCACCAGAAAAGTCAACTCCAGTTTTCATGTTTTGATTTAAATCCCCCAAGTTTTCTCATGCCTACTTGTGCGTTATATTGTGGCACGTTAATGTTACCATCTCTTAAAAAAAAAACCTAAACCTCAACTGTGCTCCTAAATTTTTTGACTGCGCTCCTAAATTTTTGTAATTAGGATCACAAGTGCTCCTAAAAGAAATTGTTACTGTAGAGCCCTGTTGAGAAGCCAAAAATTTGTTTTGTAAATTGTTGTGGAAAAAAAACTAAACCTTGAGTGATCAATTATAAACCAGTTCTCCCTCAGTATGTTTACATGGACAACAATATCCTGATATTAACCTGATTAAGACAACACTGATTAAAAAACTACCAATGCGATTTTTGATTACCTTAATCCTGCTAAAGTCATACTCGAAGTAAACACAAATCAAATTAAGACATGTGGAGTATTCCTCTTTTAGTCACATTATAGAAATGTACACACCTTAATCACAGTATTAACATTGTGTGGGAGTTTTTGCCGCATTTTGCGACAGGACACACACACACATGGCAGTGTTCAACTGTGTGACGGCAAACAAGAGAGCTTGGCTGCGTCCGAAACAGCATACTTACCTACTATATAGCAGGCGAAATACATGTACAATATACAATCGCCTACTATACAGTAGGCAAGTATGCGGTTTCGGACGCAGCCCATGGCTTCAAGCAGTCGTCTATTTGAATGTTGATAAATTTACTGTGAACACCCCCCCCTTTTTCCTTTGTTTCTCTGTTGACTCAGGTCAGTCTAAATCAGTGATAGCAGTCAAACTGACTATTATTCAGGAAGTCTAGCTGACTTCTCTACCATTAGGCCCTATAACTCTTGTAACTGCTCATGCTGAGTCTCAATTATCTCCTTTTGAAATCATAATGAGCAAACCGGTTCCAACCTCATGGACTAAAGCTAACCCTGGTGTTTCTTTTACAGGAGACCTGGACGTGATTGTCAGCAATTACACTCAAGCATTAATTGAACAATGTACATGGTAATGTGTTTGCTTCTCTCCTTTTACCTGCAGAGAAACATACTCCCCTTTCCCCCAGGTGATACAGTACAAGAAATGCCTCAACCCCAGGAAGGATGGAAAAGCTGCCTTTAGACCTCACACAACAGTAATAGCAGTCACTGGCACATCCGTACTGACTGACTCTCAACCCCAGTGGACTCATGCCAATAGACAGAAATGGTGTCTGACCAGAAACAGTTCACTAGAGAAAGAAGAAAATGCACAATCAAGCAGCCCTTAAGGGGGCCTCTCCTCATTTCTCCTTAACACATACACATATAGATTTTATTGTATTAGTCTTGAAAACACATACATGTATAAACAATGACTCATACCCTGTCTGGAGGGAGGATATAAATGGTGGGAGCTGTCGTAGGCTCATGGATCCCTGGGCGTTCCTTGATGCTTATGGGGGAGTGTGTGTGTGTGTGTGTGTGTGTGTGTGCATGTCCCATTGGTACCAAAGAGGACAAGTTTAAGTGAACACTCTCCTCTCCCTGTGAACACCCCCCCCCCCCCCCCCCGTTTCCTGTTGGCACCTTTTTTCTTTGTTTCTCTGTTGACTCAGGCGCAGATGGATAAAACCCCTAACTTGTGCAGTCCTTTGTCCCCTCTCATTTTGCGCATTTACATTACATACATTAACATATGTTCCTGTTTCATGCAAATATGGCCTTCCACCTAGTCAATCAGTAGTTATCCCATTGTCTCTGATGTGTGTCAAACATGATATATACTCTGCCTTTCTTGGAATAAAGATCTTGCCATTTGAACTTTGTGTGTCTGTGTGTCATTTGGCAAACTCTCCCAAATGCTTGTTGTGGGAAGCATGTAGCGAGGCGAGTGCACCATCTTTCTTGTGTATTTTCACTTTCTCTCTTCTTAAGAATCGTAACCCGGAGATTCAAATCCTAACATATGCATATCATGACAAATAATTAACTGCACTTGAAGCTTTCGTAAAAAAACAGATTAACAGACTTAAACAGATTAAGTACTAAAAATGTTTTTTCAACTGATTGACAAACTGTATACGGTACCATAACAAAGGCAAACTGTATGTTGATACGTGAAATTCTGGAGGGAATGTCGGACGGCGTGGCGCGGTGACGTAAAGACGTGTGCCATTAATCGATCTATGTTCTATAACACTTAAAACAAGGAACATGAAAGGAATATTCTAAAAGCAACTCATGTAAACACCTTAATCACAATATTGTCTTATTCAGAGTAAGGTCAATAATTAGATTACTGCTGTCCATGTAAACGTAGTCACTGAAAGCATTTCTGAAGCCTTTTCTCTCACTGTATTCAGTAGTATTTTAAAAGTATTTTAACTAATGTTTAAATCCACACTATCAATCAGGGAATGATGGATGCTTTAGACTTTCTTTTAGTGAGTTGCTGTGGCTGACATCATTATCTATTGTGTGTTTATTATGTGAATATTAGAAGAAAAAAGAAAGTATGCAATCCTGCAGGACTAAAATGGCTATTATAATGAGCTATAGTAAGTATAAAGCCTCTTACTTTATATCCACACATGTGACAATACCAGTGTTCTGTAAAGAAATCCATCACTGATTCTTAAGATAAGGGACAAAATATGTTTTAGAAGTTAGTTTATATTTTATATACATTAATTAGAAATTGATATATTTGTAGATAAATGTAACATGTTTTAATGAAAATGCTTGTTTCGAAAAATTGTCATTTATTCACTTAATTAATGTCAACTCCGGCAGACACATGAAAAGCATGCTATTTTAATTTCATCCATCCAACAAGAATGTCCATCCATTAATGTCCATCCACATACACACTCACACACCACGGAGACTTTGGACATGCCAATCAGCCTACCACACATGTCTTTGGACTGGGGGAGGAAACCCCCACAGCATGGGGAGAACATGCAAACTCCACACACACAGGGCCACAGTGGGAATCGAATCCCCGACCCTGGAGGTGTGAGGTGAACGTGCTAACCACTAGGCCACCATGTGCCCCCAACAAGAATGTAATGTCCACAATTATCTAATAATGGTGTTCAGTAAAAATAATATTCTCTACATTTTTTTTTTCTGTTTACACACTTATGAAAAATCCAATTCCTAAAATCCTTAATTCTCTACTATCCTGTTTAATATTAAGCATATATAACCAGTGTTCTCAGGCAAACAAGACATCATATCATGTAGTTCAGTTAGTGTTTTAATTATTAACACAATAAATTGAAACAAAAAATAAAATATTTATTTCGAAATGAACAAAAACCTTCATCTGACGGTGATGTCAAATAACTGAGTTGAAAAAAAGAACCAACTGAGGTTACAACAGATTAAGTACTAAAAATATTTTTTTCAATTTCATTTAATTAAATAATTTCATTTTGTAATTTTATTATAATTGGGTTCCAGAATCCTTCCAGTGCTTTTCTCTTCGTCTCTGGTCGACGGGCCAAAGGAATTTTATTGTCCTTTTATGCAACGTTATTAGGAGAATGTTGCCATTTACACAGCTGTACATAGTACCTATGTACTCATGCAATATACCATTGGAAAGCTAAGAATATTGTGATTTGATGGATATAAACAGTTTATAAACAAATACAAACAGCACCAACTCGCCTTTGAAGCAGTCCACTGAACAATACCATCCTGACAAAAACAGTGTTGTTACACTGCCAAAGGTCCAAACAATCTAATTATGCAAAAATATTTAGTCCAAAACATATTTTACATCAATAAATCCACAAGAACTGCTGCAGCATTGTTCCAAATCATCTCCTTATCTCTGCAGAGTGTGAGTGAACACACCTAAATGCCAGAACTCAAAATGCCCCCTCCCCTCAACTTTTTGTAGATTCCTAGACATGTGATATCATTATTATAAGAAAAATCAAGAGTAGCAACCTTTTTATCCAAGTTATGTGTACAATGGGCCCTTTGGAGTCTCCAAAAGGTTTTGGTAGAAAAATGTATTGACATACCATTATAAAAACGTGTAAAAAAATGTATAAAATTTTTATTTGGTTTTGTTATCATATTTGAACTTGAACTAGGAAAGGCTTCATACTGTGGTTCAATTGTGTTTTCAAGCTAATAGCTCCCAGCTGTAGGCATCTGCAGGCCTCTGTATGCAAAAAAAAAAAAAAAAAAAAAAAATCAGGCAGAAAAAACCCAAATCAGGCCAAGGGAAAAATCCCTTCTGTTTCAGTGTTTCAAACCTCTACTACTCAATGCCAGTAGCACTTACAGTGATTCTGACTTCTGGGGATAAAACTTCAGTGTCCCCTTTCAAAAGAGACAAAACAATGCATGTACTCCAGATGGTTAAAGAACAGCTTTAATTTTACTTTGGGTATGCCTTGGATAGGTGTTTTAGGCTAATTTTACTGAAACTTCATGGGAAAAAATAAGGTAGCTTTGAATTTGATGGCTGCAACACGTCTTAAAAAATTTGGGACCGGGGCAACAAATGGATGGAAGTAAGTGTTACTAAAAAGAAACAGCTGGAGGAACATTTTGCAACTAATTAGGTTAATTGGAAACAGGTCAGTAACATGATTGGGTATAAAAAGAGTATTTTAGAGCAGCAGTCTCTCAGTAACCTAGGGGTAAGTCTATTTGTTGCTCTAAAACCTGTATATACACAATGTCCCAGCCTTCTTGCAAATGGGTTTTACAACTTGTTTTTTAACAGATTCAAAAAGCAGTTTGAGAGCATAAGCATGTCCCCAGACTTTAGAAGACAGGAAGTACTGGATGCATAAGGGAAATTTCATATTGTAATTAACTCATTGCTTAAAACTTTACTGTTTACATTTGAAATGTATTTGGAACAAGATTACTCTGAAACCTTTGATAAAATACACAAAAGTAATATCTCCATGTCTCATCATGTAATTTCCGAGTAGGCATCACGCACTTTCCCGCCAACCAGTCTGCCTTTCCCTTGAAGGGAAAGGTTTAAGTTCCCAAGTTTATGGAGACCACTACTTCTGGTACATTATAGGATTTTGTGATTGCACTTGGTATTTTCCAGTATGGTTTTGGATGAGATCACATAAAGGTGTACTCTAAAACAGTGGTCTAACTAAGCAATATTATACCAGCAAGAGTGTGGTTATACTGAATATTGGTATAGCTCTGATTTGGCCCTAGGTAGTATGCAGTATAAGCACATGATTGCGAGTGTGGTATTGCTTTTATACAACAGTTTTATAAACAAGAAACGAATACAGAGTATAGAGTAAGTATATAGAATATAGAGTAAGTTAAATTTAGGACACAATATGGCCAAATGTCCTGTTTATTTTATTATTGTTCCACTAGAGGAAATGGATACTAATGAAGCCGCACTCACTTTATAGCAAGTCGGCTAGCTACCTAGCTAGCTCACATTGATTTGTACAATCCCATTGAATGTGCTTCCAGGAAAATTTACATCCTTTCTTCCTTTTCATCTTCATCTGCTGAGCTTTCATATTTTAAGACAAAGGTATTCTTTGCTGTCACTATCACTACTGTAGTGACTGTTTTGAACTATGGAGTGGGATTTTATGTGGTGATCACAGACAAGTTTATTTAATTAACTGTTGTATAAAAAGTCAATACTAAGCTGTTTCAGACAGTGTTTAAATGTGACTGCCTAAATAATTATTGCCCCTGTGTTTCTGGATTGTTAGTATGTTTGGTGATTTTATTGTAATATGTCCTTTGAGTATGCTACATTGAGAACTATGGGTGTTTCTTTACTACTGCAGATATACATGTAGAACTGAAAGCAGTCAATAAACAACCACTCACTGCACAATTTGCACTTGAGTAAACTAACTAACTGTACTATGCTTGGATGAAGCAAGGCAGGGCAGTTTATAACCTGGCTTTTTGAAATGTCAATTCATGTTCTCAAAAATACCTAAGCAATAGTTTTTAAACCACCATGTCATTATTATGAAGTTGGATAAGTAATTTTTTTTTTTTTTTTTTTTTTTATCTAAACAAAAAAGACAAAAAAAAAAAAAAAAAACTCAAACATACACACATTATATATATATATATATATATATATATAGTAATATTAATATGGATATAATCCAAAATAGATTAAATTCATTATTTTCCTCAAAATTCTACAAACAATACCCCATAATGACAACATGAAAGAAATTTTTTTTTAAATCTTTACAAATTTATTAAAAATAAAAAACAAAAAAAAAGCACATGTACATAAGTATTCACAGCCTTTGCTCAATACTTTGTTGAAGCACCTTTGGCACCAATTACAGCCTCAAGTCTTTTTGAGTATGATGCTACAAGCTTGGCACACCTATTTTTGGGCAGTTTCTCACATTCTTCTTTGCAGGACCTCTCAAGCTCCATCAGGTTTGATTGAGAGCGTCGGTGCACGGCCACTTTCAGATCTCTCCAGAGATGTTCAATCGGGTTCAAGTCTGGGCTCTGGCTGGGACACTCAAGGACATTCACAGAGTTGTCCTGTAGCCACTCCTTTGTTATCTTGGCTGTGTGCTTAGGGTCGTTGTCCGGTTGGAAGATGAACCTTTGCCCCAGTCTGAGGTCCAGAGCGCTCTGGAGCAGGTTTTCATCAAGGATGTCTCTGTACATTGCTGCATTCATCTTTTCTTTGATCCTGACTAGTCTCCCAGTTCCAGCCGCTGAAAAAAACATCCCCACAGCATAATGCTTCCTCCACCATGCTTCACTGTAGGGATGGTATTGACCAGGTGATGACTGGTGCCTGGTTTCCTACAGACATGATGCTTGCCATTCAGGCCAAGGAGTCATTCAGGTGCCTTTTGGCAAACTCCAGGCGGGCTGTCATGTGCCTTTTATTGAAGAGTGATTGATGGAGTTCTGCAGAGATGGTTGTTCTTCTGGAAGGTTCTCCTCTCTCCACAGAGACACGCTGGAGCACTGTCAGAGTGACCATCGGGTTTTTGGTCACCTCCCTGACTAAGGCCCTTCTCCCCCGATCGCTCAGTTTGGCTGGGCGGCCAGCTCTAGGAAGAGTCCTGCTGGTTCCAGACTTCTTCCATTTACGGATGATGGAGGCCACTGTGCTCATTGGGACCCTCAATGCTACAGAAATGTTTCTGTACTCTTCCCCAGATCTGTGCCTCGATACAATCCTGTCTCGGAGGTCTACAGACAATTCCTTGGACTTCATGGCTTGGTTTGTGCTCTGACATGCATTGTTAACTGTGGGACCTTATATAGACAGGTGTGTGCCTTTCCAAATCATGTCCAATCAACTGAATTTACCACAGGTGGACGCCAATCAAGTTGAAGAAACATCTCAAGGATGATCAGTGGAAACAGGATGCACCTGTGCTCAATTTTGAGTGTCATGGCAAAGGCTGTGAATACTTATGTACATGTGCTTTTTTTTTTATTATTTTTTTTTTTATAAATTTGCAAAGATTTCAAACAAACTTCTTTGAAGTTGTCATTATGGGGTATTGTTTGTAGAATTTTGAGGAAAATAATGAATTTAGTCCATTTTGGAATAAGGCTGTAACATAACAAAATGTGGAAAAAGTGAAGTGCTGTGAATACTTAATGGATGCACTGTGTGTATATGTATGTGTGTGTATGTATATGTATGTATGTATATATATATATATATATATATATATATATATATATATATATATATATAATGTGTGTGTGTGTGTGTGTGTGTGTGTGTGTGTGTGTGCGTTATTATATTATATGTATGTACTTAAGAACACACTTCTCTTAGGGGCTATAATACTCTGACTGTTTTCAATGCAGGAAATTTGGTAAAGAGCACCCACCTGAAGCACACTCGTCTCCCATGTAGCCCTCCTGGCACACACAGAATCCAGCTTTACATTCTCCCTTGTGGCTGCAGTTGTTAGCGCAGGAGATACGTGAGCAATCTTCACCTAGGAATCCCAGCCTGCACTGGCAAGTTCCATTGACACAAAGCCCCTGCTCAGAGCAGTCATTCAGGCATCTGTTCAGGGAGCAATCATCTCCGGAGTAAGCCTCCTCACACTCACATTCTCCAGCAATACATACACCCTGGCCTGAGCAGTCACCAGGGCACCTAGGCTCTGAGCAGTTTTCTCCACTGAAGTCACTGTCACACACACACTCGCCTTCAACACAAACACCCTGGCCAGAGCAGTTCCCCAGACATTGTGGTTCTGAGCAGTTCTTCCCCATCCAGCCTTCTTCACACACACAGCCACAAACATCCATGCTGAAGGTGCCATGGCCACTGCAGTGAGGACTAAAATCCAGCCGGCCTAGGAAGAAAATAATTGTTTTTTTAAACATGATATGGGAGATTTTTGAAGCAACATGTTAGAAATTATCCTCAAACCATAATTTGAAAGAATATTTTTAGTAGAATGCTGTTTATTCTTCCACTACAGTTCCAAAGACTTAACATGTCAGCTCATTTATACACCAAGAAAACAGGACATGCCATTAATTTGAAATATTCTTTGTCCATAATTTTGCCACATACAGTACATTATTTAATGTGAGGTGAGTCACAGTCTTAAGCAGTTCTTGGCATGTGCATTTTAAGAAATGGACATTTGAAATTGTAATAATAATAATAATAATAATAATAATAATAATAATAATAAACTATATTTTATAGAGCACCTTTAAAAGCAGCGTCTCAAGGCGCTGTACACAAAATAAGCAGTACACAGAAAAACAATAAAATAAAAGTAGACATCATCAAGCAAATAATAGTTTACAAAAGTATGTCTTGAGTTGAACTTTAATTATGTTAAAGGTCTGAGCTTCCCCAAGTTCGAGAGGGAGAGAGTTACAAAGGGTAGGAAGCATAGACGGAAAAAGCCCAGTCACCCACAGATTTTATGTCCACAGATTAGACCGTGAGGAGCGCAGTCTCCGATTTGGGGTGTACAGTATTAACAAAGCAGATAAGTACTGAGGAGCCAAGCCATGTAATACTTTGTATGTCACCATCATAATTTTAAAATTATAAAATGAAACCTGACATGAAACCTGACTGGGAGCCAGTGTAAGGACTCCAGAACAGGAGTTATATGATTGCATGTCCTGGTCCCAGTCAGGATCCTGGCAGCAGAGTTTTGTACATATTGGAGCTTATTAAGTGTGGATTTAGAAACTCCAGCTAAAAGGGCGTTATAGTAATCTATTCGAGTGACAATGAATGAGTTTATCAGCTTTTCAGTAACAGGGAAATTTAGCATAGGGTGCAGTCTTGCTATATTTCTGAGATGAAAAAAGGATGCTTTAACAGTGCTTTTGTACAAAAACATCAAACATGAGACTGGTATCAAAAATTACTCCAAGGTTCCTCATTTTACTTTGATTCTCTAGAACCGAGCAATCAACAAACAGAGACAGTGGACCAGCTTTGAGAATTTGATGACGGGAACCTATAAGCATAACTTCAGTTTTACCGCTATTAATTTTTTATTATTCATCCATGTTTTTATTTCGTTTTTATCTCAGAATTACAGTCAGAAAGAAAACAAACATCAAGGTTTTCCCCAGAAATAATAATTAATACACTGACTGAAATTAAGCCTGATTCATGAAGTTTCATGTAGGAAAATGTCATTTTAGAGTTGTTCCTCCATTATTTCAAATTTAAAATGGATCATTCTGATCCAAACAGAGTGAGGATTAGATAAATATTTGTACATTTTTCACGTCAAATACTTTCACTATGTATCTTGTTTTGTTTACTTGGGTGAAAATTAACAATTGTCCCCAGATTCCTTTTCAAGCTTGGAAAAATGTGTGAAAATTTATTCTAGAATTTCTAAAGATCAACCATAAATTATATTAAAGAAATAAACAATACATGTATCATGGACTCACCGAGGACCAAGTTATCTCCACAGCAAGCACCACTACATTGTGCTCTTAGCAGTGAAACTTCTCTCTCCAGCATCTCTATGCGACTGGCTAGCTGCTGGAGCATGGCTGAAGCTGGGCATGAACACGTTGCCTTGGGGATGTTGATGCGGTGAGTGAAAGTCACCTGGCTGTCTGAGTCCATTGATTGCTCCTCATACTCGTCAACCGATTTATCACTCCCTGTGATATCACTCCCTTTTGAGTCCAGATCCACTGAGCACAGGGACTCTAGTGGAACATTAATGTTGTACACATGGTTGAAAATCATGGGCTGGCTCTGACTGTTGTTGTTGCCACTACCATCTGTGGCGTGACGTTTGATCCTGGCTGTCCATACTATTTTGTCCTTGTGGGCTGGCACAGCATTAACACTGAAGAACAGCAATGCCAGGCTCATCAGAGAACACAATGCCATTATGGACCCACACATCATGGCTCTGGGTCTAAAAGGCATAAAGAAAAAAGAAAATGCTAATTTAGTCTGTCATTGGAAACGATTTCAGAAAAGGACAGTGGCCAGTATCAGATGGTGATTCCCTAGGGTTATGGGATTGTTCAGTAAGCAGGGCCAATATGTAGTCTATAAAGCTTCTAAAACTTACTCTTAAAATTGTCTTAGAAGTCTACTTAAGACAGAAAGAAATCTTAGTTAAAAGTGACTAAAATGTTCTACAGAGCTGTTGTATAAAGCAATTCTTAATTCAGAAGTAAATGCTGTATGACAATGGCATAATAGAGTACGACCTAATAGAAGTGCACAAGTAGTAGAATATTTTATATATATATATATATATATATATATATATATATATATATATATATATATATATATATATATATATACACACACACACAGTTGTGTACAGAAGTTTGTATACCCCTTGCAGAATCTGCTAAATCTTAATACTGTTAACAAAATAAGATGGATCATAAAAATCCCATGTTGTTTTTTATTTAATCCTGTCCTGAAGAAGCTATTTCACATAACAGATGTTTACATATAGTCCACAACACAAGATAATAGCTGAATTTATAGAAAGTACCTCATCCAAAAGTATACATACTATGTATTGTTTCCTGTATGATTCACGACTGTTGTTATGTTTTGTGATAATTGTTCATGAATCCCTTGTTTGTCCTGAGCGGTTAAGCTGCCCACTGTTCTTCAGAAAAATCCTCCAGGTCCAGCATGTTCTTTGCTTTTCCAGCATATTCTCCATGTTTGACCGCTCTCCCACAGCGGCTATATGATGGTGAGATCCATCTTTTCACACTGAGGACAACTGAGGACAACTGAGGGACGTATGATACATTAAGAGCCAGGGGGATGTAAACTTTTGAACAGCATGATAGGTGTAAATTGTTAGTATTTTGTCTTCTGGGAGACATGTAATTTATTATTAATAACATGTAATGTCTTTTTTAGCATCTGAAGGGCAGTACTTTAAACTTTAAAAATATCTTCATACAAAATAATAACAATTTCACTGATCATCCTGTTCAAAACTTTACATCCCCCTGCTCTTAATGTATTGTGTTACCTACTTGAAATAAAAAACAACATGGAATTTTTATGATCCCTCTTATTTTGTTAACAGTATTACGATTTAGCAAATCTTGCAAGGGGTATGCAACAAACTTTTGGGCACAACTGTATATTATATATATATATAACAAAAGTAACATTCAGTATCTGGTTTGGCCATCAGCTGCTTTAAGTACTACAGTGCATCTCATGCTCATAGACTGCACCAGATTTGTCAGTTCTTGCTGTGAGATGTTACTCCAGTCTTCCACCAAGGTATTTGCAAGTTCTTGATCACATCTGGGGGATACATGGTTACTCATAATTTTCCACTGCAAGGACGATCAGCTATCCTTCCTGTCTCCCTGTCCTAGGCGTCTTACATTACAGACATTGCAGTTTATTGCTCTGGCCACATCTGCAGTCCTCATGCCTCCCTGCAGCAGGTCTATGACATGTTCACGCAGGTGAGCAGGAACCCTAAGCATGTTTCTTCTGGTGTTTTTTAGAGTCAGTAGAAAGGTCTCTTTAGTGTCCTAAGTTAAAGTAACTGTGACCTTAATTGCCTATCGCCTGTAAACTGTTGCACTGTTCCAGGTGCACGTGCAATAATTGTTTATGGTTTATTGAACAAGCATGAAAAACATTGTTTAAACCCTTTCCATTAAAGATCTGTAAACCTTATGTTTGTAATACTATATATATATATATATATATATATATATATATACACAGTAAGGTCCATAAGAATTTGTACACACTATATTTGTAATTTTACCTCTGTACACCACCACAATGGATTTGAAAAGAAGCCATCAAGAT
This sequence comes from Ictalurus furcatus, assembly GCF_023375685.1. Classification (NCBI taxonomy): domain Eukaryota; kingdom Metazoa; phylum Chordata; class Actinopteri; order Siluriformes; family Ictaluridae; genus Ictalurus; species Ictalurus furcatus. The sequence continues at coordinate 5,347,864 of NC_071261.1, read as the reverse complement.
GTGATTAAAGTGTAGACTTTCAGCTTTAATTCATGGGGTTAAACTATATTGCAGTAATTGTCTAGAAATTATAACCAATTTATTTGACAATTAACTGATTGGCTGGGTGTGGCCTCTTTCCTCATTATTTCATGACAAATTTAGGAGATAAAAGGTCTGGACTTGATTCTAAACATTTGGTAGCTGTTCATGGGAACTCTCAATATGCGGCCTAAATAGGTATTGATGCAAGTGAAGGAGGCCATCAATAGGCTGAAAAAAACAAAACAGACCCATCAGAGAGATATTAGAAACATTAGAAGTGGCCAAATGAACAATTTGGTCCATTGTTAAAAATTAAGGAATGCACTGGTGAGCTCAGCAACATCAAAAAAGGCCTGGAAGACCACATAAGATAACTAAAGTGAATGATTACAGAATTATTTCCTTGGTGAAGAAAAACTCCTTCACAACCTCTAACTAAGTCAAGAACACTCTGGAGGAGGTAGGAATATCATTGTTCAAGTCTACAATCAAGAGACACCTTCATGAATGTAAATACAGATGGTTTATCTCAAGATGCAAATCACTGGTAACACTCAAGAACAGAAAGGCCAGATTATAAAAAAAGAAAAAAAGCCTGACCTATTCTGCTGCAGGATTCACTTGTTCCAAAATGATGGGAAGAGAATAGTATAGAGAAGGAAAAGAAGGGCTCATGATCCAAAGCATACCACGTCATCTGTCAAACATGTGGAGGAAGTGTTATGGCATGGGTGTGTATGCCTGCCAAAAGAACTGGGTCACTGGTATTTACTGATGATGTGACTGCTGATAGAAGCAGCATGATGAATACTGAACTGTATAGAGCTATACTTTCTGCTCAGATCCAGTCAAATGCTGCAAAACGCTTCACAGTACAGATGGATAATGACCCAAAACATACTGTGAAAGCAACACAAAGGGCTTTTAAAGGCAAATAAATTAAATGTTCTAAAATGTCTGATGACCTCAACCCAATTGAGCATGTTCCCTTTCAAAGGGAACTCAACGTTGTATGATCTCCACGCTGTGGGGAGTGCCCTTGAAGGTGACCGGCGTCTGAAACTTGTGTGACATCATGCCTATTTATAGGCCTGCTGTGATCAGATGACATGGCAATTAAGCACATCGCGTGATATAAAAATGACACCTGTGAACTGCAATGTCCACCTTATCTTCAACGTGACTGCATGTCGGTCGTTTGTGTAACACTTGCAAAAAAACTCATTTCCTCTGTATCTTTAAAAAAATTAATAATCTTTACTTTTCTGTCCCTTTAAAAAAAAGAGAGAAAATTATGAGTGAGAGAGAATTCAGGAAGTGTGTTATGCCTTGCTCCTGTTTTATCATGGGGGATGGAGGGCACCCTTTCTGTGTGAAGTGTCTAGGGGTGGTGAGTGCCTCGCAGATCTGGGCCGGCCGCTGGATCAGGTCCTGGGGATCTCGTCTGGAGCTGGAAGAGGAGCCGGAGACAAGCGTTGCGCTATCTCTTGCTCTGTCTTCCGGGTCCGGCTCTCCACCGGATTTTGGAGTGCGCATCGCAACTCCTCCTTCTGCTATGGAAAGCCAAAACAAATAATAATAAATTTTCTCTCTGACTCCGAGGAGCCAGAAGTGTGTGCCAAAAACAGAGCATATAAGTGATTGACGTGATTACTAAGGCTGGATGAGCTCTTTTCTTCCAAGTGAAAATAAATCTCCCTCACACTGCAGAAAACTCCCCTTTTTTTTCCCCAGAAGTGCATGACAAAATATCAACGGACATATCAGGGGACATGAGGATATTAGGGCAGTTAGCCCCCAGTGCTACTGTAGGGCCTCCCCTAGCCAAGGTTGTCCCAAGTTTTTAGTGTTCTCTGGTCAGCGAGCTGTCACAGGGCAATGAAAATCTGATGCTTTCTCTGCACTAGAATGTGGAAATGTTAACGTCACTAAAAGACCGTCTGGAAGCATGGCAACTACTGCCAGATGTGTTTCCATGGATTCTGTCTTCCATAGAAAAGGGTTACCGGGTCCAGTTCAGAACTCGACCCCCTGGTTCAGAGGTGTGCTCAAAACAGTAGTCAGCACAGAACAGAGCCTGACATTAGCACAAGCAGTAGGATCCCTCTTGCACAAAGGGGCCATAGAACATGTATTCCTTGAGGGAGGGAGGTTTTTATAGCCGTTATTTCCTGGTCTGCAAAAAGATGGGAGTATGCAGCCATTTTTAGATCTGCGTCATCTGAACCATACTCTTCGGACATACAGATTCAAGATACTATATGACTGGTTTGTGACGATAGATCTAAAAGGCACATATTTCAACATAGAAATATTGCCCAGTCACAGGAAGTTCCTAAGGTTTGCGTTTGGAGGCATTGCATAGATTTATCCCCTCGCACCGTCACAAAGTGTATGGATGTCCTTCTGGCTCCATTGTGACTCCAGGGCATCCGTGTACTAAACTACTTGGAAGACTGGTTAATTCAAGCACGATCCAGGGAACTGGCAATTCAACATCAAGATGTTGTTCTTCCCCACATGAAGAGCTTGGGGCTCAGGTTGAACCTCAAGAAAAGTATGCTTTCTCTAGTGCAGAGGACAATTTTCTAGAGGTTATAACAATTCTGCTATGATGAGGGCGTTTCTATCCCCAACATGCGTGGGGTCAATCCCATCAACATTGAACAACATAAAGTTGGATCTGGCCATCCCCTCCATTCTCCATGGGTTAGGGTTAATCAACCACCAGGGAGGATTATGTTCACTCCCCCTTTTCAGGCAGGCGCAACTAATTCTTCTCTGGGCAGAGGGAAAGTTTTTGTCAGTGAGTGCAATGTACATTCTGGGCAACCGGAATGTGGGGGCAGAAATCCTGTTGAGGCAGGGGCTGAGGCCCAGGGATTGGAGGCTCCATCCACAAGTGGTGGCATTCATATTGTGGAGGTTCTGCCAAGCGGAAGTGGATGTTTTCGCCTCTGAGGAGACAACACACTGCCCGCTTTGGTTTGCCCTCACTCCTCCCACATCATTGGGGCTGGACACCATGGTGCACACATGGCAGAGGTCACATCTGTATGCTTTTCCCATGATCGCTCTGCTCCCACAAGTTTTAGGACCTAGATAACAAGACAGCAATGTTCGAATGTTGTTTATCAACTACAGCTCAGCATTTAAGATAGTGATACCATCTAAGCTCACCAACAAGTTTAATACACTTGGTATGCCACCCACCCTTTGCAACTGGGTCCTGGACTTTGTAACGGGCAGACGCCAGTCTATTAGAATAAGGAATCACACATCCAGGATAATAACACAGGAACACAGGAATTCCACAGGGCTGCGTACCGAGCCCCGTTCTCTACACACTCTTCACCCACTACTGTGTGGCCTCCCAGAACACCCCCATCATTAACAAATTTGCTAATGATACTATAGTCATTGGACTGATATAGCCACCGCAACACCACCTGTTCACACTTATACCATCAGGCAGACGCTAAAGGAATGCAAAAGCAAGAACAACAAGGCTGAAAAACAGTTTTTACCCACAGGCCATTAGGTTTGTGAGCAACTCTTATCCACTACCCCTCCCCTCAACACTGCAGACATACAGTGCTTTGAAAAAAGTATTTGCCCCATCCTGATTCTGTTTTTGTGTATATCTCATACTAAATAGTTTTAGATCTTCGAAAGAAATACAACATAAAACAAAGGCAACCTGAGTAAACACACAATACATTTATTTATTTATTTATTTTATTGTAGTAAAAAAAAATTACCCAACACCTATCACCCATGTGAAAAAACTAACTGCCCCCTTAAACTTAAAATCCGGTTGTGCCACCTTTTAGCAGCAATAACTGCACCCAAACACTTCCAATAACTGGAGACCAGTCTTTCATTTACTTCTACATTTTAACCACCTTCATACTGTTGAAAAAGTTCTATTTAAGAGTTTATTTGATTGAACAGGGTTTGCAGTAATCTGGCCTGGTTGCGTCTAGTCCAGCTGAACCCCATTATGTAGTTTCATAGATTTTGTGAATTTGTAACTACAGGGGCAAATACATTTTCACATAGGCTCAGTTGGTATTAGATATCTTTCTGGCTTCAATAAATAACATTATAATTTAAAAACTGTATTTTGTGTTTTTTCATGTCGTCTTTGTTTTTATCTTAGATTTTGTTTTAATTTCTGAAATAATTTAGTAAGAGATACACAAAAACAGAATAAATCAGAGCAAATACTTTTTCACAGCACTGTAGTATGCCCTCTGATCTTGAGACATGCCAAGCATTACCCCACCCTGCCCACCCCACACACTCATTTACATAAAAACAACATCATGGACCACTACTGAGCCTACATCTGCAGGCCTATGCACATGTTTACATTGCACACTATCACTTTTTACTGCACATTAAGTCTCATGTTTACTATACACATAAACACTTTCTCTTGCACATTTTATCTTTTTCTTTCTGCATTATTCGTTATTTATGTTTTTGTGTTTTCCTCATGTCCGGTTTGTCAGAGGTTGCTGGGAGGATTTACAGAGTAAGAATTTCCTTGTACTGTGTAACAGACTGTTTCCTGTACAATGAAAAACTCTTGAATCTGATAAATGATAATTCACTAATTCACAGGCTTGAGTTCAAACATTTGTGACAGAGCACACGTCACACAGGATAATGGTAAATAAGTAGGTCTTAGCAGTGTCTAATCTCCTTAGCTTTGAGCAGAATAGAAGTGCATCGGGCAAATGTTGAAGAGAATCAATTAAAAAAAGCTAATTAGGGCTAATCAGTTAGAGAGAGGAGATTTAAACTCAGTGACAGTGTCTAATAACATCTGTTTTCCTAAGCATTTCACTCTCCTCGTGGTAGCTTTCATGCTAGGATAGCAATTACAAACTTTTCCAATGACCCAGGGCTGGTGCAGGTGCCAGAGCCAATTCTATAAACCAGTGACTGGAGAAGCAAGATCAATATGGAATTATTGTACGTCACCAAGGCATGGAAAATTCCTAATAATATAAAATGGTAATGTTTGGGTAAAGAGTGATTTTTATACGCTCACACATTCTGTGTGAATTTGTGAATATAATAATATATAGGCAAAAATAAGCAGCTTTCTCATGCACAATATCTATCTATCTATCTATCTATCTATCTATCTATCTATCTATCTATACATACATACACACAAACACACACACACAAACAAATCCATTGTACAAGACAATAATTCATTAAAAGAAAAAAAGTAGTTTTAAATTAGAATTGTGCATCCATTTACATAGTGTTGCAAAATAGGGCCAAAGAGAGTAGATAGAGGGCCTGAAGCCTGCATGTACACTATATGAAGTATTACAGTTCATTATTAATTGATGCTGTAGTAGTAAAAAAATTTTTAAAAATTAAAAAGAAAAGCAACACTTGTTTGTGTGAGACACAAAAGCATAAAAAAAAGCTACATTATATCCAAGTAAAACTGATGCTGGATTTTTTAAAAACCTATTTCTTTGGGCAAAAAAAATAAAACAAAGTGGAAATTTGACTAAAAATACAGGGGTTTTTTTAGTTTTTTTTTTTTAACCTACTTCTGTATAAAGGTGGAACATTATGATGATCCAGTGCTGTCTGATTTCAGTCACGTGTTCTATTCAAAACAGTCTATACTTTAAATAGTGAAAGTGAAAGTAGTGAAAGGTTTACATACACCTAGACTCAATCTCAATCTCATTTCATGTTACCATACATATCTGTTGACAAATCGTTTAGGGTACCTACAGTACTTTATTCACTTCAGAAGTAATTTTGAAACAATCAATTATTTCAGCATTATTTATCAGAATTCCAATGGGTCAAAAGTTTAAATACACTAAGTTGGTCCAGAAATTGATGTCATAATTTTTTGAAGCTTCTGACTGGCTAATGGCATAATGAGGAGTTCATTGGTTGTGCACCTTTTAAAAAGGCAAAACCTTAGAGCCTGTACCATTTTTACCCTTGATACCATGGGAAAAAATCTCAGACAAATGAACTGTGGACCTCCACTGATCCAGTTCCTCCTTAGAAGCAATTTTCAGACAACTGAAGGTATATCTACAAATAACTGTTTGCAAAAATAAAAATCTTGTGACCACACAGACACTGCATCATTCTAGAAGAAGGCACAAATTAACTCCAAAGTACTGACAAACTTTGATCCGAAAGGTTCAACTTAATCCTAAGGATTGAAGTAGTTGAATGCATCAGGTACCAAATATGTACATCCAGGGCTCTACGGTAACATTTTTTTTTAGGAGTGCTCCTAATGACAAAAATTTAGGCGCACGGTCAAAAATTTAGGAGCACGGTTGAAGGTTTTTTTTTTTTTTTTTTTTTAGAGATGGTAAGGTTAATGTGCCACAATATAACACACAAGTAGGCATGAGAAAACTTGAGCTTGTCAATTATAACAGAATTTAGGAACATAGTGTGAGCCATGACGAATTAATTTACCTTCTGATAAACTAAATTTAATAGTTTAATTTAAAATTTAAATTTAAAGCTGCACTATTATACATTTCCCACTGTCATGGTTCTGGGCTGGAGTCAGTTCTCGAACCTTACATATATATATATATATATATATATATATGTGTGTATGTGTGTGTGTGTGTGTGTGTGTGTGTGTGTATATAATGTGTATATATCTGAATAATCTCATATAGGATGTGATTGGGTGAGTTCATTTACCCATCAGATGCAATGTGCTTTAGTTTAATGGTGTTCATTAGGGATGCTCCGATCAGGATTTTTACAGCCGATACCGATTTCCTGTCATCTTGATACCGATAGCGATCCAGATACCAATCTTTTTTTTTTTTGGTTTAAGTTTTAATCAGGAGGTCTATCATAAACAGTTGTAAGCTTTATATTTTAGAGGCTCATGGTAACTGTTTAATTGAATTAAAATAATAGCAATAATAATAATAATAATAATAATAATAATAATAATAATAATAATTAATAATAATAATAACAATAACAACAACAAACTTTATTTTATAGAGCACTTTTAGACTCCATCCGGGTCACACTCTAGGAGTGTCTCCTTATTGCAAGATGGTAATGACAGATGCCTCCATTGTGGTCTGGGGCATGGTCTTAATTGGCTGTCCAGCTCACGGCCTTTGGAGTGGCCCTCATATGGAGTGGCATATAAATTGCCTAGAGATGCAGGTCATATTTCTAGCACTGAAATTCTTTCTTCCTCAATTAAGAGGTCACAATGTGTTAGTCGTGACAGACAACATGGTGGTGGTCTGATATATCAACCACCAGGAAGGGTTGCACCTGTTCAGGCAGGTGCAACTACTTCTTCTCTGGCCAGAGGGAAGGTTCTTGTCAGTGAGTGCAATGTACATTCTGGGAAGCTGGTATGTGGGGGGCAGACATCCTCAGAAGAGACAACACACTGCCCACTGTGGTTCTCTCTCACTCCTCCAGCACCGCTAGGGCTGGATGCCATGGTGCACATGTGGCCGAGGTCATATCTATATGCTTTTCCCCAATCGGTCTGTTCCCACATGTTCTAGTGAGAGTTCGCAAGACCGTCTACATCTGCTGCTAGTAGCACCTTATTGGCCAGCTCGAATATGGTTCTCAGAGATAATATCCCTGCTAGACGGTACTCCTTTTGAGATTCCCATCTGCAGGGATCTACTATCTCAAGCTGGAGGGCTGATTTATCACTCTCGGCCGGAACTATGGAAACTGTGGGTCTGGCCCCTGAGGGGCACCAGCTTATAGATTCTGGTCTCACAACTGAGGTTGAAAAGATCATGTTGATGCTAGAGCTCCATCCATGAGGAAAGTGCTAATTTTTTGTCTCGTGGTATGAGGAACGTCAGCTAGACCCAGTGAACTGCGCAATAGCTACAGTCCTGGAGTTCTTACAAGGATGTGTCTCAGTGCGGTTGGCTCCTCCTAAAATCAGGGTCTACATGGTCACCTTTCAGCCAGCCACGCCCCTATTGATGGAGCCTCTGTAGGGCAACATCCTCTAACTTCGAGATTTATGCCTGGTGTCAGGTGGCTGAGGCCCATCTGCAGACCATGCATACCTTCCTGAGACCTTTCTGTGGTCCTGGAAGGTCTGTCAGGTGCCCCATTTGAAGCTCTCTCATTGGTAGCTCTCCTGCTGGCCCTGACATCTCTCAAGCGAGTTGGAGATCTACAAGCTCTCTCTGTTGCCGCTTCCTGCCTTGACTTTACCCCTAGATTAGCCAAGGCCTGCCTGAATCCTAGGCTGGATTATATTACTATAGTCCCTACATCTGCTGCCCAGCCAGTAGTGTTGCAGGCTTTCTGCCCTCCTCTGTTCCTCACACTGGAACAAGAGAAATTGCACCGACTGTGTCCAGTAAGGGCTCTCTGTACTTACGTCCACCGCTCCGGCCAGTGGCGTAAGTTGGAGCAGCTGCTGGTCTGCTTTGGCAGCAACAATAGAGGTGATGCTGTGTCAAAGCATCACATCTCTAATTGGATAGTGGAAGCAATATCTATCACTTATGAGGCACGTGGTCTCGCTACGCCTCTGGGCATAAAGGCTCATTCCACTAGGGGGGTCGCCTCCTCGAAGGCTTTGTCCAAAGGGGTTTCCTTACAGGATGTGTTCGCTGCAGCGGAGTGGTCTTCACCGTACAAATTCATTCGATTTTACAGCCTGGATATACATTCCGCCCCAGGCTCGAGTGTCTTGCAGTGACCTTCGGGCTCGGATCTTTTTGAACAGGCCGTACCCTCAGTATGACATAGTGGGTATTATCATTCCCATAGCGTTGAGCTAACACAACATGGGAAGGGAATGTCTGGGTTACACATGTAACCCTGTTCCCTGAGAAGGCAATGAGATGTTTTGTAGCTTTGTAATACTGGGGCATGCCTGTGAATTGTGTCTTCGCTTCAGATAATAGAGGCTGATGGCGTGATTCACAGGTCCATAATATATCACATGATGCACTTTTTTTTTTGCCATGTCACCTGATCATGGCAGGCCTATAAAGAGGCATGATGTTACACAAGCTTCAGATGACAGTCACACGCGAGGGTGCTTCCCACAGCGTTGAGCTAAGGCAACATCTCATTCCCTCCTCAGGGAACAGGGTTACATGCGTAACCCAGACGTTTTTGGGGGACTAAATCAAAACATGAAAACTGGAGTTGACTTTTCTATTGATATCTGGCAACCGTGAGCTTACTGTAAATGAAGTGAATGCACTCTCTATTAGAATTGGTGAAGAAAGTGAACGGAGAGTGGCAGTGTATGTTTGCAGACTGAATAGTTGATAGTCTTGATTATGATTGGTGAGGAATTATTTAATAAAGAAGTTTGAATTACACCCCACCTTGTAGTGTTAGCATTATTGTTAATTTACTGGCACCTGATGCCACTGTGGCTACATGAGCAGGTCACAGTCACAAGTTCTTGTCATTTTGCGTGATCAGTAAAAGATTGTGGTTTGTAAGATCGGCAAGTTGAGAGAAGCAGATGATGTACAGTGTTACTCTTGTCATCACAATGGCTTCTTTGCAGTATTTGCACACTTGTTCGGTTGACTGAGGTGATGAAAAGCAGTGTGAAAGTGACTATTGTGCATTTTGGAGTTGTAGTTTTTGTTCCAATTGTATTATAAAACTTTGAGCAGGTCACTCGCACTGGTGCCCTATATATTTTTTCACAGTCGCACAAAGTATTTTTCAGTCACAAATGCGAATGAAATGGTCTGACATCCACCAGTGAGAGTCTTACCTTATCATGGCCTGAAAGACTGTTGTAGAAAAGCCGGACTGAAGTTTGCATGTGATCATTTGGTTGTGGACATGGGTCTTTGAATGTTACAGTGCATCAAAATGTCTGAGTAGAATGTTAGTGTTCTAACCTTGAGCACCAGCTTCTGGGACCAACTGAGCAGTTAACGTTTGCATTCAACAATTTCTCTTGGAGTCGCTGCTCAATCCCCTCTCTCTCTCTCTCTCTCTCTCTCTCCCCCTTTCTTCTTCTTCTTCTTCATTGATCTCCTCCCTGCCTATGTTGGGTATGTGACAAGAAGTGCGGTGAGTGTTATCTTCCCGGGAGATTGCACACTAGGGTGAAAGGAGCAACTCCATAACCCCTATTTACACATGTTAAATTGCAAATATCTTGACACAGAGTCTGCAGGAGAGAAGATGGCTCTTCCTCTCACTTTCCTTCTTCACAGGGCAGCTCGACCACCCCAATGACATCTCTGTTCTATTCTCATTAGTCCTGCAAAACCTGATAAATTGCGTTGTCTTTCAGGATCATTGGTGCCTGTTCATTTCCTGCACCAGTGACTTGGGATGTAACACAGCGCACATTAATGCACAGCAGTGTAAAGTCTTCCTTTCTGTTTTGAATGCCTTTGAATGTGTGTAAGTGTGTGTTAAATATTCCAACTATCATTGGCACATTAGCAAGTATTGTACTGACACTGTGACCTTTTTAATGTGCTGCATTTATGTCCACCCTTCATTTAAGACTAAGCTGACAAATACAATACAGATGTGAATATTTATTAGTAATCACTACACGTGGGAGGGGATTCAATATTAAAACTTTCCTCTTTTAAAAATTTTATCTTCTATAAATTGAATTAACATGCAGTGCACAACTGTGAACTCAACAGTGCATTTTAGATGCTTTCTAGCACTGCTAGCACTTTTACATTTACATTTGTGGCATTTGGCAGAAGCTCTTATCCAGAGCACTTACAGAAGTGCTTTGAAGTCTCTATCAATAAATATATCCTGATACTGGTTCACTAGGTCCTGGACTAAGAATACTATCAGTCTTAAAACTCTGATGGGAGGTAATATAGTAAGAAAAACACAAACAAAAATGCAAAAATAAATAAATAAATAAATAAAAAATAATGAAAAGTGCAAATATGAGTACTTTAAATTCTAGGGGAAGTGCATTCCACCACCTAGATGCCAAAATGGAGAAGAGTCTTGATGCATGCCTTCCTTGTACCCTGAGAGATTTTGCTAGAGGATCGGAGGGAGCCTGGTGCAGTGCGGGGTGTGATAAGAGATTTGAGGTAAGTGGGTGCTGGTCCACTTTTGGCTTTGTAGGCAAGCATCAGTGGTTTAAATCTGATGTGGGCAGCTACAGGATGCCAGTGGAGGGAGGGTAGCAATGGGGTGGTGTGGGAGAACTTAAGAAGGTTGAAAGCAAGTCGAGCAGCTGCATTCTGGATCAGTTGCAGAGATCAAATTGTGCTCAGGAGTGAGTTGCAGTAGTCCAGTCTTGGAATGACAAGAGACAGAACCAGCACCTGAGTGGCCTGTATGGATAGAAATGGAAAAATCCTTATAATGTTGTAAAGGAGAAATCGACATGAGTGGGTCAGATTAGCAATGTGAGAGGAAAAGGACAGTTGTTATGTCCATGGTTACCCCAAGGTGGCATGCAGTAAGTGAAGGTGGGATAAGAGAGTTGTCCAGGAATATTACAAGATCCTGACATGGTGATGAATCACCTGGGATAAACAGCAGTTTAGACATGCTGATATCTGTGCAGAAACAAGAGGATATGAGGGTAGGAACAAGAGGATGAGTTGCATGTCATCCACATAGGAGTGGTATGAGAATCTATGTGAGGATATGACCTCACCAAAAGATCAATTATAGAGGGAGAACAGATGAGCACCAGGTACTGAGCCTTGTGGGACACCAGTGGAGAGTCTGCGGGGAGCAGATGTGGATCCCCTCCATGTCACCTGGTATGAGTGACCTTCCAGGTAGGAAGTAAACCACTGCCATGCTGCACCGTGAATTCCAAGACTCATGGGTTGACAAGAGAGTCAAGAGAGATTGTGGTTGACTGTGTCAAATGCTGCTGAAAGGTCAAGAAGGATGAGGACTGATGATCTAGCAGCATTTAGCTGATGTTTGGCTGATCTAGCAGCATGTAGCTTCTCAGTGACAGTCAAAAGGGCAGTCTCTGTGGAATGTGTCACTTTGAAGCTGGACTGGTTAGGATTTTGGAGGTTGTTCTGTGAGAGGTAGAGAGACAGTTGATTGTGGACAGTGTGCTTGAGGATTTTAGAAAGAAAAGAGAGGAGGGATAAGTTGGTAGCTACCGATGTCAGAAGGATCCAGAGTGGGTTTCTTCAGTTTGGTACCAGTTTTGCAAGAGAACTGATTTTGTGTATGTGACAAAAGCAGACACATGTAGTTTCCCTAAATAATTCTTTCACAAAGGTCATAAAATATTCTCATATTATTGTGATAAATAAAAAAGAAAATCTATGAGAATAAATAAAAACAATTAAAGATGATGGTTTAAAAGAAGACAACTTTTGACAACACTGCCAACACAGCTCCAAATCTGTTTTTTGCTCTGATTTCTGACTTTTTTGTGGGATCTAAAAACATGGCCCAAGACGACTACAATACCAAACACACACACAAACGTTCACCATCTACTGAATTCTAATTAGTAACACCTGCTGCCAATTGCACCTTCACCCACATCACTCCTTTATAGGGACTGTTCACACACAATGTCTTTGCGAAGTATACACTCAGTTGCTAATATACACTGCGAAGTATACTCTCTGCTAATTCCAAGCTTTGATATTGTGTTTGTTTATCCTGGTTTTGACCTCGTTCTTTTTAACGACCTCATCTCTCTGCCTAGCTTTGTTTGGACTGTTTGCCTGATTGCCTGACCTCTGCCTGTCCATGTTTTTTGATTTTTGCCTTATCTTACTTGATTAAACTACCAAACCTGCACTTACTTCCATATACACCTCCATTTCATGACATTACTAGTATATGTATTGCTGTATGAATAGACCTAGCTGTCTATTAATTGTCCCATTAGTCCCTGCTAATTTATCTAGATAGCACTTGATTTTGCTTATGCTATTTTTTGCTCAATGAACTAGAGGTGTGAAGCTGAATAGATCATGAAAAATATGTTATTCTTTTATATCATGCATGCACCAACAGTTAATTGTGTTCATGATTTACTGTGGCCAGAAGGTACTAAATCAAGGTCATAAAATTGTAATATGTCTGAACAATGTAGGCTAATTCTGTGCTTTTACTTTGTTTTTTTGATTTTGACTGTAGTATTAATAAAATAATACCAATGTATAAATTCAGAAAATATCCTAAGAACTCATCTGCTACAGTCTAAGTAAGCTGTAATAATTTTATCCATATAAAATTTACTCATGAACATAAACATCCTCATGAAAAGCTATTTGTCCACCAATCTCTAAGATTACTAATATATCTATTGAAGTAACTTAAAAAATATACATGTATCTGGCATATCTATCCTCCACGCTTTAGCGACTGGTATGAAAGCCTTTCGGAAAGTGCATTGTCTCAGTCTTACCCCTCATTTCTCTTTCATCTTCCTCTGTTGCAACCCTTGGTTTCCTATGGGTCCATGAGTGAGAGTTATTGTTCAGCCTTTCATAAAAATTCATTCTCTTCTCAGAAGGCAGGTGAGTGAGGTGGATAAAGTCACAATGAATTTGAGATGTGCTTCAGTTCTTTTTCAGTGCTAGAAATAAGGCAAAAACCTTGGCTAGGACACAATTTCAGGTCATGAATAATGTTCCAGATGCATCTGAACATATATAGCATGTTTTTTGACCAGTACAACATAAAAATATAATAGCATAAAACCATAGTAATGTGCACTTTTACTTTTGATGAGGGTGGACTTTCCTCTAAACTTTCAGCACTAAAGTACATATAATTTCAACGATAGACCATTCTGTGCATAACAGTAAAACTGACATGGTAGCTACAAGGTAAAAATATATCAGGTTAAAGCACAGTGTATTTTTTACTGGCTAATTTATATGAAATTCTTACATATTATTTGTAGGTGTAAAGTTACAGGTTATTGCTCATGTTGATGCATATACAATGGGTTGTATTCATAGGAATGCATGTGTAGTGAAGATTTAATGCCGAAATTGCAAACATTGGTACTCAGACCTTAGATGTAACTACAGAATAAAGAGCTATTCAGATACTTGCACATGAGTTTTGCATAGGGTGCATGTGGGGATAGGGTTTACCTAAAACAGAGGCATGTCTCAGTTATGAGCGATTCTGACTTTGGATTTAATACTGCTCTTTTTAAAAATGATCTTAAGTCCAGCGCCACTGTCTGACTGTTTGGTCTAACCACAATATGCAACATTGAAATGCATGTCTTAGCCTTTACAATAAAGGAATGGCCTTTGAGGTCAATATTAAAAACAGTAATGTGATACTATTTAGGAACTGTATCATCCTTTTGAATACCACTTTTTTTCATCAAACAGAAGACATCCCAGGAGAAAACATCTAATTCAGAGACTGCTTATCCTTGTTCATTTGTGGATTAAAATAATGCTGTAATAGAAAAAAACCCTACAAAATAATAGGATGGGCCGGATCAAGTGCTTTTTTATATTTATATTTAATAAGCTGTCTAGTAATAAATGTGGAAATCAATGTAGAAATGTAGTAGAAGACTGACATGATAAATGTGCATCATCAACCTTCCTCCAGCAGAAATAATGTATGAAAACCTATCACAAGTGTTCACTGGACACATTCAAAATGCCATGTATAAACAGCTATGTGTTTCTGGCTGTCCACTGATGATCAGATTAACTCAAGATGGATGCTAATACTAGACCTGAACAGGGCCTAAGTCAATTAATGCAACAATGTACTAGGACTTCTATTAGATGTTTATTTGAATGCTTTCATTTTCTCATTCATATGTCTCTTGCTTTTATGTTACATCCTATTGCATTTTACAGCAAAGAAAAAAAATGTACAGTATTTGCTTATTCAGTAAACATTTGTCTTTAAAGACAAATGAGGTGTGTGTCTTAAAAGTGTGTTTGTGTTTGTCTTTAAAGTGTTCGTCTTTAAAGATAGTAATTTAGACACTACTGGAAAATTCACTTGCAGTTCCTTCTCAAGAAAAATCTGAATGCGTGAAAGTACACTCCTGTGATTTTCATAATGTCAGTGGGCTGCTCAGAAAATCGATGCCTAACCTGAGTCTGCATATCTTGTTTGCATAAATAGTGACATAACTTTTGGACATAAGTTGCAAACTCTGAACACAGCTCAATGTGTGCTACTTCACCTCTAGCTATTTATCACTACTCACATCTCACTATCTGCTCAACAGCGCCCCTGTAGTTGTATAGATGGACAGGGTAGAGTGTAAGCACCAAACACACACTACACTGGACTGAGCTGACACTCTTGTTTCATTTTGTTTTTATTAATTTTTTGCAAAAAAAAGTAGTGTGGCCTGAACTGTTCATTTTAGTACACATATTAATTCTAGTGTAAAAAAGCTCAACACAGCTCAACATTAAAACGCTAAGATTATATGCACATTACATATTATGCAAAGCATTATTCCATTGTAATGTTCTATTGATAAAATCTGCTTTAATGCATTTTAATGAATCTTCTCACTGTTGGGTTCATTGTCATCTGCTGTGTGTAGTTCACTTTGTAACAGAAGACTTTAGCACACTATGAACCCAGCGGGAGCAATTCTGCACCACGCCTCTGACACTAATGTGTATTTATTGGTCACATATACATTACAGCATAGAGAAATTCTTTTCTTCGCATACCCCAGCATGTTAGTAAGCTGGGACCAGAGTGCAGGGTTAGCCATGATACAATGCCCCTGGAGCAAAGAGGGTTAAGGGCCTTGCTCAAGGGCCCAACAGTGTTGGTGCAACAGCTTCATCAGACCCTCTCTGGGTTGAACGCTATAGTTGTGAGTAGTGAGGCTCGCATCCAGTAAGAGGCCTCTGATCCCTCTGGCCTGCTGAACTTCCGATACTTCCCAATATGTCAGGGGGCTCTCTGGCCAAACCTTCCATCTACTCCAGTTCCACGGAAAGCTGTACTGGATTTCTTTTACAATACTCTCTTACCTTTGAGATGCAATATCACAGTTTCCACACAGAGCGATCCAAAGTGGCATTTATAATCTCTCTTCTTTCTGGACAAGCTCTCCAATGGGCCACCACCATCTGGGAACCTCAACTTATTCTGTTGAGGAATTCATGTCGGAGGAGAACCACGGATTATGCTTTGTCTTTCTGTACCCTCGCCACAGCTAACAGGTGGAAAGAGGCTGCTCTCTTAACCACCTATCATTAGCAGCTCAACTCAGCCCAGCGCTTACAACTTGTGGGGAATGATGATGCAGTGGGATTGGAGCGCTTCATACAACTCTCCATTCGAGTTGCCAACCGCATGCAGTATTGCATGAGTGAACCTGTGTCATCTCACATCAAGTGTCTACTCTCCTCTGCTGCAGGGTCACAAAGCACTGAACCTTCAGAGGAGCCTATGCAGATCGACTCCTTCCGTTTGTCCCCTGCCAGAGACACCAGAAACTTCGTCTCTGCCTGTACTGTGGCTCTTCTGCTCATAGTCTGCCTGAGTGCCCAGTTCGACCATCATGAGTGATGGTGAGCTCACTTTAGTCTGCCATTCATTTCCTGCTGACTACAGCTGTTCTTATCATCTCCCATTC
The DNA here is from genome assembly GCF_023375685.1 of Ictalurus furcatus. Classification (NCBI taxonomy): domain Eukaryota; kingdom Metazoa; phylum Chordata; class Actinopteri; order Siluriformes; family Ictaluridae; genus Ictalurus; species Ictalurus furcatus. Next base: position 5,331,243 of record NC_071261.1, on the reverse strand, counting down.
TGCTTCCTTTATGGTAGATGCCCTCAATGACTCTGGCTTGGCAGGGAAATTTCATCTCCCAGGCACTCTGCTGAAAATTCAGACTCCAGGCCATCCCATGTTCCACGCCGCACCCCATCCACTCAGTAGTTCGTTAACCACTCGGCTCTGCCTACATCATTCACCAAACAGAACCGGTCACCTTAAAAGTAAGCTCCTGTCACTCAGAGTGCCTCCCTGTCCTTATCTTAAACTGCTCTGCATCGGATGTCATCCTCGGACAGTTCAATGCAGTTACCGTTAAGTACCGCTATTTGCTTCCTCTGTTCCCTGCTGCCCTTGAAAATCTGAGATGAGCAACTGTGTTCACCAAGCTGGGCTTACAGAGCACCTACAATCTTATTTATATCCTCCATGGAGATGAGTAGAAGACAGCCTTCATCACCCCTACAGGCCATTTTGAGTATCTGGTGATGCCTTATGGGCTAGCCAACGCCCCCTGTCTTCCAGGCATTTATGAACGAGATTTTCCGACAGTATCTCCACCAGTTCCTCATTATCTACATCAACATCATATTTATCTACTCCACCAATCTGGCTGAGCAACAGCACGTGCAACTAGCTCTCCAAAGTCTTCGTAACATCAGTTGTTCCTCAACATGTAGAAGTGCTCCTTCCATCAACCCTCCATACAGTTCTTTGGTTATAACATTCCCATGGGGAAGAGATGGATCAGGGGAAGGTGCAAGCCATTCTGTCCTGGCTACAACCTAGGAAGTGAAGGAACTTCAATGTTTCCTGGGGTTTGCAAATTTTTACAGATGCTTCATCAGGAACTTCAGCTCCATCATAGTTCCATTGACTTCCCTCCTCCATAACAAGTCTTTGACACTACTGTGGTCTCAGGAACCATCCTCTGCATTCTGTACACTACAGGAAAGGTTCACCTCAGCACCCATACTTCGACAGTCGAATCCCAAGCTCCCATTCGTGGAGGAAGTTGTTGCCTCAACCACTGGAGTAGGAGCGATGCTCTCACAGCGGCAAGATATTCCTCTCAAACTATATCTATGTGCTTTTTTCTCTTGATAATTCTCAGCAGCAGAACAGAACTATAACATTGGCAACCGGGAGCTGTTGGCAACCAAGCTGGCACTGGAGGAGTGGCATAGCTCCCTTGTTTTTCACCCGTTTCAACTTCTCCATTACATACCGTCCAGGGTCCAAAAACACAAAAGCTGAAGCCATCTCTTGGATTCACTCCTCGGAGCCAGCCTTTGCCACTTCCAAACAAGTCCTTCCATTATGGTCAGTCCCATCCACTGGACCCTCCAAAACCAGTAACAGCAACCCAGCTCTGGCAAAGTGTCCCCCTAATCATACCTATGTTCCCGTGAGAATACAGAACCAACAGATTAACTGCCTACATGTGCCCTTAGGCTCAGGACATCCTGGCATTGCACAGACCCTCTCGCTCCTTTAGAACATTACTGGTAGCCTACTATGTTTCGTGACATTCGGGTCTTCATCCAAGCCTGCCAGGATTGCTCAATGTTAACTGATCAAAGTTCCTCGCCATCTACCAGCTGGAAAGCTCCTCCCTTTGCCTGTTCTGCACCACCCCTGGTCACACTTAGGAGAAGATTTCATCACTGACTTACCTGCCTCCAATGGTTACACGTGTGTGCTGGTTGTGGTTCCATTGAAGGGCCTCCCCACTGCCCTGGATACTCTGGACACACTGTTCCGAAACATGTCTTCCGAAAATATGGCCTTGCGGAAGACATAGTATCAGATTGGGGCCCTCAATTCATCTCAAAGGTTTGGAAGGTGTTCTTTAAGCTCCTGGAGGTGACTGCCAGCCTCTCCTCAGGTTACTACCTGCAGTCTAATGGGCAATCTGAGAGGAAGATCCAAGAAATAGGACATTTTCTGCAGACACATCAGAACCACTACCACTGGAGTCGCTACATGCCTTGGGCCGAGTTTGCTCAGAATTCCCTTCGCCAACCAGCTGCCTGCCTCACTCCATTCCAGTGCATACTCTGCTTCCAACCACCCCTTTTCCCATGGCCAGGGGAATCATCTGTACCAGAAGTGGACCACTGGCTTAAGGAGAGCGAGAGGTTTAGGCATCTGGCTCCGGCTGCCATGTCGCAAGTCCATGCTACATTCACCTTCACCTTTTTAGAGCAGATTAATGCTGTCACATGTCACAGATCACTTTCAACTTCCCCCTCAGTACCATATTGCATCTTAATTCCATATCACTCCTCTCTCCTTCCTCTCCAGAGTCCAGTGAGGGTGAGGAACCCCCTCCAGCACTGCTTCTGGAGGATCGTCCCATGTACAACATACAGGACATCCTGGTCTCCCGATGCTGGAGGGGTCGCCTTGAATGCTTTGTCAACTGGGGAGGGTACAGCCCAGAGGAGCACTCTTGGACATCTTGAACCCCACTCTACTTACCAACATCCACATGGATTATCCTGATTACCAACATCCACATGGATTATCCCCGCATGGACGGGGCCGTCCATGGCGTCGGGGGGTCCAGACCTCCAGAACGGCCTGTGGAAAGGGGGGTGCTGTCAAACCTACACTGGGCTCCCCCTTTTCGACTGTCACACCAACATCGGGCTCCCCTTCTATTCTTCACTCTCTATCTATGGACTTCTAATCACTATCACCAGCACACAATCACAGACTAATCAATGACTCTTCATAAGACTCACTCTAATGTTCATTTCCTGTCTAATCTCATACAGGACTAGTACAGACAGATCATCTATTGCTTTTTGTGTGGATTTTCTATCTTCATCATTTGCCTGTGGATTTATCTCTCCATTACTTCTCTTTCTGTGGATTACCTGGAGATTATCATCTTCAGCTTCCTGTGTATTTCTACCCCTCTTTGTCTCTCAGTTGAGTACATTGTCTTTTGCTCTGTGTTACTTGCCCAACGTTTGGTTTACAGCTCAGCTTTGTTCCCTCGCCATTGTCATTTCATTATCACTGCATCAGTAACTCTTCCTGCTGTTTGGTTCATCATCATCTGGTGTGTGCAGTTCACTTTGTAACAATGATCACTGAATGTGAGTTTTGTCCATTTTCCTACCTTGTTTAGATTTACAAAGATCTAAATTCACTTTAGTCACTCTTTCCATTTCCCATTGAAATACATACTACAGGAACATGATAGTATCTTAGTTGCTAGTGTGCATTCATGCTAGTGTACGTTCCTGGTTATTCATTAATTTTTTCATTCATATTCATTTAGTCTCCAACCTCAAAAATATGCTAGTTCAGGTCCTTCTCTTGGCCATGAATACAATCACAGCATGTATTAGTAGCTACTGTAGATTTTGTTAAAGTTTATTTAAAATTACATTAAAAAAATTAAGATAATGAGTTTAAAAGTGATTACATTTTCATTTATTTATGTGTAAGTAGCTTTATTTTCGTATTGTATTCATTGCTGTTTTGGACCAGAAAAGGATAATATGAAAAATCTTGGGGTGACTCCACTGACCCTGATAAAATAAAAATTTAATTCAATCATACATTAATCATTAATGGGATAGAGGTGGCAAAGAACTTTCCATGTAATCCTGGAGGTGAAAGATAAACGGTGTTACTAATAAAGTAGTCATTGCAGTACCATCTTTTCTGTACTTTTATTGCCCCAACATTCTGGATCTTGGAACATTGCAATCTAATTGGCTTTCCAGATTTCTGTGTAGCAAAGCTAAAGGCCAGGCTAGCTTGTGGGACTAGCCATTAGCTAACAGACGGTGTCTTGCTCAATCAAGTGTTAAGCCATTGTCTTTAACAGGCGATTATTATTATTATTATTATTATTATTATTATTATTATTATTATTATTTTAATCTTTATCCTGTTTGGTTCATAACTCCTGGTTGATTCATAACATGCAACACATGAAAAACAAGCAAATGTACTATAAATAACAAAAAAAAAAATATTTATTTAGCAAGGTGTGAGACTAGGGTAAATAATAAGATTACAATTAAAAATGTAGGAATTGGTCATTCCTCTATATAGCTTGTATACATTGGAACGAAATGTCGCTTCTTCAGGAACATGGTGCAACACAGAACAGTAGGTAAGTCTACATAAAGTGCAAACACAAACATGTGAGACAAGTGCAAGACAATAAATACACAGAACATGGGCTATAAACTGTAAACTACTGTGTAGTGTAGCAGCACAAGTATAGCAGCAATACTGACATTGAAAACAAGTTCTATAAAATAAAAGGGACTGATGCAGCTTGTAAAGTGTGGTATGCAATGGTGCTGAGTCTTACTGGGTACTGAGTCATATTGGGTTAGGTGTTGGACTAGCCTAGATGAGTTTTGGGAGGCAGCAGGTTGTTGAGTAATCTGACTGCCTCAGTCTGCTGATGGTGGCACGGATGCTCCTGTACCTTCTACAGGATGGCAGGAGGGTGAATAGTCCATTAGAGGGGTGAGAGGGGTCGTCCACAATACTGGTGGCTTTGCGGATCCAGCGGTTGTTAAATGGTGTGTTGATGGTGGGTAGAGAGACCCCGATGATCTTTTCATCTGTCCTCAGAATTCGCTGTAGGGTCTTGTGGATGGAGGCTGTGCAGTTCCCATACCACATGCTCACAGCTGGTTTGGACACCCTCAATCATCCCTCTGTATTAGGTGGTGAGTATGGGAGTTTGGCTTTCTTCAGCCTCTGCAGGAAGTTGGTAGGCCTTCTGGGCCTTCTTGATTAGCCAGATGGTATTGAGTCATGTGCACACCAAGAAACTTGGAGCTTTTGATTCTGCAGGGGTGAGTGGTCAACTTGGGTCCTCCTGAAATCGGCAATCATCTCTTTAGTCTTATGAACATTAAGAGATAGAGACTGTTGTCTCTACATCATTCCGTGAGCTGGTTCACCTCCTCCCTGTACAAGAACTCATCATTGTTGGTGATGAGGCCCACAACAGTAGTGTCATCAACAAACTTGATGTGATTAGAACTGAACTTTGCAGCACAGTCATGAGTCAGCATACAGCTTAGTCCATACTGCAGTGGACTGAACACACAGCCCAGGGGACCACCGGTGTTCAGTGTGGTGGTACTGGAGGTGGAGTTGCCGATCCTGACAGACTGATGTCTCCCAGTGAGAAAGTCCAGGATCCAGTTGCAGAGGGAGGTGGACAAACCCAGCAGTTTCAGCTTTATAAGTCGTTGTGGGATGATTGGTTTGAATGCTGACCTGAAGTCTATGTACAGCATCCTTACATAGTTAAAAAAAAAAAAAAAAAAAAAAAAAACTCTTGATTTTTCTTCTCCAATGTTCAGCAAAAATTGGCGATGATAGACATGTTCACCAGTGCTTCCGATGTACATCTCTTCAGTAGAAGACTGAAAAACAGCTATGCAGAATTCCTTGCACTAATGAATAATAATAATAATAATAATAATAATAATAATAATAATAACCACATGTTATTGTTGTTGTTGTAGTTATTATTATTATTATTATTATTATTATTAATTCTTATTATTATTATTATTATTAATTTTATTATGGGGTTCAAGTACTGCCAATGCTCTAGCAGGCCAAATTTGGGCCTAATTTGGAAGTATATTTATGGTCATAACTTTTGAATCATATGGCCAAAATTTAAAAGCCTAGCATCCCTGGATTCCCTGGGTTGAGAGGAGTTCAATACACCCTATGACATCAATCCACATAATCAGATTTTCTGCCATCTTGCATTTTTTCAAAAACAATTTTTTTTTTTGCTACTCCTATCAGATTTTGTCCATCATCACCAAAATTGGCACACATTATCTTCAGAGGCAGCCTCACAAAAGTTATTCAAAGGATTTTTAATAATCCAAATAGTTTGCCCATAATGGACCAACGAATGTGACAGAGAAGCCACCAAGCAGGAAGTGAGACTGTATCTCAGCTTTGTGCACTGACACAAAACTTGCTAGGCCTCTTCAGGACCCTGGCCTGAGGCTATGCCACACATTTAGTGACCGTGCAACCTACTGGTCAAAAGTTACAATAATATGCTAAAATATGCTTCCATCTAATTTGCTACTCCTCCAATCTTGACCAAATTTGTCTCACATCATCTGGAGACCTATCTAAACTAAAATTATCAAAGCTACAAATCATTCTTTGCCTATAGTTATAGCTCTGCTTTCCTGTGAATGCTTATGCAACAATTGTAACACTTCTGTGAATGGGTGGATCACTGAGTCTGGGTGCTTGGCCCAGTTATTATTATTATTATTATTATTATTATTATTATTAGTAGTAGTAGTAGTAGTAGTAGTAGTAGTATTAACCATAGGTATAACCTATGGTTAGTTTCCCATGGGTCACTTTTTGGTCCAGACTTTTATTATTTAGTCACAGGGATCAGATTGCCTTTCTGACAGAAATTCAGAAACTGAATTTCATTAAAATAGAAGAGAACAGAACTGGCCAAAATAACAGACTGGCTAAGAGTTTTAGTGATTATAGGTGTCAGGCTTAATTATGCCAGATATACCAGATACTTCAGGTTTCTTCTTCACAACATCAAAATATGACCTTTACTGAACATAAATGGCTTAAATTCCCCTTCAAATTATAATAATTTTCAGAATGGATTACTGTAATTCTACTACTTGACTTGCTGGCCTCCAGTGTTTATATATCCTCTGCAAAGAACATTTTCTCTCATTTTCTCCTCCATGACTGAAGTCACCCCAGTGGCTTCCTTATACAGATAAAAAATATCTGATTCAAAGCTCTTGTCTTTGCATTTAAGGCATAAATGTTCTCTATGCCACTTTATCTATGTATGTTGGTACATAACTAAAAAACCAGAACACCAACTACTGTTGTCACCTCCAGGGCTTTTGGAATGTCCTTTTCTGAGATCTAACACTACTTGTATCTGATTTCTTGCACTTAGCCACACTGGTGGATAATCATTTATGCATTTTATTAATAATCAGGTTAGAAATATGTGCATTCATTAAAGATCAAAAGAAGAATTTAGTATGCTCGGCAGTATACAGGCACTGTGACAGAAATGGAGAAGTGCAGCGGTCATCATAATACCACAACTGAACTGAATGTCCATGACATCAGATCTCACACCTACAATGTTTGACCTACTGGCTGACATGTACTGATGCTATATCCATCACAGAAAACACAGACCAAATGAATAATTTGCACATTATTATGTTAGCATATCCAGCTAAGATAATGTTCAATTTTCACTTAAAAATATGTCAAATTGAATAGATTTTTTTTTGGTTTGAAAGGTTTTCAGGAATATTACATATTTTGCATGACATTTTGACCTTTTCACTTTCCTAACAGCTAAACAAAGAGTTTAACGTTCTAATATTCTCTATGGTTCAACATGTATGAAAAAAAGACTCCAGAATTCAGGAAATGTCTGATCTTACCATAAAGTGGCAATATTAGTCCACTTCTTTTCTTATCAGTCCAACCTCACTGGTGGAAGCTTAACACCTGTCAAGAGGGGAAGATGAGTTAACAAAAGCTTAACCAGAACACACACACACACACACACACACACACACACACATCTCCATTGTGACCAATTAAGGCTGTATTGAAATTAATTAAACAACCGGATACATTAGGGCTTCTCTGGCACTGATTAACATCATAGCTGATTTATTAATATCACAGCTTTTTATAACACAAAAAGAAAGTGTTATGCTTGCATCATATCCTGAGAGACTGAAGCTGCTTTCTTTGTGTAGCTCAGCAAAAGCCAAGGTCTCAGGATCTCTGACACTGAAATTAAATTACTTCCTGCATCCTATGGACATTCAGAATTTTAAAAGCACAATCAATCCACTCTAATGTATGCTGTATAGGGTGACAGTTGGTCTTATCTCTGCTACATCATTTGCAAACTTATTGAAATTATGCTGGTATGACAATTAAAATATATATATTGTACATTTTAAAGCATCACTATGCTGTTCCATCAACAGATCTGAGAAAAATCATAGTGTATATGTACTGGAAGCAGAATATCATATGGACTAATATTGATCGTATGGACTAATACGGAAGTTGCCTACAGTTAAATCTGTAAAACATGCATATCCAAATTTCACAGACACTTTTGCTGCTCTTCACTTATGTCTTTGGAGTCTATGTAAATTTGGGAACAATATTTTAACTAATTGAAAAATGCTTTACTGTTAAATACCAAAATCAATATCAATATATTCAAAAGGCATGCCAAGTATATTAGGCAGAGTAGTTAGTAATGCCAATTATATCACACATATATAAGTAGCAATTTCATACAAGGCAACCTCATACTAAAATATAGAATGCCAGATGTGATTTTTATTTATTTTGGTAGTCTGAAGTTTCTGATTAATTTCTTTCAGAGTTTTGATTATATGGACTAAGGATCTATTTATCTGTTTGTTTGTTTATGATGGAACCTAGGTGCTTTGACATTTGTAAGCTGTAATTAAATCTGACCTCTCTGAGTTCACATATACTATATGGCCAAAAGTCTGTGGACACCTGACTATGTACTTTGTGAATATCCCATCATAGATGTGGTCGAAAGGGGAAAGGGGGGGCCTTTCCTGTTATAATAACCGCTACTCTTCTGGGAAGGCTTTTCACTAGAGTTTAGAGCATGACTGTGGGGATTTGTGTACATTCAGCCACAAAAGCATTAGTAAGATTAGGCATGTTGGGTGAGGAGGCCTGGGGCACACAAATGATTCCAGTTCATCCCAAAGTGGGGTTGAGGTCAGGGCTCTGGGCAGGACACTTGAGTTCTTTCAAACCAATTTTGGCAAACCATGTCTTCATGGAGCTCTCTTTGTGCACAGAAACATTACCAAGTTGGAATGGGTTTGGGCCTTTTAGTTCCTGTGATGGGAAACTGTAATGCTTCAGCATGCAAAGAAATTCTTTCTTTGAAATTCTTTCAACTTTATGGCAACAGTTTGGGGAAGAACCAGCTATGGGTATGATGGTCTGGTGTTCACAAATGTTTGGCCATTTAGTGTAAAGTAACTGTATGCATGTGAGGTTTTCTACCTGATTATACCCTTAAACAGCTTTAAAATAACAGAGTAAATTTCCATAGCTATCTTTTTATTTGCAGTAACCTCTAACTTAGCCTCCCATCTTCCTTCTACTTCTTTTCTAGGATCATTGATGGCTCTTCCTTTCCTCAGTTGTTCCTCGGATCATGTATAGAGTCTGCTGAATGCTTTCCTTTTATTGCCTCAGTATTACAACCACTGCATATACAGTATTAGGGTGTGTTTCATAATACTAAAAAGTGAAGTAGATGCAGTATACATATGACCTGTAATTAAGACCCTACTAGATGGGACTTTGCATCCACACAGCTGAAGCTGATTCATCATTTGCTCTTAAATCATTGCTTGTTTTGATGACAGTTTCATAAATCTGACACAGACACATAGTGGTCTGAACTGTAACATTTTGCTGCTCAAAAATATGGAAACATATCTAACCGTCTTCCATATAAGGAAATACATCTGCTAGTCTTTCAGAAGGCTTCAGCTAGGCTTATGTACATCACTCTGTGTAATAGTGTAAATATGAACGTGCTTCTGGGATCTGCTTTGCTAGTTGTATGGGTTATTCAGGACCTTAAGTGAAGGAGAGAAATAATGGAAGGGGGTAAGAAAAGAGGCTGATGCATTTAAATGTTTGGTGACCACTCTGTGTAATTTGTTAACCTTAGGAAACCCCATTTCTTATGTGTTGATCCTGCAGGTGGATTCCCTCACTGTGACCATTTATCACCTTTTTCACCCTTTTTTCTCCTCTTTAGAAAAAGGCTCTTAAAGACTAGAGAAGTGGTCCTTTAGAAACCAAGAGTTAAATACAGCTTCTAGACCAATCACATATTAACTGACTGAAATAAACATAATTTCATAGGAAAGAGCATGAAGGTAAAAAAAAAAAGGAAGAAAAGGAAGAAATAAAGGTTACAGCAGGGGTGAAACAACGAAACACTCAGTATCATGTAGCAGGAAAAAGTCAATGAACAGCAACAAAATATTCAAGTTATCAAAAAGGCTGCAGTTTATTTTGAAGTGATGAAATCTATACATGGCAAGTTAAAGAGGGACCACCCATGGTGGGGCTTTTCCAAACTAAAGTGAGGGAAAGCAGTTACTTCAAATGTCCATTTGAAAAGGAACCTTTGCTCCTGATATTCTTTGTAACTAAAATGGTTACAAACAAACAAACAAACAAACCCTTAAAGTGGTGCTGTGGCAAATATGCACAGTAATGCCATTGTCAAGTTTATTTATATAGCACTATTAAAAACAACACAGGTTGACCAAAGTGCTTTACAACAATAATTGCAAAAGCTAAACTAGAAATAAAAATAAAAAAAGTAAAAAATAATATCACCATAAGTCCTAATTTTAACTGTCATTGCCTAACAATTATACAATAAATTTAAAATTGCAGCAGAATTTTTTTGAGTTCAAGAGACCATTTATGAAAAAAGCCAAGGTGGGAGAAGGAGGGGAAATTCTCCCTAATTCAAGCCAACCGAGAGTGGTTCAGCATGATGTATGCCATCATGGGGTATGTCAAGGAGAGCATCGCTCCTCCCTCTGGCCTTGTGGAGAACATTGCCCACCCCCCCCAAGACCTCACAGAGAGTGTCACTCCCCCCTCTAGCTTTAGGGGGAAAGTCACTTCCCCCTCAGGCTCCACCTTGAGCTTCGTTCCTCCTTCTGGCTGTGCAGTAGCCATCACTCCACATCCAAGCCAGGCCGCGGATATCATGTCATCTCTCTGCAGTGCAGAAGAGACCGCCCCGCACCTGAACCTCAGAGTTCTGCTTGTGCCAGAGTCTGCTGACATGGCCAACCAAGTTCTGCCTTCCTGTGAGGATGTCGCTCTGCCTTCTATTGTTACATGCTATTGTCTCATGTATTGGATTTGTCTGCTTGACTGTACTCTAATAAAGCTCGTATCTGCATTTGCATCGGTCTCAACCTACATTACGTGACACTATCTCTACGACTGGTCAAATGCCAAGGAAAAGAAGTAGGTTTTTAACTTGGACTTGAACCACATTTATATTTGTACGTTATAAAAAAATATTTACAGATGGTAAACAATATACGAGATAAAGGGGGCCCTTTGGTGGTTTGGGGCCCTACGTAACTTGCATATTTTGCATATAGGAGGACCGGCACTGCTGCCAAATTTCAAATGGAAATGCAAAGTTTATTTGCAATTACATTTCCTGTGTGTTACGCATTATGACCCTGTCATTGTGAAATGGCAATAGCAATTACCCTGCTTGCTATTACACTTAGTGTGGTGTATGGAGCCTGCCAATATTCAAACAGAATGACGAATCCCTTTGCATTTGCATTTCCCATGCCTTGCACGGAAACCTGCCAATCAGTGTTGGGGGTGGGAGTATACTCTGGGGCGTGTTTGTATTTGGAAGTGACGTCACTCACAGTCGACGTGATTTTAGACTGGCTTGCGGTCATTGGAGATTCAGTGCACATTTGAGATTCTCTCTTCGATTTCTCAAAAAATAAACACACAGCAAGGACATAATGTGTATTGTCTTACTCTGGAGTGGAACGAGAACTAAGTTCAATTGAATGTACTTTTAATTGTTCTACCGTTAAATCCCCCTGAAACTAATCTCTCAGAAACTCAGCTCACCAGTGCTTTACAGTAATAAACTCAGTAAGGGACAGTCTAAAAATTGCATGACCTGCGCAACCCCGTAAGATTCTACCAATATTATAGTTATCTACTTCACAGAATATCTAATGTGCAGTATTATGATACAGTATGGCTGCAGTATTTATGTATTTTTTATAGCATGTATTTTATTAATATTTATTAATAAATGTGATTACACATATAAACAATTATCATTATATAAACTATAACTATTATTATTATTATATAAACTAACTAAAATTTCGTTATTTTTTAAAATGAATGTGTTTTACATGAGTAACTCCTAGGTTTTATGTGGCACAATGCAGTTTGCAATTGCTTTTGAATATTGTCTGCAAAATACTTCCATACTCCACTAAGGGAATTTGGCCTATGTGTTACCTCATATTTAAACACCTGTGAAACAGGAAGTCATGGTTGAACAATTTCCTGTTCCTAGTCACGACGGTGTATTAAATGTATTTTTATTTTCTCATATAAATTCATAGGGGTGCCAATAATTGTTGCACAGTTATATTTAACAAAGATATATTTTATTTATTTATTTTTGGATAAACCTGTGTTGTGCTTACAATTGTTTGAAATCCATGAGAGTTTATGGCCTTTGAAGGGCTCAGGTTTAGGGAATTCTCATCATAAAGACTACATTCTGGCTTTAGCTTGAGAGTTTAGGTTTAACTGGCAGCAGATATAGTCCATGAACCATTGCTTCCAAGGCCTGAGCTTTGCCTTGCACTCATTCTGCTGTGTTGCCTGTCTCTTTTGTTCCATGGGCTTTATCATGACACTTCTGTATATTGCAATAGTCCTAAGAGTATGTATGTTTTTCTCATGACATAATTAAACATTTCATTAAGTACATGCAATGAAAAAAAAGTCATACAGCACATATGTCCTTAGGGATAATTTAATGTTTTAAATTATTAATGGCACAGTTTAATCATATTAAACTGTTCTAGTGCCTTCAATGCCATTCTAATGTTGAGAAGTCAAGTCTCATGTAGTCAAGTCCCAGTGAATGAAGCCAACATTCTGCAGTCAAAAATCTAATAACTACTATCATATGTGGAATCTACCTAGAGAAACTAATATTAATGACTCTGAAAAATTATGAATTTTATTTTAATGAAAATGGCTATTTCTGAAATCATCAATTATTTTGCGCAAAAATCATTTGTATGATAAATGGGGCTATTCAATTTATAAATTAAAGCATGATTAATTGCATGTCTTGGTAATAAAGGCAGTGAGCCTAGTAAGCACAGTCTGTTAATTGTAAGGAGCAGGAAAAAAATCATCTTTGGCTTCTGCTCAAGACCTTGAATCCATAGGCTACATTTTAAATGCAGTTAATGTCCACAGACTGCTATTTGTAAGGAAGGAAAAATCACTGACTTTTGCACTAAAATATGAATATAACAGCTACAGTTAAATGCCACATTTCAAATGCATTTACTGTGCACAGAAGGTTAACTGTAGAGTGAAGAATTCACTCGGGACGTCTTTGTTAGACTGTGAATTCATGGGCTAGATTTAAAAGCTCTATTTTATGACGTACAGTGTGTCACGAATCAAGGATGGGTTCAGAAGCAATTGCAGATAAGAACGTTTATTCAAATAAACAAACAAACAACAAAACAAAGACACTAAGACAACTAGGCAAAACCCTATGGCAAGAAGCAAAACACAGTGACATGAAAGACAACCGTCTAAGACAACGAAAGACAGAGAAACAGTGCAAACAATGGCTATATATACACAAGTGTGCTCATTACCAAAACATGAATCAGGTGCAGGTGGTCATGTGACATGTAGTGCAGTGCAGTGGCTGATGGGAACGGGAGTCCAGAGTTTCCTGATATATGACACAGTGCATATACTGTACACAGCAAATTGACTACATTGCAGTAACATGAATAATTTCAAGAGAAACACACTATCATTTATCCTGTGAAAACTTCCTACAGCAAAACTCACACAAAACCATACAGTATTTAAATAGCACACTCAAGGCATTTTACATCATTTTAGAAACACACTGTTCCCAATGAAATGGTATGTCCATTTTAAGCCTCAATATTAGGAAAACCTTTTTGCAACACTGCTAAATTCACTGACATCAGAGCATAAATTGCTGTAAATAAATAATAGATATTATGCAGTTAACAATAATTCTGGCCAAATATATTTATGGTTTCTTAAACCTGAGGTGTAAAAGTATAATATAAACAGAAAACCCCAATTTTGGCCCAAACTAGATCTTACTTGGTTGATCCTTCAATCAAACTAAGCATGGAGTGAAACTTCTGTAGCACATTCAAACACCTTAAATTATTTCAAGAACATCTTCCACACTCAGTTGTGGTCTCTTAAAACTGTTGAGTATGGTTCATGCTGAATGCTTACCTTAAATTACTATAAGATTTCTCTCACAGCCTGCAATTTGGGGAAAAGTGAATCGTTATTGCTGCTCAATATCAATGTGTCTTCATCAGGCCAAACTAACCCACATGCAGATTACAGGCTTTTAAAGTCTCTGTTTTTAATTCTGACTAATTCTGACTGCTCTTAGATCTTCTATCCCTAGTGAAGAGAAGCAGTGACAGAGACAGGGGGACATAAGGAGACAAAAAGTGAATGAAGAGGGATTGCTACCTTCCACAACTGTCTGATATTCCCCAATGTCAAATAAGTCATCAGCAATCAATCTTCTGTAAGTGCAAGTTCTAAAGCTCTCATATTTGAAGGAAGCGAATAAACATGATTGCACCTCGATGCTGCTATATAATGTGAATGAGTGCTTTAAAAGGCATGTGCAACATGTCAAGTTGTGACTTAAAAAAAAAAAAACAACTTTTTTTTTACCCCTCTGAAAAGTAGACTTTTTTTTTTTTATTTTTATTTATTTTTTTTTATCAGCTATAAAGATACAGGATTTTGGCATATTTATCTTCTGCATTTCTCTGAGTAGCAGCATTCCACAGAAACAAAGGTGTATTGATTTAGCAGTCTGCACCACACAAAGATGTTTCATCTTCAAGGAAAAACCATAAAAGCCTAGATGTAAGAGGTCTGTTCTAGTAACTTAATGGGTAACACTGATGATGCTTCACACCACTTATTTGGTTTGATGTAAGACCTTTTGTCTTATTCTCTCCCAGTTTCATGGTCAGCAGTAAACATGCATTATGAACTTTGAGGGTGGAGTGGTGTAGCAGAGGATGTGACTTTTAAACTCTACCAGAACAGAGGTATTTTAAAACTCTCTTTGAACCATACTTGGTCTAATGTTAGTGCCCTCAGAGCGGTATTACTCTTGCAAGCAATAAGCAATAATATGAATGAGAATAAAGAACTATGGTGTGTAAATATGTGTTAAATAAGTGCAGTTTCAGCACACACAAAAATATAACTAAACAAATAAATAAAATGTCTAAAAAAAAAAATAAAAAAAAGGAGAGTAAAATATAAAAAATCCATTAATGAAATATTGTACTAATCAGACAAAATACAGATGGTTTATAAATAAAAAAAATAAATAAAATAGAAAGAAATGGAAGTAGTTGAAATAATTTGATATTACAGCAACATCTTGATAATATTTTAATCGTAATCCAATCTTTTTTTTTTTTTTTTTTTTTTAATTATGCTGGTCTTCACTTTAAAATAGAATAATGCTTTTTGCAAACTTTTTGCAAAAATGTACACATAATCAAGTAAACATGATCCAGTTTTTAATACTTATAGAATAAATAATTTAGTTATTTAGGTGGTGAAATTCAACAATAGCTGATATTATAACTAAGGAAATGGTTTCTATTTAATGTACAGAGTTTCTTGTTCATATTCTAATAAAAGACAAATTATGATCTGGAACTGATGCATTATCATATGTAGATAGCCTACACTCTACGTGAAAGACCATATATATATATATATATATATATATATATATATATATATATATATATATATATATATAAAGGCAAGACAGAAACCATACTACAGCTAAAGCACACTCATCTCCCAGTTTTTCTCTTTAACTCTAATGATGCTGTAAGTTATGCAGGGGAGGAAGGGTCAGATAATTTTCTCTGCATGCCAAATCAATCCCAACCAAGCTCTTACTGCTGATGCACTGATAGGAATGAAGGGGAGAAGAGGTTATTACAAAAACAGAACATGCTAATGATGGAAAAGTGTTCCTAAGACCATCAAAATTATTTCATGTAAACAAAAGTACAGAATATTGTTGTGACATACCATTATTTTTTCCACGGTTCATTGCTGCATAGTGTACATTCTGTAACAGTATCAGCACAAGAAAGACAGTTCTCTAAGCTTTATTTGTGGTCTGTTCAAACAAATAAAACGGCAGCCTGAAGACTGCTGACAAGGGCAGAAGTGACCACTTTGCTCAATACTAATTAAAACCATGACAGAATCAATTGATCTACATTATTCTTTAGAAAAATGCACAAGGAAGCATTCTCTCCTGTTAATGCATTAGAATTTTCTCTCTTCTACTTGTTTCTACAGTGACCAAATGTGAACAGAGTTGCATGATAGATCTTTTGGATGCCAGTCACTTTTTGCTATGCAAGAAACTGACTGCTTGATAAATTGCAGTCTATCATTCTTTAGTTCAGCTGAGAATTCCTGGCTCTGTGCATGTTTCCTGTGGCTCAAGACCAGATGAATTGCCTCTCACAAAACAGAATAGTAAATGTCAGAAAAAATCTAAAAGATCTATATCGTGTAAAAAATGTCAGATGCCAGGTTTATTTGGGTAGACAGGGAAGGTAGAATTCAGTGTAGCATTCAAGGTGTTAAAAAAAAAGTTTAGACATTCCAGTTAGCGAACCTTGAAGTTACTGAAATTTCCATTTATGACACAACAAGGCCTTCACATTAAGCTTGCTTTCAATTTACAAGGTCAAAATTCCAAGACTAAAAGTAAGTGGATTTTTAAAGACTAGTTAAATGGAGATAGAACCCCATCATTCATTCATTCATTCATTCATTCATTCTGTTCATGTGTGTCTTGGAGACAACAGAATTCACTCCAGACAGGACACAAGTCCATTGCAGAGCATCATGCACACACACATATACATATGGAGAAATTAGCATAGCCTATCCTAGCTCTTTTTGGGAGGTTTGAGGAAACCAGATACACATACTATTCACCAAGCCACCGTACTGCCCTTCTTATAATACTGTAAACTCAAATACTGTTTCTACCTGGCACACAACACATGGGTTTGTATGCAAATGCAGGTTAGAGTTTATTGATAAAACCAGGAAAACCCAATAGGGCAAAGCAACAATCAGGACTAACATTCAGGCAGAAAGTCATGCAATCAGCAAGAGGGCAAAACGAAGCAGAGGTAGTGATCAATAAACAAACGATCCAAAGTCAAAACTAGGTGTTCTAGGAACACAAGAGAATAGCTTAATAATAACTTCACTGACCAAAAGTAAAAGCAACATGTCATAATGATTGTGTGAAGGTGTGCTGGATATGGATCATGATCATTAGTCATGTCATATATAGTTTTTAATGTGAAGGGGATTTACATTATGGGATTTATGGGGGGTGTTCAGGAAGACTGGTGTTGACAGAGTGGCCATTAAAATGCAGTAGAACATACTGTACATGTTTCTGTGCACACACACACACACACACACACACACACAGATATAAAATCTGACATCTTTACTTCAGTCCTGGTTACACTGGAAGGTTCAGTTTATTAGTCATACAACATGTAGCAAGCTAAGGTCAGTAATATTTAAGACTAATGTTAATGTTAGCTGCAATATTATCTTTCTGCTACCTTCACTTTTTGAATGTGCGAGAATTAAGTACAGTTGTAAGTACAGTTGAACAAAACCAATCATATTTTATATACATAGCATTCTCAAAATGCATATATTAAAAATTACTAAATAAACATATGGATGAAAATTTCTTTCTGCACTGGTTCACTGTAATGAATCTTCAAGTCTGCTCTTCTGTCAAATCGTGATTGGCCATGGTCACATACTGTATGTTTATTCTGGATGAAAACTCTCTAGCAGATAAAATCTTACATAATTAAGTTTAGGGGTGAGTTTGAAGATTTTCATTTTCCACTAGACCGTTTCAAAATAAAACACCTCAGGAAAGTGAAATATTCCTCAGCGATTGTCTTTATGCGGTGAGCTCATTTTTGATCATAATACCTGGTCAAACCTGATCTCATTATTTGTTGGGTTGCTCTACAAGAATACATGCAAATGTATGTTTATGTTTTTGTTCAAAGTAAAAGTGTGAGTATGATGATGGTTGATGATGATAATATGCACCGATGTCCTGGTGTCTAATCATCAGGCTGAAAAACATTGTGAGTTCCACCAGGTGACATGAATCATTTCATACTTTCATGTTCATACGAGAAGTCTGTCTCAACCAGTCATTAAATTCTACTTTGCATGAGGCTGCCTTCCTTTAAAGGTAAAAATAAGAGAGACAGGCACACCTCATATTTTTAAGAGATTTAATATATGATAGTGGACTCTAAGCTATGAGAGCACATCTTCCAATCTTATTTTCTTTCTTTGCACTGGAGCAAGGGAATGCACTGAACAAGTGCTTCAGTCATACTCAATCCTTGGCCATGAGCCACTCTGATTAATGATGCATTCAATTCCTCTATTTGCTGTCTACTTTGAGAAATGGGCACCAATCACCTCGGAGTGGTTCATACAAATATAGCTCAGAAGAAATTGAGCCAGTCAAACCAACCACCATTTGGTTTAAGGTGCAAACATGATTAAAGATGGGGTTGCTCTGCAGTTTAGACAGCCTGTTTCTGTGTCTTAGTTAAGCAAATATCATGAAACCTATTTGAGAACAGAGAGATCGTTCCCTCTGGTCATTGTCACATGTTATCCAAGCCTTCATCAGTGATATTCTTTGGGATGTGCCGGGAAAATTCATCATCATTTACATACACTACATCCCAGTATACTCTCACTCTCTAGAAGAACATAAACGGCCTTGAAGATACTGTCAGAGAATCACATGTATGCCTTAAATTTGAATTCCAAGTGCCACTCCACTTTCATTCCAAATGCCACTCCATGGCAACATCAGTCAGAACAGAGGGTGTTTCATATATAAATTGAAGTTTGTACATTCAGTGAATGGCCCATATCTGAGACTGTCATGCCATATCAAGACTGTCAAGACATGCATAAATGTATGGGATTTATTAACTTTTATTTGATGTTTCAGCTCCATAACCTATATTAGATGTTATCTTCACAGTCCTCATATTAAAAGATCTTGACCCAACCTTGCCGTACATCATGGATCAGAAATTGGAGTTGGGCCATCATATCACAACTAGAGGTTCTCCCTGGCTGATCACAATTATGACATTGACCACTGAAAACTACAGCCTAGTTGACTAAAGCCTCAGCAAACCTGATGGGCCCTCTTCTTTTCACTTTTTAATTTACTCTCTCATATCACCCTGGAACCAAGAGCAAAAATGTATACAAAAATGACTCTGATGCTCATATTGAGGATCCACAACCCACTCAGTACTGTTTGACCTTATAGTACTGTAGACATTACAGTTGTAGATGAGTAATGACTCATAATCGCATTATCCAGTGTGACCCAGATGATGATGGGGTCCCTTATGAATCTGGAACCTGTTAAGGGTTTTTGTTCATGTCATCTCAGGGAGTTTTTCCTTTTTTGTTGTCATCTCTGACTTCCTCTGGATTTCTGTACAGCTGTTTTATGAAAATGTCCATTGTTAAAAGTAATATATAAATAAGATTGAATTCACTTGAATTGAATTGTTTTGAACTGAATTGAACTAAGACTGATGCACTCTCCCACCTTTATCCAGCTCCTCCCAGAGAACTAACTAATCTCCTAGATCTTGTTTCATAGTTACCATTACCTAAGACATTGAAAACATAATCATTCCAGCACATGAGCATCATCTCATACCTCTTCAATGTCCCACATGGAAAATCTGTGTATCTCTTAATATCTGTTATAAATGAATCACATGGACCCATTCATTCCTAGCCACTGGACAGCCAGAAGTGAACAAAGCATACTAACTGCTCCACACTAAATACTAGTAGGACTCCATGCTCTCAGACCAATTCATGTGCCACTTGCAACCAAATAGGCTGGTTCTTACTGACCTTTACTTATTCCCACCAATCATCAGGAAGGCGGAGTGGTCCCATTTTTTTCAAGGGCCAAATATACATAGAATTCATTACATCACTCAGTGATTCAATTCAAGAGTGCCTTTTCAATGTGTCCTGGGATATCAGCCCCCACTGTTTCCTTGAAACACTAGCATCAATAATGCCCCTGCAATAGAGCCATGATTTTAAAAAAAGTAAGGCTTTGGAAATTGTCCATAGATTCTTGGAACTAGAGGTGAGGCAACAAAGTACATTCACAGATCACCACCAGGCTGATACAGTTTAAGAACCAGGAGACTGAGCATGGCTCTCATCTGCAGACCTACAATTACACAGACGCTACAAAATATTAATACACCATTACATGACATTCAGTGCATCCAACCTGTCATGAGTCCCCCTTTGTGCAGCGCGCTGTGGAGCATGTGAGCGCGCGTGCACGAGCAGGTGCGCGAGCACCTGCTTCTCCCATGTGGACAGTTGTAACATTTCGACACATGCATCTGTTTATGTTTCTGTTATGTCTCCTCCCCGTCCTGTCATTGGTTGTGGTGTCACGTGTGTCTGTATTGCCCTCAGCTGTTAGCAGTTACGAGGCTGATCATGTCGGCATATATACCGCGTGCCTCCCAACACTCAAGGCGTAATACTGAGTTAGATAGTAGATTAGTTTAGAGTCCTTACGATAGATAACCACAGTCACAGTTCATAGTTTCATGTTTTGATTCATAGTCTTAGTCTTAGTCTTAGTTCATAGTTCATGTCATGTTTAGGTTCGTTAGTTTAGTTCATGCTGGTTTCGTGGCTACCAGTCCCTCGCTGTAGCTTATGTTTTATGTTTTGTATCTAGACCCTATTTTCTGTGATCAAGGCAGGATCACAGAAGTTACCTTGATTCCTGCCTAGCTCTGTGTATGCCTGTTTGCCGATCGCCTGAACTTTGCATGTTACTGGATTACGTTTGTGGATCACGTTTTGGATTTGTCTGCCTGTCTCTCTCTTAAATAAAACCTGTTCATCCTGCGCTTGCATCCGTCCTGAACTTCCTCACGTCACGAAATGTGACCGAATATTCCACCTCTCATGGATGCAGCAGGAGAACGGAGAGGACGCAGAACCCGGAAGTTCACGCCAATCATCCCCGCCTTGGACTCCATACAGTTTCCACAAGAGACTTTCATGGACCTTCCCGATCGGTATGATGGGTTCTTTGGCTACCCGGACTATTTTTTGGTAGACTGTCAGTTCTACTTCTCCAGCCTGTTTGACCCGAAGCCAGAGGAGAAGCAATGGATAAGTTTCATGGTGTCCCGGTTTTTTGGCCCAGCTCATAATTGGGCGCAGCGAGTAGCAGCCATGAGATAGCAGCCATGAGGTACTGGAGGACAGTAGGCAATTTATGGACCTGTTTTTGAAGGAGTTTGGAGAACCAGGGCAGAGCTACAACCTGGATAAGCTGTTGAAGGGAGTCAATGTGGCGAACAATGCTGACCTGCCATTCCACATGCATTATGAGTGGATGAGCCACCAAGTGTATGTTAACACGGACCACCAAGCTCTGCTCACACCCAAGTCAGTTGACCAAGTTCCGCTCATGTCCAAGCCTGCTGACCAAGCTCTGCTCATGTCCAAGTCTACCGACACGGCCGCCCAGGTTCTGCCCATGCCCAAGTCTACCGACACGGCCAACCAAGTTCTGCCCATGCCTGAATCTATTGTCCCGGCCGACCACGTTCTGCTCAAGCCCGAGTCTGCCGACACAGCCGACCACGTTCTGCTCAAGCCCGAGACTCACATGGTGACCTCAGAGCCCCAGCCTGAGACCTACGAGGAGGTCTCAACTCCAGAGCTGCAGCCTGAGACTAACCTGGCGACCTCGGTGCCCCCGTATGAGGTCGTCGCTCTGCCTTTCTGCTCGGCTGTGGTCATCTCTATGCCTTCCTGCTCCACGGAGGACATCGTTCCCCCCCTACTTCGCGGAGAGCTTCGTTCCTCTCCCTGGCCTCGTGGAGACCCTCACTCCTCTCCCTGGCCTTGCGGAGACCCACGCTCCTCTCCCTGGCCTCGCGGAGACCCACGCTCCTCTCCCTGGCCTCACGGAGACCCACGCTCCCCTCCCTGGCCTCGCGGAGACCCACGCTCTTCTCCCTGGCCTCGCAGGGGACCTCACTTCACTTTCCTGCACTGCTGAGTACAGCGATCTGTTTCCCTGCTCCGCCAAGGACTTCGCTCAGCCTGCCTGCTCAGCTGTGGTCGTCGCTCTGCCCTCCTGTTCAGCCGGGGATGTCGCTCTGCTTTCCTGCTCTGCTGAGGACGTCGCTCCGCTTTCCTGCTCTGCCGAGGACGTCGCTCCGCTTTCATGCTCTGCCGAGGACGTCGCTCCGCTTTCCTGCTCTGCCGAGGACATCGCTCTGCTTTCCTGCTCCGCGAGGACATAGCTCCGCTTTCCTGCTCCGCCATGGACGTCGCTCCGCTTTCATGCTCCGATGAGGACGTCGCTCTGCCTTCCTGTTTTGCCAAGAACGCCGTGTGGTCGCCTGGCTCTGCTTGGGACATTCTGCCCAGGGGGCCGGGACGGCCAATGAAGATGGATGTCTCATGGCACTCCAGGAGGAGTGCTTTTGGGGGGGGGTTCTGTCATGAGTCCCCCTTTGTGCAGCGCGCTGTGGAGCATCTGAGCGCGCGTGCACGAGCAGGTGCGCGAGCACCTGCTTCTCCCATGTGGACAGTTGTGACATTTCGACACGTGCATCTGTTTATGTTTCTGTTATGTCTCCTCCCCGTCCTGTCATTGGTTGTGGTGTCACGTGTGTCTGTATTGCCCTCAGCTGTTAGCAGTTACGAGGCTGATCATGTCGGCATATATACCGCGTGCCCCCCAACACTCAAGGCGGAATACTGAGTTAGATAGTAGATTAGTTTAGAGTCCTTACGATAGATAACCACAGTCACAGTTCATAGTTTCATGTTTCGATTCTTAGTCTTAGTCTTAGTCTTAGTTCATAGTTCATGTCATGTTTAGGTTCGTTAGTTTAGTTCATGCTGGTTTCTCCGCTACCAGTCCCTCGCTGTAGCTTATGTTTTATGTTTTGTACCTCGACCCTATTTTCTGTGACCACGACCTTGATTCCTGCCTAGCCCTGTGTATGCCTGTTTGCCGATCGCCTGAACTTTGCATGTTACTGGATTACGTTTGTGGATCACGTTTTGGATTTGTCTGCCTGTCTCTCTCTTAAATAAAACCTGTTCATCCTGCGCTTGCATCCATCCTGAACTTCCTCACGTCACGAAACATGACACAACCTGACTGTTGTCTGACAGAAATATTAGCAAGCAACTAGGCAAACTAATATTGTCTCCTTCAGAGAAGGTCACATTTCTCATCTTTATTTAAGGACACGATAATGTCGAGCTGCTAATGAGATTTATTATCCATTGCCAAATCAATCCTTGTCAACTGTCTGAGTCATAACTAAAAGGAGCATCAGAATGTCTGGGCAGAGGATCATCCATCATATCAAAGATGCCATAAAAATACAAGAGATATATTAGTGCTCTTTTAGAAATGTTGATGCCACAGAGGCTTCACCCTGCCCTAGTAGAAACATACAGTTATGTGCAAAATGGTGATCTTTATTACAAAATACTATTATGATAATCTGGGTCACAGTTAAATAAGGTCAAAAGGAATTGAAAATCATTTCAACTGTGGCTGTTTTCCATCTACAAAATGTCATACATAAGTAGGACAAGGGCTGATCAGAACTGCATCAAAACTGTAATCAGATTCTGGTCTCATTACACTGGAATGTTTTTAACTGACTACATTGTTCCACTCATGGATAATCAAGGGCAATCAAGAGTGATGTGCAAATAACACTTATTAATGTGATCTGTGATTACAATGGTAAGACCAAATATTATGATTACAGAATTACCTATTGAAGTACAGCTTTTGCCACTCCAGGCCAAACTGATAGAGAATCTGAGCCTTATTGTACCACTGTCTAGTGTTCTTCCCACAAGGACCTGATACTGGTATGGTAGTGGGCTTTGGTTCAGCCCTCAAACCCATGAAAGATACCCACAATTGTACAGGTTAGCAAAAGACACAGAGGACACTGATGAGCCCGCATATGGTGTTTTTAAGTAAATTTTGTGATCTATAATAGACATCATCTACTTGGAAAGTTTCCAAGAAAATAAATGTTTGAATATATGTGTACATGCATATGTCTTTAAATAACCTACATTATTTAAATACACAGATAATAACCATAAATCTGTACTGATATGCATAACAACCTGCATTACTTTATGTAGATTTGTAATTTATGAAGATTTGTAGATGTAGATGTTTGCTTATCCACACAGCACATCTTTTTCAATGTTATTTATTTTGCAATGATTTTCCTATGCTTGAACCGATATCAGATAATCAGAACTGAATTATCAACTTTTTTTTTTTAGCAGTGCATCAAAAGTAATGACACAAAAGTAGAATTTCAAAGAAAAGACTTAAATAGCTCTTTTACTTTCTAATCCCACACAGTATTATGTCAATGTTCAAAGGAAGATCCGGATATTTGGAATTTACACAGCTGGATATTTGTTTTGAATGTTATGTTACCTTTGCAGTGAATATTACAACAAAATATTGTTTGATATGAAAATCTGTCAAATGACTGTCTAATTCTCTTCTGTCTAGACACTGTGTGCTATTTCTGTAGCTGACTTGGTTTCGCTTATGTCATATCCAAATCTACTTATCTATTTTTGAGGTCTTTGTTTGTGATAGAGAACTATTCTATGATCATTAAGTAAGTCCTTCCTGACTAACGATTTATTTTAAATGTGAGCAAAACACTCATGGCATGATAGCACCCCTGTTATGCACAAGGAAATCACCCTGCATTTATGTTAAAATATTAATTACAGCTTTTAATATATGAATTAATATATCAATGTATAAATTGATGTATTATATGTACAGTGGGGGAAATAAATATTGAACTTTCAACATTTTTTTCAGCAAATACAATATATTTCCAGTGAGACTATTCACATGAAATTTTCACAAGACATCAGTATTAATTCAAGAAATCCGGAACTATAAAGAATTCACAACATTAAAGTCCATAAATAAAGTTATGTTTAATAAAGTGGAATGACACGGGAAAAAAGTACTGAACACGCTAAGAAAAAGTAGTTCTCAAGGTAAAGCAAGCAACCAGCTGAAATCCATATGTAATTACGGATCTGTGCAAATTAATATCAGCTGGGTTAGTAAATTGCTGGTCTATAAAAAGGCTTTTCATTACCAAGGTGTCACACAAGAAACATCTCATGATGGGTAAAAGCAAAGAGCTCTTTCAAGACCTTTACAACCTTATTGTTGCTAAACATATTGATGGAATCGTATACAGATGTATTTCAAAACTTCTTTCAATCACTCTATCAACTGGACATGCACAGGAACTCCTCACAAGATTTCTGACCAGGGAGTCAGAAGAATAGTCAGAAGAGTAGCCCAAGAGCCAAGGACCACTCGGAAAGAGCTCCAGAAACACTTGGAGGCAGCAGGTGCCATCGTCACAGAGAAAACAATAGGCAATGCACTCCACTGCTCACGCTCACCTCGCAAGACTCCATTACTAAAGAAAAGGCATGTCGAAGCTCGTTTAAAGTTTTCTACAACTCATTTGGACAAGCCTATGAAATACTGGGAGAGTGTAGTCTGGTCAGACGAGAGCAGGAATTGAACTTTTTGGTTGTCGTACTACACACCATGTTTGGAGAAGAAATGGCACTGCACATCACCCTAAAAACACTACACCAACAGTGAAGTTTGGAGGTGGAAGCATCATGGTGTGGGGCTGTTTTTCATCACATGGTACTGGCAGACTTCATATAATTGAAGGAACGATGAATGGAGCCCTTTACTGGGAGATTCTTGAGAAGAATCTGCTGCCATCCACCAGGATGATGATGAGACATGGGTGGAGCTTCCAGCAGGACAACGATCCAAACATACAGCAAAGGAAACTCTCAATTGGTTTCAGAGAAAAAAAAAAAATCAAAATGTTATAATGGTCCAGCCAGTCACCTGACTCGAATCCAATTGAACAAGATTTAAAGACAATATGTTTAGAAGAATGAGATAAGATAAGATAAAAGATAAGAAATCTGTCTATTATGCACATCATCTCACCAACTTTTTTTATTTAAATGGATTGATTAGTCATATTACAATAGAATATTACAGCATAATATGTCACTCCATTACCCATGTCTAGTTATGGATTACACTTGAAAAGGGCCCTGAAAAGCTAATAGCAATTAAATTGACAGATCATTCAATGCGAACACAAACACAGCATTCTTGTGTGGGATTTTTTTAAATGGTGCTAATACACATTAAATTCTCAGCATTATTAGAGTTAAGCAGCACTTACAACATTAAGTTCATATAAAACCAGGCAATGTCTATCAAGGCTGATCACAGAAAAAGCCAAGTGGATTGAGACACAGAATGTGCATTTGAATGCTAAATGTGTCAACTGGTATGATCTGTTATAGTAAGGCTCCTTGGCAGAGCCGAGAGAAATATGTAAGCTCACTTCGTTTGAATGGTCTATTACGTTTGAAGATTAGAGAGCCATTTGTAAGACTGATCTGTCGCAGTGCCTGCATGATGGAAAAGCAACAAGCTAAGTAAAATGATGAAGGAAGGTTACTGAATACCTTGTATTTCTTCCAGGTGTAATTCTCTCTACAGTCCTTACACACTGGAAACTTGTGAGAATATCTCTTGCTAGTGTAATCTCAAACCAGCTTATATTAAGGTCTGATTAAGTCATATTACCTACTAGTGTATAAATAAATATTAAATGTTAAATGTGATGGTCAGGTGCCCACAAACTTTTGGCCAAATAGTGTATCAGACATGACTAGCAAAGTGTGAAACAATATTTGGCACTTCTCATTAGTGATGAGCTAAGTCATGAAATATGAACTGTTTTGCAACAACAAAAACCAAAGCCTCAGCAATTATCTCCTAGCACTTTCATACCTCATAATGAATTCATTATTAATGAAGGCTAAGATAAAAAGCCTGCCAAAAACCACTCCCATAAACTCGCCAGGAAGCACAATGATAAGGGGGAATTAGCAATGTTTTTGTGTGTTGTGGAGAGTTTTAATCACTCTGCCTGCTTGAGAAATAGGTCTATCACCTTTTGTTATTATTGAACACAAATAATAACTAATCTATTTGGAATCATTTTGGAAGAAGGCATGCAATCATGAAGAAATATGTGTTTAGGCTCAGACTCATATTAATTCATGGACAATATTTGCCTCGGGCTCCAGAGCTTTAGTCTGCTACACTACTGATAAAACCCAGGTCTTTCAATTACAAACTTTCATGTGTGACCTATGTTCGTACATAATATAGCTACTATAGAATATTTAAATCAATCAATTAATCAAAGTATAATCCTTTCATGTAACCATGGAATAAGGTATGAAAGTGTATCATTGTCAGACTAATTAAAAGAAGCAAGTTATAGTTACAATAATCCATTTAATCCACTAATACTTATGATGAAATGTTAATTAAATGATGATCAGTATATAAGCATATGCTCATGCTGATTCTGTGTTAAAGTATGATCTTTTGTATTAATCTTGTTAAAAATAAGGTGGCTGTGCTCACGCCATCATTAGAAAGTTTTAGTGGAAAATTCCAGAGTTAGAAACAGTAGTGGCGTACGACCAGTGACCAAAAGAAGAACTTGGAAAGCCTCACCTGACAAGATAAAGAGTTTAGAATTGTATAAAAACGATGTGCTGGAAATGTATGATTGGATGCTCTGCAGACTATCGTGGCTTTGTTATTGAATTAATAAAGTTTACTTTTTTTTTTTTTTAATATCAATACCCAGTCTCTACAAACCATTTTTTATTTGAACCTTTTGCTGAAAAATTCCACAACACTACAAAGCATGTTTATTAGACAAAACATATGCACTGCTACTGTGGATGTGGACTGTACACATTCACCATTTCTCAGCACAGGTTGTGGCAACCCCCAAATGTTTCACAATATTACTTTAACTGTTCTGCTTATATACACAGATGATTTAACACCATCATATAAACATAATTCTATTAATTAATTTTATTAAATCTGTGTGCACTAACTGTATGTTGTCAGTTTCTGTCTTGGTGTCGCTATTTACTGAACTGTTTTTATGTTCACTATCTACATTATTTATCACTGAAGTATGTGTTATGAAGATTATTAGATACAGATAACATTAAACTAAAAATTTAATTGTACACATCACTTTAAGACACTTCTTCGACTTTGAGTTTGCATTCTGGTGTAGTACCACCTTATGATATATCTTGGTTGGCATATCGCAAGGTTGTTCGGGGTTATGTTTGTTTTTAAGCTTGCCAAAAAGTGTATATCTTTTAAACTGGTTCTGCAGGAGGCAACAGCAAAAATCAGTCCATCTTAAATGATCCAAAAAGTTGCAAAAAATTCAAATAAATAATTATAATTATACACACACACACACACACACACACACACACACACACACACACACATATATATATATATATATATATATATATATATATATATATATATATATATATATATATAATATATGAATTAGGAAAATTATAAATGGTTGAGCAGCCTGTATTGGATCACTTGAGATGGAATGACCAGCAAGTGAAGTGGGAGGTTTTTACTTTCATGTGCATGCTCAAGCATGAAGCTCATGGAACAAAGAACATGTTCATTAATGTTCATTAATAATCTCTATCCCTGAATTGGTTACATCACTCTCCTCTCCACCAACAGCTGGTGTGTGGTGGGCGTTCTGGCGCATTATGGCTGCCATCGCATCATCCAGGTGGATGCTACACACTGGTGGTGTTGAGATTTTCCCCCATACACTGCAAAGCATTTTGAGTGCCTAGAAAAGTGCTATATAAATCTAAGGAATTATTAATTATAAATATTAATGTGAACGTGTGGCAGCCCTTACTAACTTGGTTGCAGCAATTTAAATTAGGCCTCTACTTTATATTTATTTTTTGAGAAATGGAGCCATCTACGTTACTTAGAAAACATCTCTGGCAGTTACAAAGAAGAAATTCACCAAAAAAAAAAAGCTTTTATTTAAAGCGCTGTCGCACCATGTATGGAATCATATCTCTGCTGGGTGTCCGAAGAATTATTATTAATTAAAAAATATACATTAACATGCACATTCATTGTGTATGTTTTTCATTATTGTAGATGAACATTCCCCATCTTCCAGGAAAATCATAAAAGCATTATAATTAAAAGGAACCCATTTAAACTAGCAATGGCAAAGCATTCCAGCTTCATATTAGATTATGACAGCATGTGCACTGAACATTTCTGATCTTTCTAAAATATTATTAAGCAAATGTAATAAAAATTTTACCACTATAATACAGTACTAAAGTTTGAACTAAAGTTTTGCTCAGATTTGTGTGCCATTTAATACATTGAAGAAAGTTGGAATCTGGTGGAAAAGTGGTTAAGAACTTGGAAGTCTTCCATTAATGACCAATTCTACATAATAATGCATTGCTCATTGTCAGGCTCAGCATTAAGTAATTGCTTTTCATACCATGAGCTTCTGCATATTCACTTCTAGACACACTGATGTGTATGAAAGGTGCAGCTATTGCTTACAAGACAATGTAAAATCCAAGGAGACATACATTTCTCACGCTTGACTTGATTGTCATTTTTCACGCTTGACTTGACTGTTAATGAACACTAGTGTGATTTCTCTAGACCTGTCTGCATTACAGAGAGAGAATTGGACCAGATGCCAAGCTGACAAATCAGATAAGAAACTGTTATGCCCATGCAATTAACTATAGGGATTGTATCTCTTCCAGTATGATCAATGCAGCTATTGAATACTGTGACTAGAGATGGCATTAGAGTAAGTCTTATGTATTTATAGCCTGGTATGTCCAATATAATATTTTCCTCCTATACAATAATTCTAAAGTGTGTCCAATTCCAGGTTGATTCATAAAATTTTCAGTTGAAAATTTTCAGTTTTCAGTGGCGGTGTACCTTACAGCAGGTTATGGTCGCAGAACTGCTGGATGTCCCGGTGGTACTGGAAAAATGTGGGCTTTATAGATAGTTGGAGTAGTTTTGAGGGCAAGGCTGGCCTATTAGGGCGGGATAGTATCCATTCCACTCGGGAAGGTGCTGCTCTCATTTCTTGCAGCATAACACATAAATATAGAAAATACAGTCACATTTCTGCAGTCTGAAGCAGTCTCAAATCATTATCTCATCTCATTTAAATTGCGCATTGATCATAATATATGCACCTTGCCATGCTAACGTGTCAAACGTACATTCACATCAGCTACTGCACAGAGTTTTATCAGTAACCTCCCAGAGATATCAGCTATGATTGAATTACCATCTGATCCCAAAGAACTTGATCAGGTGACTGAATGCTTAGAGTCAATGTTCCACTACATGCTATATAAGGTAACTCCACTTAAAAGAAAATATTTAGAGAGAAAAAGCTAGAACCCTGGTATAATGATCACACATGCACCTTAAAATAAATAAATAAATAAATAAATATATAAAAATAATCAATTCTTTCCCTAGTATTGGCTATGTACCTAAATCATTTAAATTAGCAGGTATCAAACCCCTGATTAAAAAAACTGACCTCAACCCCTGTAAATTGTTATAGCACAGCAGCTGTGCTCTTACCTAAAAACAAATAACATTCATGAAATGTATCAGTCAGTATCAGTTAAGATTTAGGCCTCATCATAGCACAGAGACAGCACTGATTAAAGTGGTAAATGACTTACTACTGGGCTCTGATCAGGGTTGTGTCTCCTTGCTTGTGTTGCTTGACCTTAATGCAGCCTTAGCCTCAGTGCAGACTTTAGTGATACAATTGATCACACTATTCTCCTTGGTAGACTAGAAAATGTTGTTGGCATTAAGGGAATGGCCCTCTCCTGGCTCAGGTCTTATTTGGCAATAAGCGTACCTAATATGCTCTAATAGTCTCTTTCCCTCTCTCTCCCTCTCTCTTTCTGTCAAGGTACACATGATACTCCTGAGATGCCAGCGATCCTGACCCCCTTCTGGTATGGGGTGCATTAGTGCATATGGAATGGGCAGCTTGCACATCTGGAACGGCACCATCAATGCTGAAAGGTATATACAGGTTTTAGAGCAACATTTGCTTCCATCCAGATTATATTCTATCTTTACTTCTGAGAGACTCTGCCTCTCTAAGATACTCTTTTTATACCCAATCATGTTACTGACCTGTTGCCAATTAACCTAATAAGTTACAAAATGTTCCTCCAGCTGTTTCTTTTTAGTAACACTTACTTTTCCAGTGTTTTGTTGCCCCTGTCCCAAATTTTGTGAGACATGTTGCAGCCATCAAATTCAAAAGTACCTTCTTTTTTTCTTAAAATGGTACATTTACTCAGTTTAAACATTTGATGTTTTTTTTTTTGTTTGTTTGTTTGTTTTTTTTTATGTTATATTGTGAATAACATATAGGTTTATGAGATGTGCATTGCATTCTGTTTTTATTTACATTTTATACAGCATCCTTACTTTTTTGGAATTGGGGTTGTAAACGGAACACTGATTGTAAAAATGCATACAGACTATCATGAGATGAACAGAGATAGTTGGGAGTCTATATTTCTTCTGTGGAACCACTCTGGTTATGTCAAAGTTCAAGACTTTGACAGGGAAAAATAAATGTGTAATCTCTTTTCGAAGAGCAGATGTGCCAGGTGCAGTTCATGTCAAAAGAGAGAGCCAGAGATTATGATGAATAAGGCTCATCTAAAGTGAGTCTTTTTCAATGCTGACTAGTATTCACCATCCACCACAGACAAAGTATTTTAGACCAGTAAGCCTGCATTGGTAGCTTGCACTCATAATCATTCTAGATTAACTTGTGATGTAGCAACCAAATCAGAGGCCCACCTTACAGATTTAGCAACTCCAAGAACTTCTTAAAAAACACAAATTTTGTAATCACTTGAATCATTACAGAGGCTGTCAGCAACAAGCCAGACACTGATAGACATTGTGACATTCACAACAAGCCCCTTTCCCTCAAGCGCTGAACAGGTTTAGGAATAAAATCCCATGAGGATTTTTCAAAGAGAACTAAACAAACTTTAGATACTCAAGTATCCTGTCCTGTCCTAGAAGTGCATGTTACTGCCCTTCACCAGGGCCTGGCCCATGGATCCCCAAAGTGTTAATGGCACAGACTCTCCCTATACTCGCTACACATGTGCCAGTGTCAAGGAGATATCTGGAATAATGCCTATGAACTTCATTAATCAGCCTTTAAACAAGAATCTAACTGAGGTTCTTCAAGATTCCATCTCTTGAGCCCATGAAGCACAAGCTAGCAAGCCCTCATTCAATCTACCTCTTTGCTTTCAGACCATTCACAATTTTTCTGTCTCTCACTGGTAAGCATTGAACCATGAAGATGCTCACTTTGAAACACAATCTTTGACAAACAATGGACACAATATTGCCTACTTGATTTACAACTCTGTAGTAAACGCTTAAAAGCTCGGGATTCTCTTTTAGTGCTTCAAGCAGAACATCTTCTATCATGGTCATGTTGAACAGACACTACCATTGACAGGTAGAGAAGAATGCTGGTTGGGAGTGTATCGCCCACATAAACCAGACCAGATTAGAGTTGCATAGGTGTTGAGCATGGAAAACATTCATTTCCTGGATAATTGGTGACATCCTTGGTGACAGAGGATTTAATTAACAGCCTGATAGGAGTCTTGATAAGAACAAAAATTCTAAAACTGATCTAGAGAGAGGCAATACCAGGAATTTCCTTAGAATGATTTGTTTTCAACAATGATGCCGCAATCAGCCTCTCCCTAAAGCTATGGTCATAGCTGTGTCCAAATTGCAACAGTAATATAGAGATCAAATACATAGACCATAATCCTGTATTCACTATCACTGGTCGTGATGTTATGTTGGAAACAAATAATTCTGAGGAAGTTCCTGGTGTTGCCTCTCTTTAGAGGTCTAGGCATTGTCTGAAGAAGCCAATAATCTGTTGGACAAAGCTCATGGTAAATTTACTACTTATACCCTATAAAAAAGAAAAAAAAAAGAAAAGAAAAGTTGACTTAACTTAAAATTTCAAGGCAACTTGCTGCACACATTTTTTGTGTTTACTCAACTCATGGTTAAAAATTGAGTTATTTGAAGTTAAGCTGAGTAAACTCAAAAAAGCTGTGCAGCAAGTTGCCTTGAAACTTT
The DNA here is from genome assembly GCF_023375685.1 of Ictalurus furcatus. Lineage (NCBI taxonomy): Eukaryota > Metazoa > Chordata > Actinopteri > Siluriformes > Ictaluridae > Ictalurus > Ictalurus furcatus. Next base: position 5,297,873 of record NC_071261.1, on the reverse strand, counting down.
AAGTTAAGTCAACTTTTATATTCTAAACTTCTTGACTAAAGTTAAAACATTAACTTTAGTCAACTCACCTTACAGAACTACTGTACCACATGTACAGACATTGTTCCATGTTTTCAGCTGGATGCAGCTACATAGCTAAAATGTAATATAAAAACTTGAGTGCCGAAAGGAAAGTGTTTTTTTCTTGTGCCACACCCTGAACACTGGAAATCAGGTAAGACTATGTTTGTAGAAATTAGAGATTTCCTTGTAAATGTCCATCCATCTTCAACCGCTTACTCCTTTTTCAGGGTCACGGGGGGAACTTGGAGCCTATCCCAGGGAGCATCGGGCACAAGGTGGGGTACACCCGGGACAGGGTGCCAGTCCATAAACATAATAATGTGCAGGGCACAATCACATACACACTCATACACTACGGACACGCCAATCAGCCTACCATGCATGTCTTTGGACTGGGGGAAGAAACCGGAGCACCCGGAGGAAACCCCGCAGCACAGGGAGAACATGCAAAGTCCGCACACACAGAGCTGCGGGAAACGAACCCCAACCCTGGCGGTGTGAGGCGAACGTGCTAACCACTAAGCCACCGTGCGCCCCTTCCTTGTAAATGTGTCAATTCAAATTATTTTACCATTGTCAAATTAATTTCATTATTGAATTTGTCAAATTGATCAAATATTTCTTGCAGCCCTGGTAATGATTGTTCTAGCCAGAGCAGAGAGCTGTATCATTGTGAAGATGTATGCAACACACTCTCTGGGAGAACAGCAAAGGAGAGGATTGCTGATCTCCCACCTTACTGCCTGAGTGCCAAACCACATTTCACAAATGATGGTCTAGACATATTTGGCACCTGGAATGTATCTCCTCAGCCACTCATGAGGGAGTTGTAAACAGTAAAAATGGGCAATCATTTTTACATGCCTAAGTGTCACACTGAGCTAGGTAAATTAGCAGTATTTTATGATGCTTCTTTGCCATCAGTGGACCGGTGAAGCAGATTTGTTTAGACTGTGGAACTCATTGTTGAGGCGTTTGCAAAGAAATATAGAATATGAGCCATAGTGTAGCAAGAAGAAGGCAACAAATGGATTTTCAACCAGTCTTATTCTTTACATTTGGGACTGGGAAAAGAACACTGGAATTAAATAATGAAGTTTGAATTTTAAGTTGTCATTGATCAATCCCTACTATCTCACTCATGAGGCACTTTCAACATTTTAGGTAGATATAGCTGTGATGTCAACCCAAGGCTCTCATACTCTCCCTCTCCTCTACTAGAAAAATATGCAAGGAAAGAAAACAAAGACAGGAGAGATCTAGGATAAATATCTTGCTCATTCAAGAGATGGAGCATTTAAACCATGTGATTATGCCACTCAGAACACTGATTTAAAAAAAAGAGAGAGAGAGAGAGTTCCTTGTATTCTTGATGTAGAAGCCCTCTGTCTCATCTCTCCCTGATTGCTCTGAGCACATTTCATGAATTGAGACGTCCATAAAAATTGTATTGTGTGTTAGGATACAGTTGATATCAAGAAAGCATTAATTGGACTTTAGGGATGTCAAGCTGTTTGCATTTCTTTGCACTTCTTCCCTAAGGAAGCATTACAATGAATATTGTCCAGATGTGTTATTGTGTTTTTTTGTGGGATTTTTTATTTTTTTTTGTAAACTCTAGAGATTGTTGTGCATGAAAATCCCATGAGAGCATTAGTTTCTGAAATACTCAAACCACCAAATAACCATGCCAGGGTCAGAGTCATTACCCACATTCCGTCCTCCAACCACCCCCAATCGGATTGCTCATTAACTTGAGCTATTGAACTCTGCATGATTTTATTCATTATGCACTGCCACATGACTGGCTGAGTTGGATTTTTGCATCAGTGTGCAGGTTAGTTAGTTACATTATATTTCCTAGACACTCAAAGCGCTTTTCATAGTATGGGGGGAATCTCCTCAACCACCACTAGTGTATAGCATCCACCTGGATGATGCGACGGCAGCCATAGTGCACCAAAACTCCCACCACACACCAGCTATTAGTGGAAAGGAGAGAGTGATGTAGCCAATTCAGGTGTACAGATGTTCCTATTAAAGTGGACAGAGAGTGCATTTGATTAGTGTGAGATTCATCATGGAGTTAAATAAATTGCCTACTTCAATATTGTGCTGTTTTTTTTTTTACTTCTGGTAATTGTTGTAAACAACATAAGTCAGGTACAGTATATTGTTGGGATTGTTATTTGGATTTTAAAAGCAAAATCATGTTGCTCAAGATACACAGATAAGGAGTGATTTTGACTGGGTTGATGTCCTCTTTTAAACCTTCCAGGTGTGTGTGTGTGTGTGTGTGTGTGTTTAGCTCTCTGTTGAATTGTGCATGGTAACACACATTAGATACTGTAGAATATTCAATAAATAGAATGTCAATGTCAATTCAAAAATGACAATTCTGTGTGTCATTTGATAGAGTGTATCAACTTTATTAATAGGCACTGTTTCAAAGAGGATCAAATGTTTGCTTCTCCAAATATGTAAAAAACAAAACAAAACAAAAAAAAAGACACAATTTCCATGGGGTGCACTTATTTTTTTCACATGACTTTATTTGCACTATGGGTTCTAAGATCAAAAATTTACATTATTCTTTTTGTTATTTCTACATTTTGATTGTCTGCACATTACATACTCTTCCTTCACCCAGTGTCTCATCCATAAATATCTCAACACACATACACCCATTCGTTTGCTGAGCCTACAGCCATCAGCAGAATCCATCATGTGGACAGAATTGCTGAGTAGCTATTACTTTTCTGTGGCCACCATAAAACCAGGCAATTAAATGCTATTGGACATTTGGTCTCTCTTGAACCACAAAAGCCCTGTCAAAGGCTGTCAATGGAGATGGAAAAGACCTTGACAGCTACAGGGAAACTGCAACTCACAAAGTCAGGCCAGTAAACTCTAATTAGCAGCATATACTCATTCGTACACAGTGACTTTATTGGGGAGCCCAATATGGGCACTTAGGATAAAAAGACATGTGAATTAAATAATAGAGCCATGTTTCCTTTATCATAATTCAAATGTAAAAAAACAAAAAACAAATACAATGTCACAGGTTATTACTGATGCATGCTGTAACCTGGTGAAGCGTGAAGTATTTGCAAATACAGACAAACTCAACATAGGTACTTCATCAAGAGGCATGCTGCTGCGATGTTCAATTATATAAACTCCTCTTAATTCCTTAAAATGAGTGTGCGCTGATATCTCAGTGCAGTGAGAGTGAGATTACATTTTAGTAGAAACAATAACTGACAAAATGTACAAGAAGTGCTTATGTGTGTGCATAATCTAGGACGTGCTGTTTATAATGGATAAATGCAGATATCTTTGACTCCATTAAATTGGTGCATTTTGTAGACATTGTATTGAATCTGAATTTTAAGATGTGCCATCCATAGTCAGATGATGTATCAGATATTTGATTTAGTACCCACAGCTGAGTTGTTTGTTCTCATAAATGACAGATCATTACTCCATAAAAAGTATGGTTTTATGGAGTTAAATTTGTGCCAAAAGTAAACAAGTAAATATGCTTGCCCACTGTGAACAGACTGTGGAATTGGTCTATCAACTTTATTATAAACATGCACCTGCAATTGAATAAGAAATGTCCAGCTACTGGGGAAGTAGGAATTTAGGGATACACTGGAATGGTTCTTTGAGCCTTGGCCTAAATTTAGAGATATACAAATTAGGCAGTGTGCCAGTGCTAAGAGTGGGTCACATGCAGTGTTAAGGTAAATGCAATATTAAACCCAATTGAATTAAAAAAAAAAAAAAACACTGCACTGCTGCACCAACAGATTTTTAAAGTCATGTTTTGTGTTGCTGCCCTCCACGAATATCAGAATTGGGATGTTTAAATCTGGACATGAAAATATCAGCTCAGCGAGAACAAGAAAAATTACTTAAACCCAACCAAACTAGATATATGCTGCCATTCCACCACTTAATTACACTTGCAAAAAATAGTTTAAAAAATAGTTTTTTAATTTTTAAATAATCACTACAAATGGCTAGAGCCTGTAGATATAGATGGTATATATATATATATATATATATATATATATATATATATATATATATATATATATATATATATATATATATATATATTTTTTTTTTTTCAATCTAATGCACTTTGTTATTATGATACTACTACCTCCAGTAGCGCTGGGATTCTACAATTTATATATATATATATAATATATATATATATATATATAGAGAGAGAGAGAGAGAGAGAGAGAGAGAGAGAGAGAGAGAGATCTTTGTTAAGTATATGTGTGTTATAATTATTGGTACCCTTTTAGTAAAATACTTTGTGCTAGCTCCCTTTGCTAAGATAACAGCTCTGAGTCTTCTCCTACAATGCCTGATGAGGTTGGAGAATACATGGCGAGGGATCTGAGACCGTTCCTCCATACAGAATCTCTCCAGATCCTTCACATTTTGAGGTCCATGCTGGTGGACTCTCCTCTTCAGTTCACCCCACAGGGTTTCTATGGGGTTCAGGTCAGGGGACTGGGATGGTCATGGCAGGACCTTGATTTTGTGGTCAGTAAACCATTTCTGTGTTGATTTTGATGTATGTTTTGGATCATTGTCCTGCTGGAAGATCCAACCACGGTCCATTTTAATCTTTCTGGCAGAGGCAGTCAGGTTTTCATTTCATATCTGTTGATATTTGATAGAGTCCATGATGCCATGTATCCTAACAAAATGTCCAGGTCCTCTGGTAGAAAACCAGACCCAAAACATTAAAGATACACCACCATATTTAACCGTGGGCATGAGGTACTTTTCCATATGGCTACCTCTCTGTGTGCACCAAAACCACCTCTGGTGTTTATTACCAAAAAGCTCTATTTTGGTTTCATCTGACCATAGAACCCGATCCCATTTGAAGGTCCAGTAGTGTCTGGCAAACTGAAAACGAGTTTGTTTTTGGATGAGAGTAGAGGCTTTTTTCTTGAAACCCTTCCAAACAACTTGTGGTGATGAAGGTGACTTCAGATTGTAGTTTTGGAGATTTTCTGACCTCAAGACACAACTAACTTCTGCAGTTCTCCAGCTGTGATCCTTGGAGAATTTTTATCCACTTGAACCGTCCTCTTCACAGTGCTTTGAGACGATATAGACACACGTCCAATTCCAGGTTGATTCATAACATTTCCAGTGGACTGGAACTTCTTATTTTCTTACATTTTACAATTAGATTTTACAATCTTACTTTCTATTTTCAATGCTTGTGCTATTTTCTTATAGCTACGTCGTACATTTTGTGAAGTGAAGCTCAGCAACCTTTTGCCGCACATCACAGCTATATTCCTTGGTCTATCAAAACCCATTGTTTTGAAGGACTAAGGGAATTTGGCCTATGTTACTTCATATTTATACCCCAGGAAGTCATTAGTGAACAATTTCCTGTTCCTAGTCACCCAGGTGTACAAAATAAAATTAAAATATCAGTGGGAATATACTTCAAATATATTTTCCTCATGTGAATTCACAGGGGTAGCAATAATTGTGGCAAACAATTTGATATCCATTAGAGCAGAATATTTTTGTGGATTTGTTTAACAAAAGATCAAAAGGTTCAACAATAAAGACAATATTTACCAAGGGTGCCAATATTGGTGGACAGCACAGTATATAATATATGATAGATAGATAGATAGATAGATAGATAGATAGATAGATATACTATGTGTGTGTGTGTTACCTTACAATTTATATTCATAAAATGCATTTGATTTCATTTCACATGGCTGCCACTTTACAGCAGATTTTCCAGCATATCACTATGTCCAGATGTTATTTTGCAACACCTTATGTGCCAAGGATGGTTGTGGCAAAAACTATGACAATCAGGCTTACTTGATTTATTTGCGTACTTCATAAAACACTTAAATTTGTACAGAGAGAGGTGTGCATTTTGGGGAAGTGCAATCTTTAGGGTATAATGTGCATGTGGGATCATCTACAGGAAAGTGTTTAATAATGTTGTATTTAAATAAATAATAATCCATAGTGACATATGCCAACACCATAAACACATTAAACTTCACAAGAAGCAGATGAACAACTTATTAATTGCTAGTGCAGTGTGGGACACCACATTTTACTGATTTACTGTCTCATCTCCTGCCCTGCGGTATGTTGCCAGCCTGTCAGACCATAACTGAAGATTTATTAGTACATGTACCTTAACTGGTTGCCTAAAATAAACAAACCACTTAAGGGAAATGTAGATATATAATGTAACAAAACATGATTTCTCCTCATTAATCTAGTAAAACAATATCATACCTATGCTATTAGTAGCATGGAGTAAGCTTTAAGTGTAAACAATACCATAACAACAAGAAGCACAGAAGTCCAGTCAATGCATTCAGCTGTTGTGCCATTTGTGTTGCTATTTCCATCTCAGCATTCAGAAACAAGGATGCTCTGTGTGATGAGGAGGAGGGAGAAGCAAGGTTGTGAGGATGCACACCTGGCTCTGATTTGACTAATCAGTGGAAGAGAGAGATAAAGGAGCAGCTGGAACCGCCGGTGAGAGACATGCACCTGCACTTTGTTTTCCGTGTGTGTTGTTTATTTTATGTTTAAATTTGGTTTATTGTTAAAGTTTATGTTTACGTTCAGTCTGTTCCCGCCTCCTCCTTGCCCTACTTTAAAGTGTGTTGCATCTATGTATGTCTATGAACACAACCCCCATGAGTTGCAATGGAGTGACGTTAACTCCCTTCTTCGATTGATTGGCTAGAGGAGGAGCTGTAGTGGACCAATGGTGACGCTAAAGCCCGCCCTTATTTACATGAACCTCGAACTGCAACATTTGGAAAAACAAGCGGAGAATATGGAAACAAGTGCGAAGGATAAAACAGCATAAACGTTCAAAAAAGAAAACATGAGCAGAAATGTCCGAGAGCACAAAAACACAGTAATATAACCAAGGAAAACATGATTTTGTGTGCGATTCAGAAAACTTTGAATTCATGTTTCGGTTTTGTGTAAAATAATTGTAAATGCGTTTAAAAAAAATTTTATTCATGCTTATTATTTTTTAATCTGTGACCCCAATACTTTTGACGGAAAATTAATCCCATACAGCACCGCCCTCCCAAAAGAGTGGGAGAGGGTGTCTGCCAATCCAGGAGACTGGCTGCGTCTCAAATTGTGTACTGTAAAAGTACCTACTGCATGGCCATTGAAACACTACATACGAATCAGTATGCGTTCTCACCTACTGAGAATTCGGACATACTACCCCTCTGGCCTACTGCGTTTTGCTTACTGTGTAGTAGGGTAGCACACGATTTTGGGTGCAGCCACTGATTCTGGTGGTAGAGGAGTGTGACAATGTGGCAGGAGAAGCCAGGATGTGAGGATACACACCTGGCACTAGAGCTAATCATTGGGAGAGAGAGATAAAGGAGCAGCTGGAAGTGCCGGTGAGAGGAATGAGAATTGCTACTTGCCTACTGTATTGTTAGGCAGATTATTATTAATACTATCATATCTTGTATTACCTATGAAATTTTTTCACCTGTGTATTCCCTTGTGTACTCCCTAACTCTGGAATACTAGGTGGGATAAATGTAATGTGGGTGTAACAGGACCCACTAATCGTGGCGGCCACACTCATGACCTGATACTAACATACGGATTCAATATAGAAAATATAGTAACACCTCTGCAGTCTGAAGCTATCTCAGACCATTATCTCATCTCATTTAAATTGTGTATTGAACATAATATTTGTACCTTGCCACGCTACCATGTCAAATGTACATTCACGTCAGTTACTGCACAGAGTTTTATTAATAACCTCCCAGAGATATCAGCTAGGATTGAATCACTGTCTGATCCCAAATAACTTGATCAGGCGACTAAATGATTAGAGTCAATGTTACGTTAGATGCTAGATAAGGTAGCTCCACTTAAAAGAAAAACAATTAGAGAGAAAAAGCAAGCACCCTGGTATAACGATCATACACACACCTTAAAACTGGCCTCTCGACAATTAGAACGTAAATGGAGTCAAACCAAATTGGTAATGTTTCAAACATCTCGGAAGGAGAGCCAGAACTATAGAAAACTATAGAAAAGCTGGATATCACCACCCTAATTTAAGATAACAAAAATAATCCTAGATTCTTATTAAATTTTGTAGCAAAATTGACTAGGAATAAAACCACCACAGAAACATGCACAATCATTATATAGCAGTGACGATTTCATGAATTTTTTCACTGGCAAAATGTAAAATATTAGACAAAAAAATCAGTCTATTCATTTAAAACCAGACAGTCTTATAACTAACCCTGTAGATAATAATATAACAATATCAGATCAACGTTTAGAATGTTTTACTCCCCTACGAAAGACTGAACTAATTTAAATAATTTCTTCATCAAAATCATCAACTTGTATATTAGATCCCTTACCTACATGGTTCTTCAGACAGATTATTCCAGATTTATTTGTATTTCCTCATTTGTAAGTCGCTTTGAATAAAAGCGTCTGCTAAATGAATAAATGTAAATGTATTCCAGAAGTAATCAAACCCCTTCTAAAAACAATCAATTCTTCCCTTAGCACTGGCTATGTACCTAAATCAATTAAACTAGCAGTTATTAAACCCCTGATTAAAAAACCTGGCCTCAACCCCTGTCCTACTGTCCAGCCCCTGTCCAGCTATAGGCCAATATCAAATCTGTCCTTTATCTCCAAGATCTTAGAAAAGGTTGTAGCACAGCAGCTATGCTCGTACCTACATAGGAATAACATCCATGAAATGTATCAGTCAGGATTTAGACCTCATCATAGACACTGGATGCTTATTAACTTCCTTTTACTTCATTCTGATAAGACAGAAGTACTTATACTAGGACCACGTGTAGCTAGAAGTAAGCTTTCTGATCACACAGTAACTCTGGATGGACTTTGTTTCATCATGTGCAGCAGTAAAAGACCTTGGTGTGATTATTGACTCCAGTCTATCATTTGAAACTCATGTGGATAATATTACTAGGATAGCCTTCTTTCATCTCAGAAATGTTGCTAAGATAAAAAAATATAATGTCATAAGTACATGATGCAGGAAAATTTGTTCATTCATTCGTCACCTCTAGGTTGGATTAATTGTAATGCCTTACTGTCTAGATGTTCCAGTAGGAGCATAAAGAAGTTCCATTTAGTCCAGAATGCAGCCGCAAGAGTCCTTACTAGAACCCGAAGATATGACCACATCACTCCTATCTTATCCACACTGCTCCCAGTAAAATTTCACACTGACTATAAAATGCTACTATTGATCTATGAAGCACTGAATGGTCTTGCGCCATAGTACCTGAACGAACATTTGGTCTTTTATGATCTGCCACTCCTACTTCGATCAAAAGGTGCAGGATATTTGTTGGTACCTTGAATAGTGAAGGCTACAACAGGGGGAAGAGCTTTCTCTTACAAAGCTCTACAGTTATGGCACAGCCTTCCAATTTGTGTACAGTGTTTAAGTCCAGGCTGAAGACATATTTGTTTAGTCAAGCTTTTTGTGAATAGTTTTTTTCTTAGGTAAAGGAGCAGATCTAGGGGGCTCACAGGCATAGAGTGTTGTGGTGAACTGGGATGTTTAGATGCCGTCGCCCCGCACTTTCACGCTTTCACCCAGGTTTGTTGATTATGGAGTGGCAGGCCGGCATATGTTCCAGGGAGCCCTCATATCTTTGTTACCTTCTGGCTCTCCCTTTTAGTTACGCTGTCATAGCTAGTCTTGCTGGAGTCCCTGCTTACACTCACGCAAAGTACATTGTCCTTAACCATTACGGAACAATAACCATACCAAATAATCTCTCCCTCTCTTTACCTCTCTCCCTCTCTCTTTCTGTCGAGCTGCACATTATGGTCCTGCGATACCAGTGATCCTGACCCCTTCTGCTCTTCAGACCTGCCTGATCCATCCTGATGCCCTATTGGAATTTACATGCTGCTGCTCAGGATGGCCCCACATGGTGCAGCCTAAAGATCATTGAGATTGCTTAGGATGGTACCACTTAAAATGCATAAAGAAGGCTTTGGACTGCGATTCATATGAATAGTTATGCTATGATGGCTAGGACTACAATTGCTATTATTGCCTTAACACTGCAATTACCACAAGCAGTTGTGCACTCAAGTCTCCATCAGTGAACAGTCTATAAGTTCAAGAAAACAGACTTCATGTAAAAACTGTAATGAATTTTCCTAGTTACACAACTGCACTATTTGAGCATGTAGTATTAGCACGTTTATAGAAGGGATTTATTTATAATTGTACTATCCACTGTCACCCAGATGAGGTTGGGTTCCCTTTTCAGTCTGGTTCATCTCAAGGTTTCTTCCTCATTTCGCCTCAGGGAGTGAGTTTTACATTGCTACTGTTGCCTCTGACTTACTCATTAATGACAAATTCATACATTTCAAATCTATATTCTGAATTTATATATTTCTGTAAAGCTGACTTGGGACAATGTCCATTATTAAAAGTGCTATACAAATAAAGTTGAATTGAATTGAATTGAATAAACACTGGATTGACATAAATGTGGAATCAGTGAATACTCTACTTTTGCACTTTCTGACTCACTTTCTATTGTTGTGGATGCTCCCTCATTGATATCATAAATATTTGTACTTCCTAAAAACAGTTTATGCCCAAGACTCACCCTTAAGTGATAATCGCACATGAATACTCTAGACCTATATGCTACTCTATCACAATATGCTAATGCTTTTCTACAACTGCATATTTTAATGATTTATAATTGAACTATCCAGTGTCTCCCAGAAAAGGATGGGATCCCTTTTGAGTCTGGTTCCTCTCGGTTTCTTCCTCATGTCTTCCGGGGAGTTTTCCTTGTTAATGTCACCTCTGGTTTGCTCATTAGAGATCTAAATATAAACTGTCATTCATATTTCTGTACAAATAAAACTGAATTGAATTTAATACCTACACCATTCAACCATTCCCACTGAATGGCACTGCAATGAGTTAGTTAAGTATACTAAAAATAAACCTTCTCCAGGAAATGTTATCAGAATAATTACTCATTGTGCTCAAAACAGTTTGAACCTAGAGAAGAAAAGAAGCTCAAGACTCCTGCTGCTCACAGAATGAACACTCTTGTTCTGGGTCCTGTACTTTCAGGTAATGACATAAAATAGTTTTGAGTAGTAGTAGCTGGACTAGTGAACTGCCAAAGGGAGGGACCCATGGTCTCTGCACCGTTTGCACATTCAGTTCTTCTCCCTGACCTCACTAATTTAAACAAAAACGTAGTACTTAGTATAAGACTAAGTTCTGTTCTTATATTGAATCCATCTAGAACTCTGGAGAAAGGTAGTACTCAAAAACCTTTAACTTATCATGTGATTACATCCACTGGTTCTGAAGGGTAGCATGATTCTCCAGGCATTATCCTTAACCACTGTTTGGTAGCTGTGATAACATCTGATACTTTACCAATATTGGCTGTTATCTGAAAGTGCATGTATTTGCATCATTTTCTCTGCTAAATCAATACGCTTGGACTATCTGAGTGTTCTGCAGGAATGCCCAACTCAGAGATGCTATTCAGACAGAGTCTAGACACCTGACTTTTGAAAATCCACCAAATCGATGCATGGTCACACTAATCAATGGTTCCTTCCTGTAGGGAGTAATTAGGAAGCTGAACATGGTTTTACATAGTCTGTCATGTTGAGGTCTATTGCTCAGACCATGTAATAGCATTATCCGTGATTTATTCAATACTTTTACAAATCTTTACAAATCTCTAGTTTTTGGCTTTGGCTACCTTATGATGTTATATGTTATAACTTGTATGTTTTGTATAAGATTCACTAATCGTATTTCAATGTGAATTGCAGGGTTGTTGTTTTTTTAAAACTCTCTTTACACACACCAAACCATGTATACCTTTTTCCCACTCTGAGCAGACAAATATCTCAGTATTGCAGTATTTTCTTCCCATCATTGCTCATCCCATATTTCATCATCAAAATATACACATTTCTTCCATCTGTCTTTCTGTAGGCACAAGACGATTAGTATGATTGATTTTCCAGTAAATGGTAATGTAATGTACCCTGTTTTTAAAGCTCTCCACGTTTCTCCCATACTTGGATCACACAGACTGCCTTCTTGATGCGCAAATGCTGTAAGATGCATTATTCAATGTGCTCAATTCTGTAGAGGTGGGCTTTATGAATGATAATGCAAAATCTGTGTTTAATTTCACAGTGGAATACAAAGGACAAACTTATAAGTGTGAGATTTATGTATGGGCAATACAATCTAATCTTCATAACAAGTGAAGAAATGTGCTGTTGAATCTGCATTCATCTTTATTTATGATGCCAGGCGAGTTTGATGAACCAAGGTTCAGCACATGTTAGATCAAGAATGTTAAATCAGCATATATATATATATATATATATATATAACATTTAGAGAAAAAAACCTCACATGCTGATTTAATTAAAAGTAAATAAGTAAATAAATAAATAAATAAATAAATAAATATGTGGTCTATGGGACAGGCAGAATGGCATTCTAAAATCATAGCTTTATTTACCCAATGGTCTTTGATAGCTACTAAGCACAAGAAGTATGTAACCAAAATAAGTCTACCCCCAATCACTCATTAAATGTTATTATTTAGCTGCACCTCACCATACAATAAACAGAAAAAGCTGCATCTCCATATATGTGTACTTTTAATGTTGCTACCTGCCACCGCATGTGTATATTTACTTTATACAACAGAATTTTTGTAGTATTCACTCAGGTCATATTCATATTTTTAAATGATGTAGTCCCTGCTAACTGTCAAGGTCGGTTTTCTGCTTGAATAACAGATTTATTAACTTGTATGGGGGACATATATAACTTAGACAGTTTAACAAGAAAGCTGAGAAGAAAGACTGAAGCAGGAAGTCCATGCCCCATCATACAACAGGATCCCGTTCTTAAACATTGACGGAAGGTGGTTCAGCTTCAGAGCAGCCTAAAGTTTTTTCACTGCTCTATTTCTCAGCAATAACACTAGAGATTTTTATATAGTGCTGTCCTCAGGCTTATTTTATGACCATTATCAAAATACTAAGCTTAAACTAATGCCATTTATAGACAAAATGAGATAACATGGAAATATGAAACAAGCTTTCAGAATTAAAAAAAAAAAAAAAAGTGAGGTGGAAGGTTAGGAAAGTTGCTATGAAGTGTTGGAGACAAAGTGGGAGAAAAACATGTTCTATTTGTACAGTCTCTGAGGTGTCGCAGGGTTAGCAAGGGCTGCCTTGATTCTTACCAGCATAGTCATTTTCTTTTCAGAATTTCACTTGGGGAAGTTTGAAATCATCCAGCATGTTATGCCTTGTAGGCAGTTGTTTAAAACAAAAGGTGGTAGAGGAGCATTAGGTTTTGAGCTGAGAAAAATTCTTGAATCATCAGCAAAGAAATGGAAGGTAAGACCATGTTTGAATAATAGAGGTGAGGGGGAGTATGTGGATATTAAAATAAAGAGGAACCAAATGCAGTACTGAGATCTAAAAAAAAAACTGATAGTTCAGAAACAGCAGAAAGCAATATAATATTTGATGCAATTTTCACAGATGGGTTTTAATATACAATTTATATATACTGATGAAATAGTTTTTATTATGTGTTCACTGTTCATTGATATGTGTACATTTAAACTGGCCTCTCTTACCCTTTGTGTTCAGGCCAACCCTGCAGTGAAAGAGGTGCAATTAGCATGCGCTAAAGTCAATTTTATTTTATTTAGTATTATAGTGCTTTTAAGAACATTCACAGAGCAGCTTTAGAAAAATCTGGGATGAACATTCAATAAACATACATCATTGCATAAAGTGGCAGTGAAAAACTCCCTAAGAACATTAGGAACACAAAGATTATTTCCTGGTCAACACTGAAATTACAGAAGGATGAATACAAGAACACAGTACAAGACTAAGTGAGATTAGCAGAGGCAGTTTACTCCAACAAAGTAAAGATTCAGACTGATACAGAATGATAAATGAATGTGAGATCATTGGAGGTACAGCATGCAAATGAAATTAGTCCTGAAATGGTTGAAATTTCAGGCAGGGATTAGCAGTCAAGCTAATGCGAACCTAATTACAAAACATAACATAGTAGAAGTTTAAAATTGAAGTAATGATTTAATGATTCTGATGAATAAACATTTAGCCCAGGACTATACTCAGTTCACATGCATGCACATTAGAGCTCTCAGTGATCACTGTATAAATTCACGTGTTCTCTGTTCCAGCTATACTATTTAAAACAGATTACACTAAAAGTGAGATCATGTGTAACACAGCAAAATGCTACAACACAATGTTGTATTTGATATTTCACATACATGATCATTCTAATTGTACAATACGAGACTATGCCACACTATAATAAAAGTTTAAGTTAAAGAGTCATGAATCCCCCCTCATTCAGTTCAAGTCTACCTCACAATTCTTTTGAAAAACTTAAATGGGTGTGGATGGCTGTGAGAAGAAGGGAGGGGAGTGGGTGTGGAAGGGAAAGGCAGGGATAAGAATACGCAGTCTCATGAATAATTATGAGACACCGACGCGTCATCGAAGTACTATAGTACATTGCCATGTCACTGCCTGTGATGATGTAGATTTAAACAATCGGAAGACAAAAATAGCGGAAAAAAAGCTCAACATTAACCAGTTTTCTTTAACAGATGCTAACATTGACTTTTATGATGCACGACGCAAGCACCTCTGTTAAAATCTCAGAAAATGTAGATTAATGTTTCATGACTCTTTATACTGGAGAGCCAGAATATCATGCAGGCATAGAGCCCTGAGATATCATCACACTTTTATCTACATAGATAAAGTCTAAACACTGTCAGGAAGGTTATACTACAGCCAGGGGCTTTGTTTAAAAAATCATAGGTACTGGCAGGGAGCTAGCAGTTTGTCAGTGTAGTGTGGACAAAATAAGGCTAATATCAAAGACTGTGAATGCTGCATTCTGGAGTAACTGGAGCTTAAATGCCTGGAACATCAAGCAAGCAAGGCATCACTGTAACCTAGAGGTACTAGCTCAGCATGGCATGAAGTATCTCTGCATCATGAAATGTATATTTTACAGCTTGGGAGTGTGGGGAGGCCTGTCTTAATAGTGTGTCCTGAGAATGCAAAAACTTTTGCACTTGGAGGAATTGAAAACCCATCAACTTTTAACATATAGTCAGTAAAGATGATTTCTACCAAGTTTAGCATGAGCAGCTCTGTCTGAATAGTCAAACGTTGCTTTACATCCAAACCTTCGTGGCCCTTGAAAATTCCACAGTCTTAACGACTCATTCATCAAAGTTGTGTACAGTCAAATCTGATCATAGACACCTCCATGCCAATATTCAGTTATAGTTATAGCACCACCTACTGGCAACAGCCATTTCCATGCCTTGTATTTTAACAAAGTCCTCCTAGAGATTTAATCCGATCAACATCATATTCGGTCAGTCTAATCTAAACGACTTGGTGATGCTAAATTGTGAAGATTTTGAGTTTTCATTAAAGGGCGTGTCTGTGGCGGCCTGACAGTGTTTGATATGAAACGAATCACATTTTTGAGGACTAAACATACTCGAAATCTCATGAAACTTTGCACACACCTCATCGATGAAATATTGTAGGTGGTGCTATCGAGCCATTTTGCCACACTTAATTCTGGAACCCCTATCAGATGTAAACTTTCACCAGTTCTGACACATCTGTAAAGTTTCAAGAGTTTTCGGGTATGTTTAAGCCCTCTAAAATGCGATTCATTTGAGAAATAAATAAATAAATAAATAAACAAACTACTACTACTACTACTACTACTACTACTACTACTACTAATAATAATAATAATAATAATAATAATAGACGGAGCAGTTCCAATAGGGCCTCACACCAGCGGTGCCCTCATTCTCCATGACAAGCAATGCTTACAACTAATCCAATCTAAAATAAATCACAGGGCACACATTACGCATAATACAATGTTCCAGATGGGTCTCACTGAATCTTCTACATGCATAGAATCCCTTCTTAACACCATAGACAATTTTCTTCACTCATCCTGACATTGCCCACTGATTCTGGTGTACTTCCAGTCTTACTGTTGTTATGTCTACAAGGCAACCTTAACCACCTCAGAAAGACGGTTCTGATATCCTTAATAATTACCAAGAAGACTATATTATTGAACTGGAAAATGAGGAAAACAAAATACACTAACCTAATATTTCATATTCCAATATTGTCAGGCCATAACAGCACTTAAAAAAAAAACAATAAGCTTTAGATAAACTCCTGTCTACTCTGCAGATACCCTATTCTTACTAACAAACACGTAAATAAATAAAAGCAGTTACAAAGTGGTCCTCTTTAGAGAGCTGGAGGTGGTTGGGATAAAAAAAAAAGTTATTGCTTGGCTCCACATTATGTTCAGCAGTCTATTGGTGCCTTTCTGTTTACTATGCTTTGAAAACTTCCATCTCCACTGTTTGGACTCTTCAGTGCCCTTAGCACAAGGATATTTTGAGTTATGGAATAAACTATAGTCTGTTTCACACATTATCTATATAAGATCAGATCCCTTCTTATAGATGGACCCCTTGCTCCATAGCTAATGAAGTAACAGTCAGTACGTTTACATGGACAACACTAATCCAATTTTAACTCGATTAAGACGATACTTTGATTAAGTAACTAGCATGTAAACAGTGATTATTGATGACCTTAATCCGACTAAGGTCATACTTGAAGTAAACACAAATGGAATTAAGACGTGTGGAGTATTCCTGTTTTAGTCGTGTTATTGGCATGCGTTACAGACATGTACACACCTTAATCACACTATTAACGTCGCGTGAGAGTTTTCACCGCATTTTGCGACAGGACACGTACACACACGACAGCGCTCAACCGTTTAACGGCAAACAAGAGAGCACGGCTGCGTCCCAAACTATGTACTTACCTGCTATATAGTAGATGAAATGCATGTATATCAGCTACTATACAGTAGGTAAGAACGTGGTTTGGGACACAGCCCACGGCTTCATGCAGTCGTCTATTAGCACGTATAGCATGACTAATAATCAACTGCACTTGAAGCGTTCGTAAAAATAAAAATATTAAATCACCCGAAACTGTTTACGGGACCATAACGAAGACCAACTATATGTCTATACGTGAAATTCTGGAGGGTCGTCGGACGGCGTGACGTAGGGACGTAATGACATGTGCCGTTAATCCATCTATGTTCTATAACACGTAAAACCTGAACATGAAAGGAATCTTCTAAAAGCAACTCATGTAAACACCTTAATCACAATATTATCTTACTCAGAATAAGGCCAGTAATTAGATTACTGCTGTCCATGTAAACGTAGTCACTAATAACTTGATCACTGATACTTAGACTTTCTTTCACTCACTGGAATCTGGAAAAAGCCACAAGAATATTTAGGTGAGTATTTAGAGTATTTAGTATTTAGAGTCCTTCAGAATATAAAATCTTTTGAGTGCTTGATGCTCATGGTTCATTTGATAAATACATGTCTTTCAGCTAATGCTGTATTCTTGCAAAACCTGGCCTTGATACAGCTTCTTATAGATCTCCAACCTCCGGTTTTTGCTGTAAGTTTCAGCTTGATGCAGCATTTCTCTTTAAAAATAACATTTATGGGCTCTTTCAATCCGGCTGTCGTGTACAGTACTGTGCAAGTCTTAGGCACCCTATTTTTTAGTACAAAATGTTATTAGATTTTTATTTTATGACTTATACATTATCGAGTCAGTACAAACCCATTTTAAATGTTACAGAAAAATGTTTGTTTGTGAGTAAACAAAGCAGCATATTAAGTAGTAAGAGACACTTTTCAGACAAAAAAAACACTATGATGGCTGATGGGTTTTGCTGCAAAAATAAGAAGTGAGTGCGACAGTCAAAGTCTCCAGAAAAACCATGTCTGGTTCTGCAAGATGCTCAATAACACTTACAGCTCATTTCTTTATAAAACTGCACTAACTGAACCAGAGACTACTATTTTTAAAAGGTCGTCACACCAAATATTGTCTTTGTTTCCTTTATTACTGTTTACTGCACTTTATAGTATTTTTTTATTGGAGAAACATTTAATTTCATTATTTCTGAAGACATCTTCGCTCTTCAGAATTTCTTTGCATGTGCAAAGACTTTTGCACAATACTGTACACCACAGTACTGAATCTGCTCTGTTGAGTGCTGTCATTGACTGCCTGCTGGCTATTGATGCCAGTTTACTGCGTCTCCTTGACCACAGTTTAGAAGGTGGTGATTTGTTTTGTTACTAAACTACTTGTCTACATATCTCATACATGATTATGTTCCACCATGAAATTATGAAAACTAAATGCATATATCAGTACTTCTAGTCTAACATTAGATTAATTTCTGTAAAACTATACCTACTGTTCCCTCCAAACAATTCCATCTGGTTCAGAGATGTTTAAGTTTGGATGCATCCAGGCGGGACAAACGAAGAGCGCAATAAATTGGCCAATAAATGTTAAGTTGTTTTTTCTGTGCAAAATGCAACCACTGACAATCTTCTCACTCCCAGGGAAGCCGTGTGTCTGTGCAGGACCCACAATGATGTGTTAAAAGCTTGTTCTCCAATGAGCATTAATGTTTCTTCCCATTAAAACTGCGAGTAAACAAACACCTAACACACTAATTGGCACACCTGCATCTATAGCTGTCTATTACCTCTGTGTCAGGGGCTTCATGCAGGTTGCACTGTCTTCCAAAAAGAGTTTGAGATAAATGATCAAACAACACAATATTGCAGTGAGATATTTGATTCAATAAAATATTGAATTCAGCCAAGAGTGAAGAATAATATAGGCACTTTGGTAAACACTGCCACATTTTAATGAAATTTTAGGGGAAGCTAGTCTTCCTGTGTAGTCTTGAAGTAAAATACACACACACACACACACAAACACACACACACACACACACACACAAACACACACACACACACACACCAATCACTTTACTAGGAACACTATACTAATACTACTATACTAATAGTAAGTGTGCCAAGAAAACATTCTCCACACCATTACAATACCTCCAATGGCCTGGACTGTTGGCACAAGGCAGGTTGGGTCCATGAATTCATGCTGTTGGCACCAAATTCTGACCCTACCCTCTGTGTCCCTCAGTAGAAATGAAGGTTCATCAGACAAGGCTGTGTTTTTCTAGTTTTCCACAACTGTGCAATTGTGGTGAGCCTGTGCCCACTACAGCCTCAGCTTTCTGTTCTTGGCTGACAGAAGTGGAATCCGACATTACCTTCTGCTGTTGTAGCTTATCCACCTCAATGATCAATGTGTTGTGCATTTCTGAGATGCTTTTCTGCTAACCACAATTGTACAAAGAGGTACAATCTGAGTTACTGTAACCTTTCTGTCAGCTCAAACCAGTCTGGCTATTCTCCTTTGACCTCTCTGAGCAACAAGGACGTGTTTCCGTCCAAAGAACTGCTACTCAAAATCCCAGGAGATCAGCAGTTATAGAAATACTCAAACCAGCCTGTTGGGCACCAACAATCACGCCACAGTCAAAATCACTGAAATCACATTTTTCCCCATTCTGATGGTTGATGTGAATATCACCCAAAGCTGTTGGCCCGTATCTACATGATTTTGTGTGTGTTTGTGTGTGTGTGTGTGTGCAATCCCTTGCAAAGGTCAAGATCATAGGAACAGGAAACAGATCGCGTAACAATTTCCACCTAAGGGCATACATAACCCGTGTGTTAGGGGCTCTTGCATTCAGAAGTGCTTACTGGAAGTTCACAGTCCTCAGGGTTTCAAGAGATCAAACACACAGGTGACCTGGTCAGGGATTCCAAATCTCGCCATTCCTCTAGGCCATTAGACCTGCCCAAGGTGAAAGGTGCAAGGGTGTTCCAACAAGCAGTGAAAGCAGCAATGAAAACCAAAGTTTACACAACCATTTCAAGGCCTCTATCACTGCAAAAAAAAAAAAAAAAAAAAAATATGTTGAATATGGGCAAATTCAACTAATCTTTAAATAAGAGATTGTCTTAAAATTAATGTAAGATTATAAAGCCTATTTCTAGGTTTGCTTTTTACATATTTCAAGCTTGATATTTTCCTTTTCTGTTAACACTTTTTATTTAATTTTTTTTTTGCTTATTTCCTGTGTGTATTTATACAAATAATTAAAATGATCTGCCAAAAGGATAAAACAATTGAATGATTGAAATTAAGGCTTAATAATCGTATATTTGTTATATAATACTCTCATAATAAGGAATATTATATCATTTTCCTTTATTTAAGGTTTGTTGAGTCCATCACAGATTGGGAAGAATCAGTGGTAGACACCACTGCTGTGGAAATATGTCCTATGATATATATCCTATGGCATCCACAGTTGTGGTTAGGCTCACCTAAGGAGATTCTGTGCAGAGCGAAGAAAGCCATTCACCTCATCCTGCCTTGATAGCTAATATAACACAATCTATATGACTGCCACCATTTCGTCTGAGCAGACATGAACATGGCAATGTCCAGGAACTGGCAAAAAGGGATTCAGGGCCAGATGGACCACCCTCTACTCCAGCTGATTCATGTACCTTGCACTGGGGAACCAACTGCCCCCAGTACCCCTGTGGTATCTGGCAGCCGTCAGTCTGTGAGCCTGAAGCATTTATTGTGATTATCACTCTCCATTTGGGAACAACTTGATTCTTTCTGCTAGAAATGCTTTACTCTGCTATAAGAATTAATGGTTGCACTCTCTGGTGCCATTGTTCTCAAATAGGGTCCAAGAACCACAAGAGGACATTTCTGCTCAACATTTGTTCACAAGAGAACAAATTATTCATCACTGGAATGTCCTTTGTTCTAGAAATTCTAGGGGAATTACTAAAGCAGCTGAAGTTAATCATTTTATCCAAATAAAATTAATTTCCCAAGATAAGTTGTCTCTGATGAAGATTATTTGTCTTATGGTCTCCTACATTTGGAAAAAAAAATATTTCTATGGAGATTGTACAATTAAATGAATAGTGTCATATTTATGTATTTAAAATTGCCCTCAAATGACATTCCATAGAATTTGAGTGTATTTACAGCCCAAAACATGAATTTCAGAGAGGCATATTGTAGTTACAGCTTGGACTTAAGAGTGCTCCTTACTAAACCAATATTGCACAATAAAAAGTTGGAGTTACATGTAACTGAGACATACCTTTGTTTTCCAGCAAGATCTACCAAGTGAGTGTGTGCGCACGCGCGCACGCGTGTGTGTGTTTGTCAGCAATGACATTTATGCTCAGTCAATTCAACAAATGTCAACGTGTCCTTCAGATGGTCACTGCCAAGGCAATTTTCCAAAAAATTCAGACACTGTTGCATGGTCAGCACCCTTCTCATTACAATGTGGATTATGGGTCAAAACAACTCAAGTTTACAAAAACGGACATTTGCATGTGGAGGGAATACCCACTACAAAATGAGGAGCTGCAATTAGTGGGAATTACAGGTAAGAAAAACAGACTCAGCAGTTAATATTGCTTGGTATGTAAAGGGAGTATCAACTCCAGGATACGTGTTTTCCAAGAGATTTCCACACCACCCCTTTGCCATGCTTGCTCTATTGGCTTCCTGTGGCTGTAAGGGTTTTAGATTGATGGTACCATTAGTCCCTGACCTAGTGAAGTAGCATCAGGATGTGTTTTTGATACAGACCACAAAGCACTTCTGTAAGTCATCTGGATAAGGGCATCTACTAAATGCTGTGAATATAAATGTAGATACAGACATTTCTGCATGAGCACAACCCTGTAGCATTGTTAGCATTGACTGCCTACTCAGTACACTTTAGAGCAACCCCCCCCCCGAGCATAGGAAAGCACACATCTGTGTAGAGGGAATACCCACTACAAAATAAAGAGTGGCAAATTAGTGGGAATTTCTCCTAATAATAGCAGTAAACATTGCATGGTATGTAGATGGAGTACAAACTCTATGATGCTTAGCAGCTCATATTAGCCACAAGGTCCATTAGAACACTATAAGGGTGAAGACTATGTTGGACACTCTAAAGGTGAAAACATAGGACCAGCTCAGTGGGGAAAATGAGCAGTCCTATGTGAACGAAGTATAACAACGAGCTTAAAAAACAGAGGGAGAAACAATTTAGTGAAGGTAAATGGCAAATAATATCCACCTAGTGTAGGCAAAGCCACTTTAGAGAAAGTGGGTAATGCTAGTCTAGCTAGGTTGTGGACTAGTCTAGCTAGTGTTCAGGACTACATCCCACTGATTCTATCACAGCCCTTGATAGAAGTCCAATCTTACTGTGTAATGTAAAATTTTATGTTTGCTTCAAATGTGAACCGAAATTATTGATTTAATAAGTACATTTTTATCAGATATGTTTGACTATTTCAAATTTAATCAATATATTTATTTAACAATTAAAGAAAACAATGCAGCAGTGCTTTTTACAGTAATACACTTCTACCAATTTTCCAGTCAGTATAATGTGCCATTGTCATTCACAAACATCACAGTAAATTTGCTGTATATATTATTTACAGTAACAACTTGACAACTCTGTTGCTAGTAGATACTATAAGAATGCAAGATTTTTTTTTTTACAGTATAGTCCTTTTGTCAACCATGCCATGGGGAGGCATAAAGATTGGCTCCCAGGTGATAATTAAAAATTTCATTGCTGACAGTCAATGGTGCCCCGGAGATTCAACCGTCTTAACAGCAGCTTGCCTCTCTATGGGAGAGAAATGTGATTACGAGAAGCTGTTCAGCTCTGTTCTAGGAGTAAGGGTTTTGGTAAATGAGCCATTCAATCAGGGCTGAAAAAACAAAGATGAGGATATGTTTTTAAAGCTTCCTGTTTTATATACCATGCATCTGCCTTTTTAGCATATTTATAGCTCCTGCATTTGCAGTAACTATTGATTAGCAGAGAGATTAGGCTTATCCTGCATAACCACTGTCTCCCTAATATGCAACTGTTATAATAATGATCAGTTTTTTAGCTAATAGAAACACTGCGCTGATCAAACTTTCTTCCCTGGGGAGGTACTGTAAAAGTAGTGCAATGGCTATATGCCCATTTGATTTTTAATTTACTGCAAGGTCAAAAGACTGCTAAGGGCATGCTTCCTACCATTACATTTGAAGTTTAATCCCACAGCTTGGTACTGAATGGAAATAATGTAATACTTAACAATTGATTTGTGCAGTTCATTAGTATGTAGATAGATAGATAGAGAGATAGATAGAAAGATAGAGAGATCAAGCATTCCATCTGTGATGGTGGTGGCAGTATCATGCTTTGGGCCTGTTTTGCTGCATCTGGGCCAGGACAACTTAACAATCATTGATGGAACAATGAATTGTGAATTAAAACAGCGACTTGTAAAGGAAAATGTCTGGTCATTTGTCCGTGATCTGAATCTCAAGAGAAAGTGGGGCATGCAGCAAGACAACCACCCTAAACACACAAGTCTTTAAAGTGGAATAAGGATAATGTTCTGGAATGGCAAAAAGTCCTGACCTAACTCCAATAGAAATGTTGTGGAAGCATATGAAGCAAGCAATTCATGTGAGGAAACACACCAAAAATCCCAGAGGTGAAGCTGTTCTGTACTGAGGAATGGGCTAAAATTCAAGTTACTGGAAATGTTTAGTTGCAGTTATTGGTGCACAACGGGGTCACGCCAGATACTGAAAGCAAAGGTTCACATACTTTAGGTCATATTTATGAAGCTATATAGAAAATTCTGAAGGTTCACAAACTTTCAAGCGCCACTGTATACTAAATGACTGCTATAGTTTAAGAAGGTATAACCTCACAATCTGTTTGTTCTTTGTAATATTGATCTCAGGTGAAAATATGTAATATTTTAATAAAAGTCAGGCATCTGAAGACATAAAAGTTTTATTTCCTCAGTTCAATCTGAGAATTTTAAAAAGGTCAAAATGTCCTTTTCATCCATTCTTGTGTTGTGCCTCTTGATGTGCCTGGTGCTAGTGAGCAAATGCTCGCAAGTTCAAATCCCAAAACAGCCAGAGAACCACCACTGGGCCTCTGAACACTGTCCTCTCAAATGTCTGCTAAATAAATAAATAATTTGAACGTAATGATTAACAATAAAACAGCATAAAGAAATGTGAAGACCAAGAAGTGAACAATGAGAAGCTCACACTTCTCTTTCCTTCCTTTAAAAACAGCTGTCCAGCAACTAAAATAACTCTCATTGGTGGCTCAGACCTATTGTTGGAACATGACAAATAGCTTCACTGTAGCCAAGCCAAGCCTAATAAACATTTTTAAAAGAGACTGCTTTATCAAAGGTTTGAATGAGCAGAATGGTTCATTGATTTGGTGCACACAGCACTGAATGTATACTTTCTCCCTCTCTCACTGCAGACAAGGCTATTGTTGTGCTATGTTCTGACACTTATTCTATGACAGGTGTTCTGTTTAGTCTGACCCTCCTCTGGATGTTTTGACAACAGTCTCAACAACTCTTTAGCACTCATCAAAAAAAAAAAAGAGGTTTACAATCAAGTGATTAATTAAGGATTTTTGGGCAGCTCTTTTCCTGGCCATCACTCTGCTGGCAGGCTACATTAAATGGATTTTATGCAAGGAAAAATTGAGAAGCATTGTCACATTTTGTTGTTATGAGCAGTAAACACAACAATATACCTGTTTACCACATTAAATAACAAGCTCAATATTGCCAGATTATACTGCTCATCCCTGCTAATAGTTAATAACTGTTAATAACCCATTTTACAGTTTTACAAAAAAAAAATTAAAATAAATAATAATAATAATAATAATAATAATAATAATAATAATAACAATAATAATAATAATAATAATAATAATAATTTAAAATACTACTACTACTACTACTACTACTAATAATAATAATAATAATAATAATAATAATAATAGGTATGCTTGTCACCCAAAGCAATTTTTTTGTCCCAAGCACATGAACCTCTTGAAGTTTCTACAAGCCTAGTGTTGCAAAGGTTTGTGGAAGCAAAGCAGGCTAATTCTCAGATCTCACCTCTGTGTATAGGCCTATGACACTAATGAGAATATACAATTCATGGACTCCAAAGCTCTAAGACTTTTGCCCTAATACAAGATTTTTGTATTGCATGATCAACCATTATGCAGCCAGTGCATGGGCCTCCAACCCAGGAGGCACTAAGAATGTGCTAATAATTCTTAACTGTGTTAACATGGATAACGTCACTATCCCACAGTTATTGTGTCATTTAACCACTGTTCCTTCTGCCTTTTAGAAGTAGACAGTGAAAGCCAAACAAATCTGCTTCATGATTACAATTGTCTGATTTTGTAGATCGGCTGGTAAACGATCATAACTATTTTAGCAAAAGCTAATGGTTTGCTACTTTTAATGGAGCTATTTATTCATGTTTCTTGTCTCTTTGGTATTATAGCATTAAGCAGATATAGACAGTACTACTGGCCATAAGAGGGCTCCCAGGTTATTGACTGTTTTTGAAATATTAAGGGTGAGGGGGTATGCATATGCAAATACTTTAGTTGTAATGCTTGCACAAGGTCCTATTGTTCCTCCATTCCATATTAATATTTTAAAGATAGTAATTAAAATGACCTGTTTTATTTATTTATTTATTTATTTATTTATTTATTTTTTAATAAACAGTGCAAAGATAGGTAAAGATGGTATTTCTATGTTGTCTCCCTTCAACATCATATGACAGTGATAAATTACCTCATAAAACGGTCTGATGTTTTATTCCCGTTGGGCTCACAGAGCTGGTAAAGCTATATAAATATTACTTACAAAATTGCAGTTTTGGCCACTGTGTTGCAATGCCCTGCTGGGAGGCACCACTATGCTTAGAGCACTTTTGGAGAACCAAAACATACAGTTGCATCTAAAAAAATGCGAATATTGTGGGAAAGTTTTTTTTTTCTTTCTGTAATTTAATTCAAAAAGTGGAACTTT
Organism: Ictalurus furcatus; assembly: GCF_023375685.1. Taxonomy (NCBI): domain Eukaryota; kingdom Metazoa; phylum Chordata; class Actinopteri; order Siluriformes; family Ictaluridae; genus Ictalurus; species Ictalurus furcatus. Next base: position 5,271,627 of record NC_071261.1, on the reverse strand, counting down.
CATATATTCTAGATTCATTACAAATAAAATGAAATATTTCAAGCCTTTTTTTTTGTTTTAATGATGATAATTACAGCTCATATAAATCAAAAATCCAGTATCTCAAAATATTAGAATAAAGAATTTATAATACAGAAATATCGACCTTCTGAAAAGTATGTTCATTTATGCACTCAATACTTGGTCGGGGCTCCTTTTCACAAAATACTGCATCGATGCAGCGTGGCATGGAGGCAATCAGCCTGTGGCACTGCTGAGGTGTTCTGGAAGCCCAGGTTGCTTTGACAGTGGACTTCAGCTCGCCTGTATTGTTGGGTCTGGTGTCTCTCATTTTCCTCTTGACAATACCGGGTTAGATGAGTCGGCTGGACAATCAAGCACAGTAATACCACAGTCAGAAACCAGTTACTAGAAGTTTTGGCACTGTGGGCAGGTGCAGAGTCCTGCTGGAAAAGGAAATCAGCATCTCCATAAAGCTCGTCAGCAGATGGAAGCATGAAGTGATCTAAAATCTCCTGGTAGACGCTGCATCGACTCTCGACTTGAGAAAACACACTGGACCAACACCAGCAGATGACACGACACCTCAAATCATCACTGACTGTGGAAATTTCACACTGGACTTCAAGCAGCTTGGATTCTGTTCCTCTCCATTCTTCCTCCAGACTCTGGAACCTTGATTTCCAAATGAAATGCAAAATTTACTTCCATCTTCCCCATGATTGTGGTTGTGTACTGAACCAGACTGAGAGATTAAAGCCTCATGAAACCTTTGCAGGTATTTTGAGTTAATTATCTGATTAGAGTCTTCTTAGGTCGATATTTCTGTATTATAAATTCTTTATTCTAATATTCTGAGATACCGGATTTTTGATTTCCATGAACTGTAAGCCGTAATCATCGAGATTCAAACAAAAAAAGGTTGAAATATTTCACTTCATGTGTAATGAATCTAGAACATATGAAAATTCCACTTTTTGAATTAAATTACTATATTCCAATTTTTTGAGGTGCACCTGTACATGGCTACTGTCCATCAAAGTGCATTTGACTGAACATTAAGAAATGCACACGCACTGCTTCTGGAGGGTAATGATTACTCAGTGCAGCTCCAGCAATTCAGTGAGAGGCACACAAAAGTGCAGACCATGAGATTAAGAGAAGACAAGCAATGCTATAATGTCATTCTCCCCTAACGGGAGAACTCAATCCTCACCCCTCTTTTTATTTCCAGCTAAATAACTCCTCACCCCCATTTTGTTGTATATAGACACCTGTGTAGAAACTGACTGAGATCAACAAGGGCTCAGAAAGAGTTAGAGTTGAAAACAGGATGTTGATGAACAGAGATCTGTTAAATTTCTGCTTTTATATTAGCTGCTATTTGATGAATTGTCCATTAAAATGTTCTTGGGTGTGCATAAAAAAAGGATCATGCATTCATTAAGCATCCAGTTATCAAAAATGACATCTTTAATGATATAGGATGCTGTGACTATCATGTGAGTAATACTGGGCATACGACAGTAGAAATGGTTGCAGAAAACAAATGTCTTTCCTGTTTTAATATCTGTATTCTTGATCCTGGTTATCACTGTCTATCACCATAATCTTACAGACAAGCAGGATTTGTAATACGTTACTTGAGGCTTGTCCATCCAAGGTACATGTATAACCCCCAAGTCTATATCACTGGCAAAGTTCGTACACTACAATAATCAGTTACAGTGGCGTTTGACAGAGGAGTGTATAATGCTGTTCCTTCTTCATTGAAAGCTCTCTGGATTGAATGTGTATTGATATTCTGGATTGCAGGTACTGAATTGCATTTTGTCATGTCTTCTTTATAAAGGACATTGTAACCATATGGAATTATGTCTAAAGAAATAAAAGACACATCCATCAATAATCAATGTATTGTTTGCAAATAATCTGTTTAAGTATACATTCAGTCTTAAATATTCTTATTTATATATCCATCCATCCATCCATCCATCCATCTGTCTTCTATACCACTTATTCTACAGGGTCGCGGGGAACCTGGAGCCTATCCCAGGGAGCAGGGGCACAAGGCAGGGTACACACTGGACAGGGTGCCAATCCATCGCAGGGCACAATCACATACACATTCACACAACCATTCATACACTACAGACACTTTGGACATGCCAATCAGCCTACCATGCATGTCTTTGGACTGGGGGAGGAAACTGGAGTACCCGGAGGAAACCCCCGCAGCACGGGGAGAACATGCAAACTCCACACACACACGTGGCAGGAATCAAACCCCCAACCCTTGAAGTGTGAAGCGAACTTACTAACCACTAAGCCTCTTATTTATATATATATTTTTTTATTATTGAAAAGAATAGTCTAGGTGTTTTAAAGTCACCTTTAGAACATGTACTACAGTGTTAAATATCTGGGAACCAGGACCATTTTTAGGCAGGCTCTTTACCCTCATTTACTGTTGTTGGCTTAAAAAGAAGAAGAACTGGTAGTTGCCACATTACTTCACTCCTCATCCTTCATTCACACAAACTGTTTACATTTAGTGCATCGTTTGACTTAACCCACATTATCAACAGCCACTATGCTTCCTGCTGCTCCAAAATACTATCTTTAATTTTAAAAAAAGAATGACATCTGACAGATTATTTGCACTGTGTCACTGTGTAAACTCTACCAAATCTCAAAATTATGATTTTGAGATTCAAGTAAATAAGCTGGTTGCACATCAGCAATCTCCTATTCCCATGTAGTCTGTTGGTTTGGCCCCTGAATATTGAGTATGCAGTGGGAACTCAGAGGTAAATCAACCAACTGAATCCTCTGCTCTACACCTCATGTCCTATGCTGCTTCATGGGCTCTATTGATCAGTATGATCAGTGTGCTTTCCCACACTGATTGGCACCTGTCTATGCCAAGAAAGCGGTTGTGATTGTCCTCATAGTAAATGCTTTGACTGCCCATTCTTCATTTGCAAAACCATTAGCAACAACATTCAGCAGCTGGGCTGAACTTAACCATCAAAATAATATACAATGTTTTCTGCTCTTTATTGTATTAAACTAAAATGCAAAACTGTATTGTTAATACAAGTAATTTCAACTCTTGCACTGCATTACTAAACAATACATATAACATAAAAACAGCACATAAAAGTCTGCAACAGACTCAAGCATTTACATAGTAGGGGGTCCCTTACTGGCCTTTTTTTTTTTTTTTTTTTTTAAATGTGGATCAAGATTATGACTAATAGTTAATAATTTCTATTATGACACATCTGCGTGGTTCCCAAACTGTCTTGGACAGAGAATAATAATCATTCTTGTAGTGTGTGTAGGATAAACAAAACCCCTCTGTGTGTAGTGCATTTTGGATATAGTTTTAGAACTTGGGCACTTAGCTTTTCTAATGATCTACTGTATGAGGAAGGATGCCTGTTTTTCTGACTTGACTTTTGGGGACCGCACTATAAAAACAGCACTGCTTGATTTTGTGTGTGTGTGTGTGTGTGTGTGTGTGTGTGTGTGTGTGTGTGTGTGTTAAGCTTCACTGCTATGAGCTGCAATCAAATAGCAATGCAATAAACTGTGCAGGGCAATTTAATTAATTTCCTGAATTATTCTGGTGATCCTAATTTATTACTTTGTTCAAGTTTTTATTGAGGTTGAAATTTTACAAGTCTTCAGTCTCAAGTTAGAGTCAGTCGAGTTCAAATCTGAGTTCAAGTCTGTCTCCTTGTCTGGCTCACACCCCTCTGCGCATGGGTAATATGACAGGAGAAACTGTGCAGAGCTTTCTGGGAGGGCACATTTTTGTAGTCTGTCTGATTTTTTCTGTATCAGGCAGCTAGGAACGGAAGGCTCTCCATTCCTTCCTGCTATAAAGAACAATTACTCTAAAATGGTAGGTGTATAAGGAAAGTCTGCAGAATCAAGATACAGTAGCTGATTTTCACACAACCAATGATCTTTTCACTAACCATCCATCTGTATGAAAGTTACAGAGCATCCATATCAAATCTTCCAGATTTATGAACAGCGCCTTCCCTCGGGTCATCTTAGTTAAGAGTTCTTAACTGATCTGCATGTTAGACCTGCTGACTGACCTACTCCCACAGTTCCTCTTTTTTTTTTTTTATCTTACTCTGCCTAATTTACCAAGTCACTTTCTATGAGAGAGATTACATTTCACATAAAAAAAAAAAAAATGTATTGTATACCCTGCACTTTAATAGTCTCTGCTGGTGATTATGAGTTGTAACAACATTGTAACCTTACTGTAATATCTATGTTATTCATTGTGCTGTCCTGTTCTGGAATGCTGCACAGTTTTTGTTGTTTAAAGTGCTTGTTGTCAGCATTTAATAGTCATTAAATGTGTAAAGAAAGCTTGACTTAACATTAAAAAAATGTACTCTACCCTTTCCATTAACTGTGAACACTGGCATACACAAGCAGAAGTGGTTGAGTGGTACTGTGTTTCACAGTGCAGTTATTAATTTGTGTCAAAATAATAATCATGACAAACTCGACAAAATTCTATCTATCCATCCATCCATACATCCACCTGGTCTTGGTGATAGGTGAACATACGCTGAAATAAACTTGTTTTGTTTAGTACTTATTTTTATTTATTACTGAGGCCATTATTCATTCACAAACCACTCTATTGCTAAGTTTTTATTGCTAAGCTCAGAAGTTTGGTTTTGCTCCTTAACAGTGACATTGTACTTGACACATCTAATATTAAACTTAAAAAAATAATAATAAAATAAAGTCAAGAAAAGATCTGGTGGCTCTCATGCTGTGTAAGGCAGTTAGCTGACATAGTTTGGGTTCATTTGTCCTCTTCGAGGAAACAATCATTGCAAATCAATACAAACTCGTTTTGACTGATCACCTTTGTCCTATCATGAAGCATTTCTACCCTGACGGGAGGGTCTATCTTATTGTGCAGCTCTTAGTTTTTTGCACAGTGCTTTCCATCACTAACACCAATTGAGAGAATATATTTTATAAGAATAGTGTTCATCGCTCCAGTACAGATCCAGAGATGCGTAGAATCTGTCAATGCGCATTAAAGGTCTTCTGGTGGCTCATGGACATATAGCATTGTACCATGTAGAGTAAGAAAAACAGCATTGAGTAGAAGCTTCTGCAAACCCTACAGAAAAAAAAAAGATTTAAAAACACATGCCACATCTACACTTCCTCCCTCTCTCTATTTACAAGTGTAGATAAGTATTGATCAGAACCCTCTACCCTATCCATCTATCCTACTCTGTGTGCCTGTCTTATATGTTTCAGCTCAAAGAGCCAAGAGCTCTTGGATTGTCAATTCTACCTCCGCTGTGGAAGCAGGATTAATATTTATGAACCACTCAGGTATGATGTAATGTAAACAGGCTATATCTCTGTGCAGACACACTATTTTTGACCCATGCTGAGCAAATGACAAATTAAAGCCTAACTTTGCAATTTGCAACCCCTATGTCAAATATGAACTGAAGAAAAAGAAACAGGAATTGTTATGGTTAGTCACCCAGTCATTTTTGGTAATGCTACATTCTTCAGCTTCCTTTCTTTGGCGACTGACACTTTGTTTCACATTGGTATCTCTTCCTATCTTGGTTTCCTAAATAATACCAACTCAAATTGGTATATGATGTGGATTGAGTCCATGCCATCTGATCGACATGTTAATAGTATTTCTTCTAAAAAGTGCACAGATAATTGATATACATTACGTGCTATTCCACACCTACTGTGCAAACCGAAATATCTTTCTCTCAGAACAGCACTATTATTCTGACATAGTGCATATATTTGTCATCTCATCTAAATACTGTGTTAAATTGCTGCACAGTACAAGTGCAGACTGCATGTAGCCTAAGAACTGTGCAATGTTAAACCTAAATAGCAGCCTATACAGAATATTGATAAGTAGGTAAGTTCTGGTAAGGTCTAATACTCCTTACTGTGACTGTTCAAGCTACATGAGAAAATCACAATGAAATTTGACTGTACTCCTTCTGACATTTACTACTTCTGTTTTCTGTTATTCGCTTGTATTTTATTTTATTTTTTCATTTAATTTAAATCTTACTAACAACAGTAAAGGCCAGGCCTTATTTTAAAAATGCTTATGCAAATGTGTGACACAGTGGTGCCAATTACATGCTTCTGGGGATTTATTGTAATTCGATGCATTTATTTATTTATTTATTTTGTTTATTTCCTCGCAGCTACACTTGAGCTATCCTCAGGTGAAAATGGCTTTTAATGGCTTACATCACAGATAAATTAATCGAATTTTGATGCCAGTATCACATGCACAGATACACAAGAGACATGATGCAAATGTCAAGCCCACGATGCAAATGTCAAGCCCAGTTTTCTGTTTAAATAATCTGTGCTATTTCACTCCACATTTTAATGACCATCCCACGCTTCTAGAGTGTAATTTAATCAAATTAAAGAAGTATAGGAGAAAAAAAATGGCTTATTTCAGAAATTCAACGGCTATGTTAAAGCATCATCATTTTTTTTTTTTTAATTGAACCAATACTTAATATGTAGAAGCTCTTCTCCACAAAATCAATGTGGAAAGTTCATTATTATAACCTTCATTATTATGTATCTGGTTTGATGAAACAGAGTTTAGGTAACTGATCCATGTTAATTAATTCCACTGTATAAACATCAGGTCCCTAATGCAGTATTGCATCCTTTATAGAAAGAGCAATACACTGACGGAAAAGAAAAGACAGGTCATACCATCAGCATTATTTAATTGACAAAAGCACATATGCAGTGCTGTGAGTACAGTTGGAAAAGGATGCAGGCATATACTGTATAGCTCTTACATGACCCATTTCTTGGCGGAAACAAGAAGCAAGCATGAAGAATCTGCTCTCTGAAGTGTTTAATCCTAAGGTTCTCCATCAAAGGTATGTCAGTTCAAACCCCATGTGAAGAATCCGTGTTAAGCGCATTTACAGATGAAAGCATTTTACTTAATAAAAAACAACAGAGGATTTTCACAGAAACAGAAAGGAAGATATTTATCAGAAAATAAGAAAGGAAGCATATATGGTACCTTATTATATAAACTATTGCTATATTATATACATTAACTGACCAATATCAGTAGGGTAACACTTTCCATAATATATGCTTTCCTTTATATGAGCCAAATGAATCTTCAGTGGAAAAGCTAAACCATTAGATTTTCATTTCCATTAGATGACAACAAATTAATTAGGGGCTTGAAACTGTAATCAATCAAATAGCAGGAGTGGATCTTATAGCAGTTGCATGTTGTGTGCTGCTTCTACAAACTCATCACGCACAACCTCAAACCACATCATTCAGGTTGCTGAAAAAGTACAGTTATTTCAGACTGTGAGACCATGTTAACTGAGAAGGAAAGGGAAGTCCATCTCTTTATTCAGGTAGGCAAAGACCTCTACGTATGCACAGTGAATTACCGCGGTATTGGCTGTGGCAGCCTCTTCTTTGTTTCAAACACTGAAACCTCACAGATTTACACTAAGTGACGTTTGGGGAAAGAGCATCAAAATAATCAAAGGCAACTATGCCCCCTGGTGCTACAAGCTATATGCAGAGTATAATATTTAAAATAGTAGTGAAACTTTCATATATACTGTATATATATACACATATATAATTGTAGTGAAACTGTTATATATACTGTATATATACACACATGCACACACAGATCAGTCATAGCATTAAACCACCAACAGCTGAAGTGAATAACATTAAGTGATTATTTCATTACAATGGCACCTGTCAAGGGGTGGGATTTATTAGGCAGCTAGTGAACAGTCAGTTAGTTCTTGAAGTTGACGTGTTGGAAGCAGGAAAAATGGGCAAATGTAAAGATTTGAGCAACTTTGACAAAGCGCAAACTGTGATGGCTAGACAACTGAGTCACAGCATCTCCAAAACAGCAGGTTTTGTGGGGTGTTTCTGGTATGCAGTGGTTAGTACCTAACAAAAGTTTTCCAAGGAAAGCCAACTGGAGAATCAGCGACGGGGTCATGGGTGTCCAAGGCTCATTGACGCATGGAGGGTGAAGACTAGCCTGTCTGGTCTGATCCTACAGAGGAGGTCCTGTAGCAAACACTGCTGAAAAAGTTCATGCTGGCTATGATAGAAAGGCGTCAGAACACACAGTGCATCGTAGCTTATTGCGTATGGGGCTGCATAGCCGCAGACCAGTCAGAGTGCCCATGGTGACCCCTGTCCACTGCCAAAAGCACATACAATGGGCATGTGACCATCAGAACTGGAAAATGGAGCAATGGAAGAAGGTGGCCTGGTCTGATAAATCATGTTTTCTTTTACATCATGTGGATGGCCGGGTGTGTGTGTGTCGCTTACAAGATGACAAGATGGCACCAGGCTGCACTATGGGAAGAAGGAAGGCTGGTGGAGGAAGTGTGATGCACTGGGCAATGTTCTTCTGGAAATCTTTGTGTCCTGACATTCATCATGGATGTTACTTTGTCACATACCACCTACCTAAACATTGTTGTGGGCCAAGTACACCCCTTCATGGCAACAGTATTCCCTAATGGGAGTGGCCTCTTTCAGAAGGATAATGCGCCCTGCAAAAAGTGTTCAGGAATGGTTTGAGGAACATCACAAAGAGCTCAAGGTGTTGACTTGGCCTCTAAATTCCCCAGATCTCAATACAATCGGGGACCTCTGGGATGTGCTGGACAAACAAGTCTGATCCATGAGGCCCCACTTTTGCAACTTACAGGACTTAAAGGATTTACTGCTAATGTCTTGGTGCCAGAAAAGATCCTGCTTAGTAATGAGGAACCCCCATGTACCTACATACACACACACACACACACACAAACACACACACACACTTGTCTTACTGTCCTTGCGAGGACCTTTTTTGTTTTTTTTGGGGGGGGGGGCGGGGGGGAGAGGAGCAGTTTTCCTTTTGGAGACCATATTTCTATCCCTGTAGGGACATTTGGTCAATAAATAAATCTCGTGGTAACCAGCCAATTCTTAAAGAAGCCTTGGACAATTTTCTTCATTTTTAACTGTTTTTTTTTAAAAAAAAAAACTTGCTCAAAGCTGCAATTTCTACTAACTACGCTGCTGGAACTTTATCTCATGGCATATGTCCACCCAGGGGACATGATCAGGTCAAACTACAGCTACACATAAATGGCTTTTATGGATCAAAAAGCATTGTAGGTGCTCATCCTGTGTAGTCAGGATAAATAATAAATACATAAATACATATTAAAGATAGATAGACTATTATATTGAATATATTATAATTGGTTGATATTTGTATACTACAGCCTTCGCCCACTATTAGTTGAAATACATAGCAAAAAGCTGGCCAAGCAGGGACCAGACCGTTCCTTTTTTGTTCATGGTGACCTTGTAATTAATCACAGTGTAGCTGGAGATTATTGTTTTGCATCCAAAATGTCACTGATACTTTGAGGGACCAAAATTAATTCAGTCGAGATCCGGCCATGGCACTCACGTTGTAAGCACAAATCTAGCCATGGGCACTCTCAAAAATGATGCTAATAAAATATGAAATACAAGAGCAATATTTTTCTCTCTGGTTGTTGACATGGGGTCATGATTTGATTTTATGGGGTTTATGGAGTAAATTCTAGTACTCTCTTCAAAACACAGCATTCTGGGATGTGCATTACAAACAAACTAAAAAGTCTCCATTTCTGGTTCAGTCCTGAGCTCGGATTACTGTCTGTGTGGAGATATAATCCTGCCGTGTCTGAGTATGTATCATACAGGTTCTCTGATTTCTTCCACTTACAAAAAGCTTGGTGTGAATGAGTGTATGTGTGTATGGTGCCCTACATGGACTGGCGTCCCATCCAATGTTCCCAGGACAGACTGCAGGTCCATACCAACACTGGCCAAGATAAAGCACTTAAAATGTATAATAATAACAATAATAATAATAATAATAATAATAATAATAATAATAAAAACTTCACTGAAGCTTTGCATTCGAAGCATGTCTTTCTTCACTCATGTATACATACAGTGCCCTCCACTAATATTGGCACCCTTGGTAAATATGAGCAAAGAAAGCTGTGAAAAAATGTCTTTATTGTTTAACCTTTTCATCTTTTGTTTAAAAAATTCACAAAAATACTCTGCTCTCATGGATATCAAACAATTGTAAACAAAACACAGGTTCATATATATATTATATATATATATATATATATATATATATATATATATATATATATATATATATATATATATATATATATATATATATATTTTATATATATATATATATATATATATATATATATATATATATATATATATATATATATATATATATATATCTTAGGTGTGTATGCATCAGAGCACAGTGCAATTCATTCATTCACATTGGACTTTTGATAATACCAAGGATATCAAAGTCTACTAAAGGAGGTAGAGCTTTTTCACACTTAGCTCCTAAACTCTGGAATAGCCTTCTTGATAATGTTCGGGTTTCAGACACACTCTCTCAGTTTAAATCCAGATTAAAAACACATTTCTCTAGCCTGGCATTCACATAACCCATCCCATAACCTTGTACTCCAGTCATGTCTGATAAAACGATAACAAACGCACACAGTCATCTCTGAAATGCAATGAACAGTAGCTACGCTAATCCGTCTTCGTTTGTTTCCTCTTCCAATCAGTGAATGTGCCAGCTTCAGCTCAGAACCAGCCTCTACAAAGATTCCAGATGACACCAACACCTGCAAAGACTGGATGATACCAACATCTAATCATCACAATAACAAGCTCTATGTGTTCATGGCATTGGACTGCAATTGATGCGGGCAGATCTGGTGCAGTGTCTTGGTATTGCGGTTGCGGTGACGGTTTTGGGACCACAATTGCACAAACAGACTTTGCGCTCAGGTTTCCATCGGTAGATAGTTCATGATTTCAGCGGAATAGACTTCATGTTGAGACCGTGGTGAATTTCCTGATTACACAGATGCACGCTTTGTTTTATCATATAACACACAGTTATAGAAGGGATTTATTTATAATCATACTATTCAGTAACCAAGATGAGGACGGGTTCCCTCAAGGTTTCTTCCTCAAATCATCTCAGGGAGTTTTTCCTCACCACCATCCCCTCTGGCTTGCTCATTATTGATACATTTTCAATTTAAAATTTAGATCTGAAATTGATATATTTCTGTAAAGCTGCATTGTGACCATGTCCATTGTGAAATGTGCCACACAAATAAAACTGAATTAAATTTAATTAATTAATTAATTAATTCATTCATTCATTCATTCATTCACTCAGTAAACACTTTATCCTGGTCAGGGTCGAGGTGGCTCCAGAGCCAATGCCATCAAGGCGTGAATACACCTTTGATGGGATGCTAGTCCATCTGAAGGCACCATCTACACACACAAATTCACACCTAGAGTACATTATAGAATTTATAGTAGCCAATCCACCTAGTTGCATGTTTTGGGAGGTGAGAGGAAAGTGGTGTAATGAGAGGAATGGGCGGCTCTGACTCAGGTGGTAGAGCGGGTTGTCCACTAATCGTAGGGTTGGCGGTTCGATTCCTGGTCCATGTGACTCCACATGCCGAAGTGTCCTTGGGCAAGACACTGAACCCAAGTTGCTCCTGATGGCAAGTTAGTGCCTTGTATGGCAGCTCTGCTACCCTTGGTGTGTGTGTGTGAATGGGTGAATGGGACACAATGTAAAGTGCTCTGGATAAAAGTGCTATATAAGTGCGCCATTTACCATTTACCATTTAGGAATCTGGCACAGACAAGTGGAAAACATGCAAAGCAACTGAAAAGAAATAAACCAAATACAGTTTTCTGTATAAAATGCTAACAATCATTCGAAAGTTCACTTTTTCAAAATGCTTCACAAAGTTGCTCAGTGCTCAGTGAAATGTTTTGACACAGAATGCATTCCTAATGATACAATTTTCATTCATTCAACGGCAAAATAAAAAAAAGAAGATTTTTTATGTCTTTCCAGTTTGCAAATACAATGTTTTAGGAAATGAAAAGGTGTTTGGATGTCATATTTATAGGAATTTAGTTAAATTACCCACAATACCATCTGAACTAATGTACAATAAAAACAATACAAATGATAGAGAGAAGGGGGAAAGGGCCGCAGTGAGTCAGAGAGGTACCAACAGCAACATATGTGCAGTAATATCACCCCATAAATCCTGAATCAGGACCTCATTTCAGAAATGGGTAAGAAAAAGTGCAAACATTTGCATGGCACAAAAAGGCATGCAGTTATGTAGTCACATACTGATTTACATCCAATAAATATGGAGTCACTTTTTCTTAAATATAATTTACTATTAGCTAGACATGTAGAAAAGGTAGAACGATTATAATCTTTTTTTTTTTTTTGTAACGGCAGTATTATTTTATTTGTAACTGCCATTTTCTTGCTGTATATATTTTATACAGTCAGGATGTGCCATTCTGTTTGTAATGCCAACCAGAAAAATCCAACCAAGGGACAGTCAACATTAGTATAGTACAAATTACACTATAGGAAAAAATATACAATGCTACAGCATCAATACATGCTGTACTTATATATATATATATATATATATATATATATATATATATATATATATATATAAATAATGCACCTACTGTAACGTCACAAGTTGTTAGAGGCTTTTTGTGCTTTTTGTTTGAAATGTGTTTGTACGGACGCTGTGTGTTGTAAAGTTAAATTTAATAGTGCTTGTTTGGATAATGCTTGTTAAGAGTTGAAAACTTTAATATGGCTACTGTTTCTGTAACATATGAGCTGATGAATGTATACGTATATGGCTAGAGGATACACATAGTCTTGATAAATGAGTGCTAGACTGTACATTTAGTGTTATTTATTTCCCTGCCAGCTAACAGTGATTCTAACTAGCTATTGCTAATTGCTTGCCGAAAGTATGTGGTACAGTCCATGGACTTATATGGATGGCCATAAAATTTGCTCAGTGAAGCAGTCGAATGGGGGCTGCTTATGAGATAGGCCATCTCGGTGTGCTATTCCTGCAGCCACCCACGCAATTAACAAAGCAAATTTCACAGCTCTCACTGCAATTTATCACCAACCATGCTCCCTTCACACATCAGCACAACTCCTACAGAATTGGCATCTAATGGGATAGCTGTTAAAATTGCATTAATCTCCTACTTTAAAAGAACTTTCTGCTTTATCGATGTTGGGTATTAGGACACCAGTGAGTACTGTCTGTAGGAGGCATATGGCAACCCTTTCCTATTTTAATAAAAGGGAAGGAGAGGCAAATGAAAGCTGAGATGGAGAGCTAAGTCACAAATGAGAAGGGCCAGAAGGTGCCAAGGGAGATACACTCATGCGGATTTATACACCAGCTGCACCTCACACACCAGCCCTTCAGTGCACTCTGGAGATATGATACAAAACCTACTCTTCAAGCAAAGGGATTGACAGTCTTGGATAGTCTTCAGGGGTTAAAAAAAAAAAAAAAAAAAAATTACTCTGGAGAAGCTTGTGAAATATTTTGACAAGGTAACATTGCCCACAAAGCTGTTGCTATGTCCATGATAGAGGAAACGCAAGGCAAGTACATGCATGTGCTCTCAAACAGAAAATAAAGGAAGGATGGCACATCTGTGGCACAAATGATCAGTCTCACTTACTGTAAAGTTATAGGTGGTCAGTAGTGATCTCAGTATGATACCAATAGGGAACAGCAGCAGCCAATACCCTGGAGCTGACACACAGCATTTTCTCATAAACCTGAAGTTATCTTCTCTTTCTGTGTCTGACACTGGGGTTGGCCATTGCTCACATCCCTTGAAAAGCAAGTGCCCTTGACTGTTGGGGTGAAGCTACATCTGTGTGAGGTGATGAGGCAGGTGGTGGGTCATTCAGTCATAGGTACCAACACTGCACACACACTGTTTCAGCAAAGATAGCAATTGGACACTCATGTAGCGCAACTGCCCTGTAGGCAAAGAGGGAATTGTTTGGTACCATTTTTATTGTTACATGTTTGTTTTTTTTTCCTGCTCAGTCAGCTCATTCACATTCAGGTTGTCTCAGCACCATAACTCTAAGCTCTATAGATTCTGTTTCTGATTAGACCTAACAAAATCAGCAGGCCATGCCAAATAAGAGACATAGGGGAGAGGCAGACCTGAGAGACCCTCTCCACCTCCACCACCCTTTCTCTCTATTACACTGTTTCCCTGGCAACCATGCCAGCAGGAAAAGAGAGGTTGCAGGGGTCACAAACGAGAAGCATCTGACATGAAGGGAATAAAAGCAAACTACTTATGCAAGTCCAGACATAGCCAAGTGCTTTTTGTCTCAAAATCTGGCTCTTCACAGCTCACCCTGTATTCTGTGCTAGTTTTCTCCCTAATGGCGAACTCAATTTATTCATTCTAGATTCATCTCTGTTTTCACTCTGACTCAAAAGAAACTGACAAAGATGCATGAGGGTATTCTCTTATTATGATTATTATGATTAATATGATTGTTCTGATGATGATGATTATTATTATTCAAAAACTTTCCAATTACAGATAGTATATATAATCAGATATATAAATCGCAGATAAATAATCAGAGTAATTGGATTAATAATCACAGGAATTATTTATCTGTAAATGTTGAAACAGTGACGATACATGCCAAAGATTATTGTAAATCAGTGCATGCTGTTTGTTCCATTTTTGAAAGAGTGTGTGATATGTTAACTGGCATTAGACTTTGCCTGGCAGTAAAAGTGGAGCAGTGACACAGGCTTGGTTGCATTTCAAATTATGTAGCTTTGGGCCACTTCTGCAGGAACTAACTGAAAAAAAAAAAAAGCAAAAGAAATCTACATTTGAAGCCTAAGAAAATATTGAGACGATTATGTGACTAATGCAGAGTTCAGTGTGGGTAGTGTTTATATGGGTAGTATTTACTTTGTAGTTACCTATCCTGCCCTACCACTCTTTATGGTGTCCTACACATCTTTATCTGGTTCTTTATGTTCAGTGTCTTATGTCCTTCCATTCTACTATACATTACGCCAATCAGGACCACCGCCTTATTTTGAACATGGCTCAACTATCGTCACATGACTCAAATTGTAGCTAGTAACATCACTACTTGTAGATTAGCTACTACCTAAGACTGCTGGAAGAGGTCATTATCCGAACACTTTAAGGAAAGGAATTATGACCAGATGAATGCAGTTGTAAAGTTCCTTGTCTAGTGACAAAACAATTAATAAATAATAATATGAATAATAAAAAAAAAAAAACTCACTGTAGCGTGACCTGTCCTGATTCAGGCTCTTCACAATGGATTTTTAAAAGATATGAATAAAGTAACTCCTATCTCCTGTTTATACTGTTTCATTCTCTGGCTCTTCAGCAGTTCAGCATAAACTTATATTACATTAATGTGATTTCAAACATGTTGACCTTTGAGTTATGCTATGTGAATTTTATTAATATTTTATTAATATCCATTTTAGTGGTATAAAACAAATGGTATAAGGACAAGGTGCGTGGCTGTGCACTGACAGAAGGCTTGCATGATCCAAAATGTTCACCTGAATATGTGATTCCACTCGATTTTAGCAAGGTCAAAATATATTTCACATATTCATTTGATCACTTGTTATGACTTTATACTTACACAGGCTCTATCAGGAATACAAAGCTTACAGCAATGGTTAGAGCCATTCCTTGTTTTACTCAGTTTGAATGGTGAATTTAGTTTGTTGATGCTGTTAATTTAAAAGAATTTAAAGAATAGCTAACAAGCATTAGTCATTCATAAGTTCATGCTTTCAAAACTCTTCATACATTTCTCTGCACAAAAACACAGCTTAGCATATTGGTTCATTTCATGACCAAGAAGCACTACATGTAACAAAACACCACAAATATGTCTCAAAATTAACCCTTTTAAAATAGATCAAAACAACCAACACCACTCTCTTCTAACAAGAACACTTTGTCAATCAGAGCACAGTGACAAAAACAAAACTAGTGACAATTGGTAACACCTGGCATTCTCTGTACTATGTCATATGCATTGATTTTACATAATAATAATTTAATAATACATTTTCTTTATTTGAGATAGTGTTGTAATTATTGATTTCAGCTTGCGTGGTAATAATAATAAAAAAAAAATCATTAACACAAACTCTACATCTCTTCCACCTAATTCAAAAGATGAGGAAATGTGACTACAACTTTAAATTGACTAAAATTCAGTGAAAAATTTAAACAAGGATTTTGAAGACTGTGTTCATGTAAACTTGGTCCACATACAGTAGAGTGCTTTTGTGCTAACTGTGTGAAGAGTTTGAAAAAGTGCTCTAAAAAAAAACTCTGTGTCTTGTTAAATTCACAGTGAAATGTTTGGTATTTCAAGTATTAAGCTTAAATTATCAAGAACTATCAATGGCCCCTCTGTTATTATGGCTGTGGAACTCTATCCTGCAGAGAACCACTCTTAAAAATAAATAAATAAAATAAAATAAAATAAACTGTCTCAAAGTATTTGCTAGGTTGACTGTAAAATCTTGTTACTGCAACACTTTTGCTTAGCTCTGAACAAATCTGCTTCCTAGAGAATATGTCACTAGTGTTTTAACATCATTAGCTTAGCAAAATTCTGCCGTAATCATAAATACAGAATTCTCTGGTCTTCATGTATTTTGATATGCATGAGTTAAACTGCTTTGTCTGTCTCTCAAATACCCTTTTCCTTTTGTTCCCCCAAAATGGGCAGAATGAGTCTTTCATTTAAACCATAAATGATCTGAGTGAGCAGCTGGGAGTGAGAGCAGTTGCAGGCTTTGAGCTGTTCAGTGTGCTGGAGTCTGCCCAAAAAATAGCCTATTAGAACACAAGTCGCTTGACAGTTCCATCCGCCTCCTCATAACAGGCTTGTCCAGTGTCCCAGAAAAAAAGCTCATTGTGTATCCTCACTAGGCTCGCCTGCTCCAATATAACAAGAACTTGCAGTTTCTTCTATTGCAATACTACTATTTAAATTTTATTGAAATATTAGCACAATAAACATTTATGTGATGTGTGAAATGTTGACATTTGAATAGTTTAAAAATATTAACTAAAAGGCATAACTGCAAAATAAATAGACTTTGTCCTACAAAAATATATAGACATTTAATTACAAAGCAGAATGGGTGGAGAATGTGAAGAACTCACTGTTGAAACATCAACATGTCTTAGTCATGAGCCTCTTTTATTTTAAATCCCACTATAATAAAACAGCTAGACAAATTTTCATCAAACTGCACTCCTTATCAATGGACCCTGGTCTTCTATTATCATGAGGGGGAGAATCTAATTTTAACAAAGCACCAGACATTATTTTGACCTGACCATTAGCTAACTGGAATTGACTGCTTGTTCATTTCACAAATTGAATTTATCTGATTGGCCTATTGCTGCAGGTGGAACAGGCATGGAGAAATGCATTGTGGGAGTTTGGTAATCTGGCTTTGACTTCTGGGCTTTCTCAGTGGGAAATCAATGGTTTTTGTTTAATCAGTGGGCAAATCCAATCAGTGCCACTGCTATAATTACTACCACTGCCCATAAGTAATTTTAAAAAATCATTTTTATCAATATATAATCTAAATTAATTAATACAGGCTCTATTAATTGTTTCTGAACTATACAATATTTACACAAGGTGTCACCACTTGCATGTTTGACACTGATACAGACATGATATGTGGTAATGCAATCTCAGTCTGTGCAGTCATATTGCAATTCACATGTCCTTTATATCAATCCAATTTGGCATTAGTAATAAATTCAGGCAGGCAGGAATTAATCTCAGTTGGAATTTAATTCTCAGATCATGGGTGTCATGTTTGGTGAGATTTCTGACATTTACCCTTCAAATAAGTGTAGAAAAGAGCACAGATTTGACCATAGATTGATGTATGAACAAATCTACATCTGATTCATGAAATCTTCATACAACATAAAAATAGGCAGTGATTTAAATGATGAATTAATCATCTTCAGCTGCATGGATGCAAGCTCCCACGAACTTATTTAAATGTCACATGCACATAACACATCCCAAATTATCCTCATATACAGTCGCCTTCATTTCATTTACATTAAGTGGGCCCTGGCCCTAATTTATGGAGGTGTTGCTATATTCAGGAAATAAAAGGGAAGCATTCAGCAAGACTATCAAGATCCAAGGAACGTTCAAGGGAACTGGGAAATGTTAATTTCACTGAAGCTAAGTCTGAGGTTGCTGCCAATAAAAAGTGTGCTCTGTTTTTATAAACTGCTTAAAGCCGAAATCAGGTAGAAAACGAAACCTTTTTATGACCTCACCTACAGGTAGTTATTTTACTGTATGTGAACTCTTTTTATTGTGTTTACAGGTTTTATTAATTGTATAACTGAAATAGGTCATATTTAACTAAAATCAGACTTAAAGATTTAGTTTATAAATATTGGTGAGCCATGTTTCCATTCTGAGCAAATAAACACATCCTTAGATCATTAATTAATTAATTAATCAAACACTGGAAAGCAGACACTGAAAAGCAGCCAAAACGACTGTGAAGGCAATCATTAATCAATCATTTTCCTGGTTGTAATTCATGTCATTTCTGTGACATGATAGAATTAAGCTGAATGACAATTCTGTAAGAAGTAAGATCGGCTATCTGTTATTTTCTGAATGTGCAATCAATAAACTTGGTTTTCATTCATAGTCTTGCAGACGTATACTAAATTCTGTCAAAGAAATGAAAATCTCTGTATCGTTAACCAGTTCTCTATTCTACCATTTTAAAATACTGCCATAAACATTGCTGTTTCGAGCATGTGGGTCAGTTCAGGAGCACAAGCTGGTCAGACTGGAATAGAACACTAAGCACTCGTAGACTAAAAGTCTATTCATCTTCTAACACATGGATTATCACCTGAATTTGACAAGGGCATTATATCAAAAGGAATAATTTCCCAATTACTGGCAGTGTGCATATGGAGAATTTCAGGTTATTTTTATGCTTTAAATTCACCTCTGCAGTAATTGGAAAGGTTAGAACGATTGCCCATAAATAGAACTTGCCATATTATGGATACAGCTCCTCCACTTTCAGACAGATGGACTATTCGGAGAAAACAGTTGTTTCACCCTTTAATTAGACATTAATTAACACACGCTAAGACTCTCATAGACTTGAATAAACGTTAAAATATTAAAGCACTACACCTCTGGCCAGAAATAACCAAATGATGCACGCTTTCTTTCATTTCCACTGATCTGCCATCTCTTTGTTTAAAGCAACAAATCTGATGTAGCTTAGGGCCTCCGGACTTAACCTTTATACAACCACTTCTCAGGAGCTGCCACAAGGGACCAATGCCTATCAAACTCACTTGTAGCTTGGCACTTAAAGCCTGACAAATGCATGGGATGTGTTGAAGAAAAAAAAATCCTATACCTTATTTTGAGGATATAACAGTGCTGGCATTATGGTTGGATGGCTTGCACAATGGAAATGGGTGAAGGCATCACCAGCACACATCTCTGAACGGTAATTAAGGGATATTTGTAACAGAGCTTAAATCCCTCCTATGGGATCTCAGCAGCGTCCCACATTTGGATTATCCAGACTAATTGTTTCACCTACAAAGCTTACTCTCAAGCCATCTCTCAGCCTACATAATTTAAAACACTCTCTTTTGATTTGAAAAGATCTATATGAGAAGTTTGCCTTCAAATGAAGTATGAGCTCTTGTACAACAGCCTAGAATTCATTACTAATTAGGAAGCATCCACATAAGCACATTTTATTACAAAGACGTGTACTATAGTGTATAAGTGTCCACGCTAACATTTATTTCAGATGCACTTAAATATTTTGTGGACGTCAGCAAGTTTTCTAGTGTGACTGCTTGACATTTGACTTTGACATGACTGATTGATAGGCGCCTGTAGCCCTTCTGTAAATGCCAAAACAGCACTACCCTGCCAGTTATTACAGCTTGTCACTTGGTTCATCAGATATGGCAGGAGCTATCCTTGGGACTGCTTGTTCTCCTGCTGTCCTCTCTCCTGTTTTTCTCTCTCCCTTATTTGGCTGAATACATAATTCAGTACCTCACCATCCCAATTCGAAAGGGTCAAGAATAATCTGGGCTATTGTCTGAATGCCTGTAAATCTCTTTTGATTTATTTTCTTCCTCCATTTCTACAGCATTACAGAGCAATCAATTTGCCCTGTTGATCCGCACCCCGATCAAATGCCAGCCGATAAGACAAATGTTCTTTGTCACTGAGTAGTATATAACAGGGATTTCTTGCCCTCAGTCCTTGAGGATTTTCTTTGCCCAACAGTGTTTTTCAAAGCCATGGGCAGTTTGGAATTAACTTATCAACCATCGCTCTTGCTTTGTTTTCCTTGCTATCTTACACACACACACACACACACACACACACACACACACACACACACACACACACACACACAGAGAGCACAAAGTAATGCTATTACTTGTTACACACACTGTGACAATGTTTTATGAGTCAGTCTTATGACTCTATTGAAGCCAAATGCAGATGTCTTGAACAGGGTCCCATAGTCTGTATTTTAAGTCCATAATCCCACAACAGAAGAGGCAGTGTCTACTTACTAAGCCTAATTAACAAATCTTGTTAATGCACACCATTATGGTGAAGCTCAGCTGCAGTGATATTTTGTTCTCCAACTGCTTTATTCTAGTATAAAGAGTGATGCTAAACTGGCACTGACAATGATGTCCCCACACAAAAATGTCATGTTGTCTAGGTCATCTTGCACATTAACCCCTATCTCTTTATCTATATGCCAAACTTTTTCAGTCTCAGCCAAATAACACAAATATGTATGAATTATTTAGGAATTACATGTTTGTTTTAATCTCCAGCATTTCCCATGTTTTCTTACATACAAATTAAATATTCTGTGTGTGTAGTACTGTAACAAATATTGTGCCTGAGAGACTAAGACAAGGTGGAATAAGGGTGCAGCTAAACATGCATAGAAATGTCACGGGCTCAATCTGTTCAAAACTTGGACAACACTTATCAAACCCTATAACAGAGCAGATCATGGGTGTTTAGCCATGTAAGGCCAACAAAGAAGAAACAGATCATATAATCTGTATCATTTTGTAGTGCACTGGCACCAAACTCCTTACTCTATCCTAACGCCTTTGGGTCTTAAATCAAAGTATCTCCTTGTAACAGTTTACTAAGAATCTAAGAATTAAGGATCATGTTTAAAGAGATTCACAAAAGATACAGTGGAAAACAATGCATAAATACATGCATATGTACAGTCATGTGAAAAAATAAGTACACCCCATGAAAATCTGTCACATGGAAAAAGGATCTGCACATGGATCTGCTAGGAAGTAAGTAAGTAAAAAAAAAAAAAACATTAGAACATAAAAAAAAAACATATTAGTAAGTAAAAAGAACATTAGAGCAAGACTACAGTTTGCCAATAAGTATATAAGCAAAGATGAGGATTTTTGGAATAACGTGCTCTGGACAGACAAATTAAAGATAGAGTTGTTTGGCCACAGTAACAGCAGACATGTTTGGCGCAGACCAAAGACAGCTTTTCAGGAGAAAGACCTCATACCAACTGTGAAGGACGGTGGAGGGATTGTTATGGTTTGGGGTTGCTTCACTGTCTCAGGGACTGGACAGCTTGAATTCATTGATTCAGCTATGAATTCTGCATCATATCAAAGAGTGCTTGAAGATAATATGAGGCCATCTGTCCAAAAGTTGAAGGTGAACTAAAAATGGACATTTCAACAGGATAATGATCCTAAGCACACTAGCAAAGGAATGGCTCAAAAAAAAAGAAATGGAGGTTTATGGAATGTCCTAGTCAATCCCAGATTTGAATCCCATTGAAATGTTGGGAGGGGGGGTTGAAATGGGCAGAAAACCTGCAAAGTTCCTGCAACTGAAAGAATATTGCATGGAAAAGTGGTCAAAAATTCCAGCAAGCCTGGTGGACAATTATACAAAACGCCTACAAGAAGTTATTTCTGCTAAATGAAGCAATACGATCTTCTGAGGGCAGGGTATACTTACTTTTTCCACAGAAGAATAACACATCTTATGATATTTCAGTTGAATAAATAATTGAAAAAGCTCATTTTCTTTGCAGTTTTGTTCAAGTATATAAACTTTATTAATAGGCACTGTTTCAAAGATGATCAAATATTTGCTTGTCCATATATGTCAAAAAAGCCAACAATTTCCACGGGGTGTACTTATTTTTTCACATGACCATGCAGCAGAAGCTTCAATACTGCACTGATTACCATAAAGGTGCGAGCACAAATCCCACTGCTACCGGAGAGAGACTTGTTATTTATTATGGTTAAAATAATGTGTAAAATAATACTATGTTAAAACAGTGTGTTGGATAAATAAATGTACACTGTTATGCCATTGAAATATGGTTAGCACAGACTCCAGCCACATCTTCCAAATGTAATGAAAGATCTAATAACTACACATAAATAGCCAGTTCTTCCAGAGCTTTCATTTGAGCGATGCTGGTCCTTGTTAGTCCATATCCCTGTTCCAATCAGTGTCATGAGGCTGATCTTGGTTAAATTACATCATATTTGTGACAGGTATAAGCAAAAAAATTATTGTATAACTAAATTACTGTTGTGTACTATGATAAACATTACTTAAATTATTGATTAAAACATTGAATAATACAATTTTATTGTTTTCCTGAATGTTAGCACAGGGTTAAATATGAATTATTCATGTATATTTGAATTCAAGACTTTTTCTAAAGTACTTTAATACCACTTGTGCTTCTGTTGGTTGTGAATGCGACATTTGCTGTTTTAGCAAGAGTGGAGCTTTTCACATTTAATGTCTGTCTGCCGAATTATTGATCTGCATTTGCATAAATTTCAATGTAAGGCTTTTCTATGTGGTGTGCATTAATAGATAGGACTGCTTCTTGGCAGGGGAGAGAGAGAATATTACCTGGGCCTTAGATAACATTTTGGAGCTTTGAATCTATGCCTAAGACTAATGCCACAGGAGAAGGAACATGGTGGAGGGAGGACTGAGCAGTGGAGAGGTGTGATATACCTACAACAAGATTACAGTAGAGCCCCCAAGCTCTTATATTACACTGTATGACAGCATTTAGAGACTGGAGAAGAAACAAGCTCAAATTGCAAAGCTGCTAGTGTTTTATATGGAACAAGACGTTTTGCATCATTTTTTAAGCAACATGCCAGTACCCAATTTTGTGCTCATAGTTAATACGCTCATCTGATTTTCATCTAAAAGTTTTTTTTTTTTTTTTTTTTTTAAATAAATGATAAATAATACAGCCGGGATGAAGAATTTGGAATAAAGACATTATTTCTGAGCAGTCAACCAATGACACCCCCTCACCATCCTTTAATTGCCTTTCAGATAGTGCGGACGGGAAGTTTTCCCATTTCAGTTAGAAACAACCAATTTCAAATTTGGCACACTTTGTGCTCTAATCTTATGTTTGTGCATAAGCCTATTTTTCTGTCCATCCTCAGCTGCTCATCTAAACTCAGATTTAACGGCAAACAGTGACATAAATGATGCATGGATGCCCATCTATAATGCAGGTTTAAATGGTTAATGAAGTTGGGTTATCTGCTATTAATATGGAAATATATGCAGTTCTCTCAGAAGCCTTGCTGTGTGGGTCCAGAATTTTACATCCATTTTGTAACTGCAGTTACAAAATAGGTCTGTTTAAATATAATAAAAAGTACAATGCTCAGAAACATACTAGTATGAGCATGCGTGTGAATAGGTGTATACATGACTAGGATTGAGGATCCAACTCAGAATCATCTCTCCATCCATCCATCCATCTTCTACCGCTTACTCCTTCTTCAGGGTCACGGGGGAACCTGGAGCCTATCCCAGGGAGCATCGGGCACAAGGCGGGGTACACCCTGGACAGGGTGTACCCTGACCCTGTACCCTGTGTGTGATTGTGCCAGTCCATCGCAGGGCACAATCACACACACACTCACACACCCATTCATACACTACGGACACTTTAGACACGCCAATCAGCCTACCATGCATGTCTTTGGACTGGGGGAGGAAACTCCGGAGTACCCGGAGGAAACTCCCGCAGCACGGATGGCCACGGTGGGAATCGAACCCCGGACCCTGGAGGTGTGAGGTGAACGTGCTAACCACTAAACCACTGCTAAGGCACAGTGGTTAAGGCAGTGTTAGGCTTACGGTTTTGGCCTAATATTTGGCAGATTGTGAGTTCAAATCCAACCACAAGTAAAAAAAAGAAGAAGAAGAAGAAGAAAGAATACATGTGCGAGAAAACGGACATGGGTCAGACAGCAGTGGTGGAAAGAGTACAAAACACACTGACTTGAGTAAAAGTACTGCTGCTGTATTAAGAATTCCCTTGAGTAAAAAACAAAAGAAGTGATCAATGAAATTAGATGAAAGCTGTCTGGTTACAAAAAAAAAAACCTACTTGAGCAATTACTTCACAGATTACTATTTTATATGTCTACGATTGATGCAACAGATCCAAAAATGTTCTATATATGAGGAATACACATTTGAACAATTATGTTAACTAGCCATGTGAGCTATGCTGTAGTAAACACCACCTCTTATCAACAGTATATAAAGAAACGTAACATTAGCTGACTAGCAAAATCAGCTAAATACTGTTTGGGTTTTAGTAGGTTGTTTGGTCTGTTAGCTAGATAACTGAATTCATACATGGTTCTATTAACATAGCTACCTATCTTCCAAAGATGCCCCTTAGACATTATCCACATTATTACTTATAGGCAGTAGCAGCACTTAGCTATACAGTATGAAACATAACAGTCATTCACTACAATAAAATGAAGCAGCATGACATTTAATATAATATATAACTAACTTGATATAACCTTAATATAGAGCTTTCATACTGAAAAACATAAAAAGCTGACTTGCTAGTTTAGCTCAATCAGCTAGCTAATGCATGCTAATCTGTGCATGTTTCTGCAATTTGAACGATGAGCCCAGATGAGGGTTTTTGTATGCTGTAGCTTTAACATTCTCCTTCACTGGAAGTAAGGGGCCCAAACCGGTTCCAGCATGACAATGCCCCAGTGCACAAAGCAAGGTCCATGAATGGTTTGCCAAGGTTGCAGTAGAAGAACTCAAGTGACTTGCACAGAGCCCACTGGTCACCTTTGGGATGAACTGAAATGTGAAATGTGCATCAAGCTTCCTCACCCAACATCACTGATGTGACCGGATGACCTCACCTCACTAAAAGTCATGACTGAATGGGCAGAAATTCCCACAGCCACATTAAAAAATCTAGTTGAAAGCCTTCCCAGAAAAGTGGAGGTTATGAATGGGATGATCAACAAGCATACAGCATGTGGGTACAATGGTCAGGTGTCCAAATACATTCGGCCAAAATATGACTAAGTAAGCAATTAGTGCCTGGAGTGTCGAATTTCAACAGAACACTGCTTTATTTCGATAAAGTCTCAACATTGAATTATTTAAAATTTGCACATGTTGTTATTGGTTTACAATCTTCCAGGGTTAAATGCATTAATATTTTTTACTCTGTAATTGTAATCAATTTAGCAAAGCTGAATATTTTTTAGTATATTAATAAATTAAAAAAAAAAAGTCAAAGTACTATGATTTAATTATTCTCAAAAAAAGCTTATTAATTAAATCATTATCATTTTCATTAAATTGAACCAAGTACTGTAGCAAGTACTGTAATGCTAAAATCAGTTAAACATATCTTTATATTATCATATTTGCTCTTCCTTTTATTTTTCAATTTTTCACTTTTGCTTTTTTATCAATTTCAGCACATGTGCATTTATAACTTACACAATTTACTCACACAGCATTTTCTAATCTCTTCACCTCGCCTTATATCTCTTCCATGATAATGTAGTAATTGATTATTTTTTTTACTAATTATTTTGCACAAACAGCACTTGACTATTACTGTTTATAAAAGCCATATAAAATGTCAGTGAGACTATAGCTGGGTGCATGTATTTTAGGAAGGTTTACTAGCTGAGAGACATTTCATCATCAAAAGCACAAAGGTAGGAGAATAAAACTCAAAAAGACTGCACACAAAGATACTGACCCTAAAGCATGTGCGTAGCTTAAATATTACAGTGCACAATTAAATACTGCATTTTTAATTGTTAGTACCCCTACAGAATTTATATAGCATAACATTAAAATTCTTTCACCATGATTGTGGGCAAACTGTGGAGCCACAGCTCAAGCCAAGTACATCGAGCCACTTATTAATAATGCACTATAATACTTCATGTGTTCAGTTCTGTTCAGCGCCCTGTTTATCTACAGTGCCCTCCACTAATATTAGCACCCTTGGTAAATATGCGCAAAGAAGGCTGTGATTTTTTTTTCTTTATCATTTAAACTTTTAATCTTTTGTTCAAAAAAATTTGCAAAAATACTCTCAAAAAATGGTCTCATGGATATCAAACAATTGCAAACACAACATAGGTTTATCAAAAAAAAAAAAAAAAAACACCTTTGTTAAATATAGGTGTGCAACAATTATTGGCACCCCTATGAATTCATGAGAAAAATATATTTGACATATATTCCCATTGATATTTAAAAGAATTTAAGTACACCTGGGTGACTAGGAACAGGAAATTGTTCAACTATGACTTCCTGTTTCACAGGGGTATAAATATGAGGTAATACATAGGCAAATGCAGCAAAGTCCCTTAGTTATTCATAACAATGGGTAAGACCAAAGAATATAGCTGGAATGTACAGCAAAAGGTTGTTGAACTTCACAAAATGGGAAGTGTCTACAAGAAAATAGCAAAAGCACTGAAAATGTCCATTCCACCATCAGGGCAATAATTAAGAAGTTCCAGTCAACTGGAAATGTTATGAATCAACAAGGAAGAGGACATGGATCTATATTGTTTCAACGCACTGTGAAGAGGACGGGTCGAGTGGCCAAAAAATCTCCAAGGATCACAGCTGGAGAATTGCAGATGTTATTTGTGTCTTGGGATCAGAAAGTCTCCAAAACTACAATCTGAAGTCACCTACATCACCACAAGTTGTTTGGAAGGGTTTCAAGAAAAAAGCCTCTACTCTCATCCAAAAACAAACTCGAGCGTCTTCAGTTTGCCAGACACTACTGGAACTTCAAATGGGATCGGGTTCTACGGTCAGATGAAAACAAAATAGAGCTTTTTGGTAATAAACACCAGAGGTGGTTTTGGAGCACACAGAGAGGTAGCCATATGGAAAAGTACCTCATGCCCACGGTTAAATATGGAGGTGGTTCTTTAATGTTTTGGGGATGTTTTTCTGCCAGAGGACCTGGACATTTTGTTAGGATACATGGCATCATGGACTCTATAAAATATCAACAGATATGAAATGAAAACCTGACTGCCTCTGCCAGAAAGCTTAAAATGGACTGTGGTTGGATCTTCCAGCAGGACAGTGATCAAAAACATACATCAAAATCAACACAAAAATGGTTTACTGACCACAAAATCAAGGTCCTGCCATGACCATCCCAGTCCCCTGACCTGAACCCCATAGAAAACCTGTGGGGTGAACTGAAGAGGAGAGTCCACCAGCGTGGACCTCGAAATGTGAAGGATCTGGAGAGATTCTGTATCAGATCCCTTGCCATGTATTCTCCAACCTCATCAGGCATTACAGGAGAAGACTCAGAGCTGTTATCTTGGCAAAGGGAGGTAGCACAAAGTATTGACTAAAAGGGTGCCAATAATTGTTGCACGCCTATATTTAACATTTTTTTTAAAATAAACCTGTGTTTTGTTTGCAATTGCTTGATATCCATGAGTGCAGAGTATTTTTTGTGATTTTTTTTTTTTTTTGTAACAAAAGATCAAAAGGTTAAACAATAAAGACATTTTTCACAACCTTCTTTGCTCATATTTACCAAGGGTGCCAATATTAGTGGAGGTCACTGTAGATATAGCTTAGGTGAAGTAGGTATCACACCACATATTGCTGGCAATATCACAGCATTAATAGAACACTACACAACACTACACAATGTTGCAGACATTTGGCGGAGGCCCTGTGCAGGTAAGCCAAAATACTTACATACACATAAGGGCAAACGTTTGTGGACACCTGACTATCACAACCGTATGTGCTTGTTGAAATTCCCATTCCAAAGTAGGTCCCCCCATTGCTGTTATAATAACCTCCACTCTTCTGGGAAGGCTTTTCACTAGATTTTTTAAACAAGGCTGTGGGGATTTCTACCCATTCAGCCACATGAGTATTGGTGAGGTCAGGCACTGATGTCGGATGAAAAGGCCTGGTGCACAGTTGGTATTCCAGTTCATCCCAAAGGTGTTCAGTGTGGTTGCGGTCAGGGCTCTGTGCAGGACTCTTGAGGTTTTCCACTGCAACCTAGGTAAACCCTGTGTTTATGGACCTTGCTTTGTACACAGGGCATTGTCATGCTGGAACAGATTTGGGCTTCTAAGTTCCAATGAAGGGAAATCTTAAAGCTACAGCATACAAAGACATTCTAGACACTTGAGTGCTTTTAAGTTTGTCGCAACATTTTGAGGATGATGCACATATGGGTGTGATGGTCAGGTGTCCACATACTTTTGGCCATGTAGTGTATATAAAGTAAGCACTGTGCATTATTAGTCATTGATTTAACAACTAGATTTTATCATTCTGTCCCAAAAACCCATGAAAAAACAAGAAACTATTACAAGTGAACTTAAATGTATTGCAAAGGAAGTATTTCAATAAAAATCATTTCCCAGCCTGTCCCTTTAAGGCTACAAATTAGAGGGGTAATGTTTATTGTGCCATGACATATTGTTTGTAAACCTTTCTGAAAATATTTGAGGTGTCTTAAAATGTTGTTTACACTGATAAGAGCATTAGATAATTTAGAAGCTATCAAAATCCATCCAAATCAACAGGATGGTCAACACACTCACTTCATTAGTATCAATGATATATTCAAACCCCTTGGATCAATCTGACGCCTGGATATGTTTGAACACGCCCCTCTCATTATCATATAAGTAGTAAGGAGATTAGGATATGTTGTGTGAATAAAATAGGAAATAAATAAATGACTAAACATACTGGGGTCAATCAAATGGGAAAAGTGAGTGTTTGAAAATGGAGGAATAAATTATTATAAATTCATAGAGGTATTATTTTTTGTTTGTGATTGATGCTTTGGAAAATAATTACTTAATTTAATTTAATTAATTAGTTTTTTATTTATGTCTCAAAATTGTTGTTTTTAATTACTTTTTTGACTTATCAGATAGCATGTATATAGCACTTTGTCATTTTATAATATTCTATCATATTTGCTCACCAAATTTAAACACACCCTGTGTTCAAACCAAAACTGCTGGTATAATAATAATAGTAATAATAATAATAATAATAATAATAATAATAATAATAATAATAATAATAATACATTTTCCCACCACTTACCTTTATCTATGCAGGAAACAGCCCGGGAGTTATATATGTATCTTAAGTAAAATGCAAGGAATGCTGAGTAGTTTCAGTTCAGTAAAGCATTCAGTATATGGAACTAAGTGTTTAATGATAATGTTTAGATTGATACTGAGCTTGCAATCTGATTTTACCTGATAGCCTTGACAATAAACCACATAATTTTCTAGTAACCCCAAAGCCATACATGCTATGTTCTGAGATTAGAAAAAAAAAAAAAAAAAAAAAAAAAAAAATGAGTAGTGATGCTGAGCTTACCCACTTAGAGAAAACGAGCTAGTGATGTCAGACTCTTCACTGCTGTCTTTTTAATTTTCTTCTCCACCGTGGTCTCAAAATACCTCTGTTTCTGGTAATGCCTTGTCCAGTGATGAAGTATCAATCTAACAGGAGTACTGAAATGTCATTTAGTCTTTTGTTCACAAGGTTCAGATGCAAGCTCCTCTCAGCCTGCCTGCCGTGATTGCAATGTGCAAGCTGAGCAATGTGTGCACCTTGCTTCTCTCTCTCCTTTTCTCTATCACTCTCCTCCCCCTCATACACTATCTCAGTCTTCCTCTCCAGTGAGGGGCTCTCTCACTCTCCCTCTCATTGACATCATTCGTCTCTTCCCTCCTCTCACCCACTTGATTCTCTGCCCCCCACCCCGCTCTTGTTCTCTCTTTGCCTCATTGTAGCGGTCTCTCTCCTCATGCAGCCTCTAGTGGGTGTTCCAGTAGCCTTTCCAGACTTCATCTTTTAAGAAAGATAAAGAAAGAGTGTGAGAGAGAGACAGAGAAACTAGAAAGATGAATCCTTCCTCTCTCTCTCTCTCTCTCTCTGACCTATTGACTTTCTGTCACGATAGAGTGACAGAGAGATAAAGTGCAATCAGTGCCATCACCTGTGTGGTAGGACCACATCTTGGCTAAAAGAAAGAAATGCATAAATGTATAAATCAGCTTGGAGTTTAAAGTGAACAAATACAAACTGAGGACACCAGTACCAACATTATTCCTGTTGCATGTTCCTTCACAAATCTTTGCAGCCAAAATTTCTCTATGAAAGTGTCCTGTTCATGTCATTCAGAGCTGTATATTTCTAGGTATAAAAATGATCGTTTTGTCAAACATGGACATGTGATAAAATAACACAATATTGCAAGCTTGTCTGTTTGTCTGCCTTCAATAGCTGCATTATCAGGTTGCAAATTTGGGCAAACCATGCAACTGAATGAATTGTTTGAATGGAACTGAATGGACTAAAATGACTAAAAAAAAAAAAAAATCACCTTTATTATTGAGCATAGCAGTAAAAGTATTACTGGACTACCATTACTGGAACATTATTTGATAAATACAATGGTAAAACATGTTGCTAATAATCTAATGTCCAGTACTGACAGAAACTACAGAAATAAACTCTCCCTGGGCTACCTACAGTACATTAATAAAATGCAAATTGCTGCTCCATTGTCAGGACAACCCAGTCAGCAAGCTCCACTTCCCAACACACACCTCGGCCTATAAACATGGACCTCACTCCCCAGAACTCACACACTCTGCCATGTTCACAATCACTGGACTTTTGAGTGAGCACACCTGTTCCATATCACACACACACACACACACACACACACACACACAAAATATATATGCAGCATATTTACATATATTATACATATATACATATTATAGACATATTATATATGTCTCTGTACATCTGACAGTACTCAGCCTGTTATACTGTGATTGTTATTCTGGTTTGTCCTTGCCTAGTTTCTCAATACACATCTGTTGTCTTTGCCTAGTTTATCCAGGTCTGATCATCTGACTTTTGCCTGTTTTGTGATCTAGATTCTGCCTAGCGTTTTTTGGATTTGTCAAATTGTTCTTCTTAAAACACAATTACCTGCACTTGCATCCCTCTCAGCAGGGCTGGCCCTGACCAATTTGGTGCGCTAGGCAAGATTTTGGCTGATGCTCCTTACATTGCAGCCAATTCCACCACCGATCATTGTGTTCATACACTCACACAGAAACTGCATTTTGTCTATCTTAGAGATTTTCTTTATTTTAGAAACAACCCCCCCCCCCCACTTGATGCTACATCGATGGGCTGTGCTGAGGTAGTGAAGGTGTCTGCAGGTGGCCCAGGATTTGCAGGGGTGGGATTCAAAGATTTCAAAAGTGCATCTGAAGAGAGAACGGGAATATATGGTTGTTATATGATATTAATAAAAAAGCTGCTGATGGTGAAACAATATACAGTAAAATTACTTAAGCCACATTATAGCCTAAACATAAATGTCAAGCGTAATTACACCTAACATTCATGCACAAAACATGTATTCAGTGAGCACTTCTCTAGCATGCTGTTTGCTATAATACACATAAGACTAATTAGCTAATAATGAAAATGCAAAGGCTTACAACTATTAATTACAAAAGGGGATGGAAAAGAAAAAAGCATTTTATTTTACTTTTACAAGCAGGGCTAACATTGGCTAGCTAAGATGAAATGTAGGCTCATGCCTGGTTTCTTGAGGCAGACAGTGAATGGTTCATGCAGCAGCACACTTAAGAAAAAGTATATTTTTCCAAATTATTAATGTTATAGGTCAGGTTATTCCCTAAACAACACCTGAACTGTCTTTCCAACATTCCCTAACATTCACATCCATTGGTGAGTGTTATAAATTTAAGGTAAAAGTAACTGACATTAACTCTAGCTAGCTATTTAAATTAGCAAATGTTTGATGCACCGGTCCCTGGTGACACTGAGGGCAGAAAATATAATCTATGTAGTTATGTTGTTGTGGGAGCTTTTCACTTTTTTGTAATATTTTTAATGAATAGTATTACAGTAGCATTAGCAACAACAACAAAAAACACACTCACTCATTTGGGCGCCCCTATGGATAGATGGCACCCCTAACATTTGCCTATTCCAGCTATGCTAAGCTCTGTCTCTCAATCTCTGTTACATGAAATCCATATTCACAGTTTAAGCCATATACTCTGGAAATATACAGCTCTGAATTACTGAGAGTGAACAGGTTTTTTTTTTTTGGACACAGTGGAAACTGCTGCTCCACATTCATGTCATATACTGTAATTCACAAACCTCGTTGCTTTAAAATTGAATTCTGTCACTCTTTTACCTTAGGATAATCGATTTCTTTTTTTATGTTTTGTACTAATTTATTTGTTTTACATTTCTTCTGGCACAAGAAAAGATGTGTTGATGGCACTTTGGAACGGTGTTATATTATATATAATAAAACCCTTGGGGGGAAATGTCAACAGGTTGTAGAAATAAGAATTTATAATGACCAAAATATTAAAAATATTTACATTTTACACAATAATGTGTAACAAATCACTTCAACATAAAAATAGAAGAATATGTTAAATAATTTTAAGCTGAGACCTACTATACCTGTGTGTAATGGGATGGTGTTAGGACATATAGAGACACGGTGGAATTCCAACCCATACTGATATAAATACCAACAACTTAAAGCTTATGTTCCAATTTTCTATTTTTACACAACATATAGTGTCACTACATTTACCATGACTGTACAGTTGCTTATTTTACTTTAAGACCATAAGTTTGTTGTTCTATCCTCACAGACAATGATATAGTGTTGTGCACACACGAGACCATTTTCTACTACCCTACTACCTGTACTGTAATTAATAATTA
The DNA here is from genome assembly GCF_023375685.1 of Ictalurus furcatus. Taxonomy (NCBI): domain Eukaryota; kingdom Metazoa; phylum Chordata; class Actinopteri; order Siluriformes; family Ictaluridae; genus Ictalurus; species Ictalurus furcatus. The sequence goes on along the minus strand of NC_071261.1, from coordinate 5,238,209 downwards.
ATCATACATATAGTGTTAACTCAGCAGGAAGCCAGCTGTGGAAAAGCTCAGAAGAAAAAATAGGACTCAAATACAGAGTTTATTAGCAAAAAAATTGAATTCTGAACGGATAAAAAGAAGAAAACAATCAAAGGTCATAAACAGGATACATTAGTATTAGAGTCTCACACATATACAGACACACGCATGCACGCGTGCACACACACACACACACACACACACACACACACACAACCATGCCACCACCTTGTCAGTGCCACTGCTGTGCTGAGAATGCTCCACTGTCTAATAATAACTGGTCAAACTTGGTCCCACAATGATTCCTACAGTAAAACTCCCTGAGGGTTTCTATCCTTTATCTTTCTATACATTTAATATTTTCACACAACTGTACATACATCAAAGGTTAGCATAAACACGATACAATAATATTATTATAATGAGTATGCTTACACAGTTCTTTATGAAATGCTTCAGTATTATGAAAGCTGGACCTTTACTGAAACTGCATTTTAATGTGTCAATTTTATTTATTTATTATTTATTTTTTTTTTTTATTTTATTTGTATAGCGCTTTTTACAATAGACATTGTCTCAAAGCAGCTTTACAGAAATATCAACATGGTATACAGATATTAAAGGTGCAAATTTATCCCAAATTCTCAATGAATTATTTATTATTCATAACTATTAGGAGCTTCATAAAGGATTATAATAAATGGTGCTTAACAAAATACTGTATTCCTGGACTATGTACACATAAAATTCCTATTGTATACCATCCTATGGTTTGATCCATCAGTACATATATATTCAATATGTATATACAGTATGTACAATGTGTATATAGTTTGATTCAATTTTATTTGTATACTGCTTTTAATCATAGACACAAAGCAGCTTTACAGAAATCTGGATTTAGATCCCTGATGAGCAAGCCAGAGACGAAGCAAGGAAAAACTCCATAAGACAACATGAGGAAGAAACCTTGAGAGGAACCAGAATCAAAAGGGTGATATACAATCATACACAATAACGGTTCAATTCAAAACTGTACTATGTTTAAAGGATGTTCTGTATAAGCATCTTATTCTTTATGATTACAGCAGCAGTTCTTAGGTACAATTCTTCAATATGCAGATTACATTATCCACTGAATAATGGATGAGACTAGAGCATGAACTATTTTTTGGTAAGGGGCAGGCAGGGACTGTCTGGATTGGCTTTACCCCAAAAGACTGCTGAGTTTGGGAATAAGCAGCATCATATAAAAAGTGTGTGATTAGCTTAAAGCCTTAGTAAACTGATCATTAATGTTAAACACATACATTAACAAAATGGTCTTGATGACAAGTTTCAAAGTTGTTGACAGCCTTACAACTAATATTTGATAAAGGCTCCCCTGGAGATAATAATAGCGCTGACCCTTTTGCTGTCTCACCTAACATGGATTGAGAGAAGTTTTTGTATAGGAATCTTGGAGCAGACCTCTGTGCAGAACATTTCAAACTCCTAAATATTCTGTGTCTGTGCCTATGTTTTCAAAAAAATAATCAAATCCAGTGACTGAGATAGCCACTGCAAAACATTTATATTGCATTGCTGCAAGCACACCCTTGTTGTCTTGTTGAAGGGTCTATTCATGGCCAAGTCTTAACCACTTGGCAGAGACAAGCAAGTTTTGGGATCTTACTTGTACGCTGCATCAAATAGTTGTCAAACATGCCAACTGTTCATGATGATTCAAGATGATTGCATGCAAAAAATTAATACACCCAGAAAGCATGTATTGTATTTGTGGAAGCCTATTTCCTCAAGTTGACAACATGATACCAGTTACTAAGTTTTAATAATGAGAAAGTTCATCTAAATCAGCATCCACTAATGACCATAGATTTTGGTGGGGTAGGAGTATAGTAATAACGTACAGTATAACCTTAAATAAAATTTAATCGAGATGCTATCACACATATTATAGGCTAGTATCTAGTTAAATGTTTTTAGACTAACCCTATAATAGGCAGCTGAGAGGTAATAACATTAACAACAGTCATCCAGACTCCCTCTCCCAATCTTTGCAATATATCTTACAATAGAATTTTTTTCATGTCTGTATAAAGATACAATGTAAGAATGTGTATGTGTGAGTGTGTATGTGATTGTGCCCTGCGATGGATTGGCACCTTGTCCAGGGTGTACCGTCTTGTGCCCAATGCTCCCTGGGATAGGCTCCAGGTTCCCCGTGACCCTGAAAAGGATAATCGGAAGAAGATGGATGGATGGGTGAATTTTATGAAGATTAACATTTGTGGAATGGGTAATAAAGAATATAAGGTTGGAAGAAGCATTGATCTAAATTATGCCTAGTAAAATAATCAGAAAGTTTCTCAAAATTCTAACTTTTTTGTTTTTGCTATACACTGAGGACATTTGAGTTTGAGATCAAAAGATAAATGTGAGATGATAGATCAGAATTTCAGCTTTGATTTCTTGATATTTACATCTAGATGCGTTAAACACTATAGCTTCTTTTGTTTGGATCTATTCAAAGAAGACTTCAAGAGCAGAAATATAGAAGCCATAGCACAAGATGCGAACCACTCATCAACAGTAAGAATCAGAAAGCCAGATTGGAATTTGCAAAGAAATACAAATGTTCTACAGCCAAGAATAACCTCTACCAATGTGATGGAAAGGCCAAAGTGTAGAGAAAGAAAGGATCTGCTCACGATTCTGTAATGGTGGTACCCACAAACAAATAAATAATAATCTTTAAACACACAAAGAAATATATTTTTTTCAAGGCAGGAATCAAACCCAACTGCATGTTAGCGCTGACACCTGACCACCAGACCAACAGGTGTGCTTACAGAAATAGCTGCCCTTAGTCTTACATCGACTCCCAGTCCCCAAAAAAACACAGTTTAGTATATTCGGGTGCCAGACAGGTGTATAACTGTCAGAGAGATTTACATATTCAACCTGGATAGTTAAATAAACCACCCCTTATATTCAAAGGGGAACACAAAAAAAGGAAAAGCTACATGAGATTGTATGCAATCTGTGTCTTTTTAAATTACTTATTATAGTACTTGAAAGTTTTTAAGTCACTAAGCACCACAGTTCAATTTTGAAAGAATAAATAACAAAAAAACAACATAAACACTTCATTTAACATAGAATCTCATTCACCTAACACAGTGTCAAGTAAACAAATTCTCAGCTTCCACTCGGCTGATTCTCAGCATACGTGAAATAACTAATAACAAGAAAACAAAAAAATAATAAGAAAACATGAATTCAGGAACCTGGGAAGTGTCAAATCTGTTCTAAAATAGCTCTTAAATATTTTATAAACAAAAACTCATTGCAAATAGTATTTTGGTTATGCAACACTCATTCGAATGTGCAGTAGTGGATATGAGTGTTTATGTGTAGGAATGGCAGGTATGTCTGTGAGCATGCATATGAAACCACTGACCAAGCTGGGAGAATGAGTGGCTGAGAGTGACCACCCATCTTGATTGTTTAATTTGAACTGCTCCACGAAGCCACCAGTTTAGGGAGTACAGTGCAAAACTCCGTTTCATTTGCGAACTTGACAATGAGGCAGTCGCCACTCGCAAGGACTGCCTCCAAAAACAACATTTCTGGTCAGGTGAACATGCCCCATTGAGTCTCTAAACCTCACCCCTATATGTACATTTACTATTTCCCCTTAATTGGTGCTCTCCTCCAATCCTGATATATCATAGTTGGGAAGACATGACAGAGAAAGTGAAAGTGAACAAAAGGGGTGGTACATAAAAACATCTGTTCTGCCACACTCCCCCGCCGGCTGAAACAACCCATGGTTGTTAGGAAGAAAAAAAATGTCAAAACCCAGGGAACTCCTCCTCATCTAAGGTTTCTTGAAATATGTCCTGGAGTCATCTCTTCTTCTGGTCCTCCAACTCCTCAGCTGTTGGAAAACATTTTAAGTTTGCATAAATGCACATTTTCTCCATCTTCTACTCCATCTTCTACATGTACATTTTCTCCAGTGGTTTCCAACGCTATGTGGTAACTCAAAGGTCCCAGTTTCCTCAGAATCCAATAAGGCCTGTAGGAAACTTTAGATATAAAGCATATAAACTAATGAATAAAATATAGATAATTAATATTGAAGGGACAACTGAAATGTTAAAACCTAAAGACAGCTGGATTTTGACATTAGATGATGTGGTGGTTGCATATGATAGATTTGTTTATCAAAAGAATATATCCAAAAGAACGTTAACAGTAACAAAAAATAAACATTACTCTTTGCTTTTTACAGAATAAAATTTCACAGTATGTCATATTGTTTTTTTAATAACACACCAAGGCCATTATGAAGTTTGCGTGTGCTTAGGTGCAACCAAGACTGAGGGCGTCTGTGGAAAACGTGAGAGTGGGTTTGTGTGGAAGGTCCAGGGTTCACCTTAGAAGGCCCAGGGTTGATGTTGGATCATATGTCTAAGTTAGAAGAACTCATGAAGATATAGAATAGGTTGCAAGCGCAAGTCTGACCCTAAAAAGGGTCAGACAAGGACCAAAGATAGAGGAGATGGCTGTTCAGAGTAGATAACAAAAAGAGGAACAACTCTACTGTGCAGATCATTAGAATGCTCCCTCACCCATGACAAGAGAAAAATCTGGCGCTCATCTGAGGTTGAAATAAATCAACACTAGATAAGGAAGTAACTGCTAGTATAACTGTCAAAAATTATGATGCAAATAATGTTGTGAGACAACAGACAGAGGAAAGAGTTAAGGAAAAGTTTAAGGCAGCAGTAAAATAGAAAAACCAGGACCCCTTAGAGATACGCAACAAGGATACGTGTGGAGACTTGTGATTGGATGTGCAAAAAGAGGAAACGTGTAATATATAAGGAGAATGTAAGCCAGCGGGAGCCTTGGTGCAAGTTACACCTTCATGTGGCTAGCACCCCTAGTACCAGTTGGTTTGTTTGCTTTCTTGCTTGATTGCTAATAAACCTACTTCACTTGAATCCAGTCTTTGTGAGTTTGGCTGTTTTATTCATCTTGAGCGTAAGATCTTTTAATTAGTTTATAGTTTGAATCTGTGAGCTAGCAGGGTCAATGTAGGAGAATGTTGGAGAAGCAATATATCTATGTTACAGGCCCTTTCCATTTGGTTGCCAATTTTGCACTAAACTTGCGTTGTGCACTGTATTGAGGATGTGTATTGTGCACGTGAAGGATGTGCTCAGCAGGGGTTCAGGAGAAGATCAATATATTGTCTAGGTCTGCAAAGACTAAACGGTATAGGAAATCCCAGAGAATGTCATTGATCAGGGCTTTGAACACTGCCGGGGCGTTGGTGAGGCCGAATGGCATAATCAGGTATTCTAAGTGGCCCTGGGGGTTATTGAACGCTGTCTTCCCCTTGTTCCCTTCTCTGATCTGGACAAGATGGTATGTGTTCTGCAGGTCCAATTTAGTGAAGATGCAGTTGTTCGAAGGCGAAGCGGCAGGGGGTACTTATTTTTGACGGTGATGTTGTTGAGACGCTGATTGTCAATACAAGGGTTAAGGGTCTTGTCCTTCTTGTCCACAAAGAAGAAGCCTGCACCCAGGTGGAAGGAGAAAGGATGGATGATGCCGGCCCGAGGGATTCTGGTCCGGTCCTTGCTAAAATCTTGTGCCAGGTCAAGATACTTGGGGGGGCATGGATGAGAGGTCTGGAGAGCTGAGGGTAGAAGGGGCACCAGCAGACATCATGGGTGAGCTGGGCCTGACCTACTTGCATGGATTCCTCTGCTGGTCTGGGGAATTGGAAGTGACACGAGGACTAGGCTGAGGCTCCTCAGCTGTGTTGCTGGACAAGCAGAGAGGCAGATGGGGGGCTTGGGGTCAGCCAGCCCTCTCTCAGTGTCACTCTCATAGGTGATTATCCAGCCAAATGCTGAGGGAAATCAGAGCATCTAGAGAGTCATGGCCAGCTCATCCATCAACTGCTTGCTGAGCCTGTTCAGGAATGCCCCCTGGAGTGCCTCCTCATTCCACGCAGACTTGGTGGACAGGACATGGAACTCCACCAAATACTCCACCACACTGCGGGGCTCCTGGCGGAGGTAAAGCAGACACTTGATGGCCTCCACCATTGGACGGGGGTGGTCAAAACCCCTCCAAAGTTCACAGTGAAGGCAGAAACAGCCCCACACAGCAGTGGCCCAGGCTAAGGCATCCCCCCTTAGAAGCCCCATGATATAAGCCACCTTTGCTTCCTCTCTGTCATAGATAAGGGGGCACTGGGTGAACACAAGGGAGCACTGGAGTAGGAAGGTCTTGCACCTCCCTAAGTCACCCGCATAAGGTTCAGGGTCTGGGACATGAGCTTCATGCCATGGGGGACTGGGAGAGGAAGCAGGAAGGGTCAGTGGAGTAGGCTGACTAGGTTGGGGGGTGGAAGACATCTTGGCCATGGCCTAGGAGTGCACCTTGATGGGACAAGGCTGATGGCAAGGGGGCTGGCTCTGCTGGGTCCATGGAGGCCAAATTATTCTGTTAAGACCACAGAGACTGGAGACCCAAATGCAGAACACAGAAATGATGACTGAAGGTTAACAGGATTTATTGACATGAATTGGAGGCTGGAGTGTGTGAAAAAGGAATGGGACAATGTGCAGTCAGTATCAGGATTCGAACTTGGGTCCTCCACATGAGAGTCAAGGGCTCACAGGCCCCACACGACAGTCGAGGCGCCACAAGGGAACTGGGAGTGGGCTGGAGCAGGCTTGAGTGTTGTCAGCGGTGTGGAAGCTGAATTCAGCACTGGTGAACCATGAGGGTGCGATGCTGCTGGGCGTAGCAGGAAGTGAGTCGAGGGCAAGCAGGCAGTAGCGGCAGAGGTGGACCTGAAATGCAAGGAGAAAACAGACAGGGTAAGCACTTTGAAACTCAACAAAGAAAGCACTGGACATACCAAAAATGCAAAGCCGAGGAAAGCCGGAAGTGTATTGCACTGAAGCCAGAACAATCTGGCGATGAGTGGCTGAAGAACCGGGGTATATATACACTGCTGATAGATCAGCTAATGAGCCGCAGGTGAGTCACTGATTCACTTGGCCCGCCGAGAGGTGGAGCACCACGCCCAGAGACACACACATGCACACACACCACAGAAATACTTGGGAGAGAAAACACTGGAACATTGGGAAGTTAAGAACAGGGAAACACAGGAGAATGCATGACCTTCTGTACAGATCATGACATGTGAAGGTCATTATCTGAGGGAAACAGCTCGTTAGCATAGGCTAACCCGGAAGCACCACATCCTTTCCATGTTCCATGTACTTACTTTTGTTGCCAGTGGTTTAGACATTAATGGCTGTGTGTTGAATTATTTTGAGGGGACAGCAAATTTACACTGTTACACAAGCTGTACACTCACTACTTTACATTGTAGCAAAGTGTCATTTCTTCAGTCTTGTCACATGAAAAGATATAATCAAATATTTACAAAAATGTGAGGGGTGTACTCACTTTTGTGAGATACTGTTTATATATATATATGGGGTCTTTTAAAACTTGAATTGTGTATTATTGATGTTGTGCAATAGTTTTTGTGTATTTTTGAAGGATACCAATAATTGTGTTATAATTAAATTAAGTTAACTCTCTCTCTCTCTCTCTCTCTCTCTCTCTCTCTCTCTATATATATATATATATATATATATATATATATACAGTATCTCACAAAAGTGAGTACACCCCTCACATTTTTGTAAATATTTGATTATATCTTTTAATGTGACAGCACTGAAGAAATGACACTTTGCTACAATGTAAAGTAGTGAGTGTACAGCTTGTGTAACAGTGTAAATTTACTGTCCCCTTAAAATAACTCAACACACAGCCATTAATGTCTAAACCACTGGCAACAAAAGTGAGTACACCCCTACGTGAAAATGTCCAAATTGGGCCCAAACTGTCAATATTTTGTGTGGCCACCATTATTTTCCAGCACTGCCTTAACCCTCTTGGGCATGGAGTTCACCAGAGCTTAACAGGTTGCCACTGGAGTCCTCTTCCACTCCTCCATGATGACATCACGGAGCTGGTGGATGTTAGAGACCTTGTACTCCTCCACCATCCGTTTGAGGATGCCCCACAGATGCTCAATAGGGTTTAGGCCTGGAGACATGCTTGGCCAGTCCATCACCTTCACCCTCAGCTTCTTTAGCAAGGCAGTGGTCATCTTGGAGGTGTGTTTGGGGTCGTTATCATGCTGGAATACTGCATACTGATCATGCTCTGCTTCAGTATGTCACAGTACATGTTGGGATTCATGGTTCCCTCAATGAATAGCCGTATGAGTGCTGCCAGTATTGCTGCAGAGGTTGAAGGGGTGGGGGGTCAGCCTGTCAGTGCTCAGACCATACGCCGCACACTGCATCAAATTGGTCTGCATGGCTGTCGTCCCAGAAGGAAGCCTCTTCTAAAGATGATGCACAAGAAAGCTGGCATACAGTTTGCTGAAGACAAGTAGACTAAGGACATGGATTATGAGACCAAGATAATCTTATTTGGTTCAGAATGTGTCAAGCGTGTTTGGCGGCAACCAGGTGAGGAGTACAAAGACAAGTGTGTATTGCCTACAGTCAAGCATGGTGGTGGGAGTGTCATGGTCTGGGGCTGCATGAGTGCTGCCGGCACTGGGGAGCTACAGTTCATTGAGGGAACCATGAATGCCAACATGTACTGTGACATAATGAAGCAGAGCATGATCCCCTCCCTTCGGTGACTTGGCCGCAGGCCAGTATTCCAGCATGATAACAACCCCAAACGCACCTCCAAGATGATCACTGCCTTGCTAAAGAAGCTGAGGGTGAAGGTGATGGTTTAAACCCTATTGAGCATCTGTGGGGCATCCTCAAATGGAAGGTGGAGGAGCACAAGGTCTCTAACATCCACCAACTCCGTGATGTCGTCATGGAGGAGTGGAAGAGGACTCCAGTGGCAACCTGTTAAGCTCTGGTGAACTCCATGCCCAAGAGGGTTAAGGCAGTGCTGGAAAATAATGGTGGCCACACAAAATATTGACAGTTTGGGCCCAATTTGGACATTTTCACTTAGGGGTGTACTCACTTTTGTTGCCAGTGGTTTAGACATTAATGGCTGTGTGTTGAGTTATTTTGAGGGGACAGTAAATTTACACTGTTACACAAGCTGTACACTCACTACTTTACATTGTAGCAAAGTGTCATTTCTTCAGTGCTGTCACATTAAAAGATATAATCAAATATTTACAAAAATGTGAGGGGTGTACTCACTTTTGTGAGATACTGTATATATATATGTGTGTGTGTGTGTGTGTGTGTGTGTGTGTGTGTGTGAGAGAGAGAGAGAGAGAGAGTGAGAGAGAGAGAGAGAGAGAGAGAGACCAAATGAGGGGATACAACCTCAAATATTGCAATTGTTGTGTTTACTTAGTATGAAGAAACCATTATTAAAGGTAGTGACCAATTCATGATTCTTATTACATTAATTTATTATATAGTACTTTAAATAATTATATATGCACATCTGCATCTGCAGCAGTCAGACGCTGGTCAAATCAGACACATGTGAGAGAGAACAGATACAGATGAGTGCAATACTTGGGATGGAGGTTAGAGTGGAGCCAATTTTTTTGTTTTTAATCAGACATCTTTATAATGTTTTCAGAACATGCAATGGGTTTAAAAAGAAATTGGTATTCTACTCAATGTTGCTAAATTAAAGCATTATCTACAAAAAACACCAAAAGCAGGATGTATGTATTTGCAATAAATCTGGTGAATAGGTTCACATGCACAGTGAGACTGTGGAAGACACCCCCACCCCCCGGCAGCCCCACTCCCCAAATCTCCCCCCATCCCCAGGTAAATGTTGATAAGCAACCTCACAACTGTAGTGAGATTATAGCCTCCAGCCAATGAAAACAATTTGAGAAAGAAGTAATACTGTTTCAGATGCAGGTCTTCCAGTGTCAATAATCCATTTGCAATTGCATCCACAAAAATAATATGGTTAGGAGAAATAGTTGGAGGTACAGGGAATATTGAGTTGAAAATTGAATGGTGATGAGGTAATGGTGTAGCACTACTGTCAATCACAATAAAATCATTAAGTTGCCACAAAGTGCCATATCCAATGCATATCCATTTTTCAGAAAGTTACCCACCTGGTTCATAAAAGGCAAAAACGATTACAGTGATGAAGCCTGTTTCCCTATCATTCTTGAAGCCTCAGCAGTTGGAAACAGGAAACAAAAAGGTTTATAAAATCAAGAGGGTTAGTTCATGTGTTACTAAAACAGTCTTGATGCTCATCACAGCATTACATGTTGTATAGGAAATAGTTTTTATTTCTGGCATGCTTTACAAAGTCTTTTTGTCCAAAAATATGCTCTGCATTTACAGCACCTTGAAACAGCAAGAATAAATAAAATATAACAGGAATATGGTAACACTTCAAAATGTTTGACATATTATTCAATGTATTGTTTGTATTAAAATAAAATGTGCAGAACAAAGAGTACTCCAGAATCAGGGTTGAGAACTTGTACATTAATGCATAGACTCTTATATGTTATTTTTACTCAGTATCTTAGAAACATTAATGGTTCCCTGGTGGACTAGTGGCTAGTACGTGGCACTCTCATTGCCATGGCCCGGGTTTAATTCTTGGTCAGGGAACCAAGCCCAGCCACTGGAGGGTTGTACAAGTCAGTGCACTCTCAGTCCCCGTCCCAAGCCTGGAAAATGGGGAGGGTTGCGTCAGGAAGGTCAGCCAGAATCAATATGCAAATAGTGGTCCACCGTGGCTGTCCCAAAAGGAGGGGAGCGTTAGATGGCGGGGGTTAAAAACATTGGCAACATTTTACTATAAGGTCCTCACAAAAACACATGTATACAGTATGTATTAATGCTTTCATAATGCAACCAAACACTTCTGATAACTGGAGATCAGACTTTCACTTACTTCTAGGACTAGGACTTACTCCTATGCTTTGGATCGTTGTCTTGCTGCATAATCCAGTTGCGCTCGGGTTTCAATTTATGGACTGAAGCCCGAACATTCTCCTTTAGGATTTTCTGGTAGAGGGCAGAATTCATGTTTCCCTCAATTACTGCAAGTTGCCCAGGCCCTGAAGCAGTAAATCATCCCCACACCATCACACGTCCTCCACCATGCTTCAGCATAGGTATGATGTTCTTTTTGTGGAATTCTGTGTTTTGTTTACATCAGATGTAACGGGACCCCTGTCCTCAAAACAGTTCCAATTCTGACTCATCAATCCACAGAACATTTTCCCAAAAGGTCTGAGGATCATCAAGATGTGTTTTGGCAAAATTCAGACAAGCTTTAATTTTCTTCTGGGTTAGCAGTGGTTTTCACCTCGCCACTCTTCCATAACGTAGGCTCTGTATTCACTTAAAAAATTCTTGTATGTATTACATGATTTAAGCACACCATATTTGTTTTAATTGCAATGAAACACAATTATGGTAGTTTTGCTTGCATTTTACTTTATTGGATCTCTCTATTGGATCTATATTAGTTTAAATAAAAATCTTTGTTTTTTTTAAAGCTTTAATAAAAAATCAAGAAAAAAATAAAATATGGTGAATTGTATTTGAATTGAATTATCTACTGCATCAAGGCATGTAACAGTTAAATTAATATAACTATCAAAAATCTATCAAGGAACCAATGTCTCAAATTCTGACACTACCACCTTTGTGTTTTAGCAAAAATCAAGTATAATCAGACCAAGCAACTTTTTTCCATCTTCAATTGCTCAATGTCTGTGAGCCTGTGTGCTTAGATTCTTGTTCTTGGCTGAGACGATTGGAACCTGATGTGGACTTCTGCTGTTGTAGCCAATCTTAGATCCTTAGACCCCGTTTTGAAGACTTTTTAGCTGGAATCGGTCTGGCCATTCTCTTCTGACCTGTTGAGACAAGGTGTTTCTGCCCACAGAACTACCACTTACTGATTTTTATTTTTATTTTTGCACCGTTTTGTGTAAACTCTAGAGACCATTGTGTGTTAAAATCTCATGAGCTCAGCAGTTTCTGAATACTCAAACCAGCCAATCTGGCACCAACAACCACTGTCAAAGCTGCTGAGATCATGTTTTTCCCCATTCTGATGTTTGATGTGAACATTAACTAAAGCTCTTGACCTGTATATGTATGCTTTTATGTATTGTGCTGCCGATTGGGTCATTGGATAATTACATGAATAAGCAGGTGTACCGGTGTTCCTAATAAAGTTGTCAGGAGTTTATATCTGAGACACACTTGTTATGTTATATATATAATGCTCTAAAAGGAATAAAGGGCTTTTATCCAGTGTAGAGAGATTAAAACGGTATAAAAAATAAAAAGGAACAGTTTAATTAAACCCTTATACTGCAAAAAAGCTACTAAAACGAACAAGTGCTATAAGACTGGCTCATCTGTTGCCACACATAATTTGTGTTGTACATCCTATAGCCCTTTCTAGAGGGTCAGTTTATACCACAGAACTGCATCATTGTGTAAGCTTTTTTTTTTTTTTTGGTTTTGCAGTAAGGGTAAATACACTGTACTGATCCTGATATATTTGTGCATGTAAAAATACAGGTTTTTCTGTATTTCCCTGTGAATCAGCATGAATAAAACATGTATATCGAACAAAAATAGTAATAATGTTTTTTTGGTCAAATACTGTACTTACTAATTAGGGTTGTGATCAGGCTGAAATGAAAGGGGGGGAGGGGGGCGATCCTAAAAACCTTTCATCTTTTGGACTAAAATCAGTAACTAAATCAAATAGTGACAGTTGAGGAAAAATTGTAAATCCTCAACATCACACTGTTCATTTTCATACATTTGACACCAATCCAAATAAAATCATTCAGCTGGACTTTATTTTATTTCATTTATTTTATATTATTTTAAGTTTATGATAAGATCTGTGATGGAAACCATTTTTCTTGTTTGCCTTTAAACAGAAGATTGCTGCAACTATTAAAACACTGCCTTTGATATAAAATACGACATGGAATATTTTTTTTGTTGTCATTTCTAATAAAGGCGAAATGCAGATGTGGTTGCTGCTTTAACCCCTCAATCAAGCAATGACAACAAATATATTAGTAATCATTTTAAGGTCAAAAGAGGGCACTGATACTATTTCAGACATCTATTTTAATGCACTTTTTTTTTTTTGCTTTTTGCTTTTATGTGGCTGTCTTTGACCCCTGTGGCTATAGAGTAATTATTCTGTCAGCCTAAATAATTCAGTAGTTCCATTTGCATTTCATGACATGCACAGGTGGCTAGAGCACCTCTGTCAGAAAGGGTGCTATGTGTGCCACTCTGACCTCTGCTTCATTACTGCCTATAATAATCAGATTAACTGAAAAAACATTTGGGCCTTCAGCAGTGCACAAGCAGATGTGGGGGCAAAAATTTCTTCAGCAAATTCCTACACCCTATTCAGTGACAAAAATCTTTCATTATTGCCTGTTAATTTCATGCGAGATACCCTGGTACACATCTCTCATCTAGTTATGGTGTGAGGGGTAATAATGTGGTCTCTTGGTACACCAATAAAACAACAATATTGTACTTTTTTGCCAGTCTTCTAAAATGATAAAAGACTTTTGTGTCTTGGTTGGTTTTCCTCTTGTGCTTGCCATCCCTGCACAGGAGCTCTTTGATCTGCTATCTCTGCCTTCCAGCTGTCTCCCATTGTAGTGTTTAAATTATTATTGTGAATTATTAAATAATAGCTCAGTCCCTCCAGAATTTCACACAAAATCAAGCAAACTCTGCAATATTCAGAGGAACTTGCAATTTTTCAAAATGACCGCAGATTTTCCACAGATTTGGGCCAAGACACATAATGTGACATCATCACAATGCACATTCAGCCAAACCCCTCTTCAATTTATGTGCATCGAACATGAGTACAGCTAAAAGGTCTCATTTACCAACAAACATCACTGTGAAAGACCACGCAAAACAATTTTATGCAATTGCAAATTCACAAATGCAAATAGTTTTCTGGAAAAAAAAAAACCACACACACACAAAACCTCCACAAGTTGCATCGCAACTTAAAAAAACTGCAGGAAAATCAGGCGTTTTTGAACGCAACAATCACAAAAAAAACTCTGCAAAATCCTGACAAACTGATAGATTAATTGGCTGTACTTTATTAAAATAAATCATATAGACTCTGACCAAAATTAAACTAAACTTAACCGACTTTTATGAAATTTCCACACATATTTTACTTATATAACAAAAAATATTAAGCTTCTACCATGACGTAATTTGATGCTATTTTGATGCTATAGTATCAACCATTTAGTACATTTTGCTTATTAATCAGGAATTTTAAGGGGTGCTTTAGTTTGTAATGTTTGTTCATTGATGTACTGCTATTTGCTCATAACGCATTGCACCATGCTTTTACTTTTCTGACTGAAACCAGTGATTTAGGTATTGTTTTTTTTGTTTGTTTGGTTTTTTTTGTTTTTTTTTTTGACTCCTCTTTCAATGCCTCCATTATTCAAAGTTCTGTCTGCAATATTTCTTAACAGTATTGGGTGTTGAGTCAAAACAGTTTTGTGCACAGTGTTATTTGGTGCAATAGTAGGAGAACTGCTGCTGCCTCAAAGGGCTTCAATATTGTATTATTTCTACACAGGAACAAAAGCATATGCACTTTTACATTATAATATGATTATGCTATTGGCAAAGAAAGTGTTGGATATAAAATCATAATAATTTTTGTCATAATTGATTATGTTAACTAATAGGGGCGCACGGTGGCTTAGTGGTTAGCACGTTTGCCTGGAGGTTCGATTCCCACCGTGGCTCTGTGTGTGCGGAGTTTGCATGTTCTCCCCGTGCTGCGGGGGTTTCCTCTGGGTACTCCGGTTTCCTCCCCCAGTCCAAAGACATGCATGGTAGGCTGATTGGCATGTCCAAAGTGTCCGTAGTGTATGAATGGGTGTGTGAATGTGTGTGAGATTGTGTGCCCTGTGATGCATTGGCACTCTGTCCAGGGTGTACCCCGCCTTGTGCCCGATGCTCCCTGGGACTGTCTCCCATAGACAGTTCTCTGGTCTTTGTGTTGGTTCATGCTTGTTAACAACAAATGCAGTCTTCACAGGTGAAATCCATGGCTCAAACCAAGAGAAGACATTCAGTTATTAATTATTTAAACAATCAGTTTAACAGGGCACATCTGGGCAACAAAAAAACACTTCTAAGTCATATGTTCTAATATATTTTATCAAAAAGAATATGAAACATTCCATGAATAAAATCACACATAACTCAGAGTACTTCTGTCATTAAAGCTACATTTGATTCATGGGATGTTTTATAACTAGAGCAGTATCTGAAAAAAAAAAAACTGCTATTGCTTGAAAAGCTTGCAGCAACACCTAGAAAGATGTCCTCTGAATGTACCTCATTAAAAAATTAAAAAGGTTTAAAAGAGTCAGTTTAAACCTTTAAAAAAAATGTCATGAACTACTTTGCCAGTGTGTTAAGTCTCCTGATTCTGACCCACTTGTTTGTAATGCCCTCATGAAATGTTGCAAACTACAACTCCCATGTTCCTCATCACACGATCTGCAGTAAAGTTCCTAACCCTGCTTACAATCACCTGATTACTTGTGAAATGTCCCTGTTTGTGACTGTTGCTTTGTGAAGTCTTGCCCCAGCATATATGTCTCGATATAGGTGTCTAGACTATAGCCTGCTACACTTCAATGATTTAGTCCTGTCTAGTTTGTGGCTGTTTGCCGATCACCTGACTATTAGACTGCCCCACGTTTCTGATTACTGCCAAGCTCTTATTTGTTTGCTACACTAGTTTTAATAAAAACAGTAAGCTTGCACTTTCGTCCATCTGGCCGCTTCATGACATTGTGATGCAAGATGGCACAGAGAAGCTAGTAGCAACTCACTAAGACGTTCAACAAGGCTGATAACTGTGAACCTCCAACATTAATATTTACCAACTCTGCCAATGGCTCTGGCAGAACTACCCAGTAACACAGGCATGATCTGAAATGACAATTTTGCAATTGTATACAAGAATCTCAATTGTATACAAGATTTTGGACATATTCTCCATTACTGCAGACTTGCATATGGAGATTGTTGGGAATTTATACTGTATGTATTGTTGCATTTAAATTTGCTGGATGCCAATGTAATGTATGGTCAGACTACCAAGTTGGTTTTGCAAAGTCTGCCCATCGTTCTCCTAGACTTCTGCATGTCACAAGATAAAATCACTCAGTGTGTTTACAGACATTTTACACACACAATATCTAAAAATTAGATATTCAAATGGCAAAACTGGCAAACTGGGCAAAAATGGTGATAATGATACACATGAAAAAAGGCTTGGAACTGAACACTAGAATGAATTTCAAGACTTCACAAAGAAGAATAAACCAAATCAAACATATGCACCAGCTGTGTGTGTGTGTGTGTGTGTGTGTGTGTGTGTGTGTGCGCGCCCTGGAGCTAACACAGTTAGCTAACACAGTTAGACACAGGACTAGACCACAGACTGAATAAAAACATATACTCGTTCACTTTTTTTTTAATACCAGTTCTACAGTGACCTGTAGTACCTAACCCTAACGTTAATCCTTAACATCTAAATGTTATTCTTGTGTAACAGTATAGTCTCAAATAAGTCAAGGCACCTAAAAAGTCAACTTTAAAGAAAAGAAATGTACTATAAATAAAAAAGCATCCAAAATAGAGAAGGAACTATAAATAAATGTTGGCAAAAAGCTGCACACTGCAAAAGCTTAAACCGATTGCTGTTTTATTATGTTTTAAAGTACTTGCTTAAAAAGTCATGCTTAAAAATTAATCAAAGGAGAAGGGGTCATATCTCAAACTCCATTAAGGTTTCCAAGCAATGCCACATGGATACAATTAAAGTTATTGACCATGTAGGTACATATGCATTCCGAAACTAATCCGGATATGCTACCTGCTCCAGCATTTCCACACATCTTTTCCATGTCTGGTGTTTTCCATTTCCATGTTTTATCATTTTAAAAACAATTTAGAAAATTCCAGTCACTCAAATCCCACGCACAGTTTACAAATGCATGGGCTACAGGACCTGCAGATCTACAAGAAGCCACAATTTGAAAACACAGTTGTTTGAACCTGCAGTGCCCTCCACTAATATTGGCACCCTTGGTAAATATGAGCAAAGAAGGCTGTGAAAAATTCTTTAATGTTTAACCTTTTGAGCTTTTGTTTAAAAAAAAAAAATCCACAAAAATACTCTGCTCTCATGGATATCAAACAATTGAATTGCAATCACAGGCTTATCAAAAATATATGTGTTAAATATAGGTGTGCAACAATTATTGGCACCCTTTTAGTCAATACATTGTCCTACCTCCCTTTGCTAAGATAACAGCTCTGAGTCTTCTCCCATAATACCTGATGAGGTTGGAGAATACATGGGAATACATGGGAAGGGATCTGAGATCATTCATACAGAATCTCTCCAGATCCTTCACATTTCGAGGCCCATGCTGGTGGACTCTCCTCTTCAGTTCATCCCACAGGTTTTCTATAGGTTTCAAGTCAAGGGACTGGGATGGCCATGGCAGGACCTTGATTTTGTGGTCAGTAAATCAGAGCTGCCATCAAAGGCGCTAACTTGACATCGGGAGCAACTTGGGGTTCAGTGTCTTGCTCAAGGACACTTCAGCATGTGGAGTCATGTGGGCTGGGAATCGAACCCTATGATTAGTGGACAACCCGCTCTACCACCTGAGCCACAGCTGCCTGCATAAACAGCCCCAAAATATTATATTTAACCGTATTTAACCGTGGGCATGAGGTACTTTCCCATATGGCTCTCTGTGTGCACCAAAACCTCCTCTGGTGTTTATTGCCAAAAAGCTCTATTTTGGTTTCATCTGACCATAGAACTCAATCCCATTTGAAGTTCCAGTAGTGTCTGGCAAACTGATGACACTTAAGGTTGTTTTTGGATGAGAGTAGAGGCTTTTTTCTTAAAACCTTTCCAAATAGTTTTGGAAACTTTTGCAGTTCTCCAGCTGTGATCCTTGGAGATTTTTTGTCCACTCGAACCGTCCTCCTCAAAGTGCGTCAAGACGATATAGACACACGTCCAATTCCAGGTTGATTCATAACATTTCCAGTTGACAGGAACTTCTTAATTATTGCCCTGATGGTGGAAATAGGCATTTTCAATGCTTGTGTTATTTTCTTATAGTCATTTCTCATTTTGTGGAGCTCAACAACCTTTTAAACATTTACCAATATTATGTTATTTACAGTTAAATATGTTATTTACAGTTGGAATAAATTTAAGAAGGCAGGGGTAACTGTGTAGGAGCTAGAGATATCCACAGCTCATATAGGGGAAGCTGTTGAGAGGACAACCACAGCCTGGACACTCCACAAAGTTGGGTTTTATGGAAGAGTGACAAACCATATGAAATCCTGTTTGGAGTTTGCCAAGAGGCATGGCTGAGATGTAGCAAACAGATGGGAAAAGATTCTCAACTTTTTGGGCGTGGCACAAAGTTATGCTTGGCAGAGACCGAACATTGCTCATCACCCTGAGAAAGTCATTCTTACAGTGAATTCTTACATAGTGGTAAATGCATCAAGTTGAGAGTCGGACCATGCTATATTCTTACTGTTTGTTAAGGTGCTCCACAGGACGTTTGGGCAAAACATTGTGCCTTTACTATTTCACTTTTTTAAACCTGAAAACTGAACCCAGTTATGTATTCAGTAGAAATTATAACATTATTCACTGTAGATAGCATGCTAGGCACGGGGTTAATGGTGGCTATGCTTGTAGTGGCATTGTTATTTTGAGCTCCCATAATGCTTTGCGTTTATGCTTTCAACTTTTATCAGGTAGAAGGCACATATTCTGGACAACTATTATTTAATTTATTTAATTTATTTATTGACTGGCTCTAACTAAATAAGTTGACTTATTTTATTTAAACAAACCCCCTTTTTAAGAAGAAGGTGTTGAGACAGTGCTGATGCCTACATACTAAAATTAAGCTCAGGGTGTACTGTGGCTCACTGAATGTTTTAAATCGATAGGTTCTAGATTTACTATAGTCACTCGGGATTTGCTGCTATGAGCACTGAAGCATGTTTAGCCACAGGGCAGCTAAAATTAAATTGAGTCTTTTCAAAGTGTCAAATCTAATGGTTTAAACTGACTTCTAATTTAAGTTTTGAAAAAAAAAAATAGTTCCTAATGGTGCTATCCTTTTATCAGCACTTGCAATACATGTTCTCAAAAACCTATAGCCATATAAAAACTAATTCATTGGCACAGAACTCCGAATATATTTTATTTGACTCTCATAAATCTCATTATAAACCCTATGTTTACATATATTGCGATTTATATCACATGTAATACCTGTATACCTCTATATTTGCACATAATTGTTCATCTAAGTAAATACTTTTTTAAAAAATCATTTCCGTTCTGCTGCTCTTGAGTTTTGCAGTGGCAACAGGCTAAAAAAAATAAGTCTAGGCTTTTCTATTTATCTGTGAGTAACCCAGGAGAAGCTGGGATCTGTATCCCAGCTTCTCCTGGGTTACTCACAGATGTTCCTAAGTCATATGTGAAATTTAATCTCTGCAGCAGGTCTTGGGTCTTCCCCAGGGTCTCCATCCAGTGGGACATACCTTGTACTAGTCTAGCAGTGGCTGCCTGAGGACATTCTTTAAGTTCCCTGAACCACCTCAACTGGCTCTACTGCAAAGCTCTCCTGGATCACCAAGACCTTCACCCTACCAAGGAGTCCACCTGCATCCCTGCAGATGAACCTCATTTTTGCCACCTGTACTTGCAACCTTATTCTTTCAGTCCCTACCCACATCTTGTGACCACAGGTGAGCGTTGGGCATAGATTGGCCAGTAAACAGACAGCTTAATTTGCAATATAAGCTCTTGCTTTACCACCATAGAATGTAACACTGTCACCACAACTAATAAGAAAACTAAAATAACTGAAAAATTGTCAGACATAACTGCTGCCATAACTGAATAACTGTCAGACATCAGAGTAGCAATAGAGATATAAACTCTGGCAAGGTTACCTGGTTAGAACCCATACAGCAGTCATGAGGAAATGTGTGAATGGTTTTGCAGCACATCATCAAAAGCTAGCTTTGTAGTACATTAAGTAGTTACACAAGTACTATTATGAGGTGAGGCTAAAAGTTTCTCAGAAGTGAGGCAGGTTCTACATTAGAAACCCCAACAAGAAACCCCACCTGAGGTATAGGCACCATATTCTATTAGCAAAAATATATTAATTGTCTTAAAGACATGGTCTTTGGGTTCCAGGGTGTGATCCACAGCCAACACAATTCCACTCAGCTTAACATGAACAGACACAGTAAATTCATTCATGGAGGCTTTTGGCAGTGGAGGAATTTTGGTGGTTGGTGACAGAGTTGGTTTCTCAGAGGCTGTCAGCTTAGTAGTTTTCTTGGGGACCAGCAATAGACTAGATATCATCGGAGCATGTGGATCAGGAGCTAGCAATGCATCAGGTAACTTGGGAAGTAGAAAGAGACAGCGCTTGAGTGCCCAGGGCCATAGCTGGAGGCTTACAAATGGCTAGGGAGAGCATGAATTGCTGGGATCACAGACTGATGCCTATGTCTTGCAAGATAGGAAAAGCCCAATTTAAACATCTCTTTATCAGGGATTTTGGTTTATTGTTTTTTCCCCCTTTGCTTGATGCTGGCATTAATAGTGCATCTAGTAGACCTGCCAACAATTACATATTCAGATCCTCAGTGACCATCATCGCAAAGTTTTCAAGACATTCATGTACACACTCATAAAACATGAAAACACTCATAAACCTGAGTTTATGTCTTTAGTTCAGTTTAGTCTTTATCCTTTAGTATCTTTAATGTTAAGTCATTTCTGGTCACCCCAGTTGGTTTACATGATTTATGAGCATGGATTTTTCTTTGAAGACCTAGTCTGTCAGACCTCTGACCCTGGTTACGAACTCTTTACAAGTCAAGGTAATTTGTGTTACAATCAAATATACTGAAGACTAAGCCAGTTCTAATAATTAATATATTAAACTGTGAAATACATTTTTTAGCAAGAAAAGTGGTCAGCATTTCAATTTTAACATTTTGCTGTACTTTTCTGATGATATGAACATGTCCGTATTGACTCCAAAATCTGTCTGTGGCAGCAGGAAAACAGCAAGTGAAAGGGAGAGGACATCAACAGCACAATGAAGGAGGGCAACATGGCTCATCTCATTGAAATCATGCAGACAGTAATTAATGTGCCACCAGGACTCTGCAGTGATGGTGTGGGGGTGGCTCCTGTGCACTCTCGCATTTTGCCCTTGAGGTAGGTGTATTGACACTGAACACACACACACACACACACACACACACACACACACACACACACACACTGCTGAGAAGAGCAGCATCAATGCCTTGCATAGGTCATCATCCCAGTCCCTACAATCCACCTAATCCCAAATAGAACTGAAACAGAAAACTAAAATAGTGAGTTTAAGAAAAAGGCCATCACAGAGTAGATGGTATACTGTGAACTGCTTGTACTGTAAATGGAAAAGAAAGGGGTGGGGGGGACGAGAGGCAGGGTGTTCTTTATTATGTGACTCTGATCACACTATTAGAACACAACATACCTTTTTTATTATCGACTCTATTAAAAAGTATGAAACACAAGTACATTATTTCTGTGTATAAGATTCAGTGCTTCAGATGCCTAGCACAACTGGTCTGTGAGTAGACAGATCCTTGACTGATTTCCATAAAATATCTTTACTAATTTTCTAATGAAAGACTATAACATAAACATTCTCTCTCAGTTGGTATGCACACTGCTCCTAAGTGCAGTGGCCATATAGAGATAACGTTTTTCACTGAAATACACACTATGCACTTATTCATTTCATACATGTCTTTACTTAAAATAATATATAATTGAGGAAATTCCATTGTGTAGTTGAGGGTTTAGGGTATTGCACCCTGGGATATGAACTCAAATCCATTTTGTAACTAGCAAAGAAACTTAAGCATTGACCTACAATGTGCATCCACCCCCTTTTTTTTCCTATTAATCCATAACCTATAATATGTTCTACTCACTTCATCAACATGCTTACACTGACCCCATTTGTCTTACAATCTGCTAAGTTCAGCTATTTTTTCTGCCTAGTTCTTTCTCGTCTTTAGAAACAATGGATTATTTTATACTTTTATCTCCAGGACTCACTTAAGTGGCCAGAAAGCAACCCGATTCCACCTATCTAACTATTATAATGAAGGAACAAGCCCAGCGGTTGTCCTACATAAAAGGGGGTTAGACTAGGCATTCATGGTCAGTGCTTTGACAGCTGTGTGTGTGTGTGTGTGTGTGCGCAAGTGAGTGAGCAGACCTGCCTACAGGCATGACTGAGAGTTTGTCAATGGATTGTCATTGGAAGAACCCAAGGTCAGGCAGCAAGGACTGAATTGCTCTTTTAGGGTCCTCTACACTGGCATACATTTAAATCTCAATAATGAGTATAAAGCAAATACTGACTCCCCCAGAATGAGACTGAAGTTGCTGACTATATGATTGCAATAGAAGAACACAGCGTGTTTCTCATTTGTAAGTCACCTTGGATAAAAACAACTGCTAAATGAATAAACGTAAAAGATTAAGCACAAAAGCATTCTGAACAAAGAAAATGCTAAACTAAATAAAGGGCTTATATATGCATACTTGGAACACCTTTTCTTTCTTTTAAAATCTTCTAATGTTGAGAAAGATATGGATGAATTGTATTCCGAGATTTCAGAAGACACGAAGCACATTGAAACTCTAATTGTTACAGGGATGGTGGACTCGTTTTCTGTGATGAAACCCCTGAGAATAGCTCCTGCTGTTCTATGCGGAGACTAGTTATCATTCATCTGGTACCTAGAGAGTCCCTCTTTTCTGCCCATCTGCAGTTACAGCATGTGCAGAAGTGACACTCTGCCTCCAGCATAGATTTAACAAAACCATCAAAGTAAAGTTTGTCAATTCATTCTTTCTTGAATAGCTCAACTCAAATATAGCTCATACCAGGCTATATAATTTGCTGTTATTGTTATAGCTCCTACTTTGGTTATAACTACTACCTGTAACATAACTACAACTTATCTGTAATTATAAATGAATTATAAGAATGATTCATTCATTCATTCATTCATTCATTTTTCTTCAGTAACCACTTTAATTTGGTCAAGGTCATGGTGGAGCCGGAGTCCATTCAGGGAAGCACCCTAAAACATGCTGCCCCTAATATGGAGATGGAAATTAAATACTGGTTTGGTTTTAGCCAACAGTAATATACTAATATGTGCACTTCCTGCACTTCACTGAGATGCAGGAATCAGAAAGTTTGATCATATTAACCCTACGTTAGCCACAGTAAAAGTTCACATTGATTATAAAATACTACTAATAGAAGCACTGAATGTTCTAGCGCCACCATGTGCCTGATGTGATGCCAGTGCTTGATCCTGACACATTGTGGATGACCCCAAGAACAGCTTATTCCCAAAAATCTTTAGATTTGTACCTATAAAATTCTGCTGTAATCATACAGACTATGGTGCTCAAATTGAAAATCCTTTCAACACATTTAGTACTGTTTTACTTTACAGTATACAACTGTAGAACAGTAATTATTAATAATCCCACTATTTGGAAAAGGATGGGTTCCCTTCTGAGTCTGGTTCCTCACAAGATTTCTTCCTCATGTCATCTCAGGGAGATTTTCCTTGCCACTGTCACCTCTGTGATAGTGATTTAGATTTTATTTCAATATGAAATCTAGATATAGGTTTCTGTAAAGCTGCTACGTATATACAACTGAATTTATTGAATTGATTCATACCAGATTTATAAAACTGTCAGTGCTAATGCCCCAACAAATATGCATTATTCACCAATGTAACTCTTCTTTGCCAGTAACATTGTATTGCCAGGCAATACATAAATTAAATGGCAGTAGTAATAACAAAATCCCTGTGAACACTACATACGACCCTCAAGTTAAATGCTACAGAACAGGTTCCAAATACAGTTGCCTATGAAAGTATTAGAACAGTAAGACCAATTCTACTGTTTTTGGTATACATTGAAGACATTTGGGTTTGAGATCAAAAGATGAATATAAGACAATAGATCAGAATTTCAGCTTTTATTTCCTCATATTTGCATCTAAGTGTTAAAACTTAGAACATGGCACCTATTTGTTTGAACTCACACATTTTTCCAAGTGATCAAACGTTGGACATGTGAACATGTGACTGTTGTGTTTCTTATTGTCCAACTCTGAACTGTTAAACTGTTTACCGTTAAGTTAAATTAAATTGTTTAAAGAATTAATAGCTCTGAATGTCTACTCTTGTTGTGAGTGATAGGGTTTCACCTGTGAAAATGTCTGGGTTACGCATGTAACCCTGTTCCCTGGGAAGGGAACGAGACGTTGCGTTTAGCATAACAGAATGGGAAAACGCCCTTGCGCGCGTGACCGGTATCTGAAGCTTGTGTAAAATAATGCCTCTACTTATAGGCCTGCCATGATCAGGTGACATGGCAATTAAGAGTGTCACATGATATATATATGGCACCTGTGAACCACGCCGCCAGCCTCTATTATCTGAAGCGAAGACACAATTCACAGGCCTGCCCTGGTATGACAAAGCTATGCAACGTCTCGTTCCCTTCTCAGGGAACAGGGTTACATGCGTAACCAAGACGTTCCCTTTCAAAGGGAGCTTCGGCGTTGCGTTTAGCATAACAGTATAGGAGCGAGAATACCCACTCGGTAATAGTGAGGGTACGGCCTGTTCAAAAAGACCCAAGCCCGAGGGTCACTGCAAGACACTCGAGCCCGGGGTGGAAAGAATATCCAGGCTGTAATAATGAATGAATGTGTGTGGCATAGACCATCCTGCAGCAGCACACACATCCTGTAAGGATACCCCTTTGGACAAAGCCTTCGAGGAGGCGACTGCCCTAGTGGAATGAGCCCTTATGCCCAGAGGCGTGGTGAGAATGCGCGCCTCGTAAGCCATAGAGATTGTTTCCACTATCCAATTCGAGATGCGCTGCTTTGACACAGCATCACCTTTACTGTCACCGCCAAAGCAGACCAACAGCTGCTCCGACTTACGCCACTGGCCGGAGCGGTGGATGTAAGTACAGAGAGCCCTTACTGTACACAGCCGGTGCATGCTCTCTTGTTCTGGTGTGAGGAACGGAGGAGGGCAGAAAGCCTGCAACACCACAGGGTGGGCAGCCGTTGTAGGCACTTTAGGAATATAATCCAGCCTAGGATACAGGAAGGCCTTGGCTAATCCAGGGGCAAGGTCAAGGCAGGAAGGGGCAACAGAGACAGCTTGTATATCTCCCACTCGCTTGAGAGATGTCAGGGCTAGCAGAAGAGCTACCTTTAGAGTCAGAAGCTTCTCAGAGGCTGACTCTAAGGGCTCAAATGGGGCCCCTGACAGACCTTCCAAGACCACAGAAAGGTCCCAGGAAGGTATGCGCGGCCTGCAGATGGGCCTCAGCCACCTGACACCATGCATGAACCTCGAAGTTAGAGGATGTTGCCCCACAGAGGCTCCATCAACAGGGGTGTGGCTGGCAGAAATGGCGGCCACGTAAACCCTGATTGTAGAAGAAGCCAACCCTGCTGAGAAACGTTCTTGTAAGAACTCCAGGACTGTAGCTATTGCGCAGTTCAGCTGATGTTCCTCATACCACAAAACAAAAAGCTGCCACTTGGGTGCATACAATTTCCTTGTGGATGGTGCTCTAGTGTTTAACATGGTCTCTACAAACTCAGTTGTGAGACCAGAATATATGAGCTGCTGCCCCTCAGGGGCCAGACTCACAGTTTCCATAGTTCTGGCCAAGGGTGATAACTCAGCCCTCCGGCTTGAGACAGTAGGTCCCTGCAGATGGGAATCTCCCAAGGAGATTCCGAGAACCATATTCGAGCTGGCCAATAAGGTGCTACTAGCAGCAGATATAAACGGTCTTGGCGAACTCTCGCTAGAACTTGTGGGAGCAGCGCGATCAGGGGAAAAGCATATAGATGTGACCTTGGCCACGTGTGCACCATCGCGTCCAGCCCCAATAGTGCGGGAGGAGTGAGGGTGAACCACAGCAGGCAGTGTGTTGTCTCCTCGGAGGCGAACACATCCACTTCTGCTTGTCCGAACCGCCGCCATATGGACTCCACCACTTGTGGATGGACCCTCCAACCCCCGGGCCTCAGCCCTTGCCTTGACAGGATGTCTGCCCCTACATTCCAGCTGCCCGGAATGTACATTGCACTCACTGACAAGAACTTTCCCTCTGCCCAGAGAAGGATTAGTTGCGCCTGCCTGAACAGGGGGCGTGAACATAACTCTCCCTGGTGGTTGATATATGAGACCACCACTGTGTTGTCTGACACAACTAGTACACAACTAGTACATGGTGACTTTTCAACTGAGGATGAAAGAATTTCAGCACTAGCAATACGGCCTACATCTCTAGGCGATTTATATGCCACTCCAGATGAGGGCCGCTCCAAAGACCGTGAGCTGGACAGCCATCTAAGACTGCACCCCAGCCCGTGAGGGATGCACCTTTCATTACCATCTTGCGATAAGGAGATGCCTAGAGAGTGTGACCCGAGGCTAGAAGCTGCAGACACCTCCAAATATTCAGAGCACATAGGCATCGCCACGTGACACTGATTGCTCTCAGAGGTTTCATCCTCAGATGAAACCCCCAACTTTTCAGCCACCACTGAAACGGTCTCATGTGCAATAGGCCCAACGGTATGACATTGGCTGCTGCTGCCATAAGGCCCAACAGTCTCTCGTAGAGACTGGAGTGGATGCCCAGACCTAGCTTTATCTTGCTCAATGTTGATAGGATCGATCCTACGCGTGTTGGGGATAGAAACACCCTCATCATAGTAGAATCCCATATAACCCCTAGAAAAGTTGTCCTCTGCACTGGAGAAAGTATACTTTTCTTGAGGTTCAACCTGAGCCCCAAGCTCCTCATGTGGGCAAGGAAAACATCTTGATGTTGAACTGCCAGTTCCCTGGATCATGCTAGAATTAACCAGTCATACAGGTAGTTTAGTACACGGATGCCCTGGAGTCGCAAGGGAGCCAGAGCAGCATCCATGCACTTTGTGAAGGTGCGAGGGGATAAAGCTAACCCAAAGGGAAGAACCCGAATTTGGTATGCTTTGTCTCCAAACGCAAACCTCAGGAACTTCCTGTGACTGGCAATATTCCTATGTGGAAATATGTATCTTTCACTTCTATCATCACAAACCAGTCCTTGAACTGAATCTGTGGCACGATAAGTTTGAGCGTCATCATCTTGAACCTGTATGTCCGAAGAGTACGGTTCAGATGACGCAGATCTAAAATTGGCCGCGTACTCCCATCTTTTTTGCGGACCAGGAAATAACAGCTGTAAAAACCTCCCTCCCTTAGGGAACGGGGTACATGTTCTATGGCTCCTTTGTCCAAAAGGGAACTTACTTCCTGCGCTAACATTGGGCTCTGCTCTGTGCTGACAACTGTGGTGTGCACACCTCTGAACCGGTGGGGTCGAGCTCTGAACTGGACCCTGTAACCCTTTTCTATGGTAGACAGAACCCATGGAGACACATTTGGCAGTAGTTTCCACGCTGCCAAATTGTCTTCCAGTGATGTCAGCTTTTCCACATTCCTTTGGAGGGAAAGCATCAGATTTCCGTCACCCTGTGACAGCTCGCTGACCAGAGAAGGCTGAAAACATGGGATGGCCTTGGCCAGGGCAGGCCCTACAGGAGCACTGGGGGCTATCTGCCCTAACAACCTCATGTCCCCTGATACATCCCTCCATGGCCCATTAGGACCGTTCCTTCCTTGCCTGCTTTGCTTTTATGATCATTCTTAGATTAGGCCTCTTAGCAGGCTGTGGCTGTGGCCGCCCGGTTCCCCTGGCTCTCTGCAGGGGGAGGCGGGTTGCCACACTCGCCTTCTGCACCTCCCTCGCACTAGTGCTGGCCTGGGCTCCACTCATGGATGCCTGGGCGAACTCGACACGATGGGGAAGGAACTGGCTGAACGCCACCATTTGCTGTTTTGCCTCGCAAAACCTGTCGGTGATTGCATTAACCGCGCTGCCAAACAGGCCGGAAGGTTTAACAGGGGCGTCCAGCAAGGAGACCTTATCTTTGTCCCCCATCCCTGAGAGGTTGAGCCATAGGTGCCTCTCCGCCACAACCAGGCTACCCATTGAATGGCCGATATGACGGGTCGTTTGTTTGGTCGCCCGGAGGGATAAATCTGTGGCGCGGCACAGCTCTGCCACTGGCTCTGGCCCAATTCCCTCCCCAGTATCGAGCTCACTCAGCAGGTCTGCTTGGTAGGCCTGCAACACTGCCATTGTATGCAGTGACCCACAAGCAAGACCTGCTGCCGCATTGGCTTTGCCCACCAACGCCGAGGTGGCCTTACATGGCTTAGAAGGTAAAGTTGGCCTCCCTAAATTACCTGTCGTTGATGGAGAGAGGTGGCTTGCAAGCGCCTCCTCCACCTTCGGCATCGCTAAATAGCCATGCTGCTCACTCCCCTACAACTGAGTAATCAGACGTTGCGGGGTTATAAACACGGCTAGTGTATAGTATTCTCCAGAAGCGTGATATCTCATCATGCACTTCCGGAAAAAAGTGGAGTTTTCTGCGGTGTGAGGGAGATTTATATTTATTTTGACTGGAGAGGAAGCGTTCATCCAGCCTGCTATGAGCCACAACCTCTTCCCTGGGCCAGTCTATATTCAACTTTTCAACTGCCCTAGTAATCACCTCAAGCAGCTCTTTATATGCTTGAGAGCTGCTGTCAGTTTTTGGTGCAATGGCACCCTCTACCGACTCCTCGGTGTCAGCGAGGGTGTTTTGGCTTTCCATAGGGGAAGGAGGAATCGCGACGTGAGCTCCAGAGTCAGGCGGAGAACCAGACTGGAGACAGAGTAAGTGATAGAGCAGCGCTCATCTCAGCTCCTCTTCCAAATCCATACGAGAACCCCACGACCTTAGATCCGCGAGGCTCTGAAATCCAACTCCCTTTGGACGAGAAGAGAGAGAGCCGAGAGTGGAGCTGTCTAATTATGAAATGTTCACAATGCTGACAGACAGACCCCTCGAGGGCTGCTGTCGCATGCTCCACGCCCAAACACTTCACACACAAAGCGTGTCCATCTCCTCCCATGATGAAATGGGAGCAAGGCGTAACACATTTTCTGAATTCTTTCCTTCTCTTTTCTTTTCTTTTTTAAAAAGGGATAGAAAAGTTTAGAGATTTTGAGAAAATAAGAGTAGAAATGAAGCGTGTTTTGTCACACAAACAACAGACATGTCTGTCATTGAAGATAATAAGGCTGGTGGCATGGTTCACAGGTGCCATATATATATCATGCGATGTGCTTAATTGCCACGTCACCTGATTATAGCAGGCCTATAAGTAGAGGCATGATTTTACACAAGCTTCAGATACCGGTCACGCACGCAAGGGCGCTACCATACTGTTATGCTAAACACAACGTCGAAGTTCCCTTTGAAAAGGAATTGCATTTGTTGTTAAAAAGGATAAACCAACATGAAGACCTGAGAGCTGTCTATGAAAGAAAAGCAAGCCATTTCGAAGCTGAGAAAACAGGGAAAATCTGTAAGAGCCAATGCATAAGCATTGTGCATAGCCAATACAACAATTTGGAATGTCCTGAAAAAGAAAGAAAGCACTTGTGTACTAACAACCAGACATGGGACAGGTTGGACAAGGAAAACAACATCAGTTGATGACAGAATCATTGTGAGAGCTGTAAAGAAAAACCCCAAACAACAGTTAGTGACATCACCAACAACCATCACAGGGCAGGAGCAAAGGTATCACAATCCACCATTCAAAGAAGACTTCAAGTACAGAAATATAGAGCCGATACCACAAGATGCAAACCACTCATCAGCAGTAAGATTTAGAAAGCCAGATTGGAATTCACAAAGAAATACAGAGATGAGCACAAATGTTCTGGAACCAAGATTAACCTCTACCAAAGTGCTGGAAAGGCCAAAGTGTGGAGAGTAAAAGGATCTGCTCATGATCCAAAACATAGAGGCTCATCAGTCGAGCATGGTGGAGGTAGTGTTATGGCTTGGGCTTGCATTGCCTCTAGAACAGGATCACTGATCCTCATTGATGATCTAACTTATGATGATAGCAGCATAATGAATCCAGAAATCTACAGAAACAATCTCTCTTCCAATTTACAGTTTCCAATCTATTTGGGAGGAACTTCATCATGCAGCAAAACAATGACTCAAAAAGCACTGGCAACACATCAAAAAACTAGTGAAAGGTTTTAGACTGATCAAGTCAATCACCAGACCTTAACCCCCTTGAGCATGCATTTCACCTACTGAAGAGGAGACTGAAGGGAGGCAGCCCCCCAAAACGAACAACAACTGCAAAAAGCTGCAGTAAAAGCCTGGAAAAGCATCAAAAAGAACCTTGATGCTTGATGCAGTCATTGCAAGCAAAGGATATGCAACCAAATATTAAGTGTTATGTACTTTATTTTACTTTTGTCACGTATCGTGACATAACGGAGATAAGGTAGGATGCAATCGCAGTAGAACAGGTTTATTTAAGAGAGAGACAGGCAGACAAATCCAAAACGTGATCCACAAACGTAATCCAGTAACATGCAAAGTTCAGACGATCGGCAAACAGGCATAAAGGGGCGAGGCAGGAATCAAGGTCACGGTCACGGAAATACAGGGTCGAGGAACAAAACAAGAAACATGAACAATAGCCCGGGACTGGTAGCGGAGAAACCAGCGTGAACAAAACTAACGAACCTAAACATGAACCTAAACATGAACCATGAAACATGACATGAACTAAGACTATGGTTATCTATCGTGAGGACTCTAAACTAAGTAACTAACTCATTCAATATTCCGCGTTGTGTGCTGGGAGGCGCGCCATATATAAGCGGACATGATCAGTGTCGTAAATGCTCACAGCTGAGGGCGATTCAGACACACGTGAAAATCCCAGCCAATGACAGAACAGGGAGGAGACATGACGGAAACATAAACAAACACACGTGTCCAAATGTCACTACTGTCAACAACGGAAAAACTGGTGCTTGCGCATTCGCGTTTAGAGCATGCTGCTTCAAGGGGAAATCGTGACAGAATACCCCCCCCCCCAAGGGCACTCCTCCCGGAGTGCCATGAAACATCCATCTCCATTGGCGGCCCCGGCCCCCTGGGCAGAATGTCCCAAGCAGAGCCAGGAGACCGCACGGCGTTATTGACGAAACAAAAAAGCAGAGCGACGTACACGGCAGAGCAGGGAAGCAGAGCGACGTCCTTGGTGGAGCATGAAAGCAGAGCGACGTCCTCAGCTGAACAGGGAAACAGAGCGACAACCACAGCCGGGCAGGCAGGCTGAGCGAAGTCCTCGGCGGAGCATGAAGGCAGAGCGACGTCCTCGGCGGAGCAGGAAAGCAGAGCGATGTCCTCGGCTGAACAGGGAAACAGAGCCATGACCCCAGCCAGGCAGACAGGCTGAGCGAAGTCCTCGGCAGAGCATGAAGGTAGAGCGACGACCACAGCCGGGCAGGCAGGCTGAGCAATGACCACAGCCGGGCAGACAGGCTGGGCGAAGTCCTCGGCGGAGCATGAAGGCAGAGCGACGACCACAGCCAGGCAGACAGGCTGAGTGACGTCCTCAGCGGAGCATGAAGGCGGAGCGACGATCACAGCTGGGCAGGCAGGCTGAGCGAAGTCCTCGGCGGAGCATGAAGGCGGAGCGACGACCACAGCCAGGCAGGCAGGCTGAGCGAAATCCTCGGCGGAGCATGAAAGCAGAGCAACAACCACAGCCGGGCAGGCAGGCTGAGCAACGACCACAGCCGGGCAGACAGGCTGGCCGAAGTCCTCGGCGGAGCATGAAGGCGGAGCGATGACCATAGCCGGGCAGGCAGGCTGAGCGAAGTCCTCGGCGGAGCATGAAGGCAGAGTGACGTCCTCGGTGGAGCATGAAAGCAGAGCGATGTCCTCGGCTGAACAGGGAAACAGAGCCACGACCCTAGCCGGGCAGACAGGCTGAGCGAAGTCCTCGGCAGAGCATGAAGGCGGAGCGACGACCACAGCCGGGCAGGCAGGCTGAGCGAAGTCCCCGGCGGAGCGTGAAGGCGGAGCAACGACCACAGCCAGGCAGGCAGGCTGAGCGAAGTCCTCGGCGGAGCGTGAAGGCGGAGCAACGACCACAGCCAGGCAGGCAGGCTGAGCGAAATCCTCGGCAGAGCATGAAAGCGGAGCGACAACCACAGCCGGGCAGGCAGGCTGAGCAACGACCACAGCCGGGCAGACAGGCTGGGCGAAGTCCTCGGCGGAGCATGAAAGCGGAGTGACGTCCACAGCCGGGCAGGCAGGCTGAGCGAAGTCCTCGGCGGAGCGTGAAGGCGGAGCAACGACCACAGCCAGGCAGGCAGGCTGAGCGAAATCCTCGGCAGAGCATGAAAGCGGAGCGACAACCACAGCCGGGCAGGCAGGCTGAGCAACGACCACAGCCGGGCAGACAGGCTGGGCGAAGTCCTCGGCGGAGCATGAAAGCGGAGTGACGTCCACAGCCGGGCAGGCAGGCTGAGCGAAGTCCTCGGCGGAGCATGAAGGCTGAGCGACGACCACAGCCGGGCAGACAGGCTGGGCGAAGTCCTCGGTGGAGCATGAAATCGGAGCGACGACCACAGCCGGGCAGGCAGGCTGAGCGAAGTCCTCGGCGGAGCATGAAGGCGGAGCGACGACCACAGCCGGGCAGGCAGGCTGAGCGAAATCCTCGGCGGAGCATGAAAGCGGAGCGACAACCACAGCCGGGCAGGCAGGCTGAGCGACGACCACAGCCGGGCAGACAGGCTGGGCGAAGTCCTCGGCGGAGCATGAAGGCAGAGCGACGACCACAGCCAGGCAGACAGGCTGAGCGATGTCCTCAGCGGAGCATGAAGGCGGAGCGACGATCACAGCTGGGCAGGCAGGCTGAGCGAAGTCCTCGGCGGAGCATGAAGGCGGAGCGACGACCACAGCCAGGCAGGCAGGCTGTGCGAAATCCTCGGCGGAGCATGAAAGCGGAGCGACAACCACAGCCGGGCAGGCAGGCTGAGCAACGACCACAGCCGGGCAGACAGGCTGGCCGAAGTCCTCGGCGGAGCATGAAGGCGGAGCGATGACCATAGCCGGGCAGGCAGGCTGAGCAAAATCCTCGGCGGAGCATGAAAGCGGAGCGACAACCACAGCCGGGCAGGCAGGCTGAGCAACGACCACAGCCGGGCAGACAGGCTGAGCAACGTTCTCGGCGGAGCATGAAAGCGGAGCGACGACCACAGCCGGGCAGACAGGCTGGGCGAAGTCCTCGGCGGAGCATGAAAGCGGAGCGACGTCCGCAGCCGGGCAGGCAGGCTGAGCGAAGTCCTCGGCGGAGCATGAAGGCTGAGCGACGACCACAGCCGGGCAGACAGGCCGGGCGAAGTCCTCGGTGGAGCATGAAATCGGAGCGACGACCACAGCCGGGCAGGCAGGCTGAGCGAAGTCCTCGGCGGAGCATGAAGGCGGAGCGACGACCACAGCCGGGCAGGCAGGCTGAGCGAAATCCTCGGCGGAGCATGAAAGCGGAGCGACAACCACAGCCGGGCAGGCAGGCTGAGCGACGACCACAGCCGGGCAGACAGGCTGGGCGAAGTCCTCGGCGGAGCATGAAGGCGGAGCGACGACCACAGCCAGGCAGACAGGCTGAGCGATGTCCTCAGCGGAGCATGAAGGCGGAGCGACGATCACAGCTGGGCAGGCAGGCTGAGCGAAGTCCTCGGCGGAGCATGAAGGCGGAGCGACGACCACAGCCAGGCAGGCAGGCTGTGCGAAATCCTCGGCGGAGCATGAAAGCGGAGCGACAACCACAGCCGGGCAGGCAGGCTGAGCAACGACCACAGCCGGGCAGACAGGCTGGCCAAAGTCCTCGGCGGAGCATGAAGGCGGAGCGATGACCATAGCCGGACAGGCAGGCTGAGCAAAATCCTCGGCGGAGCATGAAAGCGGAGCGACAACCACAGCCGGGCAGGCAGGCTGAGCAACGACCACAGCCGGGCAGACAGGCTAAGCAACGTTCTCGGCGGAGCATGAAAGCGGAGCGACGTCCACAGCCGGGCAGGCAGGCTGAGCGAAGTCCTCGGCGGAGCATGAAAGCGGAGCGACGACCACAGCCGGGCAGGCAGGCTGAGCGAAGTCCTCGGCGGAGCATGAAGGCAGAGTGACGTCCTCGGTGGAGCAGGAAAGCAGAGCGATGTCCTCGGCTGAACAGGGAAACAGAGCCACGACCCTAGCCGGGCAGACAGGCTGAGCGAAGTCCTCGGCAGAGCATGAAGGCGGAGCGACGACCACAGCCGGGCAGGCAGGCTGAGCGATGTCCTCGGCGGAGCATGAAAGCGGAGCGACGTCCACAGCCGGGCAGGCAGGCTGAGCGAAGTCCTCGGCGGAGCGACGACCACAGCCGGGCAGGCAGGCTGAGCGAAGTCCTCGGCGGAGCGACGATCACAGCTGGGCAGGCAGGCTGAGTGAAGTCCTCGGCGGAGCATGAAGGTGGAGCGACGACCACAGCCAGGCAGGCAGGCTGAGCGAAATCCTCGGCAGAGCATGAAAGCGGAGCGGCAACCACAGCCGGGCAGGCAGGCTGAGCGACAACCACAGCCGGGCAGGCAGGCTGAGCAACGACCACAGCCGGGCAGACAGGCTGGGCGAAGTCCTCGGCGGAGCATGAAAGCGGAGCGACGACCACAGTCGGGCAGGCAGGCTGAGCGAAGTCCTCGGCGGAGCATGAAGGCGGAGCGACGACCACAGCCGGGCAGGCAGGCTGAGCGAAGTCCTCGGCGGAGCATGAAGGCGGAGCGACGACCACAGCCGGGCAGGCAGGCTGAGCGAAGTCCTCGGCGGAGCATGAAGGCGGAGCGACGACCACAGCCGGGCAGGCAGGCTGAGCGAAGTCCTCGGCGGAGCATGAAGGCGGAGCGACGACCACAGCCGGGCAGGCAGGCTGAGCGAAGTCCTCGGCGGAGCATGAAGGCGGAGCGACGACCACAGCCGGGCAGGCAGGCTGAGCGAAATCCTCGGCGGAGCATGAAAGCGGAGCGACGACCACAGCCGGGCAGGCAGGCTGAGCAACGACCACAGCCGGGCAGACAGGCTGGGCGAAGTCCTCGGCGGAGCATGAAGGCAGAGCGACGCCCTAGGTGGAGCAGGAAAGCAGAGCGATGTCCTCGGCGGAGCAGGAAAGCAGAGCGACGTCCTCGGCGGAGCAGGAAAGCAGAGCGACGACCTAGGCTGAACAGGAAGGCTGAGGCTCTGAGGTCACCAGGTGAACCTTGGGCATGGGCGGAGCTTGGCTGTGCGTGTCGGCAGACTCGGGCGTGAGCAGAACTTGGCTGTGCGTGTCGGCAGACTCGGGCGTGGGCAGAACTTGGCTGTGCGTGTCGGCAGACTCGGGCGTGGGCAGAACTTGGCTGTGCGTGTCGGCAGACTCGGGAGTGGGCAGAACTTGGCTGGTCGGGTCGGCAGACTCGGGCTTTGGCAAAACTTGGGCGACCGGGTTGGTAGTCTTGGGCGTTGGCAGAACTTGGGCGACCGGGTTGGTAGATATGGGCGTGGGCTGAACTTGGGCGACCGGGTCGGTAGACTTGGGCGTGGGCTGAACTTGGGCGACCAGGTCGGTAGACTTGGGTGTGACATCAGGAACTTGAGACTTGACTTGGACTTCAGAGACTGGAGACTTGACTTGGACCTCAGGGACTTGGTTGTCCGTGTTAACATCAACTTGGTGGCTCATCCGCTCATAATGCATGTAGAATGGAAGATCAGCACTGTTCGCCACATTAACTCCCTTCAACAGCTCATCCAAGGTGTAGCTCTGCCCTGGTTCTCCAAACTCCTTCAGAAACAGGTCCGAAAACTGCCTACTGTCCTCCAGTACCCGGGGTCTCATGGCTGCTACTCACTGTGCCCACTTGCGAGCTGGGCCACAAAATTGGGACATCATGAACTTAATCCATTGTCTCTCCCTTGGCTTCGGGTCAAACAGGCTTGAGAAGTAACTCTGGCAGTCTATCATAAAATAGTCCGGATAACCAAAGAAGCCATCATACCGATCGGGAAGGTCCATGAAAGTCCATTGTGAAAACTGCATAGAATCCAAGGCGGGGATGATTGGTGTGGACCTCCAGGTTCTGCGTCCTCTTCATTCTCGTGCTGCATCCATGATCATATCGTGTCGTGACGTAACGGAGATAAGGTAGGATGCAATCGCAGTAGAACAGGTTTATTTAAGAGACAGGCAGACAAATCCAAAACGTGATCCACAAACGTAATCCAGTAACATGCAAAGTTCAGACGATCGGCAAACAGGCATAAAGGGGCGAGGCAGGAATCAAGGTCGCGGTCACGGAAATACAGGGTCGAGGAACAAAACAAGAAACATGAACAATAGCGCGGGGCTGGTAGCAGAGAAACCAGCGTGAACAAAACTAACGAACCTAACTTGAACCTAAACATGAACCATGAAACATGACATGAACTAAGACTATGGTTATCAATTGTGAGGACTCTAAACTAAGTAACTAACTCATTCAATATTCCGCGCTGTGTGCTGGGAGGCGCGCCGTATATAAGCGGATATGATCAGTGTCGTAAATGCTCACAGCTGAGGGCGATTCAGACACACGTGAAAATCCCAGCCAATGACAGAACAGGGAGGAGATATGACGGAAACATAAACAAACACACGTGTCCAAATGTCACTACTGTCAACAACGGAAAAGCAGGTGCTCGCGCATTCGCGCTTAGAGCACACTGCTTCAAGGGGAAATCGTGACAACTTTAAGACTATCTGTTCCTATAGTTTGCTCACCTAAAAAGTGGCTGGTCTGCCACCAAAGATGCCATGTTCTAAGTTGTTTAACACATCTAGATGTAAATATCAGGAAATGAAAGATGAAATTCTGATATATCATCTCAGATTCGTTGTTTGATCTCAAACCCAAATGTCTTCAGTGAATAGCGAAAAAAATAGAATTGGCCTTGCTGTTCCAATACTTTCAGATGGGACTGTATTTATATATGGATATACAGTATAATATATAATACTCCATATATTAAGTTCGAGTAGGAATAACAACTGGAATCCAAGGGTTTGGGACAAAGCAAAGCTCACACACAAAGCTCTATTCAAACTAGAGGCTGATGGGAAATTATCAGGTCTTTGCACCATCCGACATCCTTGGCCTTTGAATAGATGGCACTCCATCATTCTTGTTGCTGAGGAGACTCAATTAAGAAAGCTCTTAATTAAAGCACAGACCCAGCACCACAAGATGTAGAGAAAGTGTTTTCTCAAATATCCCACTTTTCTCTTTATGTGTTTTTGGCACACATTTCTCTTCCTGATGCAATAGTAATTACATATAACAGCATGAAGCTTTTCAATGCAACTTGCTCACACTGTGTGCATGTGTGCACTTGGGTCTGTGTGTGCACTGAGTTGATAGAAAACACCACAAAAAAGAAGCTGAGATTTGGCAAAACTGAACCCATCAATTGATAATATGAAAATTACAGTTATTAAGGCATGACGTTCTTAATTTTTGTAATGGCTGGCAATCCTTTCACCAGTCCGCAGTATACGTTTTTTTACTTACACACAGAGAAATGTTGGTGTAATATAGAGAAGAAGAAAAAAAACATCTGGTCCTTAAGAAATCTCAGGTAACAAAAAAACAAGCAAAAACATTTTGAAAGAGTTGAGCTGCAGGTTGAGTAGCCAGGCCACCACACAGTTAAAGGTCTTGTTTCTCAACTGAGAGAAAAAAGAAAAGGGGAAAATCCCTCCTAGGAGACTCAATCACTCTAATGTGTCCTGCCCTGAGCTGTGCTGCCTGGTAGGCAGGGCATGAGCCAAAAAGTGCCGTAAGTATTATTTTCCAACAGGAGGGCCAATGAGGCAGAAGGAGTAGCTGCATAACCCCCATTTGCACAGGTTAATGTGCAAATGCCTTGAAAAAGAGGCTGAAGAAGTGAATATGGCCTCGGTCTGATTCTCCCTCTTGCTTTCCTGCAGCATGGGATTGCTTGGTTCTTATGACATTCTATTCTCATTACTCCTGCAGTGCCTGACAGTATGCCTTATCTTTCAGGACCAATGGAGCCTGTTAATTTCTATCTTGCACTCTTTGAACTCATGGACCAAGGAATCCAAAAAGTGAAAGTCTCACTCCAGTTTTGCAGTGAGCTTAGCAGTTAGATGCATGCAAGTTTATGTGTGCATGCATTAGCGAAATTATTCCTTCCTGTATTTAATTTATTTAAAATGAGTGATAGAGAATATGTTGCATTTAGATAGCACCTTTCAGTACAACAATTAGTTCAACAATTCTAATGATTGAATCTTATTTGTCTAACAGGTTTAACCATCATCATTGTCACAAAGCAACTTTACTCAAAAGAAACTGTGAGATGTGAGATGAATTCAAGATAAACAGTTCTACAGATGTGACAGAGGCAAGAAAAAAAAGTAAAAGCAAGCGCTTCCAAGTACCATTTTTTTTTCACACATTCATGTTTGAAAAGCTTGAGTGATTTGGGGAATTCTGTGATGCTCATGTACAATCAGAAGCTGTTACAGGGAAAGATGCACAACACCCATTGACAGCTAAAGGGGTGGAGTGCACATTACTGAGTGATTTTTCAGTAAAAAGAAAAGCTGTTTCTCTGACTATTTTTTAAAACAATCAAGTTGTTCTTACATGGGTATAATGAATAACGATTATTCCACCCATCCAACCATTTTCCATACCGCTTATCCTACAGGGTCACGGGAACCTGGAGCCTATCCCAGGGATCATCGGGCACAAGGCAGGGTACACCCTGGACAGGGTGTCAATACATCGCAGGGCACAATCACATACACACTCACACTTTAGACATGCCAATCAGCCTACCATGCATGTCTTTGGACTGGGGGAGGAAATCGGAGTACCCAGAAGAAACCCCCACAGCACAGGGAGAACATGCAAACACACAGGGCAGCAGCAGGAAACAAACCCCAACAATGGAGGTGTGAGGCAAATGGGCGAACGTGCTAACCACTAAGCCACCGTGCGCCCAATAACAATTGTTTTGTTTGTATAATAAAATCCTAACATTTCCGAATCTGTCTGAACTACAGTATATCTTCATGTGTGTGTTAATGTTTTTGTACCCCCTTGACCCTCCATGAAAGAATATATTATATATATAAATTGCCCCTGAGCACATACAACAAATGGCATGGCATGCTTGATAAGCCACAAAACAAACATTAGTCTCAGGGAGGAATGAAACATATAAACACATCACTGAAGCAAAATTCAGCTTATCACTAAAAAAAAATGTTTTTTGTGTCTCAACCACGAATGACAGTCCCCTCTGAAAGTATGGGAACGGCAAGCTCAGTTCTGTTGTTTTTACTATACACTAAAGACATTTGGGGTTGAGATCAAAAGATAAATATGAGACGATATATCAGAATTTCAACTTTCATTTCCTGATATTTAAATCTATTATGTGTTAAACAATTTAGAACATGACACCTTTGGTGGAAAACCACTGAATTTTTAGGTGAGCAAATGTATTGAAACAGATAGTCTTAAAGTAAATAACACCTAATATTTGGTTGCATATCAACTGTAAGTGGTGCCAGTTTTGTTCCCAACGTTCAAATCATACAAATACATGAAACACACAGAGAGGAACGCTGACCTTGAAAAATCCTGATTCCGCAACTGTAGACTACTTGTTCAATACACTATGCATATTGTCAACATAACAAAATAAGAAATACGTTTACAATATAAGAAAATCGACAATAAGAAAAATTAACAGCTATTTATAACAACATTGGCAGTACGCAGGGAGAACACAGCAGATCCAGAGTAAGAGCATATGCAAGCTTTGTATTTGGCCTCATGTCAGTAATGTTTTTTTTTCTTCTCAAAACAAAAAAACTTTCATGCTTTACAGCTCACTCACCACTTCATGACTTACTCTGGCTTTGCTCTGCTCACATCATTGCTCAAAAAAGAGAGAGAAAGTGGCATTTAAATATACTCAAGTGTGGCAGGTTTGTCATTAGCCCTCTAGTTTATCCAAGTACAGACCCACACTAAATGACCCACTATGCAATGTCCAATGCATTAGTATGTTCTGGTCCCGTCCTAACACAGCATGGCGATGTAGCTTAAAGCAGGTTATGGTTGCTGAATGTCCAATGTGGTATTACAAATACAATGTGGGCTTTGTACAGTAGTTTTGTGAGCAAGGCTGGCCTGTTAAGGTGGGACGGTATCCATCCCACTCTGGAAGGTCCTGCTCTCATTTCTTGCAGCATAGCACGTAGTCTCAATCTCACCTAGTCGATCGGTGACAATCCAGAGCCAAGACCAGGGAGCAGACAAGCAGGCTAAATCAACCATCTGCTATCTGCACTGAGTCGTCACGTAGGTTCCACTATATTGAGACTGTGTCTGTTCCCTGAGCTGAACAAAAATGTAGAAATACTTAGAAAGTTTGTCTTAGTAACCTAATTAACATAAAATTAGATCATATTGAGTGCACAGCCAGCACCTTTGATCTGAGGCTAGGACTGTTAAATATGAGATCTCTTACCTCTAAAGCACTTATTGTTAATGAAACATTATTCATCAGATGTTAATGTATTGTGTTTTATAGAAATGAGGATTAAACCAGTTGAGTATGTAGCATTAAATGAAGCTAGTCCTCCCGGATACAGTTATATACATCAGTCTCATCTGATTGGAGAGGAGGAGGTATCACAGTTCTTTATAATGATAACCTAGGCATCACACAAAAACCTAAAATTAAAATCAATGCATTTGAAGTTCTTTATGCTAACATATGTAGCCACAAAAAATAAAAAAAGTCTACCCAGTTATATCTGCTAAAAAATTTATTTACAGACATCCAGGCCCATATTTTTAATTCCTTAGTGAATTTGCGGATTTGAATCTCAAGCCTCGTTGTTTCTTTAGACAAAGCATTCATTGTTGGAGACTTTAATATTCATTTTTTGATAACCCAGAAGACCCTCTGAAAATTGCAGTTGTGTCCATTCTAGATTCAGTAGGGGTTAATCAGAAGATAATAGGACCCACTCATAATGGTGGTCATACTCTTGATCTAATACTAACATTCAGATTAAAAATGTGCGCACCTTGCCACACTACTGCATCAAACATACATCCCATCAGTTACTGCATAGACTTTTTATCAATAATCTCCCAGTGTGATTGGATCAGGCATCCATGAATGCTTAGAGTCAACGTTCTGCTACACTCTAGATAACAACTTTCATTCAGAGAAACAACTAGCACACCGGTATAATGATCACACATGGACCTTAAAATAAAAAACTCGAAAATTAGAATGTAAGTGGCATCAAACTAAATTGGTAGCATTTCAAACAGCATGGAAGGAGAGCTTCCTAAACTATAGAAAATCTCTGCTAGATCAATCTATCTCTCAACCCTAATACACGATAAAAAAGAATCCTAGATTCTTATTTAAAATTGTACTAAAATTAACTAAAACATGCACACAATCAATTTGTAGAAGCGATAACTTCATGAGGTTTTCAATGTCAAAATTGAAAATATCAGGCAAAATATACACTTATATAAATTTAAAACTAGATGATTTGATGATTAATCCTGCAGTTAACAATACACCCATATAGATTCCCATAGAATGCTTTAATCCCCTTCAAAAGACTGAACTAATTTCACCTTACCTACATGTTTCTTCAAACAGATCATTCAAGAAGCAATCAAACCTTCTAAAATTAATAAATTCTTCCCTTAGCACTGGTAATGTACCTAAATATTTTAAACTAGCAGTTGTTAAACCCCTGAT
The DNA here is from genome assembly GCF_023375685.1 of Ictalurus furcatus. Taxonomy (NCBI): domain Eukaryota; kingdom Metazoa; phylum Chordata; class Actinopteri; order Siluriformes; family Ictaluridae; genus Ictalurus; species Ictalurus furcatus. The sequence goes on along the minus strand of NC_071261.1, from coordinate 5,195,989 downwards.
TAAAAACCTGACTATAACCTCCCCTTTATTTCCAAGATCCTAAAAAGGATACAATGACAATACAAAATGTCTTACTCTTACTATGTAATCAGAAAGCTTACTTCTAGCTGCATTGGTCCTTACCACTTGCATTTTTTTTAAATTACCCCATATTTAAAAAATAAATAAATAAATAAATAAATAATTAAAAAAATTAAGCTTCAGCAATTTTTTTTTTGGCTGCAACAATCACAAAAAAAAACCCCTGTGAAATGCTGTATGGACACTCCACCCCACTCTCACGTGTTCATTCAGGTTTGTTGAATGTGGAGTGGCTGGCCGCTTTATGTCCCAGGGTGTCCTCATGTTTATGTTACCTTCTGGCTCTCCCTTTTAATTATGCTGCTTTGATCGTACCGACATAAGAATAACATTCATGAAATGTATCAGTCAGAATTTAGGCCTTATTGTAGCACATAGGCAGCACTGGTTAAAGTAGTAAATGACCTACTGGCCTCTGACCAGGGTTGTGCCCTCTCCTGACTCAGGTCGTATTTGACTGATCGTTTTCAGTTTGCAGATGTAAATGTTGACTTCTCTACACATACTAAGGTAAAGTTTGGTGTTGTGCAAGGTTCTGTTTTAGACCCACTGTTTTTTTCTAATATTACTAAATATTTGTAAATATAGTATTAGCTTCCACTGCTATGCTGATGACACACAGTCGTGTGTTTCAGCAAAGCTAGCTGACAGACACCTGCTTAATAAAGTTGAGGAACGTGTAAAGGACATTAGACACTGGATGCTTAGTAACTTCCTTCTACTTAATTCTTACAAGACAGAAGTACTTGTAGTAGGATCACGTTTGGCTAGAAATAAGCTTTCTGATTACACAGTAAGAGTAAGATATTTTTTATTGTCATTGTATACAATATAATATACAAAATACAGTAGAATATCTGGTAGGTCTTTCTGTTTAATCATGTTCAGCAGTAAAATACCTTGGTGTGATAATTGACTCCAGTCTAAAATAATAAATATAATGCCACTAAATGATGCAGAAAAACAAGCATTTTAGTTCATATTTTTGTTACCTATGTTAAATGGTAAATGGTCGGCACTTATATAGTGCTTTTTTAACCTTAGCAGTTCCAAAGCACTATACATTCTGTTTCATTCGCCCATTCACACACTCACACACCAATGGTAGCAGAGCTGCCATGCAAGGCGCTAACTTGCCATCGGGAGCAACTTGGTCAAGGACACTTCGGCATCTGGAGTCATGTGGGCCAGAAATCAAACCACCAACCCTACGATTAGTGGACAACCCGCTCTACAACCTGAACCACAGCCGCCCTATAGGTTGGATTATTGGGTTCAAGGGCATAGAGTGTTTTGGTGAACTGGAATGTTTGAATGCCAGTCCCTCAAGGATCAGTCGATAGCATAAATGAATACAAAATCACGCAAAGACTGCAATATTTGGAGGAGCTTGCAATTTTTTAAATAACCGCAGATTTTTTGAAAAAAAAAAAAATTAAAAGCTGCAGCAAAATCAAGCATTTGGCCGCAACAATCACAAAAAAATCTCAGCGAAATCCTGTATGGACACCCCGAGCCCCCCGAGCCACCCCCCGACTCTCGTGTGTTCATTCAGGTTTGTTGAATGTGGAGTGGCTGGCTGCTTTATGTCCCAGGGCATCCTCAAGTCTATGGTACCTTCTGGCTCTCCCTTTTAATTGTAATAATTTCTCTCTCTCTCTCTCTCTCTCCCTCTCTCTCTCTCTCTCTCTCATTACATGCTACTCCTGAGATACCAGTGATCCTTACCCCTTCTGCTCTCCGGACCTGCCTGATCCATCCAGATGCCCTACTTCTGGTTGGAGTTCTCATCACTTGGATACTACTCACTGCTGCTAAGGATGGCACCACATATACAGCCTAAAGATACATGACATTACTGAGGATGGTACCACATAGAAACTATAAAGATGGCTTTGGGCTGCAATTGAAATGAACAGTTTTGCAATGATGGCTTGGGACTACAGTTGCCATGAACAGTTTTGCACTCAAATCTCCATCAGTAAACAATTGATAACTTCATGTTAAAACTATAATGAATTTTCTGTGTACACAATTGCACTTTTTGACCATTTAGTACACAGTTATAGAAGGACATTATTTATTATTGCACTATTCTGTGTCACCCACATGAGGATGGGTTCCCATTTGAGGCTGGTTCCTCTCAAGGTTTCTTCCTCATATCAAATCAGGAAGTTTTTCCTTGCCACCATCGCCTTGGGCTTGCTCATTAGGGATACATTTATATTTTTTATTATTTATACAATTTTTTTTCATAGGAAATGGATATATTTCGGTAAAGCTGCTTTGTGACAATGCCCATTGTTAAAAGCACTATACAAATAAAACTGAATTGAATTAAATTAATTCTACCAGCAATGTATGTAAAACCAAATACATTTTAGAGCAGGTGGCTATTATAACTCCATTAAATGTATTGTTTTTAATAACAGGAAAATGTAAGGTTACATATGAAACCGTGATTATAAGACTGAGAAGTCAAGGTGTGATGAACCTTGTGATCATGTGTGCAATCTTTAAGGCCCCTTCTACGTTATATTCATACATACTTCATCAACCAGAGTGACCCATTTAAACATCACAGTTCCATACGTCATCTTCCATTCTACTTCCTTTCATTCTGGACCATCAGGGCAGTTTCCTTCAGCACTAGTGGAGGTTGTGTATCAAAGTTGTCATGAGGCTACATGGCATACCTTAGCAGACAATAAGACATAGTGTCACGTAACCCACGTATTGGGGGTTAGGACGGATACAAGTACAGATAAGAGCTTTATTAGAGTAGAGAAAGGCAGACAAATCCAAATTGTGATACAATAGCATGGTCAAAAACAGGCAATGGGTCAGGCGATCGGCAAATGGGCATTAACAAGGCAAAACAGAATTGAAGAACGAGGGCAAGAACAAGATCAAAACTATAACACATGAACCGAGGAACAAACACTTGGTATACGGAAATCTCACGCAACGAACAAAGACACAAGAGGGGTTTAAATACTAAACATAATCAGGGTGAACACAAAACAGCTGAGACTAATGGTGACACATACGGGAAACAACCAATGACAATACAGGAGCGGAGACAGGACAGAAATCACAACAAAGCACACGTGTCAGAAGTAAACAAAGTCAATGTCACTGACAAACCCAGAAGTGCGCGCTCACACTTTGAGCTCATGCTTCGGGTTTCATAGCGCGCCACATGCTCCAGCGCTTTGCGCAAGGGGAAATCATGACACGTAGCACTCAAATAGTTCCAATACCATACTTTATTGAGCTTTACAATCACTCCTACATGTTAATACTGCTCCCTATTGAGGAAGATAATCACTTAAAGTGTTAATATTGTGTCCTAATGAAGAACACTCTCGAGGTGTTGATCTTATTCTTTAGATTATTTAGGGTGGAAATCACTCAAGTACTGATGCTGTTCTTATACTGCTCTTCAGTGAGAATGAAAATAACTAAATGTGCTGATATTGCACTCTTTTGAAGATTAACTTTAGATGGCAGTGCCCCTTTATGGTGCTCCCCAACACATAATACACAGCAAAATCACCAGTGTTGATTTAACACTCACAGTGTTGAATTCACACCCTACAGTGTTTATACAAGTCCATTGGGCTCATATAAACACTCTGGGTGTTAATTCAACACTAGGGATTTTACTGTGTACTCACTGTATACAGAGAAGATTTGAGCACATTTTCGCCTGCAAGTGTAGATAGTATTATCAACTTTTTTGGTATGAATGCTGGGTTTGGCCACAGCATGATATGTATGAAATCTGGCTCCCAACACAGACAATGCATGCAGTTCACCTACTTGTCTGACCAGTAAAGAAGCTGATGGAGATGTTCTGTGAAAAACAGTTGATCTGTCCCCTGTGTGTAGCCAATGCTGCCACATACACATTTTGGGCCAGAACAAGACACTACTAGTAAACACTGCAAAAAACATGAATTGCATGGTGCATGACAAGGGGTTTATGCCCATTGTTTCACAATATCACACAATGTTAAAACTTTCCACTTGTTTGCATACAATTGGAGCATTGACAGAGTGTCTGACACCTTGCAAAAACCCAACGTCTATACCCATAATTTTGAAGTGTGAGGTTTACGCTGCCACAATGACCCATTCCCCTGGGACAGTAGGTCTGGGCTGATAGGTAGTGGGCACAGAGGGCCAGTCATTAATGTCAACAAAATGCAGAACAAGGGTCTGTTCACTCAGAAAGGGCCTTTCAACAAAACTGGTTGCATAGTTGCACAAATGGTAAAAAAAAAAAAATGGGAAAAAAAACTTGTTAGGCTCTCTAGTCCAAGTATTATTTCTATTGCCTTTTTTCTGTAGGGTGGCACTAATGTGCACCCTTAAATGTGCATAAGAGCTCATTAATAAGATATGTATAGTGCAGAATATCCCAGTCACTCCCTTGGGCAGATGTACCACAAAATGGAATTAGGTGCTTGTCTGACCATATTGGGTGGAGGATCGACCTTTAATTTTGGTAAGGCAGCCTTGACACCAGTCTGCAGCATATTTATTGCCTGTGCTGTGCTATCCTTCTGCACTTGTTGCATTCCACTAACAGCTTTTGCCCATGCCTGCTCCTCTAATCAGACCCTCCAGGCTTTGGCGATTTTGTGACTGCAGCAATTAACACAAAATCAACCAAACTGCTCAATATTCAGAGAAGTTTGCAATTGTTATAAATTATCACAGATTTGCGCCAAGAGACGTCATGTGACATTATCACAATGCACATTCTGCCAAAGCCCTCTTCAAGTCACGTGTGTCGAATGTGAGTACAGCTAAAAGGCCTCATTTACCAACAAACATCACTGTGAAAGGCCATGCAAAACAATTTTATGCAATTTCACCAATTCAAGTTGTTTTCTGCAAAAAAGGCACAAAAACCTCCACAAGTTGTATCTCAAATTTTGAAAAAAAGAGCCACAGCAAAACCAAGCATTTTTTGCAACAACAATCACAAGAAAACTCAGCAAAATCCTGTAAGGACTATCTAATCTGCATTTCAATGTTTTAAAAGCACTCACTCTTCTTTTTCTTTGGGACTGATGAGTCCAATGTTCTGCCCATTTCTCTTCCTGCCACTGCAATAAAGGAGCCTACCTTTTTTCTTCTTGGTGGGTTCTGCAGCCATATTTGCTGCTCTCTTCACTCCTTGCTTTCCAGAGGAAAGGGATGAATAGCCAGCATTCTTTCCATAGCCTGTGAGTTGCTGGTTACTAACGGCATTATGCTGCAGATGTTCAGAAGGCAACTAAGCAACCAGGGGCAAAAAAGGAGTACTTTATTTTTGTTGCAGTGTCTTTCTAATATGAAAATATAAAATAACCTTGAATCATTTACATTTTGTGCATGTGGAATTCCCTTTCCAATTCAGACAACAAGGTTCCATTTGGATCCAAATCAAGAGACTGAGATGGCCATTGCAAAAACTGATTTTGTGTTTCTTTAATAATTTCTGTGTTGATTTGTAAGCATATTTGGCTTCTCATATTGTTGAACGCTATGGCCAAGTTTGAAGTTCCTGGCCATAAGACTCCCTCTGTGTTTGCTAGAGCTCCTGAAGCACCAGTCACAAAACAGCCCCAAAGCATCACTGATCCACTTCCCTATTTTACAGAAGCCATCCGGTGCTTTTCCTTGTATGCAATCCCCTTTGTCACAAAACATGCCGATGGTATGTATGTCCAAAAGGTTTGGATTTTTTTTTCCCTCGCTCTGTGTCCTTCACATTGCTTCTCAATGTGTCAGGGAACAGGGTGCTCACTGGTTCAATTCCTGGCAAATTCCCAAAGCTTCAGACAGGTGAAACTTTTTGTTATGGCCATAATTGTGCTTATTGGCATTTTAACTGTTTAAGGATTTTATATCCATTATCTAAATTGCGCAACAACCATCTGACACTTCTTTGTCTTTTGCCAATGTGATGAATGACAACAGGCTTTTACATCATACTTATACCCCAGGGAAACAGGACATACCTAAATATCATAGACTTCTTGGGGACAGACAGCGGGTGAAATGTAAATTTTTCAAGAATGACAAGTTTGTTTACATCTATTTATAATATTCCTTCTTGTCACGATTCAAAGATGGAGACGGATGCAAACGCAGAATTTCAAACATTTAATAGATAACCCAACAAACTACAACAGGCACTAAAACAACAAGGCAAAATACTGTGGCTAATGCTAACCATAAACTAAGAAACAATACATGGTAACAGGGACAAAGTTAAAGCTAGACAAATGTAAGACAAGGAAGCAGTGCAAACAGTGGCTACATATAGGAGTGCTCGTTAAACAGAAACGTGATACAGGTGCAGGTGGTCAGGTAACACTAATGTAGTACGGTGCAGTGGCTGCTGGGAAATGAAGTCCAGAGTTCCTTCCTTGATAGGTGACACTTCTTGTGTGTAACGGTTATTTTTATGCAATCAGTTTTGCTCAATATTATGAATAGTTATGAAGGACACTGTTCCTCTTCACCTATTTATTGTTGCTACACTTATTGATGATAATGATAATGATTGTGATTAACTGCAAGTCAAGCTTCTTTTATACACCAAAGATAAAACTGATGAAACTGTCAGAGGTATTTGTGCAATATTCATTTTACAATCAGTAAACTATGATCAATAAGGCCCACTGACTAAATGCCCTAAAGGGGAATGATCAATAACAGCCACAATTATCTGAGGAAATTTCCTCAAATTGATTCAAACTGGGGGGGGGGGGTTTCCTCCCCCAGTCCAAAGACATGCATGGTAGGCTAATTGGCATGTCCAAAGTGTCCGTAGTGTATGAATGGGTGTGTGAGTGTGTATGTGATGGTACCCTGCGATGAACTGGCACCCTGTCCAGGGTGTACCCCGCCTTGTGCCCGATGCTCCCTAGGATAGGCTCCAGGTTTCCCATGACCCTGAAAAGGAGTAAGCGGTAGAAGATGGATGGATGGATGGATTCAAACTGGCTCAGTATAAATGTTCCTAGGCCTGAAAGTATCAATAGCTCAGGGAGTCTGCTTGTGTTCTGATATGATGAAGCACCATCACAACATCTCAATATATATCTCACATACCACAGAGCACATACAGAACCTCAATGACACCAGTACTGACTAGTGTTATGCTGATTTGTGATAGAGAAATGAAACCTTTCTCAAACAGACAGCAAGACCAATTATTATCTCTTGGACTTCCAGTCACAGATGGCCATGACATTGTCATGATAATATCTCACAGTAACCCAGCTCTAGGGTGAACAGTTTAGTGTTGGCTCAGTGTGTTGAATGCAAACAAACAAGAAAATAAGAAGGAATAACATTAATTTCCAGCACATGCAGTGAATTCCCTAATTTAGACATAAGAAAAGCAATGTTTGCTGTCAGTATATAATCAATGTCATTCTTCAATTAAAAGTGAACATTGCACATCATTTACAAGTATTCATTATTTGCATGATTTATTCCTCTGCAATCCAACAATAAATAAATTGAATTAAAATTGATAAATTAATTATTGTCGCGACAGACTGACAGCCGACGCCCAAGAAACTAAAATCGCTCCTCCCGCGACTGCCGCAGTGGTGCTGAAGAGACTGCCCCGCTTCAGCACCACCAATGTTTAGGACAGCCGGAGAGCACGGCGGTGGGACGGAGCCTCGGCCGATGAATGGCTCGCGGCACGGGAGAATTCCACCATCCAGCAGACAAGGGGAGAGTATAAAAGGCCGCTGTTCCGCTCGAAAAGAGAAAGACTGCTCACAAGTACATACGACTCAGACTCGGGCGAAGACACTGCAAACGCGGTGTTGCCTGACGGCCGAGAGGAACCCCCGTCACTGAGAAAAGCCCCAGTGCGACTCCGGCAACCCTGCAGACAACTGAACCCCTCACCACATGATTTCACGCCAACACGCAAGCACACACACACACACACACACTCAAACTCACTCACTCACACCCTCCAGACGGTCCTGAATAAAGATCCTATTCGGCAACACTAAAGCGGCCTCCCGTGTGTCTGTGCTCCACCCACCGCTGGCTAGTTTCCCTACATTGGTGGAAGATGCGGGCATGAGCACAGACCCACCCACCTGAAAAGAAAAAAAAAGGGAGGGAGAGTTTTTTTTTCCCTTCCCCTTTGGGTTTCTTTTTTTCCTTTTGTATTAAAGCCCCACACTCTACACCACCCTTAAATTAAAAAATAATAATAATATTTTTTTTGTGTGTGTGAATAAAATGGATCTCACGCTGCAGCACCTTCTGGAGTCGAATCTCCAGCAGCAAGCTGTGACGCAGCAGCTCGCGCACAGCCTATAGGCCGCGACCCGGGAACTGGTGGCCCTGAAAACAACGACTCCCGCAGCCACCACACCTATCCCTGATCCCGGCCGCAAGGTCCGATGCCTGCTTCCCCCACTGACCCCCGAGGACTACATTGAGGCCTACCTAGAGACCTCTGAATGCATCGCCCGCCACGAAGATTGGGACAGCAATGAGTGGCCACGCATCCTCAGCCCGCTGCTCTCCAGGGAGGCGCGCACGGCCTACTACGCCCTCTCTCTGGAGGAAGCGGCTGACTATGGAGAGGTGAAGAAGGAGATCCTGGCGTGGTGTGGGTGAACCCCCACCAGGCGGCGGTGGAGTTTCATCGGTGGAACTATCGGCTGGGGGTCAAATCACACGGGCAGATGAACACCCTTCTGCGCATAACCAAGAGGTGGCTTCAACCCGACATATATACCGCCATCGAGGTGGCAGAAAAGGTGGCCATGTACTGATTTCTAAGAGCTCTGCCGCCAACAGAATGCCAAGTTGTGGGAGTGCAGGCGCCAGGGACGCCCAAGGAACTCCTAGCCACCCTGGAGCGTGCTTTGGCCACCCTGGAGCTCGGCCGGGAAGGATGGCGGTCCCGCAGTCTGCCCAGAATATTCCTGCCCCACCGGCCCGACCGCCAGCGCTACCCTAGGGGGGGAGGACTCTCCGAAGCCCGCCCGCCTATGGGACGCCATGCCAACAGAGCCGGACCTGGGGCCACCCAAGAAGGCCCAAAAACCCTGGTTGGCGGGGTGCGCCCTCCACACGCTGAACTTGCCAAGAGCCCCTACCCTGACGGTGTGGGTCGAAGGGAGCCTGGTCACCGCCCTGCTGGACTCCAGGAGCACGGTGATCCTCACCCGGCCAACAATCCTGCCAAGAGAACTCAGCCGGGATGGGACCATCACCATAAACTGCATTCATGGGGATACCAGGGAAATCCCAGCAGCCCAGGTCCAGATCCAGGGTAAAGCAGGCACCTGGCCACTCCTAGTCGGCATCATCCCCGACCTCCCGGTGCCGCTGCTCCTGAGAAGAGAATGGCCAGGGTTCCCGGCCAGCCCAGCTCCAAAATCCAGCAGGGCGCCTCAGCGCACGAAAGAGACACGAGCCCGGCAGGCCTACTTGGCGCAAGACGAGGGGTAGAGGTAAGCCACACACACGCTGACCCGATCTCGTCTGTGTTCCAACAGGTGAACTGGCAGGGGAACTTTGGGCGGGAGCTGAAGGAGGATAACTGCCTGAAACACTGCTGGGCCCAGGTGCGACAGATAGAAGGGGTCGACCAGAGCCCAAACCAGAGGCTCCCCTCCTCCTACTTCCTCGGTAGGGGTGGTCTCCTATACCAACGGGCCAGCCGCCGAGGGGAGATCGTGGACCTCCTGGTAGTCCCCAAGACACAGATGCTGATGCACCTGGCCCATACCCATCCGCTCGGTGGCCACTTGGGAGCACGAAACACCCTAGAAAAGCTAAAAGACCGCTTTGTCTGGCCGGGGATGGATGCAGAGGTCTGGCGCTTCTGTCAACAGTGCCCCCAGTGCCAGCGTAATGCCCCACAGAGGACCCCACCGGCTCCCCTTATTCCTCTGCCCATCATACGCGTCCCCTTTGAGAGGGTTGGCATGGACCACGTGGGGCCACTCCCCAAATCTGCCCGGGGTCACGAGTGCATACTCGTCATCCTGGATTATGCCACCCGATACCCAGAGGCGGTGCCACTCCGCAAATCCACCTCCCATAATATTGCAAAAGAGCTGATGCTCCTCTTCAGCCGCGTGGGGATACCACAGGACATCTTAACCAACCAAGGTACGCCTTTCGTCTCCAAACTAATATCTGATCTGTGTCGGCTGTTGCAGGTTAAGCACCTAAAGGCATTCGTCTACCACCCCCAGACCGACAGGCTCATCGAGAGGTTCAACCAGACCTTGAAGCAGATGCTACAGAGGGTGGTAAATGAGGAAGGAAGAAATTGGGACCTCCTCCTACCCTACGTCCTCTTCGCTGTCCGAGAGTGCCCCCAAGCCTCCACGGGCTTTACCCCCTTCGAACTCCTCTTCAGATGGTGACCCCAAGGACTGCTGGACATGGCCCGGAAAGCCTGGGAGGAACAGCCCTCCCCATTCCGCTCTGTCATTGAGTATGTGCAGGAGATGCAGGAGAAGATTGACCGAGTGGCCCCGATTGTCCAGTAGCATAAGAGAGCCGCCCAGGAGGAGCAGAAACAAGTGTACGACCACCCAACACAACCCAGAGAGTTCCAACATGGCGATCAGGTTCTCCTACTGGTGCCGAACAGTTCCTGCAAGTTCCTAGCCCGATGGCAAGGGCCATACACCGTCCTCGAGTGGAAGGGGGCTGTAAATTACCTTGGTCCAGCTGGGTGAAGACCTCACTCCCGGGCAAAGACAGGAGTTATCAGAGTTGGTGGGTCAATTCACAGATGTGCTCACTACCTCCCCAGGGATGACGCAACTGGTCCACCATGAAATCAAGACCCAGCCGGGAGTGGTGGTGCGACAGCGGCTCTATCATGTCCCGGATACCCACCGCTAGGCTATCGAGGAGGAGATCAGCCGAATGCTGCGAGACAATATTATCGAGGAATCCAATAGCCCCTGGTAGTCCTACCGAAACCCGTCGGAAGTATGTGGCTATGCAATGACTTCCAGAAGCTGAACCAGGTCTCAGAATTTGACACCTATCCCCTCCCCCGGGTGGACGACCTAGTGGAGTAACTGGGGAGGGCCTGATTCATATCCACCCTGGACCTAACCAAAGGATACTGGCAAGTGGCCCTGGCCCCAGAAGCAAGGCTCCACAGGGCATTCACAACGTTTCAGCGACTACTGGACATTGTCCTGTGTCCACATCGGCCCTTTGCAGCTGCCTACCTGGACGATGTGGTTATCCACTCCTCCACGTGGTCGGACCACCTGTTCCACCTGGGGGAGGTGCCGAAGGAGCTCCGGAAGGCCAGGCTGACAGTCAACCCCAAAACGTGCCACTTGGGGCTAACGGAGGCACAGTACCTCGATTACCATATCGGCTGGGGCCTACTAAAGCCCCAGATGAAGAAAATTGAGGCAGTAAAAGACTATCCCCGGCCTGCATCAGAAAAACAGGTACGTGCTTGGTTGGTGGGGTACTACCGCCGATTTGTGCCTAACTTCTCCTCTGTAGCCTCCCCCCTCTCAGATCTCACGAACAGGGGCCAGCCAGACTGGGTGAAGTGGTCAGCCGAAGTGGAAAGGGCCTTCCAAGCCCTGAAAGAAGCCCTCACCAGTGCTCCAGTGCTACGCAACCCAGACTTCACCCTTCCATTCACCATGTACACAGATGCATCCGAAACTGGGTTGAGCGCAGTTCTCTCACAGACTTTTGACGGAGAGGAACACCCGGTCCTCTACATCAGTCGGAAGTTGTCTCCCGCTGAGAAGAAATATGCAGCCATGGAAAGAGAGGCCCTGGCGATAAAATGGGCCATCGAAGAGCTACGATATTACCTGGCTGGTCGGCACTTCGTCCTGGTGACAGACTATGCCCCACTACAGTGGATGGCCAAGGCCAAAGACACCAACACCAGGGTAATGGAGGCACAGTACCTCTGTTCATAGTACACTACAGTGGATGGCCAAGGCCAAAGACACCAACGCCAGGGTAACTTGATGGTTCCTCGCGTTACAAGACTTCTCTTTCCAGGTCCAGCCCCAGGTGGGGACCCACCATGGGAATGCAGATGGTCTCTCGCGACGGGATGCACTGTGGGCCCGACACGCGGCGGCAGTAGGCTCGGAGCTGAGGGGGGGTTACTGTTGCGACGGACCGACAGCCAGCGCACAAGTGGCACAACCACGGCACGTATGTATTGTGGCACAACCACGGTGCCACAATACATACGACTCAGACCCGAGCGAAGACTCCGCCCCCTGGCTGCAAACGCGGCGTTGCCTGACGACCGAGAGGAACCCCCGTCGCTCAGGAAAGCCCTGGAGCGACTCCGGCAACCCCACAGACAACTAAACCCCTCACCACACTATTTCACGCCCACACGCAAGCACACACACACACACACACTTGCACTCACTCACACCCTCCAGACAGTCCTGAATAAAGATCCTACTTGGCAACACTAAAACGGCCTCCCGTGTGTCTGTGCTCCACCCACCACTGGCTAGTTTCCCTACAATTATGTTGCTGCATGATTGAGCGGTGGCTATATGATCATAAAATAAAAATTGAAAACCCTGCCATTTCTAAAGAAAATCGTTATTACTCATTCATTTCCAACAGATTCATATATGCATTACATCTCATGCAATATATGCTTGATTCCCTGCATATATAAATAAATGTATTTATTTCTGTGGTTTTATTATTTATTTATTTATTTATTTATTTATTTATTTATTTCTGTCATTAAGTATAGATGCATTTTTAAAGTTGACTTGGTAACCAAGAAAAATAAGAACCATATACACCGCATGGTCTGAGAGACCTTCTTGGCAATTAGAGCCCTTGATTTTTCAGATTAGCCTGTATTTCTTTTTCGTCTAGAAGATTTTTCTGGGGGGGGATAGCAAACCTGTTAACCAATGTACTGCTGCCACCAAGTGATGAACATCTTGGTTGAAGTATGACTGTCGGGGGAAAAAGAGACTCTACTTTTTTAGGAAATGTATCAATTATTTACTTTTGTTCTTCATGGTGAAAAATTTAAATCCTTTAGCGATTTATTTTCCTGCTTTTTCAATTTTGCTTTTACATGTGCTACACATTGCAATTGAAGTTGTTGTACCATTTCATGCTGGTCACAGTTTGTGCAATTGTTTCTTGTTTATCTATTATAAAGAGTGAATCGTTTGGGTCCAATATGGAGTCATGTGATTAATGTATCTTCAGCACATACCCATCTTTCCAACTTCCACTTGTTTCTAAATAAGAGAGAGAGAGAGAGATGTTTTCCTTTATTCCCTTCTGCAGTTTTCATTCATTAAACTTTTTGACTCTCTGAAGTGCTAGAAATACATCCACGATTTCAGCAGAAAAAGAAGTCTGATGATCTTTATTACATCACTATTAGAAACTGTGGAATACACACGCCACACTGTCTAGTGCAGGTGCTTGGATCTTTTGAAGCATGTGTACAATAAGTATTTTCAGCTTATGGTTGCAAGTGACCTTTTTCAAAATATGCCTATTTTGATAAATAAATAAATTATATTAAAATGTATTAAAAATGTACTTGGCGAGGCATGAGGTCCCTTTCCAAAACCTTCAGATGGACTGTCCATCAGTAATGGAATGAACTTCCAACCTCAATCCAGACAGCAGAATCCGTCACTATCTTCACTTAACTAACCCTTAAATTGTCCCCACTCAAAAATAAATAAATAAATCTGCATTTACACTGGCTCCTACACCCTTACTCTGTGCACTTTGCTCCTCTAGCACTGAATTAAAAATCTTTTATGGTAGCATTTCATGTATTGTTCTTTGCTTGATATATCACTTCGTATGTATTTCCTCATTTCTATGTCACTTTGGATAAAAGCATCTGCTAAATAAAAGTAAAATGTGCAAAAAAAAAAAGAAGAATGTCATGTTGTTATGTTGTCATGTTCAGAATCAGTTTCCAACTATACTTCACAGAACACAATGTTTTTGATCTTGCCTGTCCTTGTTTAAGTTCTTGATTTGGTGTGTGTTTTATTTGTTGTTTTGTTTTTGGATTTTTTTTCTCTCAAATTTAGTCTTGGGATAATTCCACCCACCAGCCAGCTCTCCCATAACACACGACAGCTACCATCCCGGGAAATTGAAGGCTAACACTCAGAAAAATTGAAGGCTAACCCCGACCCTGAATATTTTGAATTGATTTTTTTTTTCTTTTTTAAAGAACACAGCAAGGATATGCTGCCCTGTTCATAGTGCATGGTCTGTGTAGACAATATGGAGCAAGTGACAGGGGTGTTTAAAATAGGAAATTCTAAACTAAAATAGTGTTTCCACAAACATCACACAAAGCAAACAGAGGCACATTACTGCACAGAGAGTCAAGCAGTACAAACAGAGAGGAAAATCACAGAGGTGTCATAATTAATTGTTGTTATATACTGTATTAATAAAAAACAATGACTTGGTTTATTCAGCATGTTTCAGTGTTTCTGAGGGCATAGCTTTAGGGTTGAAAAACAAAAGTCTGATTCAGACCCACCGCCACTTCCAGTTCAAATCTGAAACACATCTGAATGTTAAACAGGTACAGATGGAAATGGGACAAATATGCAGTGAAAAACTTGTATTATAGTATACTAAAATTATACCAGTTTAACATGAGTGATGATTATATCTATCCTAATGCAATATTCAACAGTTTTTTTAAAAGATATTTTGAAATAAAAAATTATTTTTGGTGCTTTTATGTATGGCACACCATAGGACATTATGTCACACTAAAGGACAGAAATGGTAGCTATTGGATTAAAGAAAAAGTAAGAGGTATTACATTCAAGTATTTTTATTTAACTGAGTTTATGCCAAAGAACAAAGTTAAAAAAGATTTTAAAAACAAAAATAATCATTTTTGTCAAAAATTTTTTTTTAACTATTACTCCTTTACGGAATAAATATGTAAGAAAGAATAAAAAACCATTTCATTTTGGTATAAACAATATGAACCATGTTTTCAATAACTATTTTTTTCATTAACAAAATGAATTTGACTCAGCACAAATACTTTTAAGACTTGAACACCAAAATGTCTTTCTTTTTTAATTCATGCATGTATTTACTTTCAAGAATTGTTTCTATTCAAATGCCTGACAGTTTCATAAGTCCATTTTAGAGGTGTATACCTTTACTGATTGAACAGTAGACAGTCAAGAGGCATGAGTCGAGCAGCACGTTGTATTGGCTCAGGTTTAGATATGACACCAACTATATTCTGTTGTAAATTTCCCTTCTGTGTACTTATCTTCTTTCTCAAAGGAGTCATCCAAATCAAGTGGAGTGGCAGCATTTTCTCCTATCTTGGAACATTTCCAACATCCTTTTTTTGTAGCAAGAGCATACTTTGGGATATGTGCAGAAACAACTCAAATTTCTGTACAGGATCCCTCCTGAACATGATGGCAACACTTGGTGTGTGCTGAGGATTCCTGTGACTGGTCGAACAGATGGGGGAAGCATCCTGTCGAAAATATCAATACCCGATTCTTCAATCCAGTTGAATTTCACATTCACGTAGAGATTGCAAATCATTGCCACTCTCTACGTGAATGTTGGCCATTTGTTTGACTGCACCGCAACACCATCCGGTGCTTCTTTGCCATGTGGCCTTTCCAAGTAATTCCAGCTTAGATGTTTGAATCCCATTTTAAAGGGAACTGTGCTCATCAGGTAACAGCTGGTTTTATTTCTGTATTGTGTTATTGGTCCATTGCTGATGACATGCAATGTGTCAGTGTCTCTGACATGTTTAGATTTTACATATTCCAGAACAGGTTTGATGTGTGCCCAGACAGCTCTCTCGTCATGCCTTAAGGGTGGTGACAGGGTTGCTAAGCTCTGGGATCTTTTGTGATGTGTATGCAACTGCAGTATGGCTAGTAACTTGTTGGTGATTTCTGCCAAAATGAAAGGCCTGGGATTCTAAATTAAGCTTTCATCCATAGTTCTCTGTAAAGCCTATGTGTAGGACCATTTCATTGTCAGCAACACTTTCTTTAATTTCCCTAAATTTTTCAGCCTGGTGTAGCCAGTTGTACTGGTGACTTCTAATTAATTCCAGCTCATGCCTGTACTCCTCAACCAGTTGTTCAACATTTTGTTTTCTTGATCGAGTTCTTGTACACTTTATCACTGACAGTCACATCCTCTCTTTGCCAATGTTCCCATCTTGCAGCATCAAGGGTGTTAGGTCCCTGTGGGTGTGCCTGTGTGTTTGTCTCTCTCTCTCTCTCGCTGACTCTCATATTCTTAGGTTCAACCTCTCGGAACTCCTGTTGGTTTGGGAAGCTGTCAATCATGATCAAGTGGCATGGCGTCAACTCCTCAACTCCCAATCAAGTTTCCGGCCAGCATTTTAAAAGCACACCAAATAGAACATGAAAGAAGTAGGGAAAATTAGCTGTTGGGTTACATTGTTGTATTCTCCACCATTTTATGTAATGAAAATTAGCTGTTTAAATTGAGCTATTGTATTCTCCATCAAATATGCAGAATAGACTTGCAGATCAGTTTGAAAGGGGAAATTTGGTTAATCTAGTACCAACGTAAGAAGTCATAACATTTAGTGGGGGCTCGTCTGGGAGTTACTTAATCCAAAAAAATTCCTGTAATTATGGTAATTTGTGTGTGTGTGCATGTGTGTGTTGGTGGCAATAGACCCTGTGGTTTTAACTTATTGGCTGTGTACCAGTGCAGAGTAGTATTGTAGCACTCGTCTGCTCATTATCCATTATGGAAATGTTTAGTTTGCAGAAATGTATTACCAATCCGATATTAGAGCAGATTAATTGGTGTAGGAAGCAAAATTTGTTGCTGATAGCTGACCACTATCAGATTGTTGTGAATAGACATATGTGAATAGACTCTTAAAAGAGAAATAAACTTACACTGAGTACACTGTTACAGCATTTGAGAGTGCTAAATGTTCTTCCCTTGTCAGATACTGTGGATGACGAGGCTGGTGGAAATTTAAGCTTTGGTGATGTTGCTGTGGTGCATCTCAGTCTTGTGGAGGAGGAGGATGAGCGGAGCGAAAGAGCTGATGCTGAGGTGGAGGTGAAAGCCGTTATTTGCTGGAGAATGGTTTAGCTAAACTCCTTGGAGTTCTCCATGCCTACTTGTTCTAAAACTGGTGGCACGTTTACATTCTGCACAGATTACAGTAAGGTGAATGCTGTAACTGTACCAGGCAGTAATCCTTTATCACGAATGGAAGACTCTATAGATAATATTGGGTCTGCATGTTTTGTTAGCAAACTGGATATACTGAAAGGGTGCCTTTTGGTGCCTTCACCATTCAGGGTCGTAGTGGACCTTATAATCCATTCATTCATTTTCTGTCATGCTTATCCTACACAGGGTCACAGGGGACCTGAAGCATATCCCAGGAAACCTGGGGAATGAGACACCCTGGATTGAGGGCCAGCCCATCACAAAGCACAACTGCACACACATTCACAAACGACAGCCTATTTGGAAATGCCAACCTACAACACATGTATTTGGACTGGGGGAGGAAACTGGAGTATCCAGAGGAAACCCTGGAAGCACAGGGAGAACATGCAAGCTCTACACACACAGGGCGGAGGTAGGATTCAAACCCCCTATACCAGAGGTATGAGGCAAACATGCTAAACTCTAAGCCACCATGCCCCCTACCTTGTAATTAGAAAACTAATAATTAGTGATACCATGACACCAACTGAAAAACACAGAAGCTGTTCCAATCGAAGTTCATTTCATGGGAGGCAACAATTAAAAATGGCTCACCATGCAAATTCAAGCTCACCATGCAAAGCATACACAGTGCTGAAATTCACACTGGTGCCCATTTCAACAGTCATGTCTTCTTTAGATTTCCAACATGAACACAAGATGAAATAAAGTACGTCACAATTATTATATTCTGTCATGCGATGTTCCAACCAGCTAAGCCAGCATTTTTTTGTAAAGCTTGCATAATACAGCTCGCATATGCATGCTGTTCCAACTCTATTGCACTTTGTAAAGATAAACACATGGTTATCACACCACATGCAGTATTAGTAACAGAATGAAATGCAGTAGGCTTTCCTTCCAGCCTGCCAGACACTTTATTTCTGGTAATTTATGAACTGTTACATGGAGCTTCATGGAACACTGCACCTAAATTATACCACTATTTAGCATTCATGGCTTTGAGTTTTCCCTGAGTTTTTATCTTGAGAGAATGGCCTTTCTCTTGATAGAATAAACAGTGTGGAAAGAGAACACCCTGCAAGTGTACAATGAAACACACAGACTCGTTGATGGTAAAATGTGCTTTTGAGTGTACTAGATGCACGGTCAAAGGACAAATAGAGCTTGATGCCAACAGTGTCAATGGGGATGCCTCTGCTGTCAACAAGTCTAGTCTGTCTTGTTACTATACCTGAAAGACACTTAAAATATACTTTGAATAAGAAGAAAGACATTTGACCTTGCTGTGACCGTGACCCTGTTTGAATCAATTCCCAAATCTAGTCGATTCCTCTGTTGGTCACAAATAAATCCTACAAACATTCAACCCCTTCTTGGGTCACTGCAGTAAAAAGAACCTCAGACAGATGCACAGACAGACAGACAACAGGATGGATGAACTGACCAATGGCAAAAAATCGTAGATAGCCAGAAAACTAGCCTTGAGTTCCTGAGCATGAACAGGAAGCTATTGAAGAAACACTATTTCAGACATTCACACTGTTTGGAACAATCCCATTCTCTAATCAGTTTATCTGCTGGTTACAGAAATAACCACATATAAATCCTATAATCATTCAACTAATTGTTTTTGAGATATTGCACTAATGAGTATCTTTGACAGACATACAGGCAGACAGTGACGTCACTATAAAAAATATGATGCTTCTATAACTCTATTTGGACTGGATTAGTTTATCGTTGGACGTCTCTAATGTCGTTTCTGTGATAAAACCCTCGCATCCGTTTCTGACAATGATGTTTCTAGTGGGTTATACGGACACGGATGTTCGTGCCATGTTGTCATATGATCAGACTCCATTTACAACATACTGACTAAGAGGTCGAAGAGGCACTGGAGTAGAGAAGGGACACTAGCTTTTATTAAAGTTTGTTTGCCTTTATGTACATTTGTAATGCGATTACAAGTTCCTTTGACAGCATCCTGCCTGGGGGCAAAAGTCAACGCTATGCCTTGATGATCCCAATGTTGACCCTAATTGTAACCCACCACAGTTTTCTGACTAACTGAATGCTTTTTCCTGTTGGCTACAAAGCAAAAA
Source organism: Ictalurus furcatus (assembly GCF_023375685.1). Taxonomy (NCBI): domain Eukaryota; kingdom Metazoa; phylum Chordata; class Actinopteri; order Siluriformes; family Ictaluridae; genus Ictalurus; species Ictalurus furcatus. The sequence continues at coordinate 5,176,538 of NC_071261.1, read as the reverse complement.
TATTATACTTGGCCCTGATTTAAAATTTTTAATCAAAGAAATATATATTTACTTTGCTACATTCTGTGGCGTTCCTCCGTTACGGTTAAATGTTAATGAATATACGTAGTTTTAATAATTCTTTTATATCACGTATAATGAGGTTGCGAATCTCGCGATATGCTGCAGTGGTCTGAATGCGGACAGAACAACTGCTCACTTTTTTAGCGGCTCAGTCCTGGTAATGGCCAAAGAGGGGGAGAGAAGCGAGCGTGCATACAGAGGCAGGACACACACACATGCATGCACTCTCTTTCTTCTGTACCTTTGTTCTCTGTTGTCTTGTTTAAATGCAGATAATGACAAGTTTGTGTTTTTAACATGTTGTGAAAATAAAGACTGTTGGAAAAATGTTTTTTGGGGTGTGTGTGTGTGTGAGAGAGAGAGAGAGAGAGAGAGAGAGATTTTTGTATTGAAAATGACAGGTTCTGTGTTATTGTACCCACAGGACCGGGATACGCTGCTTCATCTTGAACCCAGGTTTTATATCATATAAACAGAACAGACAGACTTTGAAGGAGAGGTGTGACTTCAGTGCTTCATGTAGTCTGAGATTCAGGATTTTCCCTTCATTTTAATCAGATCCGAAGTAACTAGTAACTTGCTACTTGAGTCGTCTTCTCATTGGATACTTTATTACTCTTACTCAAGTCATTATTAACTTGAGTAATGCTGGCTCAAATTTAGCCTATTACCCAAAAACACTTAAAATTCAACATAGAAGCAAATACTCACATCTCCGAACCCAGTTGGAGATAGAAAAAAGACACCAGCCGTAAGTGAGAAGAAGCAAGGGTCCAGATTTATTGGTTCCGTTCCACCACACGAGATCCACACCGATGAGAATTCTCAGAAGTGATCTGACACCCGGAGCTCAAGCTCCAGTATTTATACTGTATTTACACAGTAGATAACCAATATATTTCAGAAAGACTATGATATCACTACCAAGAGGGTTAAAAAAGAGCTCATCTACATTACCATTATGTTTTGAAAAAGGCCTTTCCAATTTACCATTAGGTTCGAAAGTGGAGAGAGACAAAACAATTTAGAGAGACCTTGGTCTCACTCTTATATCGCGGGGTCAGCTTGACTCAGCTACCCTTATAAATGGCTCCTCATGGTTTTCTCTTAAAATTAAGGCCTTCCTTGCGAGACAAGAATCTTCACCATCTGAATTATGAGTAAGTTACATTTTTCTGTATTTCTGGTTTATATTTTATTTTCATATTTGCTCTATATCTCTATTTTATATATAGTTATACTGCTTGGTTTACTGAAACTTCCTACTTCATAATATCATTCTATTACCCTTCTACTATCCTACTACTCTTTATTTTTATAAAGAGTATTTTATAAAGAGTATATATTTTATTATTATAAGATATTACCCTTATAATATCTTAATACTCATTTTTATTATTCTTATAAAGTTATAATGTTATGTGTGTGTGTGAGAGAGAGACAGAGAGAGAGTGTGCGTGTGTTATGTCTCCATGCCTGCCCTTGACTGTACGAGAGTGTGTGTGTGTGTGTTTGCACTCCTCAGCTCTTATACTTCTTTTTGACTACTAAACCATAGTGTGTTACTCTTAAAAGATCTTAAAGTGTGAATCCAATTCGTCAATATCCGCCTAATACCGCTTCTGTGTGTCTAGGTGCCCGTCGTCATTTTTCCTTCTCTTCGTTCCCCCCCCCTCTCAGATACAGAATCCACCCCGTGAATGTGTGTATTGACGCCTCTACACAGACAGACCCTCCCTCCAGCTTTCAGTCTGAGGATGGTGTCACCTTCTCTGATCTGGGCTCTGACCATTCTTCCCTCTTCTCACCTGTCAGTCCACCCTACTCCCAGTGGTCTCCTTATTTCACCTTTGCTGACTATCCCATGTCCCCAGGACGCACCCCATTTTCTTCCCCCTACCGCTCTCCTCAAGATTACGCACCCACCAGTCCTGTGAATTATCAATAAAATTACATATTACTCATACTAGGTCTCCCTCATGTTTATTTCATGTCATTTTTATCCACAACAGTAAATGTTTTGGCTACTCTACCCACCTATGGCCATATAGTGTAGCTAAATTTTTCACACTTGACTAGCTGGCAAATTTATCGCCTGGGTCTGGTTCACTTGCTAATGAACACAGCAACAATAAATTAGCAAGCTAGCTTTAACAAAAATCAGGGCCTATGCAAGCTACGCTGAAAATATTCGCTTTGTTGACCGGTTTCAGTCACATGATCTTTTTTTTTTTTTTTTATCATAGCTGCCATATTTATGACCAAAAAAACAATGCTGGAGAATTAAAAAAAAAAAATAAAAAATCAGAGAAGCATTATCTAGAAAAACCACTGACTATTTGTTTAAATCTGTTCCAAGTACCAGAAAAAATATATACAGATCTGAAGTCAGCACAGACATTGTCAAATCTAACATTCACAGACATTTACATATTTTTATATATATATATATATATATACATATATTTACATATATATATTGTCCATTTAGACAAGCCACATGCAGTTGACTTTCTTGCTCTCCTTCCCACATTTGACCTCAAGCAGTTCACCACACCAGCAACCCAGTTCTCTATTTCTTTCCCCTCACCCCCTTCACTGTCTCCACCCTCTATCTCTTTTCATCACAATCTTCGCTCCCTTTCACCCTCACATTTCTCCTCCATTGTCACAACCTTACTTCCCTCTGATACCCACCTCTCCTCACTTGACTTAAACACCGCAACTGACATGCTATGTTCCACCCTATGTTCCTCTCTTAACAGCATCTGCCCCCTAACCTCCAGACCTGCTCGCACATCACCCTCTAGCCCTTGGCTCTCAGAAGCTCTGCGTAACAACCGGGCCAAACTAAGAGCATCTGAAAGGAAATGGTGTAAATCTAACAACCCAACTGACCTAACCAATTACGAGACACTTCTCTCCTCTTTTTCCAATAGCATCTCCATTGCTAAAGCCACATACTACCAAGAGAAGATTGGCAGCTCTCCCAACACCCGCACTCTCTTCAAAACCTTTTCCTTTCTCTGTCCCCCTCCTCCCCCTTCCCCTACCTGTCTCACTGCAGATGACTTTGCCACTTTCTTTTCCAACAAGGTTACATCAATCAGGAACCAGTTCGCAACCCCAGACATGCGTAGACCAGCTCCTCCTACATGTAACTCCCAACTGACTTCCTTCTCTCCCCTCTCAGAGATTGATGTCTCTAAACTCCTCCTCTCTAGCCATCCCACAACCTGTCCTCTTGACCCTATCCCTTCTCACCTTCTTCAGTCCATCTCTCCCACACTATTACCTGCACTCACACACATCTTTAACACATCCCTCTCTACTGGCACATACCCTACCTCATTTAAGCAGGCCCGTGTTACCCCACTGCTTAAAAAACCATCACTTAACCCTGCTGTAGTTGACAACTACAGACCTGTTTCCCTCCTCCCTTTTCTTTCCAAAACTCTTGAAAGAGCCGTTTTTAACCAACTCTCCAATATTCTCACACAGAACAAGCTCCTGGACACCAAGCAGTCTGGCTTCAAGAGCAATCACTCCACAGAGACTGCTCTGCTTTCCGTCACTGAAGCCTTACGACTAGCAAGAGCAACCTCTAAATCATCTGTCCTCATCCTACTCGACCTCTCTGCTGCTTTCGACACTGTGAACCATCAGATCCTCCTGTCAGCTCTCTCCAGCCTGGGTATCACTGGAACGGTTCTGTGCTGGGTGGAATCCTATCTCTCTGACAGATCCTTTAGGTATCATGGAGGGGAGGTATTTCTGAAACTCAGCAACTCACAACTGGCGTTCCACAGGGGTCAGTTCTGGGTCCACTCCTCTTTTCTATCTACACTACATCTCTAGGGCAGGTGATTGAGTCTGCCGGCTTCTCATATCATTGCTATGCTGATGACACCCAGCTCTATTTGTCCTTCCAGCCTGAGAATCCATCTGCCTATGCACGCATCTCTGCTTGCCTGTCGGACATCTCGGTCTGGATGAGGGAACACCATCTTAAGCTCAACCTGGCAAAATCTGAGCTTCTCGTCATCCCAGCCTGTCCCTCAGTCAACCACAACCTCACTGTACAGCTCGGCTCAACCACACTCAAGCCAACCAGGACGGCCAGGAACCTTGGGGTGATTCTTGATGACAGCTTGACCTTTACAGACCACATCTCAACAACTGCACAGTCCTGTAGGTTCATCCTGTACAACATCAAGAAAATCAGACCCTACCTCACCGAACAGGCTACACAGATACTAGTCCAGGCTATTGTTATCTCTAAACTGGACTACTGCAACTCACTACTTTCGGGCCTCCCAGCCAGCTCCATCAAACCCCTTCAGATGATTCAGAATGCTGCAGCACGCCTCGTCTTCAACCAGCCCAAGAGAACCCATGTCACACCCCTCTTCATCTCCCTCCACTGGCTTCCTGTAGCCGCCCACATCAAATTCAAGGCCTTGATGCTCACCTACAAGACCTTATCTGGAACAGCACCCTCCTACCTCAACTCTCTCCTGAAGGCTTACGTTCCCTCACGCAATCTGCGATCGATTAGCAACCGACACTTAGTAGTACCTACTCAGCGTGGCTCAAGGTCCCTTTCCAGAACCTTCAAACTAACTGTTTCTCAGTGGTGGAATGAACTTCCAACCTCAATCCGGACCGCAGAATCTCTCACCATCTTCAAAAAACAGCTAAAGACCCACCTCTTCCGTGAACACCTAACCAACTCATGGAAAAAAAAAAAATGCACTTACACCTCTACTCTGCACACTTTGCTTCTTCTGGAACTCAATAAATGGATCTTGTATGGTAGCACTACTTGTATTGTTCTCTGCTTGATATATCGCTTTGCTTGTATTTTCTCATTTATAAGTCACTTTGGATAAAAGCGTCTGCTAAATGAATAAATGTAAATGTAAATGTAAATTTAATCCACAATCCACCTCCATACACCAACAAGAGTCTGAGGGCTTTCAAGTGTACAGAAGCCTACCAGTACTACATCACTGGAAACTGCTCACTGCAGAAAACAGTGTTTTCTGAACTTTGGTCACAAATATGGCGGCATGATCATGCACTGACGTCCCATGGAACAGATTAGTAATATTTTTAGTGTATATATTTAGAATATATATATATATATGATGTGTATATATAGGTCAGTTAGCTGGAAGAGGAACAGCTGCATAGTTGGGTCTGTAGGAGCAGGTCACACACACACTGTTTTGAGTATGTCAGAGAACATTTCCCCAGATATCAGATGTTTGATCTGTCCTTTCAAGTCATCAAGCTATAGCACCATGTTTTAGAGCCAGTGCTTGTCCAGTAGTTAGATTGTTTGAAATGTCAACTTCAGATGTACCTACTTTCTCTCCTTCATCCCGGCGAATAGCACAAAGCCATTCTTTTTCACAAGCATATCTGTGGGAAATTGATCAATCTCAAGTACATGTGTTTGCTTGAATTATTGCATTTAGGGATTTGCTGGCATTTTTCACTATCTCACATGAAGTTTTGAAGTTTCTGAGTTTTTTGGCTTTCGTATTTATCATAATCACAGCAGTGTGGAAAAGACCAGCAAACTTCCTCACATTTACCGACATGGTCGATGACTGCCACCTACTGGCAAAACAATAGACTACACTTCTGTTATAAAAATATCCCTTCTCCATTAAGAAACAGCCATGAACTAAATTAAGAAAAAGAAAAAAAAAAAACTTAATACATCCATAAATACTTGTGGTAGCACATTATTAATGACTAGCCATTATTAGTCATTGACTGCCACATTTCCAATGCTTTGCTTGCTTGCTTGCAGTTATGGAAACAGTAGGTATAATACTGTATATTCAAGATAAAATATCAATAATGATACTTTCTTCTCGTTTTGTTTCTTTGCTAAGTAAACCAAATAAACTCATGTTTTTATCAAAATATGCTCCTTTCAAACCTTAAACATTGATTTTAAAGTCAAACAGCATAGACACTATTGTAAAATGTAAACCTATATACACATTCATATATATAATATACTATAATATAGTATAACCAGTTTTTACATATAAATCCTTTAGCAACTACATAAATGATTTCATATTTTAACAAAAATTGTTAGAAACATTATAAACTTAAGCCCAGCATAATACATTTATGCAGTATTTTTTGTAAATGAGGACATGATTCAACTTGTGGCTGGAGATTCTCCAACAAACCCTTGTTCCTGACAACACTGTGATGTCATGAATACATTGTTTTATGCATCCATGAAGATCTAACCAATACACTCTTGTAGCTTTTTGCCAGAGACAGATTTTGACTTAAAATCTCCTGGTGGAGTCCATGATGTTATGTATCCTAAGAAGGTTCCCAGAGCCCCTGGAGGAGAAACAGCATCGCAACACCATCTACATAGTGTGAAAAAAAAGTAAATACACCCCATGGAAATTGTTGGCTTTTTTAACATATTTGAAATGAACGGTGCCTATTAATAAAGTTGACATACTTGAACAAAAACACAAGGAAAATTAGCTTTTTCAGTCATTTCTTCAATAGAAATATAATTAGATGTGATATTCTTCTGTGGAAAAAGTAAGTACACCCTTAGCCTCAGACGCTAGTATTGCCCCCTTTAGCAGAAATGACTTCTTATATGCATAATTGTCCACCGGGCTTGCTGGAATTTTTGACCACTCTTCCATGCAATCTTCCTTGAATTGAGAGATGTTTGAGGGATTTCTTGCATGTACTGCCTGTTTCAATGCATGTATTTCTTGCATTCTCCCCCCCCCCCCCCCCCCCCCAACATTTCAATGGGATTCAAATCCGGGCTTTGACTACACCGTTCCGTAACACTCAATTTCTTGGTGGATTTGCTAGTGTACTTAGGACTAGTTCTTAAACATTTTCAGCATGAGGCCCCCCTTGTGTAGCATGCATCCCTTTATGGCCACCCCAAAGTCATCAAAACTTATTTTTTTCCACATTAGGCTGTATTAACTTTCTCAGCTAAGAGACTACATACTCTAAAACTTATCCATTTTAAACTAACTTAGGTTTTATCAGTGTGTGGCTAACAGTAACAGGTAAAATTACATATATTTTTTAAATAATGTCCCCCCCCCCCAGCACCATCTGGTAGCCCCCCAGGGTGTTTGAGAACCACTGGCTTAGGATCATTATACTGTTGAAAGGTCCACTTTTGGTTCAACTTCAACTTTCAGACAGACGGCCTCACATTATCTTCAAGCACTCTTTGATATGATGCATAATTCATAGTTGAATCAATGAATGCAAGCTGTCCAGTCCACGAGGCAGTGAAGCAACCCCAAACCATAACATTTCCACCACCGTGCTTCACAGTTGGTATGAGGTGCTTCCCCTGAAAAGCTGTCTTTGGTTAGCGCCAAACATGTCTGCTGTTACTGTGGCCAAACCACTCTATCTTTGATTTGTCTGTCCAGAACACATTATTCCAAAAGGCCTGGTCTTTGCCTATATGCTCATTGGCAAAAGCAAAGGCTTTTTCCTAGCATGCCTCCCATGCAGCTCAAATTTGTGCAATCTCTTTCTGATTGTAGAAGCATGCACTTTGACACCAACCGTTGCAAGACTTATTTGCAGATCCGGTGATGAAATTTTGGGGTTCTTGGAGACTTCTTTTTTGCATCAGATGGTCTGCTCTCAGGCTGAATTTGCTGGGATGACCAATCCTGGACAAATTGGAAGTCGTTTGAAATCGGCACCATTTGTAGATACTTTTCCTTACTGTGGAATGTAAGGTATTTTTAATTATTTGGAGATCTTTTTAAATCCCTTGTTAGACTCATAGGCATCCTCAACCCTTTTTCTGAAGGCCTTACAGAACTCTTTAGACCATGACATGATGACACCACACACTTCAATAACAAAGGGAACACCAGAAACTAGATATGAGAGGAGTATAAATAAAACAGGTTCCACCTGCACTCCCGTAGCAGGGTCTAATCACTGATTCAAACTTTATGAATTTGAAGGTGTGATAAATGTAGGGGTTTACTTTTTCCATGTGAATGATCTGTTTTTTGTTCCTTTAAACTGAAAATTCCTACAAAATGTCAATTTTATGTCATTTGATAAGGTGCATCAACTTTATTAATAAGCACTGTTTCAAAGAGGATCAAATGTTTGCTTGTCCAAATAAGCAAAAAAAAAAAAAAAAAAACCACCACCAACAATTCCCATGGGGTGTACTTATTTTTTCACATGACTGTATGCACTACACTGTACTTAACAATGGAGATTATGTTGCTTTTAGTATAACCAAACTTTCATGTGTAATGTTTAATTGTAGACTTGGTGACCCCCCTAATGTTGCTATCTTCTGCTAATCTGATCCTTGAGAAATTGTTGCTATTCTAACCATCCTCATCACTGTGTGGAGGGAAAATACATGTGTGTCCTCTTTCAGACAGGTTTATTACAGCTCTGTTTCTTTTTAAAAAAAATCTAAATTATTGCCCTAACAATGGATTTGGGCATTTTCAGGAATGTGATTTTGTTTGTAGCCACTGACTGCCTTATGAAGGTCAAAACACTCTCATAGAATTTGAATATTCTTTAATCTTCCCCATGTTGATGAATGACTGAAGGAATTTGGCCTCTGTCTCACCACACATTTATACCCCACTGAAACAGAAAGGAACTCAATGAGTTCTTAAACATTTTGGAAGTAAACACGACGTTTTGTTAAGTTTTTTTAAACATGGGTTTCTTTGTACCGATCTTTACCAAGGGTGCCATTAATTCTGGAGCTGCCTATATTACACAAATTGCATAAGTAATCTTATTACTTATGCAATTTGCATAATTATATTAATATTAATATTAATTTTTAGAAATGGTCTGTTGTAGGTGTGTTTGCAGTTAACATTATTAAAATCAATAAAAAATTCACTGTAAGATGACTGCTCTTCATTCAAAGTCCACCACAGGAGCGTTCACACAGCATGACTTTTCAGTCTTACTTAAAGAGGGTAAATAATGTACTGTTTACGATACACTTCTCACCCTGGCTAACGTTGTGGTTTGTTTTCAAGAGCTACATAGGAATTTACAATCATGAAATTTTGACAGTACTTCAATTACTAACAAAACGTAGTAAAACAAAATTAAAATTCCACTGGACAGACAATTACAAAATAATACAAAACAAAGGACATGTGTTTTCTTTAATATCTAAACAAACATGATCGCTCTGGTAGATAAATGTGATTAAGACAAACAATCAATGCCAAGATGCAAAGAGAATCATTTATTCATTCAAATGAATGGGTTAAAATCATAGAATGAGTACACAAAAAGGGAATTACTGGGATGCAACATAAGTCCAAGCTCCAAAAAACCTACACTCTATAATTGGGTGTGAAGTTCACAAAGTTTCTATAAATTACAAAAATAAATAATACTTGTACAGAAATTTAATGATAAAAAGAGCAGCAATGTTTTTGGGCGATTGTTAAATAATCCCAACAGAGAATACATAGTGTCATCATAACATCGTATTCATCCCCATGTTGGACAAAATATGTCCACAAGGTGGAAAAGAATAAGGAAGTCATGGCAACTAATGACATTAAAGTTAAAAATCAGTTTAGTATATTCTTTTCCACACGACCTACAAAGCATTTTAAAGGAAATCTGCCTTATTTGCATGAGGCAGTCAAGTCTCGAGGTCCCTTGACATAAGCAACATATCAACTGAAGAAGGCCCAGTAATTATTTTGGAGAGTCCAGCGGCATCAGCCAAACAGAGTGGAAATTTTATAGACAGACACTGTATCAAACGACAAGAATATATGGATACTACAGGCTCAAAAGAATGAATAATGTAGCAATTGATTATTTGTACAACAAAAAGCATTTCATTGTGTTCTGGTCTTGTGCTTTGGCTTTGTACTCACATAGCTCTAACTTTTGTCACATTTGCCTCCACTGAAGGCTTGGTCTTTGTTTATTAATGCCTTTAAATAAGCATTTTACTCCAAAAGAGGCTTTTAAAAGTAGAGTCACAATTTACTTTCCACCAGAAATGTCCACATCCACTCTGTGGAGGTCTCAAACGGTCCTGATACTGGAGCACACGTCTTTTTGAAAATATCAGTGTTCGAGTCCAGAGTTTTTTCCCCCCAAATTGTGCTCCGTCACATTCCGTTTGAAGTATTCCTCTGGTTTGACAAAAGCATCTGATGATTGTTTCTAGTAGACCTTCAAATTAACTCGAGTACCTTTAAGAAGAAGAAACACTTGAATAAGAAAACAGTTCTAGATGTTTAATATGGTTCATACACATGCTCCAAAATTAGGACCCACTTCCAGAACTTTCAAAGGACCCACAGCCCTGAACAGGACAAAGTGGATACTGAAAATAAATGAGCAAGTGAGGCAATTTTCAAAAGACGTTTTAAGCTCTTAAATTTTTGGGGAAGAATGATTAAATTTTCCAGATGGAATTAGTCTCACAAGCCAGCATTCACTAGCTTGTTCACCTGGAACCACCTTTTTACAGAATGAGAATTTGACTGACATGGCACATTCTGTTTAATAAAATATTCTGTTTTATAAAATATAATACAGGTGTTTTCAACATGAAACATCAACGGTTCCACAAGTATAAGAGAAGAGCAAGTACTGTACAAAAATACAGAGAACGGTATCGAAAATGGACAAAAAAGTTTTTAACCATTGTGCTTCATTATGGACATTTGTCTTTTTCATAAATTTAGTTTTAATCATTTTGTCTGTGTTAATGCAAACATCGTAAATTTTGCAAAAGGTGTGTATTTTTATTGGAATTGTAATATTTCACCATCATTTGCTTTCATAAATCCATTTTAAACTAGGTACACAAAATAGTTCCACTCAGGACCTTAAGGACACAAAATGTCCCAATTGAAACCCATTCAAACTGCAATATTTAATCCCCGTTACGTTTAAACATAAAATCATGCATTCTGTGTTAATAGGCTTTTATTCTGTTGAAAAGGTTTCAAAACATTGATTTTTTTTTTTATTCTGAAAAGTGTAGTATTTCCTCAGGTTTAACTTGTGGGGAAAATACATGCTTTTCCTTTTCACTTATTCTGCTGTATTATAGAGCGCCGCAGACCAACTGAATTAATGATGCGGCTATAATTGTGTGTGTGTTTGTATGGATATCAGTGTTGTGGTTTGTATGTGTGTGAACAGTTTGAAAGAAAGAAATTATATTGTACTGGAAATCTCAAATCCCACACCATGTACATGAGCAAAAGAAGGTTACTGAGCTTTGAAGATTTTTGTAAATAAACCGGTGTTTAAAAGGTTAAAATTCTGAAAATGAATGAATGTTTGGTAATTATGATCAGAAGTGAGTCAGTGAAAGTGGAAAAAAAATATTAATATATAATATTTCTGACAGTTTTTGACATGGACATTTTAGTCCTTTATGGACCAGAGTCGTAGGTGTTTTTAAAATCTGACACTGCATAAAAAATATGAATGCATAAAAATTAATGTTGTTGTTAATCACTGACTTATCAAAGACTGTAACAATCAAAGGAAAATAATTCAGCTTAGCATTTAGTAAATGGAAAAATAACTATTTTTCTTTTTTTCATAAAAAAATAAAATAAATAATCTGTGGCATTATGTAAACAAACCAGCATTTAAAGGGTTACAATTCTGAAAATTAATGAATGTTTGGTAATTATACGTTGGTGAAAGTGGAAATAAATATCAATATATAATATTTTTATGACAGTTTTTGGACATGGACATTTTTGTCCTCTATGGACCTATGTGTAACTTTTTTAATTGACACACAAGGATTAAAAATATTGTAAGAGGAAAAAGTACCAAAATTTAGAATAATAGTATGGAATAGATAGACTGTAGGGAAAGAAATAAAATGTGGATGATTATAAACAAGAAAAAGCATGTAGTATAATTTAATCACCAACCTTGATTGTTCCTTGACTGTTGGCTGCAATCAGCACATTGGACTCCTGCAAATTGAGAAACGGGTTGGTCATCAGAGAAGACGAGCGATCACAAAAGAATATACTAATACTTTGGCCACACTCTTTTAACATGCATATCTACACATAAAACATACAACCATTCACTGTTAAAGATTTATTTGAGACAGTTAGCATTCTTTTAGTTTCCTGGATTTGGGTACCCAAAACTTGTTGCAGCCTTTAGACTTTTGGGAAACAACACTCACCTTGGCCAGATAGGTGGCCTAAAGATACGTTACACCTATTAAAAGGATAATTTTTTGTTTATTCCATGTATATATATAATGACGCATTCCCTCATTATCCCTTTTATTTATTAACAAACATGTCTTTTTAAACCATTTATAGTTACAATTAACGCTATGGAGTGTCTAGAAGAAAAGTTCGTTCATGTTGTCATCTTTGTTACAGCAGTTATATGCATTCATTCACTCTGCAGACTCTTCTTTTCAACTATCACTGCTTTTTTATGCTCTTTTTGCCTCCCATTTTGTGGTGTAGAAAAAACAATGCTTTAGCAATCACAGGAAGAGACGTGATATGCTGACAAGGATTTTTCTTCTCCAGAATAAATACTACATCTGAACAAAACAGACACCTTAACAACCACAGATTTCCAAAAATTATTATAAATATGTAATTAAATATAAATAAAGAATTATGCCATAATGCGCAAAAATTCATAAAACAAAATGGCTCCAATTCAACTTGCCATCATCTGCTGTTACACATTTGCTTTTTGGAAAAGCCTGGAAAAAAAAAAAAGCAAACGTGAGCAAAAATAAACTTGGACCCGGAAACCTTACCCCGTCTGGTAAAGCCCGCCAGCATACGGCACTGACAAACTCATTAGTGTCGTCCTCCTTCTTGTCCTTGTCCAGAACACTCTTCACAGTGTCAAACTTGAAGGTCAGCAATGTTTTGGAGAGCCCCTTGTAGTACAGGTATAGGGAGTTGTTCTCACTTCCTGGAGTGACAATATCAATTAAGACGTTAAAATGTATACTCAATATTTTTCCATAACATGGCCATTGCTAATTAGTATTAAATCCTAAGGAAGCAAGATATTAAAGTTTGTTACTAGATCAGCATAGCTTGTCAAGGTCATTGAAAAGCTAGAATAAAAGCCATATCTTGAAAGGATGTGGCAAATAAAATATGATTTTATGCTTGTTCTGGGTTCCTGAATACAGGAATTTAGAAAGAGGGGCAAGAGAACAGTTGAGTCTTATGAGGGGTTGTATATAACTCACCACATGCTACATAGTCTCCATTGGAGGCCAGACCTACAAAATTTTTCTCATTAATGTGGCCTTTGAAAGAGCGCAGGCAGTGGGGCTTGTTCACATTCCACAGCTTTAGCTGGCTGTCCGTGGAGCTGTGGGAAAACAGCAACTGCACATTCATTCATATGCTTACGTTTCAGCGCAGCTTTTTCCAGCTTGCCAACAAGTCTGAACTACTACAGTCTAGAGGTCGACCAATTGACTGATTTAGCCAATTAATCAGCACTGCTGGAACGGTTATCAGCAAAAATTCACACCGATAGTTTTTTCCACTTGCATCTGTTGTGGAAGCGGCGGCGAAGGGTCCGCTGTCATTATACCGTATGAGAGCGGCCTCTAGAGGTGATCACTGACCAATTTTGTTGTGTTATTTGAAGTGTGTGTTGATTCATTTTGGATGTCTCAATTTTTTATTTGCTATTTGGAGTCTTTTTTGGTTCAGTTTGCTATATATCTTTTATTTACTTTAATATTTATTAATAGTTAATATATTAATGTTTATATATTTATTTCATTTTAAAAAGTACAGTACATTTCCATGGAGTAGTCACATAAGATCACTAAAGTAATCTTACTTTAGGTAATATGTTTTCATTCATCATCAATTTTAATCGGTTGGTTAATCGGCAGGTACTGCCCAACTTGGTTATTGGTAAAATCCACTATCGGTCGACCTCTACAACAGTCCGACACAGACCTTGTTTAAAGTTTTAAAAATAATTATACAGCTGAAGTAAGGTTTAGCCATGCCATATACATACGCAGACACAATCTCTTCTCCATTGACGAACTTGGCATAGGACACAGCCTTGCGGTGACCTTTGAAGACCATGATGGGTTGCTTAGTGTTCCGCAAATCATAGTAGTGGACACAGTGGTCTGGATGTGCATAAAATGAAGAATTAGTTGAAAAATGAGAATTGTAAAAGACTGGAATTATTATATTTATCATCACAGCAAGAATGAACTGATTTCCAATTTATAGCAATCCAAATCAATCTCATGTAAAAAGACTGGCAACTCGGTGCATGGTAGCACTAGACCTGGAACCAACCCTGTATTGGTATTGTGTTCATAATGGGATAAAATGCCAAGATCAGCCATCGGGAAAAATAAAGAATGAATCCAGTATATATATTTTAAGAGTTTATAAGAATATACAAAAGGTGCGGTTTTGTCATGTTAATGACAAAAATGTCATCAATATGTATATCTTCTGTAGGCTGCTTGAGCAGTCTGGTTATCTTAAATAAATCCAATTTAATTTTAAAATCGCTCATTTTAATGCTTAGTACGTAAAGTATTAGAGTGGTACTGGAAAAGAACAAGGTGCATTGTGCCATCTCTAGGTAGCACTGAACATCCAAATGAGTACTATACCTGCACAGCCAAACGCGAGGTGATACCTAGATGTTGGGCTGAATTTGACACAGCACACATTGGCCTTGGCTTCAATGCTGGCGACTGAGTTATCCAAGTTAGTGGACCACAACTTGACTGTAGGGAAGTAAAAAGTTGTATTCTGATTATTTATTCAACAGCAGTAGAGCAATAATATTTGAATCTTTTAATCTTATCTTTAACTGATTTTTTTTTTTTCAACTTTATGAATGATCGTCAATTACAAGTAAATTTTTTTGTTTGTTTTTACATAATGCATTTGAAAAATTACACAATATATTTATAAAGATTTTTATTTACTTATTAGAATGTACGTTGGAAAAATAGTAACAGCACCATCTATAGAAAATAGTGCAAACAATCATTCTTATTAAAAAAACAAAAAATTATATTTGCACATTATCTGCACTATTCTATAGCTGTTAATATTTTTGCACAACTTACTAAACCCTTCTTTCTCAACAGAGTAAATGGGAACCATGTCTTTTGTGACATCAAATGCCACTACAACTAAGAAGTCAACTTGGAGTATTTTTCTCAAATCAGAGTTCCTTCCCCGTTCCACAGAGTGACATCAAACATGGTTGCGCACAACACCAGAAATAAACAAAGTATAACTTCTTACGTTTAAATGAGTTATACTGTATATGCAAGTATTAGCTTTAGATTAATCAACATACAGACATATTTGTTAAACCTAAAACACTGACCAAACAGTTCGCTGTTTGAGAAAGAAACTATATACATCACTCATACTAGGATTTTTCTGCACTGGAAGCTCCTGGCGCAAAGAAATTCCTTGTGGGTGTGTAAACATATTTGGCAATAAAGCTCATTCTGATTCTGACGAGTTAACTGCTTTGCTTGTTGCTAATAAAATACGGACCTGGGGGCATCCAGTTTCCCCACTTCGTGTGTTGAATGTGCCAAAGTGGAAAATGACGTTATTCCAACGGGTGAATGACCACTTAGGATGTAATGCAGCATTATATTTTACATAAACTTGTACATCTGACTTTTCAAACCTGTACCAAATACATATCTTTGAAGTGATAGCTGAATCTTTTGCTAATATGAGTTTAGTGCTCAGCGAAGTGCTGCCTGTTTATCTTGGCGTTATTTTATTTTTTTTATCTAAGGTTGCAGTGTTTGAGAGTAGTGCAGGCCGGAGGAGGCGTTTATGAACGGTTAAGATAGTTCTTCCTTCGTATTTGTTAAACGAAAGTTTTAACAAAAAAAAAATGTATGTGTGTGTGTGTATATATGTATATGTATATATATATATATATATATATATATATATATATATATATATATATATATATATATATATATATATATATATATATATATATATATCTCACACACACAAATACATACACATATACCATAGCCATGAGGTGCCATGTTGAACTTCCAGTGACCAGTATGAGGGAGTGTGAGAGCGAGGACACCAAATTTAACACACCTGCTCCCCATTCACACCTGAGACCTTCTAACACTAACAAGTCACATGACACCGGGGAGGAAAAATGGCTAATTGGGCCCAATTTGGACATTTTCACTTAGGGGTGTACTCACTTTTGTTGCCAGCGGTTTAGGCATTAATGGCTGTGTGTTGAGTTATTTTGAGGGGACAGCAAATTTACACTTTTACACAAGCTGTACACTCACTACTTTACATTGTAGCAAAGTGTCATTTCTTCAGTGTTGTCACATGAAAAGATATAATCAAATATTTACAAAAATGTGAGGGGTGTACTCACTTTTGTGAGATACTGTGTGTGTGTGTGTGTGTATATATATATATTATATATATATATATATATATATACACACACACACACACACACACACACACACATATATAGACATATACAAAAGTACACTCATTTGCAACTTTTTGAAGATCTCGCTAACACAGTAACTCTAATTAACCAAATTAATCGTGAAAATCGGCCAGCCCGATCTTTAACTATTATTATCAATTACACACCTTTTGCATCATCTGAGCCTGAAGCCAAAAGTTTAGGATCCATAAGGTTAAAATCAACACTCCAACATCTCTTCTCATGCTCCTAGAAAAATATCCCAAAGAATTTAATTAGATGTGACTTTATATACACAAGAAATGAACTATAACACAAGAATAGGTTACAAAGATAACAAAAAGATAAGATAACATAATACTTTATTCCCAGATGGAGAAATTAGGGAAAAAAGTACTGTGATAAGAGAAAGTATGATATATTAGTAAGATGTCGTTAAGATTATAGTACAAGCGCTACTATACTACTACAGTACCTTAAAAGAAGAAATAGACATTTAAACATGTAGAACCCGACGCCAGAGGAATCAATGGAGATGCCTCCGCAAGAAGTTTAGTCCTTCTTGTTACTAATTTCTATGCCAGGTACAGTGGGGGAAATAAGTATTGAACGCATCAACATTTTTTTTCAGTAAATATATTTCCAATGAGGTTATTCACATGAAATTTTCACCAGACTTTGGTATTAACTCAAGACATCCACACACACACAAAGAAATCCTAACATTAAAGTCAATAAATAAAGTTATGTGTAATAAAGTGGAATGACACAGGAAAAAAGTATTGAACACACTAACCGAAATGTATTTAATACTTAGTGTAGAAGTCTTTGTTTGTAATGACAGCTTCAAGACACTTCCTGTATGAAGAAATTAATGGGCCGCAGTGTTCAGGTGTGATTTTGGTCCGTTCTTCTAAACATACTGTCTTTAAATCTTGTTCAGTTGGATTAGAGTCAGGTGATTGACTGGGCCATTCTAACACTTTGATTTTTTTTCTGAAACCAATTGAGAGTTTCCTTTGCTGTATGTTTGGATCGTTGTCCATCTGGAAGCTCCACCCACGTCTCATCTTCATCATCCTGGTGGATGGCAGCAGATTCTTCTCAAGAATCTCCCGGTAAAGGGCTCCATTCATTGTTCCTTCAATTATATGAAGTCTGCCAGTACCATGTGATGAAAAACAGCCCCACACCATGATGCTTCCACCTCCAAACTTCACTGTTGGTATAGTGGTTTTAGGGTGATGTGCATTGCCATTTCTTCTCCAAACATGGTGTGTAGTATGACAACCAAAAAGTTAAATTTTGCTCTCGTCTGATCAGACTACACTCTCCCAGTATTTCATAGACTTGCCCAAATGAGTTGTAGCAAACTTTAAACGAGCTTCGACATGCCTTTTCTTTAGTAATGGAGTCTTGCGGGGTGAGCATGAGCAGTGGAGTGCACTGCCTATTGTTTTCTCTGTGACGATGGTACCTGCTGCCTCCAAGTGTTTCTGGAGCTCTTTCCGAGTGGTCCTTGGCTCTTGGCTACTCTTCTGACTATTCTACTGACTCCCTGGTCAGAAATCTTGAGGAACTCCTGTGCGTGGCCGGTTGATGACGGAGTGATGTTGCTTCCACTTGTGGATAATGGCCCCAACGGTGCTTACTGGAAGATTCACAAGTTTTGAAATACGTCTGTAACTGACTCCATCAATATGTTTCGCAACAATAAGGTTGTGAAGGTCTTGAGAGAGCTCTTTGCTTTTACCCATCATGAGATGTTCATTCTGTGACACGTTGGTAACAAAAACCCTTTTTATAGATCATCAATTTACTAACCCAGCTGATATTAATTTGCACAGATAGGAGGTATAATTACTTACAGATTTCAGCTGGTTCCTTGCCTTGGAGAACTGCTTTTTCTAAGCGTGTTCAATACTTCTTTCCCGTGTCATTCCTCTTTATTACTCATAACTTTATTTATGGACTTGAATGTTGTGAATTCTTTATATTTGCAGATTTCTTGAGTTAATACTGATGTCTGGTGAAAATTCCATGTGAATAGCCTCATTGGAAATTTATTTACTGAAAAAAAAATTTTGGTGTTCAATACTTATTTCCCTCACTGTATATCTTTAAAATATACTTCAAACAGGACATTTGACTCTGCTGTGACCTTGATCCGGTTTGGATCAATTCCAAAATTGACACTACACTATCACTACAGTGACTATACACTATGATTAAAGTATCAAAAAAACGTGGCTACAGCTGACCATCAATGCATACAGAATATTTTATTTAGGTTGGCAATGTACCTGATAAACCTTTGACCTCTGCCCTGTAAACCCATCCCAAAGAATCACTGTTCCCTCATAGTCACTGCTCGCCAACAGGTTCTTGTGGTAGCTGCTCCAGCTGATACAGCTGAGGGGAGAGAGAGAGAGAGAGGTTATGGATTTCCATCAGTTATGTTTTGACAGTCTACCTGAAATATTTTTATGTGAACCGAGAGAATTGTTGCACCTTATTTTAGAGTTGCATGTCATTTCGTTGACAGGATAATGAATGTCCACAGCATCCTGGATAACTGTTCCATACTCAAAAACTTTAATTTTCTTGGTGACACCAGCAATGGCGAAATAATCACAGTCACGGTCAAACTCAATGCTGTAAAGAGATGTTACAAGTGTTGAAAGGTTGCATGTCTTAAGGTGTAATTCAAGTTTCTTTATTTGCTCACTTCCATTTCTTTTGTGGATCTGAATTGTTCAGAGTTATGCCCTTTTCAATTGCCCATGTTGTAGACAATAAGAGATCCTGATTTATGGGTTTTTTTTTTTTGCATGTTCTTTAACGTAGCATAGCTAACGTTTGCTTTGATGATTTTATGATCACTAATTGCCATGTCTTCATTTTGTGATTAAGATATTGTTAAGAAGTCATTCTGTTATTGGAGTTTTCTCTAAGGAAGTCCAATCCTGAGCCCAGGTTACTCTCTGTGTCGTGCACGTAACTGTGAGGGTCTTTTCCAGGTTATCTGGTCTCCTCCCACCTCCCAAAAACATGCTGGTAGGTTGACTGGCTACTCTAGACTGATTCTAGGTGTCTTAATATGTTTTCTCCTATAATATTTTCTACAGAATTTAGCTGATGAAATTCCCCACAAATATAACCAAATACATAATGTACACACACATTAAGACATTTTTCATGATTTGTTAATGAAAACAAGATTTTTTAAAAAAGTTTAAAAGTCTTTTTAAAAGTTGGCTACTCAATTAGGTTATATAACAAGCCTTGGGTAGTCACTGATACAATGAAACGTAACAACTTGAAAACAAGAACGAACTAATCTATATAAAACTGTGGTTCCCAGAGACTGGGAGAAATTCAAAGAAAAAAAAAATGCAATCTATATACAGTTGAGGCCTCAAATTTAAACTCAATTTTTCACAACTCCATACATTTCATGTTACTATACACTGATCAGTCATAACATTAAAACCACCTGCCAAATACTGTGTAGGTCCCACTTGTGCCACCAATACAGCTCTGACCCAATGAGACATGGACTCCACAAGACCTCTGAAGGTGTGCTGTGGTATCTGGCACCGAGACGTTAGCAGAAGATCTTTTAAGTCATGTAAATTGCAAGGTGGGGCCTCTATGGATCGGACTCATTTGTCCAGCACGTCCCACAAATGCTTGATCAGATTGAGGTCTGGGTAGTTTGGAGGCCAAGTGTACACCTTGGACCCTGTCATGTTCCTCAATCTATTCCTGAACAATTTGCAATGAGGCAGGGTGCATTACCCTGCTGATGGAGACCAATGCCATTAGGGAATAGGGAATGCCATTGCCATGAAACGGTGTTCTTGGTCTGCTACAAAGTTCAGGTAGGTGGTACATGATAAAGTAACATCCTGGTGCCATCTCTTCCCCAGGTAAGAGACACACAGGCACCCAGCTGTCCACATGATGCAAAAGAACACATTTCTTCAGACAAGGCCAATTTCCATTGGCCCATGGTCCAGTTCTGATGCTCACGTGCCCACTGTAGGTGCTTTCAGCGGCGGACAAGGGTCAGCATGGGCAATATGAACAGTCTGTGGCTACACAGTCCCATATGAAGGAAGATTATTGCCATGATGATGCAGGATTCTCTTAATGGTAGTTGCACATACTTTGGTATCTGATGCTTCCAAATCCTTCACCAGTTCCTGTGTTTGTTCATTCCTGAGAGTTAATTTCCCATACGATGCAGTGTGACAATCTGTTTTTTTTATATTTGCATACAATTTTTATGGTACTGTGGGGCGTTCAGTTGTTTTTCTAATTGCTCCTAAGAAGGAAACGGACCTGTGGAGGAACAGTTTATTCTGGAGGTTTTGGCTTTTCCCATAGTATCAAGGGTTAAAAGGCACTGGTTCTAAAGTTTGGCCCTTTTAAAGCCACAGGTGCACTCCCTATGAACTCCTAAATTATGCAATTAGCCAATCAGAAGCTTTTAAAAATGATGACAAACTTCTGGACTGTTCCAGACTGTTTAAAGAGACAGCTTTAGTGTATATAAACGTTTGATCCACTGGAATATATAGTGGATATATAATGATATAGTTTAATATATATATATATATATATATATATATATATATATATATATATATATATCTATATATATATATATATATATATCTATATATATATCTATATATATATATATATATATATCTATATATATATATATATATTATATATATATATATATATATATATATTATATATATATATATATTATATATATTATATATATATATATTATATATATATATATATATATATATATATAGTGAATTAAAGCTGAAATAAATATGTCGCTGATCAAATGTTTAAAAATTACCTCTGAGGTGAATAAAGTAGATACCCTAATTGACTTGCCAAAAGAAATGTGGTGGTTAAGGATATATATATATATATATATATATATATATATATATATATATATAAACTGTGAATGTATAGTAACATGAAATGAATATCTTTAGCCTAAGTGTATGTACACTTTTGGCCTCAACTGTATGAGGATGATTTGTTGATAAGAAAGGTGCGTGGTTTTCTTCAATAGGTTAGGTGGAATCGTTTAAGCATTTTTATTCTCTTGAATGGCTCTAATTATTGTAGAAGGAACTCAAGCTTTGCTCTGGCTGCTAAATACTTACCTGCAATACTTACTAGCAACATTGGCCAAAAAATAAATTAATTAATTAATTAATTAATTTAAAAAACCAATATGAGGTGGTGTATATGAAGAAATACTTACCTAGAAACAATACTAGAACCATTGTAGAGATCACTTGCATAAGACAGAGTGGCCAAAGGGCGTACAGAGTTGTAACGTGTGAATTTGGAGAGACACTCCATAAAGTCATCCAGCTGGTTAACAGTCCTGCTGTCATCTGTAAAAAGTATGTACAGGCTTATATTCAAACACAAGACTAAAACTGCATGTTTCATGTATGCACTGTTGTCAGATTATTCATCTGAATATTCATTCGTCAAATCATTTACTACTACAAACTATATATCTCCCATTTTAATAATAAGCTATATTAAAAATGGATGGGCTGCCGATCAAACATCAGAATCGTGAAAAAAGTGATCTCTGTGACTCTGTACTGGTGCCAGATGGACTCTTATATTTCAGAAAATGCTGAGCTCCTGGGATTTTTACACACAACAGTCTCTAGAGCAGGCTGAAACACCTTTGTGATGAGAGAGATCAGGAGAATGACCAGACTAGTCTGAGCTGACAGGAAGTCTATAGTAACTCAAATAAGCACTCTTTACAACTGTGGTGAGCAGAAAAGCATCTCAGAATGCACCACGCATCAAACCTTGAGGTGGATGAGCTACAACAGCAAAAGACCACATCAGGTTCCACTCCTGTCAGCCAAGAACAAGAATCTGAGGCTATCATATGCACAGACTCACAGAAACTGGACAGTTGGAAGACTGGGAAAAGAGAAGGGTTCGTATTTTTCCAGTAATCTTCAAATGTCCAGTTTGACAGAATCTGTGCCCATGATAGCCTCAGATTCTTGTGGTTGGCTGATAGGAGTGTGGTCCCAATGTGGTCTTCTGCTGTTGTAGCCCAACCACCTCAAGGTTCAATGTGTTGTGCATGTTGAGATGCTTTTCTGCTCACAACAGATGTAAAGACTGCTCATTTGAGTCACTATATCCTTTCTGTCAGCTTGAACCAATCTGGCCAATTCCCTCTGACCTCTCATATCAACAAGGCATTTCCATCCAGAGAACTGTTGCTCACTCAATGTTTTTTTGTTTTCTGCACTATTCTGTGTAAACTCTACTGTTTGTGAAATTCCAATGAGATCAGCAGTTTCTAAAATGCTCAAAACAACCCATCTAGCACCAACAACCATGCCACGGTTAGTGTCACAGGATCAAAGTTTTTCCCCATTCTGATGTGAACATTAACTGAAGCTCTAGACCTGTATCTGCATGATGTTTTGGCACTGCCCTGCTGCCACATGATTGGCTGATTAGACAACTGCATGAATGTGCAGGTGTTCTTAATAAAGTGGATGGTAAGCGCGCGCGCACACACACACACACACACACACACACACACACCCTAATTGATATTTAATACTTGGTGCATTGTCCTTCAACAGAAATTACAGCTTTGGGTTGTCTCCATTGTCTCAATTTTCGCATTTTCTTCCATTATTCAATGCATACTTTCTCTAACTCAAATTAGATGGTGATTTGTGAACAGAAATTTTCAGGTCACGCTGTAGATTTTCAATTGGAAAATCTTTGACTCGGCCATTCCAAAACAAACCTCCTTTTTTTTCCCCTCAAGCCATTCCTTTGTAGCTTCTACCCTGTGCTTTCGTTCATTTTCCTGTTGGAACCTAAATTTTCAGATATAAATACAGATCTCTTGTTGATTGGAACCTCAGCCATGCTTGATTGTCGGAATGGTGTGTCCAGGGCTTTGGGCTGTATTTGGTTTGCACCAAACATAATGCATTGCCCTTAGACCAAATATCTTTAGTCTCATCAGACCACAAAAATCTCGGATTTTGTCACATGCCTTCTAACATACCTTTATGTTAGCCTCTCATAAGTGGCTTCCTTCTGGCCACTCTCATACAGAGGCCAGAACTGTGACGAGCCGATGACATTGTTGATGTCTGCACAGGTTCTCCTATTTCATCCAGTGAGCTCTTTCAGTGGCGTAGCTGGCCTCTTGGACACTTCTCTTACAATTTCCCTTCTTGACTGGGTGCTCAGTTTGGCCTAACCTTGGTAGCGTCTGGGTTGTGCCACGTTTTTTCCACTTTGTTATAATAGATTTCACAGAGCTCCTAGGAAGGTTCAAAGCATTGCTGATCCTTTTTATAACCTTCCCCAGCTTTTTTGCTCCCAACAACTTCATCTCAACGCTTTAGGGGCAGGTCTTTAGTAAGAACTCCCAAAGTCAGTGATCTTTACTGTGCAAGCATACAACTGGACACAGGTGGATTTGAAATGAGCACATTTTTGCCTTGTTTACCATCTTTAACGTGTTCTCTCAAGAAAATTAAATACTAGTCTTAATTTAGATTTAAAGAAGTTAATAAAAGTAAAATATAAATGAAAACATGCATCAGTTACATACATTACTGTCAAGAATTTCTAGGGTTCCCAATAATTGTAACGTGTTTCATTAAAAAAAATATACTTGAGTGTTTTTTCTTTGTCTTAACACAAGTTCAATTAAAGCTTAGATTTCTCTCCTTTTCAGTATGAGCGTAAGATAATTAACCCTAACATTTTTCATAACCCAATATTTATCAAGGGTGCCTATAATTCTGAAGCCGACAGTACCAAGTGTACCAACCTAAGGCTGTACTCACTGGCGCTTTAAGAAATATGCATGCTCACCTGTGATTCGAGACATCCTGTTGGAAAAGTAGCACTGCTCCAGGTCCTCAAAGTGTGCAGTTAGCCTCTTTCTCCGAGAGGCCAGAGTGCTATTGTATGACGTCTGTCTTTTACCCTTTTGGACAAATTTCATAAACAGTATGGTCAGACTTTCGCGTAAATATATTCTGTAATGAAAAAGAACTCATAATGTGCCAATCTAAACTAGGAATAATGTAAGACTTTTGTATTATTAGGAAATTTACCTGTGAGCTTCCTCCAAACTGCGGAGGCTGGATATACTCAGTGGGCTCAATGATGCTACTGCTGGAAAAAAAATTTTGCATTAGAAAACAACAATTCTCTTTATCTAGATTATTTTTCTTACTTTGTTCTTCAGACAATATTTCAAATTCTAGATCTGATTATATATTTGATTCAGCTGCTGCAAATGTCCTAAATCCATAACTTCTTCTAAAAGCCCTTTTTTTTTTTTTTTTTTTAACTATATTGGGGTTGGGAATGCAATCAGACAAACATTTACATTTTGCTAAAAGTACAGACTATCAATATGCAATTCTGAAAATGTCCTGAAGTGTACGAGTTCAATTAAATTTAATTTGCATTGCACTTTTAACAACAGACACTGTCAAAAAGCAGCTTTACAGAAATACATCAATTCCAGATATACATTTAAAACGTATAACGTTATCCTTGATGAGCAAGCCAGACGCAAAGGTGGAACCAGGAACTTATGAGCAACTTATGAGTATGAGCATCAGGTGCCTATCCCCTTCCCCTGCTCAACCGGCTTGCATGTTCAACTGGCCAACTGCTAATCAGCAAGCTAGTCAGCTAACTGACAATAGCTTTGTCATTAATCAACAGTCAGAGCTGGAATTCCAGACGTTATTTAGGTGACTGAACCATGCTAATTCAAGGTCATGACATTTTAGTGGGTGTTGCAGTGGTATGGGTGTACCAGCTGAAGTAGTGTTGCTGGGACTTTAAACAGATAACCACTGCAGGTTTAGTTTGAGTTCTTCCAAACAATCAACACAAAGTTGGAGGCACACAATTGCCTGAAATGTCTTTGTACACCCACATATGGGTGTGATGGTCAGGTGTCCACATATTTTTGGCCATATAGCGTATTTATTAGAGATGCACCGATACTAAATTTCTCAGCCGATAACCGATAGTTCTGCCTTTTATGCCTTCTTTTAAATGAATAATAATTAATTCCACAATTCTGAAAGAAATGCAAATAAAATCTTATTCTCTCCATTTCAACAAGTTGTTTGACAGTAACTGGTCTCATAAACACAAAACACATTACTCTAATTAACATGAACACATGAACTCAGTTCTGAAGATTAAAGTAAGATTATTAACTTATTGAATGTTATTAATTCATATTAACATTGACTGAATTCTAAAATCCTCCTGTTAGTCTCACATTCACTCTCCACAAACACAAGCATTTCTACTTCATCACTGAACATCAAACTGGTCATATATAATATCAACTTTTTATATATTAACATTCACTGGATATGAAATACACTACTCTACAAATATTTTACTGTGCAATATATACTACTTTCTTGTCAACTCATCTTCATTTAAATCTTTCAGCGGTGTACTGGCCCTTTGATTCAGCATGAGTAGCACCGAAAAAAAAAAATTTGACTCGACCCGAAATTCCCGCTTCACTGCTACAGCGTCCGGTGTAAAATATTATCAGTGCAGAGATTACAGAGATTACTAACTGCAGTTTTGTCCTCATTCCACACAAGAGACATCATCTTTACACACAGCACCAAATCCATGTGTTTTCCCGCCCTCTTTTGATTGACAGGATATAATCGGCCCTGATCATCGGATGTTTTTAAACTATCGGCCTATAGCATGAAAAATAGCCTTTATCAACCAATACATCAGTGCATCTCTATTATTTATAATGACCCAGTTAATTCAGGCTGGGTTTTACCGTTAAAAATAATTTGTGGCAATATTTCACTGAAATGCATCACCCCGTCTTCCTCTGTGTTCTGGTTTTATTTATATATCTATATATATTCACCTGAGGTTTGCTTAATCAAGAATTCATTGTCATTTCACTGTATTTGGTAAGATTTGGGAAGTATGTTTACCCATAACCTTCACTGTCTTGGTGTGAATACCTTCATGTGTAGTCTTTAGTTTAAGTACAGTATGTAAGTATTCTTTTCACTGCAGGGTCTGATTAGCCTTACCTGGGTGCAGGAGAGTGTGCTTCTCCAAACTGGGGAACAGTGCTGTCCAAATTGGGGTCCATATCAATAACTGGTGAGTACAGCCCACTCATGTCCTAGAGAGAGACAATCCCTAGCTATGAGCTTAAAAATAGTACAACTATCAATGACCACATTGCCATTCCTCAACAATTTCAATTTACCTGAACACTCTTTATGTCCTCTTCCAAATAGTTCAGTTCTTTCTGTAATTGCTCCAGTTGCTATGCAAGAAAAGAACAATGTCATGTCTCCTGTTATGTTACTGCCATGTTTGAGAACTAATGGATGCATTGTATGTGAATCACAACTACCTCTCTCTTATTCCTCCTAGCTTCTTTCAAGAACTCCATCAGGATTTGACGCTGAGCCGCTTGTGATTCCTGTAGAAACAAACACATGCGTGAGAACAGACTTTAAAAAAAGACAAGCATGGAGGAGTGTAACACAAAGCAAAACTCCCCACAACACTCAGATATCAGTCCAACTTATAGACACGGAGCTTGTACCTAAAAAGATGGAGGGATTTCTGTTGTTTGGATGTGGTTTGGGCTACGACAACTCAGACACTGAGCAGAAACGAAATTTCTTATGTAATATATATTGTGTAATACATTGTGACATACATCATTTCGAAGATATGAAATTACCCATATTATGATATAAGATTGCCACATTACCCAGACCTAATTCTGTGCGTTTGCAGTCTGTTTGAATAAAAGCACATCCCAACAGAATACAGGTAAAAGTAAATGTACTGGTGCTGTGTCACATCATTTCCAATTGTGGTGACCTTTAAGACATCAATTTGTCCATTTCACCACCAACTAATAAGGTCATAAGATCAGACAAGGTCACTGAGCCTATGACCTTTCAAAATGACCCGGATACTCAAGAAAAAAAACAGACCTCAATCAAACGCCTTAAAAAAGGTATACCAACCGCTTCAAGCTGCTTCTTTTTCTGCACCAGCAGTTCCAACATGTAGTTGACATTTGCTAAATCCAGATGCTCCTGATCTGTGCCAAGAACATCCTGGAAAAACTGCCATTTGGTTCCATTCTATAAACACAGCACATTAATTACTGCCCATCACGTTATTCAAATACAGACCGCATTATGATTTTATCTACCTAAAATATAGGTATGTCAATGCTTCTTTTAGTTTTCAGTAGTATTCTCAGACTAAAAAACGTCATATACAATACATGTCTGAAACAAACTCCAGCGCTGTTATAGAAAGGACATGCTGATACACACTTACAGGGTGGTCCCGTTTTAGTCGTTTCTCTTCGGATCTCTGTTTCTGCTTGAGGATCAGCTCGTTAACTGCAAAACAAATTATGCAAAATCCATGCTGTAGCCTGTATGTGCTGATCTAATGCCCTCCTGATATCCTTAAATTAGCCATAGCAAGCAAAAACCCCTTTTTCATGGCAGCATGCAAACAAGGTGAAATGTGGATATTTTCTACTATTTGCATGCATTTCTGATGCCACCTCTACAGTGTAGCAAAGGTGCATGAGCCACAGATAATCTGACAGCTAGTATTTAGATTGCTTACAAACTGCATCTATTAGACTAACGTTCGTTACGCTATGGCACATAAACGTGATGCAAGCATGACATTTACTGCATGAGGAAATCACACTTAACCAACAAACTAGCGACTTAACTTAAATCTTTAAACAGCCTGACTGATGCACAGCCATGTTTGGGTAACCTGGCACCTTATTTACCTAACCCTATTCCTGCAGAAAGCATAGGCAAGGTCATTTCTACAGCCCTACGGTGAAATAGGTTTATGTTTTCTTAAACTAGAGGTTCAAAGCATGTTACAGACAGGAAATCCCAACTTGGGTCAAGTCCTTATTTTTTGTCATTTGTGGATGTTTTGGCCATTCGCCAGTATTCAGCTAAATGATATTTCACAGATTTTCCCAGATTGCACCACACATGTGACCAGTCTTTGTACCTACCAATCAGTAAGTCTAGGGCTGCTACTATAGTTGACAATCACCTACAGTAAATTTGCAAAAATTCATCGACATTAATTTTTTATACGCAATCAAGCACGATAATGCACTGTTGTATAACCAACAATAAAACGCTAGAATGTCGCCACCCGTAAGCCTGTATTTCTGGGTAGAATGTAATACGGAATAAACCCAGTGGGACTAGCAGGAGCTTCACCATATTATACAGCACTTGCTGGTGACGCGATGCGAGTTTGCAACTATAGAGGTGCTTCTGAATCATTACACGCATAGTGGCAGGGATTTGTCAGCTGGTGTAACGATTTTCACTAGGTGGATTAAGGTACGGATAACACGTAAACATTTCTAAACCAGGATCACTCAGGCACAGGATGACACTGGTGAAACAGTCAAATTAATTTCTCTCTTGCTAGTACAACAAGCACAAGAGGTCACCAGTAAATAAAGATGCTAGCCTGGAATAATATCTTTTAGATGCAAGGACAGAACATCATGCAGGAATGATTAGCTGACTTTTTATCTAGGGCACAAACATGGCACGCCACATTAGAAAAGTTGTTTGAAAAGGATACTCCATTAGTACTTATTTACTTAACTAGGAAACTAGATAGTTGCCAAATAGTATCATATTAATTAAGTTAGATACCACTTTTTAAGTCTAACTAGTTTCTGGGCAACCTAAACAAGGGAGAATTCTGGAGCTTTTAACTTCTAATAGAAGTGTTTTACTTTTAATTGAGATATTATACATAATGTCTGGAAAATGTCTCAAGTCACAGACCAAATATTAAAAAGAAAATCAACCTGGAGACAAATGAACAAATCAATTCATTATGTGCCTCAACAGCATGGATAAACACTGGAGACTAGGTGATCTTTTGATGTTGTCTGGGACACATCAGGATGCGTTACCATTCACAATACAAATACAATGTGGACACGTGTCCCAGACCACCTCCAGAAGTCAACTGTGCAATCAGATCACAAGATGCCTTTGACACCACTCACACGAGAGAAAGAGACGAAGCAATAGAAACGTATTTCCGTGCGGAGACACAGCCGGTGTCCACGTGCACTTCATAGAACATAGAGAACTGGGTTAAATTTTTTATTAAAATTTTTTTTTTTAAACACAAAACACTAAAATAAATAAATAAATAAAATAACCAATAAAGAGTAAGAAAGAGTTAACTAAGAGTGTAAAAAAAATAAATACATAAAAAAATAAATAAATAAATAAATAAGTTCCACGATGCACTCACCTAAGAAGTTGGGGTACAGCTGATCCACATTGTCAATAATGTAATTACATTTCGGGCACCTGTTGCTGTCCTCTAAACTCCGCCGTATACATTTGTAACTGAAGGTAAAAGGCAAGAAAGAACTCCACATCAATTACGAAGGTGATACTTCACCAAAATGAATTCTTTATAGCCATGAAGAGTAAAAGAATGGGTTTTAAAATCTCACCAGAAACTGTGACCACATTTAGTCATATGAGCTTCCTCTATCATGTCAAAACATATGGGACTGAAACAGAGAATTTAAGAGGAAGTACTTAGCTTTCATCCACAGACACTAAAAGCTTCTTCTTATTATTTATTTATTTAAGTGGCTAGTCTTAAACACACACGGACAACAACGTAGAAAATCTAAATCGACATGACACGCAGTTTAACCAGCTTTCCAACCTTTCAGTTGAGCAGGGAATGAAATCAGATGTACACTATATGTTCACTTCAATCAGAAATAAAGATGGGCCTAATTACTCCCTAAACATAATATTCCACCGGAGGAGGCGTGTACAAATATACAAAGTGCTCGATCAGCTGACTTTCACTGAAAGTCAGAGAAAGTGGCATTAGTCAGTTATTAAATGGGGCGAACTGGTGTTCGAACATATTTTGCACAAAATGAAATGTGGCATTATTCAAACAATATCAGTTAGACTCAACTAACTTTAAAACACTCCGCTGCAGTATCCCGAGTAAATCATCTCTGTCTCTACCTATTTGTTTGTTTATTTTTTTCGAAAATGTCGTTAGTTTTGGGGAAATATTTCCAAGCGTCTGCTAAATGAATAAATGTAAATATCTGGTTAGCGAGCTGAGTAGGATCATTACTACTAGCTGGCATTAATACACAACTAAAATACTTGCTGTAAACAGGAAAATAATGTCGATCGAACGTGTTTTAGAAAAAAAGAAGACAGGTTTTTCTACAGAATAAGGATCTAAGTGATAAGCAGTGAGTTGAGCTAGTTCAGTAGCTGCTGCAACTCACTGCCAAGAAACGACGTTTGGATTCTGATTTTTTATTTTTATTTTCTTATCAGTCACACAAGGAGCTGTTGAGATACTCACCACACAAAATCATTACTCTTATCTTCATATGGATTAATAAGACCGTTATATAGAGGTCTTTTCTTGCTGTAGTTGGCGCCGGATAAACTGGGTCTCTGTGCGCCCAGTAGCTGCGCCTCGCTCCCGGATCCGAGACTTCGTGAAGAAATGGCACTTCCATTAGCATTAGCGCTGCTCCCCCCATTACTAGCAATGATAGGAGTTGCCGTACTCGCAGAGCTCGTTCCCGGTACAGATCCCGAAGCAGCACCGGGCTGCTGCTGCTGCCGACAGCCTGACATCTTTCAGTGTGCCTCCGAACTCCTTTTCGAGGCCCGTCCGTAGCAAAAAGCTGCGCTGCCGTTAGCTTCCCCAGGCGCTTTCACCGCATCCGGGCGGGTAATGCTAGCTGCTTTATGTATTAGCCAGTTAACCCACAAAGAATGAGTTAAGAGTCGTCACATTGGTTGTTACCACCAAACGGGGTTTTTGTTTGTTTAACACGTTCAATGGAGAATTATCATTAAAAGCGGTAACGAATGTGAACCGCGCAACCAAACTCTAGCGTTTATTACTGAAACGATATTTGTTAACAACCTGCAGGTTATTTTTGTTGTTTTTTGTTTTTACACATTTCAATCCACCGCAGAAGAACAACTTCAACCGGGACGGACCACAGAGATATTATTCTGCTGCCACCGTGTGGTGTGGAGGCGAATTTGTCCGTTCTATAGTCACAGGTGAAGCACAGATTCCAACTCCATTTTTCTGATGGCCAGTTATTCAACCTCACATTATATGCCGGCCAAACATTTTCTATGTGCCATTATTGTTCACGTTAATTGTATGTAAACTTGACAAGTTTACATACTCGTGTCTACAAGACTATCTCATCCATCCTCAAGGGTCTTGAAATTCCTGAAACAGCATGCCAATGGTTTGCTTCCTACCTGGAGGATGGTCATATCAGGTGGCATGGAGGGATCTACATCTGCTCCATGCAGACCCTCCACTGGTGTCCCACAAGGCTCAGTGCTTGGTCCACTGTTCTCATACACGGTTTTCATACCACTGCTATGCTATTTCCTCCCTCAGACACTCATGTTTCTGTTGAGATCTTATCATGGATGACAGCTAATCAGTTGAAACTTAATCCCGGCAAAACTGAACTGCTGTTCATTCCATGTCAGGATCTTGTGATATCCCTGGACAACACTTAGCTCTCACCTTCTGTCAATGCATGCAACCTTGGGGTAACCATTGACAATCAACTGTCCTTCTCGTCTCACGCTGTTAAACTGATAAGCTCCTGACTGTTTCTACATTACAGCAACAGGAATATCAAACCGTTTCTATCCACAGAAGCCGCTCAGTTGCTTGTTCAGTCCCTTGTCATTTTGAGACTGGACTACTACAACTCGCACCTGGCAGGTCTGCCTCTGTATGCCATTCAGCCTCTGCAACTGATCCAGAATGCAGCTGCACAATTTGTTTTCAACCTTCCCAAGTTCTTCCACATTACCCCATTTGCTACACTCCCTCCACTAGTTTCCTTTACCTGCCCACAACAGATTTAATACACTCACACTTGCCTACAAAGCCAAAATCAGACCAACACCCGCATACATTAAAGCATTTACACCCCACACTGCACCATGCTCCCTATGATCCTCTAGCACTGCAACGATACACCCATCATCTCTCAGGGTACAAGGAAGGCATGCATCAAGGCTCCACTCTGTTCTGGCACCTAGGTGATGGAATGAATTTCCCCTAGATTTCCGAATAGCTGAGTCACTGGCAGTATTCAAACAATGACTGAAGACCTACCTCTTCATGGAGTACTTAAATTGTGTTTTTTTTTCATACTATACTAACAAACAGGGTTTTAAGATAGTACTCTTATTCCCTGACCTAGTGAAACCGTATGAGGATGTATTTATTGATTGAGACTTTAAAGCACTTCTGTAAGTCACTCTGGATAAGGGCATCTGCCAAATGCAATACATGTACATTGTCACATCATGGAGGTAAGGACGGATGCAGATACAGAATATAAGTAAAAAATTTTAATGAAGTACAAACAAAACAAAACAAGACTTACAAAAACCAGGACTAGAATGCCGTGAGATAGAAGGATAAGCCAAAACACATGTAACTAGGTGCAGTAGGTGATGGGAATCGTAGTTGTAGTCCGCTGTTTACATGAGAGATCCCCCCCCTTTAATGCACAGCTCCCCAAGCGCATAATCCGTTCAGTAGGAGGTCTCAGACCAGATGTCGCTAAGCATTTAAAATTCCATTGTCTCTCATCCTTCGTGAGGCTGGACAGAGAATGCTTGACATGCACTCTGAGGTTCAGGTGTGGAGCGGTCCTTCCTCATCCTCGGCCTGGCTTGAATGTGGAGTGATGGCTACAGCACAGCCAGAGGGAAGTACGAAGCTCAAGATGGAGCCTGAGGGGGAAGCAACATTCCTCATGAAGCTAGAGGGGGGAGTGATGCTCTCCGCGAGGTCCGAGGGAGGAGCGATGTTTTGTGAGAGGTCAGAGGGGGGAGCAAAGTTCTCCACGAGGCCAGAGGGGGAGTTAGGTTCTCCGCAAGGCCAGAGGGGGGAGCGATGCTCTCCGTGAAGCATGAGGGAGAAGCGATGTCCTCCGTGGAGCAGGAAGGGGGAGCGACATACAGCACGAAGCACAGAAAAGGAGCGATGTCTTCAGCCGTGCAGGAAGGCCAAGCGAGATCCTAAGCCAAGCAGGAAGGCAAAGCGATGTCCTCAGCCAAGCAGGAAGGTGGAGCAATGTCCGAAGCGAAGCCTGGCATAGTGATGTCCGAGGCGGAGCAGGGAAGAAAAGCGGAGCTCTTGGCCACACTGGGAGACGGAGCAACGTCTTCAGCTGAACAAGAAGACTGAGCAGCATCCTCAGCTGAACAGGGATGCTGAGCGGTGTCCTCAGACAAGCAGGGAGGCTGAACAACCTTCTCCGTCGACTCGGCAGGCTGGGTGAGATCCACAATGGGGGAGGGACGGTGGGAGATGGTTCCAACCTGGTTGGAAGGCTCCCCCTTGACATACCCCATGATGGAGTACACTATGTCGAGCCACTCCGGGTTGGCTCGAATTAGGGAGAATTTCCCCTCCTTCTCCCACCTCAGCTTTTCCGTTACATAAAGGGCTTCTTGACCTCTCAAAAATTCTTCTGCATCCATAGTGTGGCAAAGTATTCTATCATATAAGCACGTAATGGAGGTTAAGGATGGATGCAAGTGCAGATAAGTCCTTTATTAGACAGGAGATAAGCAGACAAATCCAAATCGTGAATCAATAATGTGGTCAAAAACAGGCTGAAGGTCAGGCAAGCAGCAAACGGGCATAAACTAGGCTAAACAAGTATCAAACAATGAGGCCGAGAACAAGATGAAAACTATGAGCCATGAAACTATGAACAAAGGCTTGGTAAACGGAAAACTCATGCAATACTTTGTGCCAAATAATGAGACACGTTTAAACATAATCAGGGTGAAACACAAACAGCTGAGACTAATGAAACATACGGGAAACAACCAATGACAATACAGGGGCGGAGACAGAACAGAAATCACAACAAAACACACGTGTCAGAAATAAACAAAGTCAATGTCACTGACAAACCTGGAAGTGTGCGCTTACACTCTGTGCGCACGCTTTGGGTTTCAGAGCACACCACGTGTTTCAGCGCTTTGCACGTGGGGAAATCATGACAGTCATTCCTTTACTAGAAATGATTCACCAGTCTTTACAGGGTGAACAAATCAGCTATTTATTTGTATTTATTTAGATAATAAATAACTCATAAATAAAAGTAATCAATGTTTTGAGAATGACTTTTTTTGCAGCTTTGAGTAACTCATTTTGTATTTCATAGGTTAACCATGGACATCTCAAAGTAATTAACTGAAAACCTCATCAGGCATCTGAGGGAACATATCTGGAATATGGAGTCGGTCAGCAAAATGAACATGGCAGCTTTGCTGGATCCAAAGTTTAAAACCTTGGTTTTCCTCAACCCAGATAAAATGACTGAGGCTGTCAAATGGCTAAAAGCAGAATGTGCAAATGTCAACAGTGCCAAAGATGAAAGACCTTCGACATCAGCAAGCACTCGGTCAACAGAACCACCATCCACAACTCAACAGCCTACACCAAGCCTAAGTATTTATTTATTTATTATTATTATTTTAAATAAAATATTATTTTATTGTATAGTTATTGAGTGTTGGTGTGTGATACAGTGTATTAAGTAAATGTGCAGGTACAGTCATTCCCATTCAAATTCATTCCCCTTCACATATCTTAGGTGGAAATCTTTGGCTCCTGTTGGACAGTACTGTGGACCAGAGCAGACAAAGCTCAAATGCCACAGATGATGCTACAGTAGAAGTTGAGAGATACCTGACAAAGACAAACATTCAAAGAGCAGAAGATCCAATCGAATATTGGAAAATACAGAAATATGTGTACCCCCATCTATACACTTTGTCATTGCAGTTCCTTTGTACACCAGCCTCCTCGGTACCATGTGAAAGAGTCTTCTCTAAAGCAGGGGATGTACTGTCAAAGAGGAGATATAGACTCAGCCCCAACACTGTCAAACAGCTCTTATTTCTCAATAAAAATAATTGAAAACTTTATTGTCAACTTTCTGTCATTCCCACAGTTACACAAGCACTATCACTGCCAAGTCTCATAAGCACATTTAATAAGCAGATGATCCCATCACACAGTGTCCTTGTTCACATTTTAGTCCCACACTTCTGAATGGATCATTTTGTCCATGTCAAAATTACTGATTTTCATTCAGACACATTCAACTACATTTTTAAATACCCAGTCATGCAAGTAATATGAAGAGTACAAATATTTTCAGACAAAATACTTGTCATATGCAACTCTGTTAGTCATATGTGTACATTATTCTTCCATTACATCATATTGAAATATATGAGTTCATACATCATTTATTGCCACACTTTAGTGGGTAAAAGAATCAGAGGGAGAAATTCAACACACACACACACACACACACACACACACACACACACACACACCTTAGGCTTTTATTTGTGCACATAACATTGAAACTAACTATGGAGTGTGTGGTGGCCGCTTCATTCGATAGAGTTTCGTCCACAGGCTTTTGGCTGCTTTATTTTTTACTATTCACCAGATGGCGCTGTTTCAACACTCCTGAAGCTTTTCCCGGAACAGTCAGGGGAAAGCCTCAATGCTCTATGACGCTTCGTTTCCCCATCACTAACATTCGTTGCAGATGCAGAATATAAGTTCAAACGTTTTAATGAAGTACAAACAAAGCATAAAACAAGTGCAGTGCAGAACATATCTATTCATATATACGTACTAATGAGCCAAACGTGAATCAGATAAACCAGACTTGTGACTAGGTGCAGTGGCTGATGGGAATAATAGATTTAGTCCTTTTCCACTATTTTTGTGACATAAATGTAAATAAATGCAAAGTACTTTTATTTCACAACATTGCAAAAGCTAATCAAATCAAAAGTGAAAAAAATGTGCTTTTAGTATTTATGTGCTTCATTTCATTTTCTTTGCATCTTTGCAACATATACATCACATAAAAATAAATCCACTTAAAATTTTACACACACAATTATAATTTTAAACATTTTGGATCATTCATTTCTTAAACTACATCACAAAATTGCCATTTATTATTCCAACAGTTTTTTTTCCTCTTTTCTCTTGTTCACCTGTCTCTTGCTTTTTTAATGCAACTACTGTTAATAAAGTATTATCTTATCTTATTGATTTTGTCGGTTAAATCGGATGAGAAAATAACTACTTTCCTTTGAAAAGCAGCTATGATTGGCTGGTGACATCAATGCAGGACATCTCGGCTCTCTTATTTGAGGTTTAGATCATTTGGGTTTATTGCAGTTTTTTGGGATTTTTAACATTTATTTTAATTAATTTATTAGTAAATAGAACTGATCAGGGGGGCACACGGTGGCTTAGTGGTTAGCACGTTCACCTCACAACTCCAGGGTTGGGGGTTCGATTCCTGCCGTGGCCCTATGTGTGCAGAGTTTGCATGTTCTCCCCGTGCTACGGGGGTTTCCTCCGGGTACTCCGGTTTCTTCGCCCAGTCCAAAAACATGCATGGTAGGCTGATTGTCCAAAGTGCATGTATGTCCATGCATGCATGTCCAAAGTGTCCGTAGTGTGTGAATGTGTAAGTGATTGTGCCCTGCGATGGATTGGCACCCTGTCCAGGATGTACCCTGCCTTGTGCCCCATGCTCCCTGGGATAGGTTTCCCAGTGACCCTGAAAAGGATAAAGCAGTATAGAAGATGGATGGATGGATAGAACTGATCAGATGGCCAGTCTGACGTGATAAACGGGCCATGTTTGGCCCACAAGCCACCAGTTGAATAGCACTACATATACGATTCTGGTCTTTCTGTTTTCATTATGACTTAAAGGATATGTATTTGTACACATATGTTGAGACAAATTCAGAAAGTCACAAAATGACCTTATGACATAGTAATGGATATAAATCCCGTTAAACAACAGTTAGTTCCTGTCCACTAATTTGATTGGACAAAAATGTACCAAGAGCGCTGATATTTAGTATAATAGCACTGATCAATTTTACTGCTTGTATCACTCGACTTGTCTTTGTTCACTATATAACAGTCCTTACGACCCTTAATATGGGCTGTCTGTCAGTATGTGCAACACTCTATCCAGCTGTGGCTTTTTGTGAACTATTTCCACTGACAGAGCAAAAATAAACAAAATTTTGTCTCTGAAATATCAGTTACTCAATATAAATTTCTTTGTTCAAAGCAATATCACACTTACAATCATTCTGTTGTAGTGAATTTCAGCATGACTGTAATTACCTGTGGCAGTCAGCCTGCGGCCTTATGTCTAGGACCAAGTACAACAGCAATGTTTGCTCACGCGAAATTGCTTAATTGGCATCCAATCATGACTATTTTTACATGGACAGCAGTAATCTAATTATTGACCTTATTCTGAATAAGACAATATTGTGATTAAGGTGTGTACATGAATCGCTTTTAGAATATTCCTTTCATGTACAGGTTTTACATGTTATAGAACATAGATGGATTAACGGCACACGTCATTACGTCCCCACGCCACGCCGTCCGACGTTCCCTCCAGAATTTCACGTATAAACATACAGTTGGTCTTCGTTATGGTTTATTTTTTATTTTTACGAACGCTTCAAGTGCGCTTAATTATTTGTCATGCTATACAGTATGTGCAAATAGACGACTGCTTGAAGCTGTGGGCTGCATTACAAACCGCGTACTTACCTACTATATAGTAGCTGATATACATGTATTTCACCTACTATATACTGTAGTAGGTAAGTACGTGGTTTGGGACGCAGCCGTGCTCTCTTGTTTGCCGTAAAACGGTTGTGCACTGCCGTGTGTGTACGTGTCCTGTCGCAAAATGCGGTGAAAACTCCCACACGATGTTAATAGTGTGATTAAGGTGTGTACATGTCTGTAACGCACGTCGATAATGCAACTAAAACAGGAATACTCCACACGTCTTAATTCGATTTGTGTTTACTTCGAATATGACTTTAGTCGGATTAAGGTCATCAATAATCGCTGTTTACATGCTAGTTTCTTAATCAGAGCATCATCTTAATCAGGTTCATATCGGATTATTGTTGTCAATTTGAACGTACTGAATGTTTCACTGAAACTTCTAGTCAAGTTCCTAACAGATTGTGCTGTTCATAATGACAGGAAACAATATTTTTATTTCACTGTTAACTGCCAGGGGCACTGAGAATGACATGGATAATCTATGCAACAATATCATGAGCAAATCCACGTTAGGGCAGACTGGAAAGATGACTGCGACATTCATGCCACTGGCTAGGGTGATGTTAAACTTGTAGATTCTGTAGAAGATACACTGACATGCCCAGGGAGCAGCAGTGCAGACTTGGAAAAATACATCTCTTAGTAATGCCCATGAGGAGGAGATGCTCCTCATAGAATAGCATTTCACAGTAGGGGTTAGGTGTCCAGCCCATCTGTATGTGAAGGTGATGGTGTCCTC
The DNA here is from genome assembly GCF_023375685.1 of Ictalurus furcatus. NCBI lineage: Eukaryota > Metazoa > Chordata > Actinopteri > Siluriformes > Ictaluridae > Ictalurus > Ictalurus furcatus. The sequence continues at coordinate 5,137,249 of NC_071261.1, read as the reverse complement.
CTGGCTTGCCCCCATGGCAGATGGACAGTTGATTTGATGAAGAAATTGCCACTGCCCCATTGAAATAGTAAAGCAGGGTACATACAGGGCATAACAAGAATGTTTATCTGGCTCCTCTCCATGGAATGCTGCAAAGTGAATCAATTCCCCAGGTTCAATCATTACTCCAAGGTCACTCTGGAGGTATCTGGCCAGTAACACATGCATATCCCCAAGACATGTAGTTATTTAATTCTTTTTGCTAAAAGGATTGTTAACAGAAAGCTTGGAGGGGCCAATTCAGTTCAGCATCCTGCATGGGCAAATAAGGGGAGGTCTTGAGGCACTGCAGTACAAAGGGGATATCCCATGTCAATCTCATGAGGGGATGTGGTGGACAAAGGTGCCTTGCTCCCTTCAGGAAAGCTGTGTCAAGTTCATGAGCCCCCAGCAAGACACCACCCACCATGTTGTTAACCTCTGCAATGACTGTAGACTGGTATTTTCCACTGTCTAGCAGACACTGTAGGAAAGCTAGTAGGGACCAGCAGTGCACTGGAACCAAATGAGGAAATGCAGACTCTTTGCAGAACTGTTTCTACCATACAAGGCACATGTATTAGCAGCTCTTGCATTCAAGAGTTTCTCTTCAACTGCTGGGTTGCAGTCCTGAACCTGCATCCATGCTCTCTGGTGATGGGAACATGAAAATATGCATTGTGCAGTTCCAATGACATATGATAGCCTAAACACAGGGAAGACAGCAGTCAGTGAAAGTGCAAAGACACACACATAAGTAGGTTGTAATAAGACATAGAATCATCATGCATTGCCTGTTCAACCCTCCTCCTCTCCGTCCTCAGCTGACGCTCGACCACAGTCAGGGACTAAGGTCAGAGACCCGCCCGGGCTGCAGCCACTCATTGGCATCCTTCATGAAGTGGAGATATTGGAGCAATTCACAATTGGAACTGAGGGTAAAGGGGTGCCACAGTATATCATATGGGAATGTGAGGACCACCCACTTGATGGGTTCACACCTCTTCTCAATCATGCTGTATTTACTCTCTCTTTATGAGAGCTTCCAGCTGATGTACAGCATGGGGCACTACTCCCCTTCCACCACCTGGGACAAAACAACCCCCAGCCCTCTGCCCACAACCTTACCCAATTTTGGTCTTGGATCTTAAGCGGGTTGCAGTTACTGCTGTCTTATCAATTTGGAGACGCACCTGTCCATGGCCCAAGTGGAAGCACAGACACCAAACTACTCAATTGCACACTTCTTTGGGTTTGCCACAACTCACAACTGCTTTCATATGTTGTAAATGCTGCTGCCAATCATTACTGTAAATGATTATATCCTTTAAATAAGCAGTGGCATATGTGCTGTGCAGGCAGAGTATTCTATCCATGAGACACTGAAATTTCGCTGAAGCTTCAAATAAACCATATTGAAGGGTGACAAATTGGTGTAATGCAAACAGAGTGGAAAAGGCCATTTTTTTTCTCCAGAGATTGGCGTCAACGGAATCTGCTTGTTTATATCTAGTGTTGAATAAAAGTGAGCTGTGCCTAACTGATCGAGCAGTTCATCAATGTGTGGCATTGGGTATGCATCAAATTTAGACACTGTGTTGACTTGTCAAAAGTCCACAAAACATAAAACCAGAACCACCAGGCTTGGCCACCAGAACAACAGGGATGCTCCAATTACTATGGGATTCCTCAATTACTTCCATGTCAATTATAGCCTTGGGTTCATCCTGAACTACATTTTTCTTGTGTTCGAGTAATCAGTAGAGACAGCTGTGTACCCCTACACCTGGAGGAGTCTTAATGTGGTGCTCTGTGATGTTTTGAGTGACCAGGTAAAAAAAAAAAAAAACACATTGGAAAATTCCCCTTGCAACATGGCTACCTGTGATCTTTGAGATGGAGAGAAAAGGGCTTCACCTGGGGCAGGGTTGGAATGAGCCGAGTTTTTAAAGGCACCTCCGGTCCCAGCTCTTCTCTCTCCGGTACCATCGTCGCCATAGCCAAAGGAACCACCACTCTCCATGGTTTAAGAAGATTGAGATGGTATACTTGTAGTGCATCACCTCTATCCATTTGCCTGACCTCATAGTCCACTTCCCCAGCTCGCCATGTGACCTCAAAGGGCCCTTGCCATTCGCGAGTAATTTAGAACTTAACGTGGGAAGTAATACAGACTCTTTATCTCCCTATGCAACTGCCCATAGCTGAGGTCTCTGTTATACAGTCGGGACTGCCCTTCTTGGGCCTGATGCAAAATCTCCTGTGTTAGGTGACCCAAGGTATGGAGTTTTGCTCTCATGTCCACTTTTACTTTTGGAGTTAAGATCAATCCTCTCAATTTTCCTTAATGATGTCTAAAGTTGGGTTCACTCTGTATGATTTTGGCCATGATTTGGTCGTCTGAGACAAATTTTGAGAAACCTAAAAGATTCCTATAATCTTAGGCCAAAATCTGTAGTCTTTGATCGCTAGTTTGATGTATTCCCTGACAGCCGATTAATGGCTGTTGCGATCAAATTTTTCCTCCAATTAAATTCTGGCAGTGTCAGAAGATTTGAGGAACAGTCCTGTTGTGTGGCTTCTCCTACTCCTATGTGTCTTCTTGCGTGCATCCATTTTTCGCCTACAGTGTGACATGTCTTACAGTAGGGATCATGTTCGTACAGTCTGACAAACAACAGTTGCAAAGGACTATTAAAAATCGCACAGTGTGTACCCGGCTGAAGATGCCATAGGGCTTGTGTCTGTATAATAATTCAGCAGGAAATATTTCGTACAACAATTCACTACTTCTGTATATCACATTGTATAATCCACCAGAACTAGCACAAAGCAATACCCTCACATGCATCTCTCTAATGGCCTGACAAGGACCCATCCACCATCTTAAGTTTGAACATTTTCCTAAACCTTGGCCAATTTGTTACCAAAATGAATAGATGGGTGAGGCTGGGACTAACCACCAGCTCCACACTATACATTTGGCCCCAGACATGTATTAATTTCAGGCATCAGCAGATATATTCCTATGCACCCAACTCACCTTCACAGTACAAACGAGATTTCCCAATGCTTTGCCTGAGTCAGGCTTTGATGGACTGAGGTCAGGAGTCAAGCGAGGACTGCTCCAGTACCACTAGCTTGATGATTTGTTCTGCGTCCCATTCCACTGCCCGCAACCAGAGATGACAGGACTCCTTCAGATCCTGCCTGTAGGTAAAGGGGCAGCCGACCTCAGTGTGCTGCAGTGACCGGAAGCGTCAGCAGGGCTCCTCTGGTATCTGGCTGACATGCTGCAGTACTGCCAATTGACACTCAGATACTCCAGTCACGTCCGTGGCAACATCTACTGGGCAGCAAGCTAGGCTTCCCCCAATAGCAAAGGGTATGCCCATGAATGTCAGACAGCCCATTCATCCTCTGATGCTGCACGCTCAAAAAGCTCAGTGAAGGCCTCCCGATCTTGGTGACCATCCTGTGTGGGTCAGTTGCAGGGGACACAGCTGGAGATGTGGAGGGCTGCAGCAGGTTCTGGTAAGGGACTTTATGATGTCACTGAGTGGGGAGGCTTCCATGGTGGCATCTGAGTCCTCCTTGATCCTGGGTTTCAGGTATGTATGGGTGTGTAGGAAAATTCAGGAGTCAGGTGGAATTTCAGCAGAGTTCCAGGTTCACTTTTATTCCACAGCAGCAAGGTCAAGATAATGCTCTGTGCATTTGTGTGTATTTGTCTGTGTGTGTGTGTGTGTGTGTGTGTGTGTGTGTGTGTGTGTGTGTGTGTGTGTGTGTGTGTGAAAATAAGCTCCATCAGCCATGCCACTCACTCTTATTCTGGCTGACAGCAAGCACTAAAAGCACAAGTAGGCTGGCAGCAAAAAGACATGGGTGACAATCCTCACATTTTACCTGCCAGTTGAACCCCACTGCCACACGTGTATAAGGCAAAATGTCCTGGTTTCAAAACAGGTACATAAAATAAGAATCCTATTGACGTATCCTATAAGACAATTACTGTGCATGTACTGAAAACACAAAATCACATGGCAGTAAATGATTATAAAAAATATACATGTAGCACAACATGTTTAGGTGTGTGAAAAACTTCTATTTCATACATATTTCACAGAGCAGAGCATAATAAAGATTGCAAACTCAGCACTTCCTGAAATTCTCTCTTGCTGCAGTAGGGGGCATCATTACCCATAGAAAAGCTTAATCCTCATCTTGAAGTGCATGCATGTAAGCCTTTATAAAGTATGGCCTTTTTCGATAATAATAGGAGTGGTCAATAAATTATATATGTCTCAATTAATAAATAGACCACATAAAAAGTATTAGATTACATCTGTTAAGTAGAAGGTATCACAAAATATTTACAATATCACATCTCTGATCACATCGTTAGCCGAGTTGTTTTTTCTTCGAACACAATTACATTGCTTAAGATACCATTTCCCCAACCAATTTCAAAAAAGAGCAGGTAGCAAATCCAATGCCATGGCATGGAAGAGCTGACATAGTCTGAAGGCTTGGTACCAGTTTGCTTACTTACACAGAGTGTGTCTGTGTGACATACTGTACATTCTGGTTTTTGTTTTGGGTAAAAAAATTGGACTGAAATGAAAGAATTGCCAGAATTTGTTTTAATGGATGAATCGATGAGTAGACCCATATTTTTTTCATACTTTTAACTACAGTATATTATTTTCACAGTGAGTCATAGGCAAAATTAACTTTTATCAAGGTTAATGCTTCTTCTGTGGCATTTATTTTGGCAAAGCTACGCTGTTTCTCTAACTGTGAGTTAATTACATTAACGCTGGCTCACCTTCCAAGGAGATGGCACAAAAACGTCTTGATAAGTTGTATTGATAAAGCTCAAGCCAGTTTGGCGTCTCAGTTAGAGATGAGCACACCAGCTTTGCCATTTCAAACAGTTATATATCATGTTGTGCTTAGAACTCTGACCAGACTTCTTTTTAACATGAGGCCAATGTACTCAACATGCTTTATAAATTAAGATGAGATTAGGTTGGAAAGTTAGAACCCCTCTAGAAGGGATTTACCTAGTTAGTATTCATAGATGCTAACCCATTGGCGACCAGATCACCCAGAAGCTGCAAATGTAAACTGTGCAGTCAGAAGATTCTTATTTAAAAAACAAAATCCATTATAATTCTGCATACTCTCATTCTTACTTACTTACGTTGCAACTCTTCACAAGCACTGCTTGAAATTTTAATTTCTTGTTAAAAAGTACTGAGACATAAATGAGGGGCTGAGGGAACAGATGCATTGATTTTAAATATTCTACTGCTAAGAGAGAGAATCTCTTTGGTGCTCACTTATCATCCTATCAGTGGTTCAAATCATACTTACTGTAAAAAACTTTAAAATCCTCTAGGCATTCAGCAAACTGCTTCCCTTTTTAAAAGAAGGCAAGAACTCCTGAAAATCCCTGAGAATTTTAAGAGTTAAAGGGTTAATCATTGGTTTAAACAAAACAGTGAATAAAAAAATCTGAAAAAGACAATTACAAGCTGATTTATTTAAGTTAACTGACATCTTGAATCTAAAACCATGTGATAAAACTCAGGACAGAGTAGTTAGTTAGCCATAAAGCAAGAGGGAAACTCCCTGGGATATGTATAAAACAGAAGAATTGTTTAATATATTATATTTTAGTATGTTAATGTTTAGATAATTTATTAAAAATAATTACTTAAATTATATATTGCACATAAACTAGAGGGATATGGAATTAAATAAATGCAACATGCTGAATCAATAATATAGTAATATTAATTAGTAACATGGCAGCATAGTGCAAATGTGTGAGTGTATGGTGCCTGATCCAAGGTGTATTCCTGCCTCATGCCTAGTTTCCCAAGATAAGATCCAGATCAACTGCAAAATGGCTGCCAGATCCCTGACCTGGATAAAAATAAACATATTAATAAATAGAGAATATACTGTACCTTGTTCATTCATCTTGTGTGTAAATTATAAAGTGGCCTATTATAATAACATACAATAAAGCAGCAAATGTTTGATTTGACTCACTAGATACTAAACATGGTGATTAGATGATAGATTTCTTAATTGATGAATAAACACATCTCTGTCAGAGATTTCCCCTCGCTCCAGCACTCAGAACGTTCAACAGCCCATAGCGCAACAGCCCATAGCACAACAGCCCATAGAGCAACAGCGCGTGCTTCCGGGTTGTCATACTTTGTTTACTTTTTGATACGTGTGTTTTATGTTTTATGTTATGTCTCAGCTCCTGTCTTGTTATTGGTTGTCTCCCTCATGTGTCATTATTCACAACTGTTTCTTTTACCTTTGAATTTGTTGCATATTTAAACCACTATGTGTCTTTGTTCTGAGTGAAGTATTGTGCGTTTCTGTAATTTGCTGCCAGAGCCATACCAAGCCTTTGATCCTTGTTTTTGTTTCATGGTTTTTGATCTGGTTTTCATTCTTGTTTTGCCTGTTTGCCAATTGCCTGACCTTGTGCCTGTTTTGTGACCTTGATATTGCCCTACGATTTTGGATTTGTCTGCCTGCCTCTCCTCAATAAAAGCTTTAACTGCACTTGCATCCGTCTTCTTGCATTAGTGCAAAAAGCAAAACTGAGCTCCATACCTATGACAAATCAATCAGGCTGTCGCTCTACAGAAATAGTGTTTTAGATCTTTTGTGAAATTCCTGAAAGCAAGGATCTATATGATCCAAAACAATCCAAAACAATCCAAAAGAATGATTCACACATCGGGCATGTTTTGCGCTGCGCCCACCCCTAATGCAGACAACACAACTGCATTTGGAAGGTATAAACTAGATGAAAGATGTCACAGATTTTCCCTCGCACTGAGTGCCAGTGCATTTAGCCTGTATGAACTGCCTGAATCACAACAGCGTGCACTTCCAGGCTTCCAGTGACTGTTTACTTTTGGCACGTGTGTTTTGTTTTAGTTTCTGTCCTGTCTCCACCCCTGTTATGTATTGGTTCTTTTCTAAAGTCTCAGCTGTTTTGTGCTATCCCTCTGTGATTACGTTAATTATTTAAACCCCTCGTGTGTCTTTGTTCGGCGTGAAGTATTGAGTATTTTTGTGTTTTCCGCCATGATTTTGATCCTGTTTTCGTCATTTGTGTTATTGATTCTCATTTATGTCTTGTTTATGCCCGTTTGCGGATCGCCTTACTCCTCACTGTTTTTGCCTTTCATATTAGATTTATCTGCCTGCCTCTCTTCTAATTAAGCTTTAACTGCAATTGCATCCTGCATTAATCCCATTACATGACAGAACACTTCGCCTATAACATAGATGCAGCAGGAGAGCGAATAGAGCATCATGCTGTGATCTTCATGCCAGCATTTAATTCTGTACGATTTCCCCAGTGGCATCACCTAGGTGTTCCAGCTTCCTTTGGGGGCTTTGAAAGCCCTCTGAAGGGATTCTTTCTCCAGTGTCAGTTTTATTTTGAGAGCCTGGTGAACCCCATGCCCAAGGAGAGACAGTGGCTCAAGGTCCTATTATCCCGGTTCATTGCTCCGGCTCGACAATGGGTGGAGCTCCTAATTGCCACAGGCAACTTCGGCCTGGGAAGCGTGGCAGAGTTCATCTGTGTTATGAGGGTGATCTATGGAAAGACAGACATTAAATTTAATTTAGAAAATATTGGGGGGGGGGGGGCAGTCTGACAAACGAACCTGCAAAGCCATTCAGCACCTACTGTGAGGAGGTCAACCTCATCTCCAGAGCTCCAGCCTGAGACCCACAAGGTAGTCCACCCTGCAGAGCTCCAGCTGGAGGTCAACATGGCGACCTCATCTCCTGAGCCACAGTGTGAGACTGATGAAGTGGTCTGTCCAGCCTTGATACTGATACAGGTCAACAAGGCTGTCTCCCAGGTTCAGTTCCAGTTGACAGCACAGCCTATCAAGTCCTGTTCACACTAGAGACTGACAAGATGGCCTACCGAGTCCTGTTCCTGCCCGAGGCCGACAAGATGGCCTAGAAAGACATGTTCCAGTCAGAGGCCGAAGAGACGGCCCACCGAGACATGTTCCAGTCAGAGGCCGACGAGACGGCCCACCAAGACTTGTTCCAGTCAGAGGCTGAGGAGACGGCCCACCAATACATGTTCCAGTTAGAGGCTGACAAGACAGCCCACCATGCTCTGCTCATGCTTGAGGCTGACAACACAGCCAGCCAAGCTCTGCTTATGCCTGGGGCTGACAACACGGCCAACCAAGCTCTGCTCATGCATGAGGCCAATGACCCGGCCAACCAAGCTCTGCTTATGCCTGAGGTTGACAACATCACCAACCAAGCACTGCTCATGTCTGAGAATGACGACACGGCCAACAAAGTTCTGCTCACACCTGAGGGTGACGAGATGGCCCACCAAGACATGTTCCAGTCAGAGACCGACAAAACGGCCCACCATGCCAAGTTCCAGTCAGAGGCCGACAAGATGGCCTGCCAAATCCTGTTCCTGCCTGAGGCCAATGAGATGGCCCACCAAGACATGTTCCAGTCAGAGGCTGACAAGACGGAACACCAAGACATGTTCCATTAAGAGGCTGACAAGACAGCCCACCACACTCTGCTCATGCCTGAGGCCGACAACATGCCCAACCAAGCTCTGCTCTTGCCTGAGGCCGACGACATGGCCAACCAAGCTCTGCTTATGCCTGAAGCAGATGAGATGGCCCACCAAGACATGTTCCAGTCAGAGTACGACGAGATGGCCAACCAAGCTCTGCTCACGCCTGTGGCCGATGACACAGCCAACCAAGCTCTGCTTACGCCTGAGTCCGATGAAATGGCTAGCCAAGCTCTAGTCATGCCTGAGGCTGATGGGACAGCCCAGCAAGCTCTGCTCATGCCTGAGGCGGCAAAACATGGCCCACCATATTCTGCTCACTCCTGAGGCCAACGGGATGGCCACCTAAGTCATGTTCCTGCTAGAGGCCGACAAGACAGCTTACCAAGTCAAGCTCCTGTCTGAGGCTGATGGCAAAGCCTCCCAAGTCAAGCTCACACCAGAAGCTGACAACTCGACTTCCCAAGCCATGTTCATGCCGGAGACTAAAGTCACGGCATACCACGACATGTTCAAGCCAGAGGTCGACAAAGAGACCTACCAAACTCCGCTCATGCCAGAGGCTAATGGTGCACCCTCCCAAGTCTTGCATATGTGCAGCACTCAGCACGAGGGGAAATCTGTGACAGCATCCTCCGCAAGGGCCAAAAAACATCGCCCCCTACAAACCCCCCCCCCCTTCCCATGATCCTGGTGAGCCTGCCCCAGCCTCATGTCTGCTCCTTGGCTTCTCAGGGAACCAGCTATTCTATGGATGATGCCTGCCTCAGGATCTGGAGGGCTATGTGGACATTTTGTCCAGAGGGTCAAGACCCGGGGAAGGGGGGGGGGGGGTTTGTAGGGGGCAATGTTTTTTGGCCCTTGTGGAGGATGCTGTCACAGATTTCCCCTCGTGCTGAGTGCTGCACATATGCACTGCCCGAAGCATGACAGCGTGCGCTTCCGGGTTTTCAGTGACTGTTTACTTTTGGAAGGTGTTTTGTTTTGATTTCTGTCCTGTCTCCAGCCCTGTTGTGTTATTGGTTATTTCCTAATGTCTCAGCTGTTTTGTGTTACCACCTTTGATTTAGTTAATTATTTAAACCCCTTGTGTGTCTTTGTTCGGGACAAAGTAATGTGCGTTTCTGTGTTTTGCCACCAGAGCCATACTAAGTCTTTGATCACTTAGTCTTGAAAGACTATTGCTTGTGTCATTTTGGAAGAGAGGTGTATGCAAGTGTGTATAAAGCATGCATTAATACTGTCAGGTTCCACAAAACATATATTATTGTGATGTGGATTTAAACTCTAGCTAAAATGAAAGCAGACATAGACAAGTATAAACACTTTCAGGGTTTTTTCTACTTTAAATTGTAAGTTAGAGAGGAATCAACATTCCACTATAAACAAGGGTGCCTTGAATTATTAGCCTACATTATTGTGTAAGATTGTAAAACAATTCCATCCATCCCTCCATTTTCTGTACCACTTATCCTACAAAGGGTTGCAGGGGACCTGGAGCCTATCCCAGAGAACTCGGGACATGAGGCAAGGGACACCCTGGACAGGGAGTCAACCCATCGCAGAACATAATCGTACACACACCACGGACAATCAGCCTACAGCGCATGTCTTTGGACTGGAGGAGCAAACCGGAATACCTGGAACAAACCACCGAAGTGCGGGGAGAAAATGCAAGCTCCACACACACAGGGCGGAGGTAGGATTTGAATCCTCATCCCTAAAGGTCTGAGGCAAATGTGCTAACAATTAAACTATAAATGTGCTGACAATTAAACTATTTTAATTATGAACTATTTATAGCATGCTTTCAAATAAACCTCTCGTTAAACATGAGTAACCAAAGAAAGCTGACAAAAAAAGAATGTCCACTGACGTATACAAATAGGCATTTAAAAACAATGTTAATGGGGTAATTAATAACATTAATTAACCCAATTACTTCATATAATCAGATATTTTGCCAATTTTGGCTTCAAAAATGAGTCGACAAATGAACATGATTCAACTAAATCTTCAAATTATTACGTGCTATTTTTGTCACGATACAAAGTTGAATGTAAGCAAGCGCAGATCTTCAAACATTTAATAAACAGTAACCACAAACAAAGGACTCTACAACAAACATACAAAATACTGTGGCAAAAACTAAATATGGTAGCATAGACAAAAGCATGGATAGAAGATAACATGAGACAAAGAAAGCAGTGCAAACAGTGGCATATATACTAGTGTTCTCATTAACCGAAACATAAATCAGGTGAAGGTGGTCATGTGACACTGATGAGTATGGTGCAGTGGCTGCCGGGAAATGAAGTCCAGAGTTCCCTCGTTGATACATGACAGAACCCCCCAACCCCCCGAACACCCAAAATGCACTCCCTCCCTCTGGCGGTCCTGGCCCCCTGGGCAAAATGTCCCCAGTGGAACCAGGAGACTGAGCGGCATCCTCAGCGGAACAGGTAAGCAGAGCAGCGTCCTCATCAGAACAGGTAAGCAGAGCGGCATCCTCAGAGGGACGGGTAATCAGAGCGGCGTCCTCAGCAGAACGGGTAAGCAGAGTGGCGTCCTAAGCGGGGCTGGAGCTCAGCGCGACGTCGTCTGCAGGGAAGGACAGCGGGACAACTTCCTCAGCAGGGCAGGAGAGGGGAGCGATGTTCTCCACGAGGCCCAAGGGAAGCTCCAAGATTTCCGCGAGGCCATAGAGGGGATCGAGGTTCTCCGTGAGGCCAGACAGGGGAGCAAGGTTCTCCGCGAGGCCAAAAGGAGGAACGATGCTCTCCACGAAGCACGAGGGGGAAACAATGCCCCCCGTGGAGCAGGAAGGGGGAGGGACATACGGCACGCAGCAAAGAAGAGGAACGACGTCTTCAGCAGAACATGGAGGCAGAGTGATGTCCTCAGCGAAGCAGGATGGCAGAGAGACGACCTCAGCCGAGCAGGATGGCAGAGCGACGACCTCAGCCGAGCAGGATGGCAGAGCGACGTCCTCAGCTGAGCAGGAAGACAGAGCGACATCCTCAGCCGAGCAGGAAAGCGGAGGGAATCCTCAGCCGAGCAGGTAGGCAGAGCGACGTCCTCAGCCGAGCAGGAAGGCAGAGCGGCGTCCTTAGCCAAGCAGGAAGGCTGAGTGGCGTCCTCAGCCAAACAGAAAGGCTGAGTGGCATCCTCAGCCAAGCAGGAAGGCAGAGCGACGTCCTCAGCTGAGCAGGAAGGCAGAGCGATGTCCTCAGCCGGGCAGAAAAGCGGAGTGCCTCCTCAGTGGAGCGGTAAAGCGAAGTGATGCCCTCAGTGGTGCAGAAACGCAGGACGAGTTCCTCAGCAGAGCAGGCAAGCACAGCAGCATTGTGCGCGGGGTTGGCAAACAGAAGGGAGTACTTGGGTATGTCGAGACATGGAGCAACGTCCTCAGCCAACCAGGGCGACTGAGTGACGTCCTCAGCTGATCCGAAAGGCTGAGTGGCATCCTCAGACGAGCAGGTAGGCTGACTTACGTTCTCCGCTGACTCCGTTTTCTGGACTAGATCCATAATAGGTGAGGGAGGATGGGAGATGGTGCCAGTCCAGTTAACAGGCTCCCACTTGTACCGCGACTCCTCCATGTCTTCCTGCTGCTTACGTAGCGCAGCTTGGTTCTCCTTCTCCTGTTGGCGTAGCGTAGAACAGTTCTCCGCGAACATGGGTGGCAGAGTGAAGCCCAGGTATTTCATTATGATCTGCTGCTTCCGTTGTTATAGGTCTCATGTTCTGTCACGATACAAAGTTTAATTCAGATGCAAGTGCAGATCTTCAAACATTTAATAAACAGTAAACACAAACAAAGGACACTACAACAAACATAAAAAATACTGTGGCAAAAACTAAATACAGTAGCATAGACAAAAGCAAGGAAAGACGATAACGTGAGACAAAGAAAGCAGTGCAAACAGTGGTATATATATATACTAGTGTGCTCATTAACCAAAACGTAAATCAGGTGCAAGTGGTCATGTGACACTGATGAGTATGGTGCAGTGGCTGCTGGTCAATGAAGTCCAGAGTTCCCTCGTTAATACATGACAATTTTCATTTTTCAAATTCCATCTTTGTGATTTAAATATGCTATTGTAATTGAATCAGGATTTTTAGATGAGTTGATTATTTAAAAAAATAGTCAATTGCATATTCAGTTACAAAAAGTTCTAATAATAAAAACAGTTAGTATCAAAATATAAAATCATTAACAGTAGGTGATGAGGCAGGGAAAATACCTCACTTTGATTTATCTCACAAAACTAACATTCTTTTATGATTGCTGTTTGCAATTTGCTTGCCAAACAATTTTGTAAAACCGTATCTATGTGTTAACACCACTGTCTAACAAACAAAAATGCTGTACGAGTCATCTGTTTGTCAAACTGAACAACTGAATGATGTCCTGAAAGCTATTAAGTCTCGACCACCTTTGTGCATTAATCACATTAAAGTGTACAATTTTTGTTTATTCTAACTGAAAACACAGATATAATGATAGCAAAGTAAATGTATAATTGTCTGAAATTCATGAAGAAGACCGCTGGAATTGCACTTTATTCTGTCAGAAATACTGTCAGTATATTTCTGTATGTTTTAGTGATACACAGAGCAGCCTGCAGAGGCTGCTGTGGGGTCTAGAGGGTTAAGGGTCCAGTCATTTCCTACAGAGGGGATAAAATCTTCAAAGACATGTTTATCCAAGACGAAATACAGAATCTGCCTAAAACCCCTATAGTACTGAGGCATGTAAGCCTGCATGCTACATGCTACATGTTATTCTCTAGAGTTATTTTGCTGGCATTGATTGGAAATCAATACAAATTTATCCTGAGTGATCACCTTTATCGTATAAGGAAACATTTCTATCCTGATGGATGTAAATCAAACACAATGGCATTTAAAGTCTCCAATTCTCAACCCAGTTAAACATCTATATACACTTGCCAGCCACTTTAATATAATAAGCCTTTATTTGTCACATATTCATTACAGCACATTGAAATTATTTCTTCACTAGCTTATTAGGAAGCTGGGGTCAAAGCACAAAGTCAGCCTTGATACAGCACCCCTGAAGCAGATAGGGTTAACGACCTTGCTCAAGGGCCCAATACCAGAAGCATGGCAGTGCTGGGGCTTGAACTGTCAACCAATTAGTATCCCAGAGCCTTTAACCATTGAGCGATACCTGTACACCTTCTCATGCATGCAATTATCCAATCATCATGCAATACCAGCACAATGAATGAATCATTCAGATACAGGCTAGAAGTTTCAGTTGCTGTTCACATCAAACATTAGAATGGAGGAAATTTAATCTCAGTGACTAGCTTCATTCTAAGCTACTTTTCAGTTAACTGTGTGGGCTAACATCAGCTTGGGTGTTTGTTTCTGTTAATAGGTATTTTCTTAACTTCATAGTTTTTTCCATCATATAAGTGTAGTGAACAAACCAGAAATGAAGGAACCATGCCTAATTGTAAATAGAATTTTTTCTATTGTATATAGTGTTTGTGCAAGCAGCCCATTGTATGAATGAGCAGGTGTACAGATATTTGTAATAAAGTAGTCGGTGAGTATATATTGAAAACTTGCACACACATATCAGTTAAAAATCAGTTATCCTGCTCAACTTTTACTACATTTACAATTATCATGAAGTCTTTCTTTCTTTCTTTCTTTCTTTCTTTGTGATTTTTTTTTTCTTCCTAACTGCATTTTATGGTCACTTCAAAATGGATTGGCATTGTGCCACCTCAAATGCAGGATAATCTCTTTGAGCTCCTTTACTGTGGGGAGGTGGGTTCTAGGAGCTACCATTCACCTTTCCCCCCCCCTTTTTTTCTTTCACAAAGTTGCAGCTGGATCTCAGTGCTCTTAAAGCTGAATGTTTAGTTGGAGGATTCTCGGGCTGGTTGCGAAATTCATACCTCCCACTGGTTAAAGTCTTTTCTCCCCCTGAAGGGGCCCCCACTGTAACTGCCAGGTGCCCTGAGCTTGCAAATTGAGCCTGACAAAACCAGTGGGGGCAAAATCTTGTAATATTTGGGAAATTAAACAGCTGTAGAACTAGTTCCAAGGTATTTTTAAAAATATGACAAGAATTTTAGTTTGTTTAACATGTGGATTTCATGTCTACATGTGGGTATCATGTCTAGTTATAGATCATTTTATCTATTTATTCACTTAATATAATAGTTTTTTTTTTAATCCACTCCTTTGCTAGTCTATGCCACATGCATCTCCTTGTTGAATGCCATTTCAGGGCTGTTATAAACTGAACCAAACTGAAAATAAGACATTGGAAAATTTGGTAATACACAAGGTATTTCTTATTAAGTAAGATATATAAAAAAAAAACATAAAAAAAAACTTGAAGAACCAGAATAACATACTGCATATGTCATGATTCATAAGGGGAACCATTACCCCACACCTTTAAGACTCAGCTACTGAACTCTGTCCCCTTTACCACTTCACACAATGTATTCTCTGATGCATTTGGTTCCCTTTTGTTCCCCTAATCTATGGACACTTCCAGCAGGGTGTGAAGCACAGTCAGTGATACATGGTGACACAGCAGATTGGCTGAGCTAGGACAAATGGGCTGCTCTTGTAATATATGGCATGTTGCATAGCTTTGGGAGCTTTACTTCCTAAAGGATATGATGCATGTCCAATGAGTCTTTAGGGGAAGAGTCTTAGACTATATTGTTATAAACAATGGTTTAAGTGCAATTATAATGCCATAAGACCCACTTCTTCACTAAATACTGTAAACTACAGTAGTATTTTGTTATTTAAACAAAAAATCCTTGTCATATTTTTTAAAATAAAGTACCTAACCTCCCCAACAGGGTTTTTAGACTGATGATGCTCTTAGTTCCTGACCTTAGTGAACCGGTATGAGGATTTGTTTATTGATAGAGTCTACAAAGCACTTCTGTAAGTTACACGGGATAAGAACATCTGCCAAATACCATACTTGGAAATGTAAAGGTAAAGCTTTAAACTGTTTTAGTGCATGCTTTCAGCTATTTACCAAGGAATCCCCATAGCTTTTCACAAGACATAGAAATGCATGCAGTTATGATATCAAAATAGACTTTTTGAACCACAAGTATGAAAAAGATGTCAAGGATGCCATTCACATCCATTGTGAGAATTCTGAAAGAGCATTTTAAGACATTAACTGAAAAAACCTTGCATCAAATAATTGAATGATAGTCTCTGATGATGTCTCTGACTCTCAGTATTTTCAGTGGTGCATAGGGGAAAGTGGGGCTGATGTTCTACTGAATTGCTCAAGTTGTGCAATCATGGGGCAGGGTGCTTGGCACCCCGTATAGCTTGGAAGATTTATTATTGCACCTCATGATTGAAAATGCTAAAAGCGCTAAAAGAGACTAAAAGTGCTAAAAGCGCTAAAAGATGCCCACTGGGGAAGGAATCATTCTGCCCCTGACTTGCTCTATGAACATTTTGTTTATAAGTGTGGATGAGCAGTGGACAGGACAATTAATAATACTGCCACTTCTGTGTTCATCTCACACACTGTGACAATGGGAACCAGGCCAGCTGTATCGAACATAGTGGAATTTCTTTTTAAAAATCCACTTTAAGGTAAATTATATAAATAAATAAAAACAACAACAATATTGTAATCATTTTAGTACATAGATTTCAGTTCTTTCCCTTATTATAAAGGATGTTATCAGCAAGTTAATTTGTACTGTTGTCTAGCAAGCTTAACCAGCTAGGTTGTTAATGTGTCTTTGGAATACAGTTATCAGCAAAAAGGAAATTATCACAATTGCACCAAATGTTTATAAAATTACAGTATAATGCTTGATTTTAATAAAAACATCATTTAAAAAAATATTTGAAAGACTGACAAGCTAAATTTCTTCACAAATGAAGCCAGTTAAACAGTGAGGTATTAGTGTTATGTCAGAGATGTTCAGTTGATCAACTATGGGAACTGTATGGTTTGTAAGGCATCTGTGCTGTGGGATTGCTTTTTTTTTTTTTTTTTTTTTTTTAACCAGACCACACCTTTCTTTTCTCTTGTTGAAAATTGGTACAGAAAATTAACTCCACGCCATTCAAGTCTTAGTGACTCAGAACTGCCTATTATGCAGTCACTGTAAAAATAAAAAAATTAAAAATCACAAGATAGTCAAGTCAAATGTGATCACCTCTCGACTTACCTTTGCTTGATGTTATATTGTTCTTAATGTTGTCCTGCCCCATCTCTGCTCACAAGTCGCTCCTGAGTATTTTGCCTGTACTAGCCTAGTTTACATTTGTTCTATGTCTGAGAGGGAGGAGGTAAGATTTAATGTTGGTCTACAAGGATCAGACTTGATGGTATTTGTGTATACACAGCAATCTACAGATTAGTGGTATTCTAGAATTAAACTGATTGCACTCTAAAAAAAAAAAAAAAAAACACTGGGTTAAAAACAACCCAAATTGGGTAATTTTTAGCCCAATGGATGGTTAATAAAGGACAGAACACATTTTGGGCTAAACTAACCCATCAAGTTGGGTTGTTAATTTTAACCCAGCAAATGGGTTGTTTTTCAACCCAAAGGATAGTTTCATTTTTACAAAAATGTTGGGTTAATTTTATTTCATAAATGGGTTAATGTTTTCAGGGTTATTTTTACCCTTTGAAAATGTCAAATAAACCACATTATTAACAAATATGTCAACATGGTATCTCCTTTATTATTACCGGTGGACGAGAGGGTCGCCTCCTTACGCCTACGGGTTGTGTGTGTGTGTGTGGGGGGGGGGGGGGGCTCTGACTGTTGTCTGTGCATATGCACCAAACACCAGTTCAGAGTACTCGGCCTTCTTGGAGACCCTGCACGGAGTCCTGTATGGGGCACCAGTAGGGGACTCTATAGTTCTGCTGGGAGAGTTCAACAAGCACGTGGGCAATGATGGAGATACCTGGAGAGGTGTGATTGGGAGGAACGGCCTCCCTGATCTAAACCCGAGTGGGTGTTTGCTGTTGGACTTCTGTGCTAGTCATGGACTGTCTATAACGAATACCATGTTCAAACATAAGGAATCTCATGAGCGTACGTGGTACCAGAGCACCCTAGGCCGAAGGTCGATGATCGATTTTGTAATCGTATCATCTTATCTGAGGCCGCATGTTCTGGACACTCGGGTGAAGAGAGGGGCAGAGCTGTCAACTGATCACCATCTGGTGGTCGTCCGACTGAAGAAAGAGGCCTTCCAGGATGTGTTATCCCGGAGGACTCCGGAGGCAGTTGCAAGGTACCAACAGGCCCGAAGGTCTGCAGCCTCTGCCGTGAAAGAGGCAAAGCAGCGGGTGTGGAAGAAGTTTGGAGAGGACATGGAGAAGGACTTTCGGTCGGCACCAAGGTGTTTCTGGAAAACCATCCGCCACCTCAGGAGAGGGAAATGGGGAACCATCCAAGCTGTGAACAGTAAGGATGGGACGTTGTTGACCTCAACTGAGGAAGTAATTGCATGGTGGAAGGGACACTTTGAGGAACTCCTGAATCCGACTAACACGCCCTCTATGGCAGAGGCAGAGATGGAGGTTGATGGGGATCATTGTCAATTTCCCTGGTGGAGGTCACTGAGGTAGTCAAACAACTACACAGTGGCAAAGCCCCGGGGATTGATGAGATCCGTCCAGAAATGCTGAAAGCTCTGGGTGTAGAGGGGATGTCTTGGATGACATGCCTATTTAAAATTGCGTGGGAGTTGGGGACAGTGCCCAAGGAGTGGCAGACTGGGGTGGTGGTTCCCCTGTTCAAAAAGGAGGACCAGAGAGTGTGCGCCAACTACAGGGGTATCACACGTCTCAGCCTCCCTGGTAAAGTCTACTCCAGGGTGCTGGAACGAAGGGTTCAACCAATAGTCGAACCTCGGATTGAAGAGAAACAATGCGGATTCCGTCCTGGTCGTGGAACGACAGACTTGGGAGTATGCCCATCTGGTCTACATGTATTTTGTGGATTTGGAGAAGGCGTATGACCGGGTCCCCAGGGGTTTACTGTGGGAGGTGCTGAGGGAGTATGGGGTGAGCGGTTCCCATCTTAGGACTATCCAATCACTGTATGCCCAAAGCGAGAGCTGTGTCCGGACTCGTTCCAGGTGGGGGTTGGTCTCCGCCAGGGCTGCGCTTTGTCACCAATCCTGTTTGTGATATTCATGGACAGGATTTCGAGGCGTAGTCATGGTAGGGAGTTGTTGCGGTTTGGTGACCTGATGATCTCATTGCTGCTTTTTGCAGATGATGTGGTCCTGATGGTATCATCGCTCTGTGACCTCCAGCACTCACTGGATTGGTTCGCAGCTGAGTGTGAAGCGGCTGGGATGAGGATTAGCACCACTAAATCTGAGGCCATGGTTCTCAGCAGGAAACCGATGGAGTGCCTACTCCGGGTAGGGAATGAGTACTTAACCCAAGTGAAGGAGTTCAAGTACCTCGGGGTCTTGTTCACGAGTGAGGGGACATTGGAGCGGGAGATTGGCTGGAGAATCGGAGCAGCGGGAGCTTTACCGTACCGTTGTGATGAAAAGAGAGCTGAGCCGGAAGGCAAAGCTCTCGATCTACCGGGCAATCTTCGTTCCTAACCTCACCTATGGTCATGAAGGCTGGGTAGTGACTGAAAGAACTAGATCGCGGGTACAAGTGGCCGAAATGGGTTTTCTCAGGAGGGTGGCTGGCCTTTCACTTAGAGATAGGGTGAGGAGCTCGGTTATCCGAGAGGAACTCAGAGTAGAGCCGCTGCTCCTTTGCTTTGAAAGGAGCCAGTTGAGGTGGTTCAGGCACCTGGTAAGGATGCCCCCTGGGTGCCTCCCTAGGGAGGTGTTCCAGGCAAGTCCAGCTAGGAAGAGACCTCGGGGAAGACCCAGGACCAGGTCAAGAGATTATATCTCCACACTGGCCTGGGAACGCCTTGGGATCCCCCAGTCAGAGCTGGTTAATGTGGCTTGGGAAAGGGAAGTTTGGGGTCCCCTGCTGGAGCTGTTGCCCCCGCGACCCGATAACGGATAAGCAGTTGAAGACGGATGGATGGGATGGATGGATGGTATCTCCTTTATTTTACACAATGTATTGCTAGAGCTGCTAATGTGGTCAAAGGAGATTTTGATCAAAGGAGAGGTTTAAAACATCCAAAAAACTGAGTAACCAACTTATGAGTGAGCAACAGTGAGCATTACAAACAAGTAAGCCAAAGCTAATGAAGATAGAGGTGCATTTAATGTCATGTAAACTGGACTGTTAACGCACATTTTTGCTTTTTCTAGTGCACAGTAATGGTTTTATAGATAAATATATTGATGCGAACCTTCACTCAATCATGTGTTCATTTTTAACACACCTGCGTGGCTAGTTAAGGACAACACATTTTGTGTTTCTTTTAACACAGTCAATGTGTTAGTACATTTAACATATGCTGCATATTAAACATTTGCACATAAAGATGTGTTACAAAAAAATAACACAAAAATAACACAGATGTGTTGTTTATACTTTTTTCCCTACAATGATCCTAAAATGCAATTTGTTTGTATGATAAAAATTCTACTAAAATGTTCACAAAATAAACAAACAATTGCATGAAATTCAGGTGACATTTATTAAAATCATTTTTAAAAAAAATTGACAGATGTAAGAATTGGAGTTGATGCAAATCTCCTTGCCATTTGGGAAGACAAGAGTCCCAATCACTTCCATTTGAAAAGCTGTAAAAGAGCAAAAGGAGTGTTGGTTAGTTGTTAGTTACAAAATATGAATAAATGCCTTTGGGCTTTAACTGAGAAATTGTGTTACAGAATCCCAAATTGTGTAATTTTGGAAATGTGACCTCCACTCTCCCAATGAACAAAATGGCTCTGTAGACTCACCACGAAAATCTAGCTGACTTGTGAATATTTATTTTCCTGCCTGTAGCACCTCACTACCAATTTTTTGCACAACCTAATTAGGTCATCCAACATTACAGAGATAGTGGAAATCATTAAAACCTTTCCCCATCCTCTCTTTTTGCCACGTTAACCTTGAGGTGAGTTCAAAGTTGAATGATGGTGTCAGTAGCGCAAGTCCACATTGGACAATAATTGGACAATAATTTAACACATGTTGTGTTGGTCACTCATGTGAAATATATATATTTTTAACACATTTATTGGATAATTTAACACAACATGTTTTGAAATAGTAATAACACAAAAAGTGTGTAGGATACTAACACATCCTTTCTGACTATGTTTCTCTAACAGTCTGTCTGTGTTAAAACCGCTACCTCCACCTGAATTCAAACTGAGTTGATTTGATGCAAGGAGCTGGGCTGATGCGTTGGGGTGTGGGAGGTGTGCATTGATTCGACTGTCAATGAAAATTGTCATGCAATTGCAATTTTGGCAATTCAAGTAGTTTTCCACAAAAAGAGCACAAAAAACTTAACAAATTGAAATGCAAATTTTAAACAGCCACAGCAATATCAAGGATTTTTGACTGCAACAGTCATAAAATAAAAAATATATCTGCAAGTAGCAATTAAGGGACCAAGCACTGAAGAGTCTAAATAAGGAGCTAAACAAGCATGGCAGGGTGCATCAAGTCCAACTGTAAGAAAGAGCAATTTTAGACATTTTTATATGATTTTATGCAAATGGTTGAATATTTCATGAATACAATCAATTATAATATGATTTAATTGCTTATCATATTTGATCAATAGGTGATGCTGTGACCAAATTGATGTGATGTGGTCAGTGTGCGGTTTCAATGACACACACAAAGTTTGGTGTCAATATGCCAAAGCCTTGCAGAGACAGAGTTTCTGAATAGTTTTGGCATCAAGCCATCAAAGTTGTTGATGCGTTAAATGATAACAGTTAAGTATATGAACACAAAATCCATCATTTTTTGCCAGCATGGTCTAAAAGATGATCTGAATTGAATTTGGTGAAAAGGAGTTCAAAAAATAGGTTTCACAAAATTCAAAACGGCGGACAGCAAGTGAACTGACCATGGCATAAATGCTATCGTTGTTCTCGGTATGACTCATGGAATCTATCACTTCCAGTGTCATTATAATAGGCAAAAGTAATCAAAATATATTAGCATTTTTTAAAATTGCATTATTATTTTTCACCAAGGTCCATAAACACAGCAGGTACCCTCAAGTTATGATGGAAATGACAGGTACTAAGTTTGGTCTGAATGTGCAGATGATCAACGGAGATAAAGCCTCACATCCATTTTGGCATGTTCAATGACCAATTCGTTTGCGTATTGTTTGAGAATGGTTTGGTCTTTCAAAAGCTTTTGATAACTTTGTGCCAGCATCATGTGATGATGATCGATTTCGAATTTTGTGAAAATTGGACAAACGGTCTAGAAGGAGTTTGAAAAAGTAGGTTTTTAAAGAAAATCAAAATGGTGGACAGGAAGTTTGGCCGACTATGGCAAATTGGTATCTCTGTCCTCAGCATGACCAAAGAATGTAATAAGACTTTCATTACAGTAGGCAAAATTTATCAAAAGCAATTACCATTTTTCAGAATTTCATTATAATTTTTGACCAGAAAGGGTGCTGCCCTGAAACCTTCCAAGTACCTTCACGGCATGCTGACAAAGACACATACCAAGTTTCATAATGATATATATACCAAGGTGTTTGTAAAATACAGCATTTTAAGTCTAATTCAAAATGGCCGACAACCAAAATGGCCGACATAGGAATTTTTAATATCTTTGAACTTGGTATACCCCATTAAATATAATGAGACCAATGGAATGATTTTTATGACAAATTGTTCAGAAATTATACGCAAAAATATGTTTTTTCATATCTCATGACCACTAGGTGGCGCTGTTCCGTATCTGAGCAGGCACTCTCAAGTCATGATAACTATGACAAATAATAAGTTTTGTATGAATATGCTAAAGCATTATGGAGATATACCCTCATGTCCATGTTAGTCAAAATTGGACAAACGGTCTAAGAGGAGTTTGAAAAAGTATGTTTTCAGAATATTAACAATGGCAGAAAATCTAGTCAGTGGAAATTAAAACCATGATATGCACTCAACTCGACATGAGCCAAGGAATCATAGGAAAATTTTTATTTCTTTCTAGCTCTTACAGTTCAAAAGTTATTAGTATAAACTTGAGTGAAATTTTTGACCTAGAGGTAGCGCCACCTAGAGGTGGCGCTAGAGGTTTTAAGATAGATACTTCAAACTGGCTGTGATTACAGTTCAGACTGTCCTCTATCGGTGTGAAAAATTTCACAACTTTTTACAGTACGGTTCTATGGGCTGCCATAGTCCATGGCAGAATAATAATAATAATAATAAGAAGAAGAAGAAGAAGAAGTAAACTATTGAAAATAATAGGGTCCATCGCCCATTCTGAGCTTGTCCCTAATAAAACCTGAGCAAAAATCCTGTACATACTGTTTAAAGATGTAAACTTCTACAAACAATCTACCTGTCATAAAAAGATCATTTTGTTTTAACTGGACTCTCTTTGATTGTGTTCAGCAATAACACAAGAAGGCTGTTTCAAACACCTGTTACAATCGAACATAGAGTATTTTACAGTTACCAATTCATTCATTAATATTACAGTGTTTTTTCACATTAGCTTTCAGTAGTTAAGTGTTTAAGCTGAAACTGAATATGTTGGGAAATATTGAGTCCTGCAGGCTGGGGCTGGTCTGCATGAAGCCTTTATCTCATGTTCACCCAAGCACTCTTCTGTTAAGAAAAAAAAAGACATATCTACAGCCCATTGATGTAGGTGATGCATAAGGTTTTGTAATATATTTTTTGGACATTCGGGTTGTTTTTTTTTTTGTTGTTGTTTTTTTTTTCCCTCCACGGGCAGTATATCAGCACTGCTTCCCTTTTCACATGTCAAACAGATGTGGTGTGTCTTGTGTGAGAGCAGTGCAGGGAGGGAAGATGTCAGCGGGAATCAGTGCTTGAACGCGCGCGTGCTTTCCTGAGTGAAAGTGCGAGACATGGGTGGGTGCTAGGGTGAGGAGGGGGCGTCTCTGTGTGACGTCATACGGTGGAAACGGATAAAACCCAAATAAGCGCGTGAGTTTGAGCTTCACGGGGAAAGAAAAAAAAAAAAACCTGAGGGAGAGCTCGGCGGCAGGAGTGGATGCAGGAGGAATACGCAGGGCAAAGAGCAGCTGACGCACAAACCCAAGTATCCTGAAAAGGGTATTGTCATTGGAAACCTCATCCTTCATATTTTCAAAGTCGAAGGTTTTTTTTTTTTGTTGTTGTTGTTGTTGTTTTTTTTGTTTGTTTTTTTTTTGTACAGACTGAGAATCACGCGCGTGCCATTCGTCACCAGCTGAAGAGAAACAAGTGATGACAACAGACTCTATTTCTTGCGTCCCCGTGCGCTGGAAACCGGCTTATTTAATAAATTATTGAGTGGATGGTCAGAGCTTTTACTTTTTTTTCCCCTCTCCTGTGCGGTCAAATGAAACCTCAAGATACTTTTTGTTTTCCTTGGTGTGGTGAACACGCAGGACGGAAGGAGAGAGCGTGAAAAGTGGCGACAGGCTACCTCTTATAAACCTAACCTTAACCTTAGATTCCATATAACCAAACAACCGGATAGCATCCTTTATTATTATTATTATTATTATTATTATTATTATGTGTTTATTTAAGAGCTATAACACCGTAGAGAATTTTCCTTGAGTCCAGTGATGCTACGCCTTAACAGGTGACATATTTCGCGCGCGTATGAGCGTGAGGTGTTTTGGCTTTCTTTATACAGCTATAGCCAATTGTTATCATCCGACACGGTGCACTGATACCAGAACAGATTTCTACAAAAATCTACATAGATATGAGAGGTAAATAAAACCGGTATATAAAAATAAATAAATAAATATATATATATATATATATATATATATATATATATATATATATATATATATATATATATATATGAAATGCGTGCTAGAGAAGATAATCCAGTGAAACTGCTTTGAGTGGAGGGGAAAAAAACTCACATTGGCTCAGAAATCAAGGTGTAGGCTGTATATAATCGATTTTCACTCAATAATAACTGTTAAAATGGCTTCCCCCAACGTAGAATAAGTTACAATAAGAAACAATAATTCATATTCACCTTTATATTTAACCAGTATTTCTCGAAATAATCAACAGAAAGACATTTCCCTCAATTTAGTAGTCTGATATTAGGATGGTTTCAGTCAATAACACACCAGCAGTGTAAATTTTTTCGCTCAAATGTTCTTGGTGACATTTAGTAATCATTTAGTAGAGTTGACTTCATATTATTCGTAGTTTATTTTTGTTTTGCTACTGGTGGGGTGTTTGACAACATAATACAAGAACCCGTCCTCAAACTGATATTTCCAGATTGAATGATTTGATTATGCAGAGGAATTAATTGCACAATGCTTATCAGACTACTGACCATCATTCTTGTAATATTCCACACATGGCTGCTAAACACAGCTCTGTCAGACCACATTCAGCGCTATAGGCAGAGTCTTGTGCTGAAAGAGGCTAAGAAAAAGACTATTGAAGAGCAGTGTGGCTCGGTCAGCCTCAATGTCCCTGCAGCCCGACACTATCTTCTAGCAGGCATGCCAGGCAAGTATATCCGCCTGCCAGGCCTCTGTCTGAAATCAGCGCTGAACACAGGCTTCGGCTCAGGTGAATACAGTTCTGACAGAAGCAATGTCCCTGGAATGTGTGATGAAAATGGTGACCAAAAAAAACATGGTGATAACTCGCTACTTAAAGCAAATGGAGTGCGGCTCTCTTCTGATCCTGAGTCACGGGACAGGTGCAGCCAAGAAAAAAATGTTGATGGTTTACCACACAGGTCTAACCAAAGGACACATTCAAAACCGAAAGAAGCACTGGACTCCTCATATGCTGACAACTCTGCACAGTTTTTCTCACTGAAAAAGGCAAATTCAAGCAGTGAAACCTCTAAATCAGCATCAGTCATGGCAGAACTCCAAAGCCCTAGGACATGGATGAAAAGGAAGAATAGTTCCTCTTCAGTAAGAAGAGTGCGTCGCAGCCCTGTAAAGTTCACCGGTGAAGGGAACAAGCATTTAGGGGATGGGAATGAGGACTACTCTGGGGAGGTGGAGGGGAAGAACAGATCGGGTACAGAATTGTTGCGTGCCAAGATCCACCATGTCCCGCCGAAGTGGATGACGGCTCTGTATTTTAGTCAGAAGGAGCAGCTGAAGGTGAATCCAGCAGCTGGAGTGGAACTTCCTCGCTCCAGCTTCACACTAGAACTATGGGTCAAGCCTGAGGGAGGTCAGAACAATCCAGTCCTTATAGCAGGTTGGTACTCTGTATTGCATTATCAGAATCTTTCATTTGTGTGTAGTATGCAAGCTTATGTGAGTACAGCCCACATCTTCACTTGATTGTGATATAGCAAGTGATTGTGGATTTGCCAAACAGAAGAACTCTCAGGAGTTCTGAAGCACCTTGGAGTTGGATTTAATTATTTAATTACTGGAAATGATCCATTATTGCAATTGTACTTGATCCTAAATATGGCTTTGTATGATTACTGTAAGGAAAAAGGACGTGTGTTTTCAGAAAAAAACATAAATGTACTTTGTTTATATCACCCCCCCCACCCCACCCCACCCCCTTACACACACACGCGCACATACGCGCACATACGCACGCACACACACGCGCGCGCGCACACACACACACACACACACACACACGCGCGCGCGCGCGCACACACACACACACAGACAGCGTACCAGGTGTAATAAATCACGCGGTCCACTAGAGGGAAAACACATTTTTCAATGTGTTCAAAAACACAAAACAAGTTCATAGCAGTTATTGGATAATATGGTTTAAAATTAATAACTGAATAATGATCTGAGAATTTACTTTGTCCACACTTTAAACCTCTTATGTGAAGAACTGAAGATACAGCATAAAAATGATTAATTAGACAGATGGAATTAAATGTATGTGGCCACACATGCAAGCATGCTATGCTCAAGGTGGAATGTCTGAATGAATGAAACCTTTTGGCTTGTATCTGCCTTGTGCCCTTCATGATGCGTTGTTTAGGATCGCCAGCTTTCTTTTTCCAGTATTCAGGGAGCACAGTGTCTGTGTTCATGTGAGTGGGTGTGGGGTGGGTGAAGGGGTTCCCTGCCCTTTCTCTGTCCTTCTCTGTGAACATCTGGAGGCCAGACTACTCATTACAAATAGCAGCTGGGAATAGCGGTGACTTTGTTCCATTCATTTAAAATTTTCAACATTTTCAGAAAAACTTAATCCCAATTTTAAAAGCACAGGCAATGGACAAACCTTTTATATGTGCTAAACCATTATGCATACTTCTTTTTATTTTTTATTTTTATAAAGGTGTGTTTGACAACTGCACCAGCCACAGTGAAAAGGGGTGGTCTGTTGGCATCCGGACTTCCAAACCCATGGGGAAAAAAGATAGCTGCTTCTTCTTTACTCTTCGTACAGACCGTGCCCAAAGATCCACCACTCTTGCTGGACATCAGCACTACCAGCCAGGTGCCTGGACTCATGTGGTTGCCAGGTATGATGGCCACCGGATGGCTCTATTTATAGATGGTGCCAAGGTCAAAGAGAGCACACAGCAGTCTGGTGATCTGTACAGCCCTTTTATCAAGAGCTGTCGCACATTTTTGCTGGGAGGTAACCTCTCTAACTCTGAACAAGGCTTTCGAGGTTATCTAGGAGGTGTTGTCCTGTGGGATCATGCTCGCAGTAGGAGTGAGCTTTTTAAAAGTGATGTGTGGCGTTCAAAGAAACAGAACCCCCTGATAGAACTCTGGGCTGACTTTTCCATGATGGAGGAAAAATGGGTGCCATATAAAGACCGCCAACACCCAGCCACTGTAGTCTTACCAGCACCAGAACAGGAGCTGATTTCACCTTTCCTGCCTCCTCCATGCGGTGTGACTATTTGTGACAATCCAGATATTATCCTGAGCTACAACCAGAACTGGGAGCTGCGGGCTGCTAAGAGGCTACGATACCGTGTGGTAAATGTGTGCAATGATGATGGTAGCAATCCCACTGTGTCAGAGCAGCAGATTCTTTCCCAGAAGCAGGCACTGGAAGAGGCTTTTGGACCATACAACCTGACACTGGAGCTCAGCATAATTAATGTGTACAACTCATCACTGCGGCGACGCCTTGTGCTCAGCAACTGCCATATGACCAAGGTGGGAGATCGTCACTGTGACCGGGAGTGTGATCACCCACTCACAGGCCGTGATGGAGGAGACTGTCTGCGTCCAAGCACCTGCTACAGCTGGATGAGGGGCGATGGGGTGTGTCAGCCTGAATGTAACACCATCCACTATGACTATGATGATGGTGACTGCTGTGACCCAGAGGTCACTGATGTCACAAGAACGTGTTTTGACCCTGAGTCACCTGAAAGGTAAATTTCAGTCCTTACAGACATACATACAATATAGACGGTAATCTCATAAAAATAACACGGCATAATGTAGAGATGAATTAAAACTGAATACAGACCATTTAACAAATATAGTTTAAATGTTTGCCTAATTGTAACAAGTGGTACCACCTGTAATGGATGGACATTCTGAGTTGCTTTATTCAGGCTTTTCATGGAATCCTAGAAAAACACAGGCTGATTCTAAACAGATGAAATCCTAATTTATATCCACAAGCTAAGAACTACAATTACACAGCTATGAAAACAAAAACAAGAAACACAGCTTAGGACTGCAGTAAAGTCTTGAAAGAATTCAGAATGGTGCAACACAAATTAAAAAGTACATATATTCAAGTCAGAATTAAAATACCGGCCACAACTTGAATAAAGATAGATGTGAACAGCAAGGGGAAGTTCAAGGTGGCGTTGTAGCCAGTCAATGCATCTGCATTTCTATACGTTTCACAGCATCATCTGGTGTAACTGTCTTTTCTCTTTGGCATGGGTTGAAGATGCTTTGAATAGAGTTTGCTTTAAAAATGGGGGTGCACACTTCACAATGTCTTCATAACGCATAAAAAACAACTATTGAGGATTTGATGTTTCAAATTTTGATTATCCCCTGCTTGGGTCTGCAAATGTTTTGAGTTTTAAAGTAAAGCAAAGGTGATATCTTGTCATGAAAGAATACTCCCTTAGTGTTTTTGTGACTGTCAGAATACTTTGTATTACACAAAAAGCAAAGCATACTAATGTGAAATTCTGGAACTGTTTTAAAAGCACGAAAAACATGGATGTGGACGGAACCCAAAGGATATGCTTTATATTGCTAAACAACAAAACCAGAAATCTCAGTGAGTTCTCTGTGACAGGCAGGCTTATTTGGCTAGCCATGGTATCTCTTTCCTTTAAAAAAAAAAATTTTAAATTAAAAAGAGAACCCATATAGGTAGAAACACTTCAGCTGTGGGGAAAAGGTTTTATTGTAGTTTGATTGAATATACAGCTCTGCATCAGGTAAATGCCCTGTGCGGTTACACTATTTTTTATTTTGAGTTTATAAAATGCATATGTAAAATCTTACAACAGCCGAACACTATGAGGCATGTGCCTAAATAATTATTTATACAGTAGACATAATGAGACCATTGAAAAGACCGATTATGTACAGTATTAACTATGAACTCTTTTCCCCTTTTCCTCTCATCTCTTATTCTCAGGTTAATTCTTAATGTAAATATCATCATTCTCAAATATCCCTAAATCTTAAATTGTCATTCTGCATGATATGTCATAGGTGACGTAAGACCGTTGCAGTAGTGCACGTTTGAAAGTGCAGTGCCAGACATACTATGCCATGGGGTCTTGTGGCCCTCGTGCAGCCAGCTGTTGCAGTTTTATGGTCTGTTGCAGTTTTATATTTCAGTTTCATGAACAACTTATGGCAAAGAGTTCTACTTTTGAAGGCGCCTATCTGTTCTTGCAGAATTCCCACTGCGAGTAATGGAGCTTGAGTGATACACTTGGATGGTGGTCTGAAAAACATTTTGCTGCTTGTTTTGCATTGGGACACTTTAAAAGATGACAAAAGCAGGTCTTAAGCAAAAGTCGAAAGCAGACTCTCTGAGACCAATAGAGAAAGTGGAATGTAGAGAAAGAGAAGAGAGTGAAACAACAGGATGGAAAAGTGGTTCACAGTCATGCTGATAAGGAAGTAACAATTTCAGAATTTACCTGACCATGTTGGAACAGTGCAACAGTGAGGAGAATTAATATAGGGATTACATTTTGATTCCAGTATAAATTACGTTTTTATGAGAAGGTCTGCAAGTTTGCTTTTATACTGGGCAAGTTACTGTTCAGGTATCTGCAGCTGGGTGTGACCAAAAGCAGTCGCTATGCAAATTTGTTGTTCAAGCACGGGCAAGGTTCTCCGGAGATCCACAGGAGCATTTTGGTAATGCTCTGACATGAAATGAGAACAAAGGAAGAACATATTTATTTGGACATTTAAGCCTTGAGTTTCCATTGGTTAGTATGATTAGTTGATTTTAGCACCCATGATGATCAGATGATGAGTTTTGATCAGCAGATTGTATTGTATAAGTTTGAACAAATTGCTGATTATACAGACACTAAATTGGCATATCATCACTATTTTTTTAGAAAGCAATATTGCATTAATGCTAATGGCATATAATAATCTACTCTATGAGCACTCCCTTTGTTAATCCATCATTTCATTCATTCATAAATTTTCATTAACTACTTTATCCTGGACAGGATAACTCGGATTGGGCGACCGTCCCAGGAACACCTTGTGTGAGAGCGAAATACATTTTGGTACATTAGTACCATACATATGGTACATCCATGGATGGTACATTAGTCTACAATAGGGCACATCCATAATTTCATCTTGTTTTTCAATCATGTTTTTCAGTGAACAATTTAAACAAGGCCTTTTTAAAAAAAAAAAAAAATTTTAAAAAGGCTATTGTTGATCCTTACTTAATGTCTTGTTCCAGGAGCTTTGCATGAAGTAGATGGATAAAGCATTCAAAGTTGTATATGCACATTTTAAATATACGCATTACGTAATATACACAAATATGCACATTTTATGATTTTGACTTAATGTCCATATCAGTTACAGACATGCATGGATAAAGCCTGTTTTTGTGAAATTAATAAATTTTGAACTATTCCGCGAAACTGGCACTATATGAGACAGTTTGGGGAAATTGAAGTGTTCCAAAAGACTGACCCACTGTTTGCTTACATAATAAGTTTAAATGTTAGAAGCACCATGCTTCCAGGGGAAGATGGAGTGGGTCCAGGGAATGGTAGGTGGTTTGGCTAATGAGGTAGACCTTCTGGCATGTTACAAAAGGCCATTAAGACCTGGACCTTCTCAAACCACCAGGGCAGTGATAGGAGGTAAAAAGGCTTTCCAGTATGAAAGCAATTGAGGATTAAAATTACATGTGACATAAAAAAGTTAGCTTTATATTTTAGATGAACCCCATGTTATTGTTTTACAGCCATGAGAGAGGCTGTGGTTGGGCAGAATCTGGAGGAATAAAAGGTGCTACTTACATGAGATATTAATTTTATGAATATGTCTGTTGTTAACTGTCAGGAAAGTAAAACAGTGAAATTATTCAGGAGATGAAAAAAAAAATCCATGCTTTCTGCATATAATTGTTCAAGCTTTACTCTAGTAGTTATGTACAGACTGAATACAAATGGTATATAACTGGTCACCACTGATGATTACAAAATGAAATTAACAGTCTTTTTATACTTCTATTTTAACTTTGCCTTAGTTTTAAGAATATAAAATGAGGGTTCTTCTGGGTTTAACAGGAGGGATTTTGCTGCCTAATAAAACGTCAGTTTTTAATGCCGTAAACACCCTATTTTATTTGAGGACGTTTCTGCTGTAAAAATTAACACGTCAAGGAAACAACATTAAACGTTCATTTACCCATTGTTTCAGACCAGATTGTTACTGTTTACTGCAGATTCTTGTTAACTGAGCTTTGTAAAAATATAAAAAAGTTAATCTATCAAGTGGAAAAGGGGCAAACCAAGATCCCCTTTTTCCAACTGAAACACTTCTGCCCTCACTATGCATTTGCGTACACAGCTATGCAGTGAGCTAAACACTTACAAAAAGAGGCCCAAGGTGTGAGCTGGCTTTAGGCCTATTTTAATGGAAGTGGTGTGTGAAATGGCAAAAACAACAGCCATGCGGAATTAAGTTCAAGACATCACTGTTACAGTTCAGTATACTGCATGTGTTAGTGCAGCCAATTGGCTACTATTTAAACAGATCTGCTCTCTATACACAAACAACTATGAAAATGTCTAATTTCTTACAGACAATAACAGAAGTATATAAAGTAAATACAGACATTTCATATTGTCACACTGTTGTCTGAAGAGATTGCCTTCAGACCTTTAGAGTTTGTAATCAAACTTACCTTGGGATGCAGGGAGTGCGCCAGCCTACTGAGTAAGGAGCGTTTTGTTAGGACTTCATGAGTGAGCAAGCGGTAGAAGATTGCAACAAGAATACAGCAAACAATACCAATCATTTGTGGAAGTTTCTGTCCAACATCAAAGTCTTGTAGGCCCTTGGCAAGATCTTCTGTGGGGAAATTTCTCTTGACTTCTGAGCTATTAGAAGCAATCTTGTGAATTCTAATGTTGGACTGAGCACATCAGTGGCATTTGTTATACTGAAAAAGACTATCACAAACATAGAAGTTTTATACAATAGACTTTAAGTTAAAACTCTAATGATGCTCATGCTTAAGTTCCTATTAACACAATTAGCACTGTTTGACTCTATAGTACACAGTTACAGAAGATAAATTATTTATAATAATATTATAAGGTGTCAACAAGAAGAGGATTGGTTTCCTTTTGAGTCTGGTTCAGCTCAAGCTTTCTTCGTCTTGTCGTTTTATGTAATGTTTCCTTGTCACCATTACCTGACTCGCTCATTCAAATATAAATTGTATATTGGGATTTCTGTAAATCTACTTTGTAACCATGTAGATTGTTAAAAGTGCTATATAAGTAAAAAATGAATAGAATAGAAGTGTCTTTCTACAGACTGCCTTGCTTCAACACCAAAGATCTTTTCTCCCTCCATAGCTGCTTGCTTAAGGCCATAAGTCAACACAGCTGGTGAGAAATGTTTGCCAAAAACATGGACCTTCATGTGGTAATCCCGTGTTGCTGTCAAGCTGGTGGTGCAAGTCCATAGAATGCAGAGGTAGTCAGTGATCTTCTCTGACTAGAAAGCTATAAAACACCTGTTGAATGTCAGCCAATTTTGCAACAGGCTTGGATTTGCAAAAGATTTGGACTGCAGTCCTTCTTTGATTTGGTTTCCGAGGGTACTAAACCCCAAAGCTGGGCAGGTAACCAACACACTCTGTTGTCCTCCAATTTTGAGCTGGTTTGCCATATCTGTTAACGCAGGTCTGCCCCATGAATGCTACAAAATGGTCTGTTATTCCACAATAACATAGGCTCAGAAATAAAACGGACAGAAGAACTGAAGCTTTTTTAATATTAAAACACTGTGCCACAGTAAAACTAAAAAATGTAAACTTAGTAAGGCTAGGTATGAAAAAAAGGAATTTCTCCTTCACAGAGCTGCTGCTAAGGTTTGTCAAAACCTGTGTCACCCATTCTCAAGAATTTTTGTGAGCACAACTTAAGCAGACATCAATGGCCCATCCCAAATCAAACTGTCGGATATAGGGTACATTGTTTTGCCATTTCATCATCTTTTCTTTGCATGGATGATGCCCCTGTCATGCAAGCTGGAAGTTGAAGGTGTATGTCTCCATTAGCCGATTTCACCATAAACTTGATGGCATCTTCCAGGTGTATCTGTTGTGCCACAGTATATCTTACATACCTTGGAGTCCCTCCCTACAGATTGCATAGCCACACACAGCTATAGTTGGACTAGTTTCACTGTGCCCCCACTGTGCTCTGGGGCTGGTGTGTTGGACCCCTTCAGAGTCCAAGGTACTGGTTCTGCAAGTAAAGCTAAAATGTGTTGATTACTGTTGCACTCTGAACTGCTTTACATTTCTTTGATGAATAGTTGAAGCACAGCATTTAAAGCATATGGAATGCTCTTGCAAAAAATCCCTTTTGTCAATTGGCATAAGTCCTCATCACGTTTTAAGTGAAATATTTTTTTATGGATAGGGCATTGTCTGTTAGTATCTTCAGTGGAGTTTTTAGAGTAAACAGGATTGAAGATCTTAAACCTGCTTTTCTGACTAAGATAGGGGCCTTGAATTTCCACTACTTGGCTGGTGATCTCTCCAAGTTTTTGATGTTTTGAGAGGGAAACCTGGGTCAGTCCTCATCTCTGCATTGCAACATACAAAATCCACAGAGACTGAGAGTGGGGGATATGGTAGGCAGTACTCCCTTGTATAGCGAACCACAGCAGGCTACGTGTTGTCTCCTCTAAGGCGAACACATCCACTTCCAATCGGCCAAACCTCCGCCATATGGACTCGCCTACTTGTGGATAGAGCCTCCAATCCCCTCAGCCCCTGCCTCAACGGGATGTCTGCCCCCACATTCTGCTTACCCGGAATGCACATTGCACTTGAGTCTGCCTGAACAGGGGTTGTGAACATAATCCTCCCTGGTGGTTGATATGAGACCACCGCTGTATTGTCTAACACGTGCTGACCTCCCAACTGAGGAGAAGGAATTCAGTGCTAAGAGTATGTCCCAAACCTCTAGACGATTTATGTGCCACACTAGATGAGGGCCGCTCCAGAGACCGTGAGGGAGGCGCCTGTCATTACCATCTTACAATAAAGAGACACCCCTAGAGTGGGACCTGAGGCTATAAACCGGGGACACCTCCAAGTTCTCAGAACATGTAGGCATCGCGGTGTGACATTGATTAATCTCAAGGGTTTCATCCTCAGATAAATCCCCCGACTTTCAGCCACCACTGAACAGTCTCATGTGCAATGGGCCCAGTGGTATGTCATTGGCCTCTGATGCCATAAGCCTCAATAGTCTCCACTGAGACTGGGGGGATGCCCAGACCTAAGCTTATCTTGCTCAATGTTGATAGGATTGCCCTACACATATTGGGAATAGACACACCCTCATTGTAATCAAATCCCATATAATCCCTAGAAAAATCACTGTCAACTGGATAAGGTTCAACCTGAGCCCCAAGCTCCTCACATGGGCAAGAACAACATTTCGGTGTTGAATCGCCAACTTACTGGACTGCGCTAGAATTATCGCGGATTATTGTGGATGCCCTGGAGTCGCAAAGGAGCCAGTGCGGCATCCATGCACTTTGTGACAGTGCAAGGGGATGAAACTAGACTGAAAGGAGGAACTGATATTGATACGTGTTGCCTCCAAACGCGAACCTCAGGAACGTCCTGTGACTGGGCAGTGGAATACTTTTTTAGATCTATAGTCACAAACCAATTCTCAAACTGAGTCTGTGAAACAATTATGTTTGAGCATCAAGATCCTCATCCTGTATGTCCAAAGAGTATGGTTCAGATGACGCAGATCTAAAACTGGCTGCATACCCTGTCTGTTCTGTGGACCAGTAAATAACGTTTGTAAAACCTCCCTCCCTCAGAGAAGAGGGAGGGAGGTTCGTAGTTGTGAGAGTTGATGGGAAGAAGCATGTCACTATTGCATTATTGTGCTGAGGCTGTCACACTGAACCACAGACTGTCATGCAAGGTGTGGGATTTTTTTTTTTAAATAGAAGAGGCGTGTGAATCTCAAAAAAAAAAAACAAAAAAACAACAGCCATATGGAATTAAATCCAAGATTTCACTGAGTTCACAGTATGATAACGTAATCTAAAAATATTACAGTTTCACTGTTTCATGATATTAGTCAATCATACATAAATTACACGAGCCTATGGTGAAAGTTAAAATAAATATTTATTATGAAATTTTTGTACAAATGTACTATATATATATATATATATATATATATATATATATATATATATATAAAGCAAAAGGAAACAAAAAGATTAAAATCCCCTAATTATTGTTCGTTCTGTGGCATAAGATTTCTAGACATATTTCTGTTGTCAGAGAACATCTGTACTAATTGCGATTGATTTGTATGGGAGAGATGATCTCTGTTTAAATCACAGAGATGGGAGTGTTTTTATAATGTACACTATATGGCCAAAGGTTTGTGGACACCTGACCATCACACCCATATGTACTTTTCAAACATCCCATTCCAGATTTAGTCTGCCCTTTGCTATAATATATATTTTTTTATAATATCCAGTCTTCTGTGAAGGCTTTCCAGTAGATTTTGAAGCGTGGTGTGCTGATTTGTGCTCTTTCAGCCACAAGAGCATTAGTGAGGTCAAGCACTGATGTTGGGTGAGGAGGCCTAAATATGTTCAGTAGGGTCGAGATCGAGGCTCTG
Source organism: Ictalurus furcatus (assembly GCF_023375685.1). Taxonomy (NCBI): domain Eukaryota; kingdom Metazoa; phylum Chordata; class Actinopteri; order Siluriformes; family Ictaluridae; genus Ictalurus; species Ictalurus furcatus. The sequence goes on along the minus strand of NC_071261.1, from coordinate 5,101,091 downwards.
TGCAGGCCACTCGAGTTATTCCACTCCAACCTTGGAATACCATGTCTTCATGGACCATATTTTGTGCACGGGGCATTGTCATGCTGGAACGTTTGTACCAGCTTCCCTAAAACCCTCAATCATTGCTTCTCTGACAAGTTCTTTTAAACAATTTCAGCAGGTGAAGATAGAAAAGGGTGCTACATGAAGTGTCTGCTGAAGAAATAAACACACAACCTCTTTTCCCAAAAGGATATGACAGAATATTTGGCAACATGTCAAATCAGATGGGATATAATATATTACCTGGGATTATTTCTACTAGACATTTAATAGTAGGTAAAATACAGTGTAATCTTCCCAGATGAATACATACACAGTCTGATTGGGATTCAAATCCCAGAAAGAGTCCAGTTATAATTACATTACCCTAGCTTTCAGTCAATTTTTGAGTGCAAGTTTGCCATAAAATCTATTAGGCTGTCAGTATTTATCAAATTGCCATTATAAGATGAAAAGAGTGGCTGTGCGAGATAGAAAAGATAGAAATGCATTTTAATTGGTACTGTAAAAAAGTCAACAGTAAGATAACCGTCCAATCATATTCCATGACTAACTATGAAAATCTGACCCCGCAACAACCCTAGTGCTTATATGCAGCACAGTCAACTAATTTCTATGTAGAGTGTTGTGAAAAAGTATTTGCCCCATCCTGATTTCTTCTGGGTTTTTATTTTTATTTATTTATTTTTTTGTATATATAAATTGTTTCAGAAATTAAAACAAAATCTAATATAAAACAAAGGCAACCTGAGTAAACCCAAAATACAATTTGTAAATGATAATGTTATTTACTGAAGCAAAAATTTTATCCAATACCAACTGGGCCTGTGTGAAAATGTATTTGCCCCCGTAGTTACTAAGTCCCCAAATGAAACTGAAGCTGCATTCATAATGGGGTTGAACTGGACTAGACGCAATCAGGCCTGATTACTGCAAACCCTGTTCAATCAAATCAATACTTAAATAGTGGTTTAATAGTTAAAGTGTTGATATAAATAGAGGTCAGCTTGCTTTCCCCAGTGTGATTCAGTGTGCACAACTGTGGAATAGCAGCAACATGCTGCAACTGCACCTCTAGAGGCCACTAAATTCAACAATATGTTGGGGCCAGAATAGATACATGCTAATCCTGAAGATTAAGAAAGTATTACCATCTACAGTAGTCTAGTGTCCTTGGTGTGCATGGTGTCTTTTGAAGGGATATTATTAGAAATTACTGTCCTAGCATTTCCTTGGAAAAGGACATCGTTTCTTTATTCTAGGAAAATTATTATCTCACAAGTTTCAATGTCTGTTAGTAGAACCTGTGTTTCCCCATAAGCAGCTGATTGTAACTGAATCTTTCTAACCCAGGGCTTACCTGAGTGTGAAGGAACTGAAGGAGTTGCTTCACCTGAACAGCTCGGACACCCTGAATGTGTTCTTTGCCAAATCAGCTCAAGAGGAACTTGCTGGGGCTGCTACATGGCCATGGGCCAAGGAGGCCCTTACACACCAAGGTGAGTTCCCCCAGACTCCTTCAAAAGTCTTATGACACATGGTCTAACTGTTAAGTATTGATACAATAATAGTTTAAAAGAGGACTAGCATTTTTTCAGTTCTAATCTATTTTAGTGTCTACTTGTTAATATTGAGGTCATTGGACTAGATGCTGTATTCTTGAAGATGTTTTACCAGTCCTTGGAGCATAGTCAGATGACTTTCTTTCATTCCCTTATATATCCCTAATATAATAATTGTGAATATTAATATATATAAATATATGATATTTTGTGCATTAACATTCCATATATCTTCCACATAATAAAACTGACACTGAGTGAAGAAACCTCATTGAGATTTAAGTTACCTTGAATCAGTATTAGAAATTTCTTTTCCAAAATTTACCTTAAAGACTAAAAACTTTTGTCATTAAGATACTGCCAAGTATGGATACTAACCCTTTGTAAGGTTAGGTATGTTACAGCAGGGTAAAGACACACATATTTATATAGGCCTGAGACCAGGATTGATTAGCACTGAGCTAGGCTTAAGTTAGTATATTTTTCCTCTTGACCCTTCCACTAACCATGCTATATTATCATTTTACACTACACATATTCATCCACTGTGCTTTTTCATTCCTGTTGCCGCAAAAATATACGTCACCATCACTTCAAATCGTTTATTTTCCTCTACATTCCCTTCCAACAGTTTCTGCCTGCTTCCTCCTTGTTCACAGTTCTTGCATTTTACAAGATTAATGGGCTGTAATCCTGGGCATAAAAGAACACACTTGCAACACGCAGAGATTTCCCCCTGCAGATTGCCCTTAATCATGACCTTCCACTGAAAGGTGCATGACAAAGGGAAGAAAATGATCCTGGGTCAACAAACAAACGAAAACATAAGATGTGTTCTTGCCCTGTTGCAACCTTCATTCACCTGCCAGCTGATTTTATGATTCTCATTGTTGCTATGTTTTTGAGCTCATTAACAGAGAATGGAAATGCACTTACATAATGGGAAGGCCTCTTATGTAAGTGCACCTCCTATTGATTTGTGGTGAGTAATCAGACAGTTTGAGCTTGGCTTCTCCAGTTATGACTTTAGATAATGAGATCACTTTGGCAGCAGCTTGAAGTTGGGACCTTAGAAAAACAGGCTAATAATAATAATAATAATAATAATAATAATAATAATAATGTTATTTTATATAACTCCATTTCAAGAGCTCAAGGACGCTTTACAGTAGTAATACAATGATACATAAACAGTGAACAATCATGGACTAACACAAAATGTGAAAAGCAATGAGCAATCAAGTACAGAAAATGAAATACACAGTACAGATAGTACAGTCACTGAGAAAAATACACAGCAACAGATTAGGACAGATAACACTGACTACATTTACATGGACAGCAGTAATCTAATTATTGACCTTACTCGGAGTTAGACAATATTGTGTTTAAGGTGTTTACATGAGTCGCTTTTAGAATACCCCTTTCATGTACCCGTTTTACATGTTATAGAACATAGATCGATTAATGCCACACGTCATTATGTCACCACGCCACGCTGTCCGACATTCCCTCCAGAATTTCACGTATCAACATACAGTTCGTCTTCGTTATGGTACCGTATACAGTTCTGGGTGTTTTATTTATTTTTTTTTTATGAACGCTTCAAGTGCAGTTAATTATTTGTCATGCTGTACGTGCTAATGGACGACTGCCTGAAACCGTGGGCTGCGTCCCAAATCGCGAACTTACCTACTATACAGTACCCGAGATACATGTATTTCGTCTACTACAGGCCTATAGTAGACAAGTACGTGGTTTGGGACACAGCTGTGCTCTCTTGTTTGCCGTAAAACGGTTGAGTACTGTCGTGTGTGTATGTGTCCTGTCGCAAAATGCGGTGAAAACTCTCACACGACGTTAATAGTGTGATTAAGGTGTTTACATGTCTGTAATACACATCGATAATGCGACTAAAACAGGAATACTCCACATGTCTTAATTCGATTTGTGTTTACTTCGAGTATGACTTTAATCGGATTAAGGTAATTAAAAATTGCTGTTTACATGCTAGATTCTTCATCAGAGTATTGTCTTAATCCAGTTAATACTGGATTATTGTTGTCCATGTAAACGCACTGACTGAGAAAACAGATATGTTTTTAATTGGGATTTGAACTCTGAGATGAATGTGATGCTGCGAAGAGTCAGAGGGAGTGAATTCCAGATTTTGGGTGCAGCTACACTGAAAGACCTGCCATCCATGGCAGAGAGACTAGATCTAGGGACAGAGAGGAGTCCGAGCCCAGAGGACCTGAGAGAGTGGGTTGGGTTGTAGGGAAGAAGCAGTTCACTAAGTTATAAAGGTGCCAAACCGTGAAGTGATTTAAATGTGAGCAGGATTATTTTATATTTAATGCGACATGAAACCAGTAGTCAAAGCAGTTCAGACAGGATTGGAGCAATCTGAGGTGAGTGCTTGGTATGTGTAAGAAGTCTAGCGGCAGAGTTTTGAATATATTGCAACCTAGCAATAGAATTAGCAGGTAAACCAATGAGGAGAGCATTGCAATAGCAAGACATGAGGATATAAATGCATGAACCAATGTTTCAGAGCCTTTAAGGCTAATGAAGAGACTGAGGTGAGCAATGCGACTAAGCTGAAAGAAACCAATTTTAGAAACTGAGTTTATGTGAGCTTCAAAGGTGAAGGAGGGATCAAAGATGATACCTAAATTTAAAGTCTATCTGGCTAACACAATTAATTGGTAAGAACTTACTTCTGTAATTAGAGTAACCATTTAATTTATACAGTGTGTATATATATATATATATATATATCCTGTCAATCAAAAGAGTGCGGGAAAACACATCGAATTTGTGCTGTGTGTAAAGATGATATCTCTTGTGTGGAATGAAGACAAAACTGCAGTTTGTGATCTCTGAACTGCTAAAAGTTTTACACTGGACGCTGCAGCAGTGAAGCGTAAGTTTCAACGTCAAGTCTAAAAAATTTTTTTTTTTGCCGAGCTGCTTGTGCTGAATTAAAGCGCCAGTACACTGTTGAAAGATTTAAATAAAGATGAGATCAAGTATATATTGCACAGAAAAATATATTTGTAGGTATATTATAATATATTTGTATTTCATATCCAGTTAATGTTAATATATAAAAAGTTGATGTTATATATTACCAGTTTGATGTTCAATGATGAAGTAGAAATGCTTTTGTTTGTGGTGAGTGAATGTGAGACTAACAGGAGGTTTTTTACAATTCAGTCATTGTTAATATGAATTAATAACATTCAATAAGTTAATAATCTTATGCTGGCTCAAATTTTGCCTATTACCTGAAGACACTTAACATAGAAACAGATACTCACATATTCAATTGGAGAAAGAAAAATAAGACACCAGCCGTGAGTGAGAAGAAGCAAGGGTCCAGGTTTATTCATTCCGTTCCACCACACGAGATCCACACGGTTTGAGACATCCCAAAATGCGATCTCAAAAACCAGAGCTGAAGCTCTTCTATTTATACAGTTTTCTTAGGGTCAGGATGACCCAGACACCAATGTGTTTTAGAAAGAGCTTATCAAAATTACCATTCTGTTTTAGAAAGGGCTTATCAAAGTTACCAGTATGTTTTGAAAAGAGCCTTTTCCGAACACCATTAGGTTTGAAAGAGGTACGAGACACAACATTTCGGAGAGACCTTGGTCTCACAGTTATCTCGCGGGTGCAACGTGACTCAGCTACCCCTATAAATGGCCCCTCTTGGTTCTCTCTTAAAAATTAAGGCCTTCGTCTGTATTACTCCTGACTTTTTCTTGTGAGACAAGACTCTTCCCCACCTCCAAGTATATTATGAGTAAGCTTCTTTCTCATTTTTCTGTATTTCTGGTTTATAATTTTCTTTCATATTTGCTTTCATACAGTCCACCAGCCCAGTGAATTCTCAATAAGATTACATATTACTCATACTAGGTCTCCCTCGTGTTTATTTCATGTATATTTTATATACAACACTTACTTTAATCTTCAGAATTTAGTTCATGTGTTCATGTTAATTAGAGTAAGGTGTTTTCTGTTGATGAGACCAGTTACTGTGAAACAACTTGTTGAAATGGAGAGAATAAAGTTTTTATTTGCAGTTCTTTCAGAATTGTGGAATTAATTATTATTCATTTAAAAGTAAAAGGCAGAACTATTGATATCGGCTGATATCACGCTGAATAATCCGTTAATAATTGGCTGAGAAATTTAGTATCGGTGCATCGCTAATATATATATATCATATATATATATATATATATATATATATATATATATATATATATATATATATATATATAGACTCTGGGTATCTGCAAAAGCTAGCGGCATCACCTTACGTGCATATGACATCATGCGCCATCGACTAGGAAGCGACTATTACTTCCAGTTAGTAAAAACGCTTGTTCTATTTGAGATGATATTACCTTTCTAAAATTCACATACTAGACCGTGGACTGCATAGTGCATAGTGTAAGTGTATAGTATATCATTTGGGACACAACTTTAGTATTTACACTCCGATGCATGTTTTCGGAACAGAAGTAACACAATGAGTAAATGTACCCCGTGCCATGTGCAGACCAACTAATCGATAATGAGATTCGTTGACAACGAGTTGTTGCAGTCACACACACACACACACACACACACACACACACATATATATATATATATATATATATATATATATATATATATATATATATATATATATATATTATACCGGTCGAAATTTTGGAGACACTTGAATGAAATGTTTCTCATGATCTTAAAAATCTTTTGATCTGAAGGTGTATGATTAAATATTTGAAATTGGTGTTGTAGACAAAAATATAGCATGTAGTTTATGTATCATTGTTCATGGTATATATATATTATTTTCTTCATTCATTTCTTCATTATTTCAGAATGAAGAAACACAAAATCAGTGAATTTCCATGTTCATCTCAACCCTACTAAAAACCTGTCATGTGAGGGAAGTCCACATGCACAAATCTAATAATATAAAGGAGCATAAAATGTTCTACACAGAGAAGTGGACCAAGATCCTTATATTTTAAAAAATATATTTATCATGAAGAGTGCCTATAATTTTGGAGGGCTTCAGGTCTTAATAGCCCTCTTTTTTCAAAACATAAACATTCTTTGTTGATCCAGAAAATATCCATGTAGGACAGTCATTGTCTGTAGTAGGACCTACATGAAAGATAATGGTTGAGATTAGGTACTAAAAATTGGTAGGCTAGGGCAAGTGCCCTGTTCTTTTTTTTGAACCCAGATAAATCACCTGATTATTTGCAAAAAGGATCCTGATGTCTATATCTGGGGAAAAAAGTCAAACTGACAACTCAAACAATTTATGTTAAATCATACCGACGCAACTACTGCAACTACTAACATGTCTACCAGACATGTCTGGCCAAGCTTGATTTCACCATCTTTGTTTCTGCAAAACATGGGAACTTCTCAAATATCACTAATATTCTCTAATATTTAATGGATCGACTATACTCAAATGGCTTGGATGTGGTTGCAAAGTCTTCCTGAAGGAATTTTACAGATGTCCATGCAAACCCAACTTTGTTTTTAATTAGTCACAAAATAGCTGTTTGGCCTTAACTGACATAAAAGCACCATCTATTTTACATAAATTATTCCAATTATGTAAATTATTTCAGAAGTTTAAATAAAGGTCATTTTAAATGGCTGCATGTTTGTCTGCATCTTAAGCAACTATACACATAAATATTAGTTTATCTTTTTATTACAATAGTTGGATATGAAAAATAAAAACTTATCTTCTTAATAAGTATGAATATACTATCTTTTCTAGGTGGAATGATACTGAACCCATCCTATTTTGGCACTGTTGGTCACAATAATACCATGATCCATGAAATGGGCCACATTTTTGGACTATACCATGTCTTCAAGGGGGTGAGTGAGCGTGAGTCATGTGATGACCCATGTCAAGAGACCACAGCATCCATGGAAACTGGAGATTTCTGTGCTGACACTGCTCCAACCCCAAAGTCAAAAGCGTGCCAAGACCCTGGCCTGGTCAATGACACTTGTGGATCTATGCAGTATCATAATACACCCTACAACAACTATATGAGCTATACAGGTAACTAGGGCTAAACTGTTATCTAATATTTCTAAAAAAGAAACACAGAATAGATACCTCATAAATATTAGACATAAAGATGATTGTAGGCTATGTTACATTTCCTTCACACCTGCTATCAGGAAGTTCCTTGATCTTGTTAAGATGTTTTGTGTAGATTTTTGATTTAAAAACATTGCTAAGTAGTAAACAGAACATGAAGGTTAAGCATAGCTACACAGCCTCAAATCTACGGTGTTATAACTGAACTGACAACAATTGCTACAATTAAAATTACTTAATTACATAGAGCTTATGGCCTGACTTGAGGCTTTGACACATGTTAATGACTACTGAATACCAGCTTGTTTAGGAACAAGCTCTTTATTTCAGCTAAAACAAAAGTTAAATCTTAATAACTTGGTAATTTTACTTTAATAAAAATAGTTGCATGATGCTTTCAACTATTGTTAATATTGCACATATTTTGCATATGTCTTAGCCTACCTTGTTAAGCATATTTTATCTTGTGCTTTTTGTCTTGTGTTGTGTTTCTCACCTTTAATGTGCAATTGCAAAGTATACAAATAATTGAAAAACAAGCTGAAACTTTTATAAGGGGAAAAAAAGAAAAAACTACAATAACCCAGTTGCATAAGTGTCACTCCCCTAAATCAATACTTTGCTGAAGCACCTTTTGATTTTATTACACCACTCAGTCTTGACAGGAGTCCATCAGGATGGCACATTTTGATTTGGCAATATTTTACCCCTCTTTCTTGCAAAAACATTCTAGGTCCATCAAATTGTGAGGGTGCACAGCCCACTTCAGGTTATCCCATAGATTTTTGTTGGATTCACATCTGGGTACTGGCTAGGCCATTCAAAAACATTGATTGACAGTTTTGGCTGAAGAAAAGCAGCCCTAAAGCATGATGCTGCCAGCACCATACTTCACTGTGGGTGTGGTGTTCTTTTGTTGATGTGCTTTTTTTGCAGCAAAAGTACCTTTTTAGAATAATGGAATTATTATACCTTTTGGAATTTGTCTCACCAGACCATAACACATTTTGCTACATGGTTTGGGGTGATTTAGTTGGGCTTGGATGTTATTTGTGAGAAAGTTCTTCCGCCTAGCCACACTAGCCTATAGCCCAGACATGTGCAAAATACAAGAGATTTTTGTCACATGCAGAGAGTAATCTGTACTTGTCAGATATTCCTGCAGCTCCTTTAATTTTGCCTTTGGTCTCTTGGTAGCCACCCTAGTATGTTTTTGTCTTGTCATTTTGTAAATTTTGGAGGGACGTCCTGTTCTTGGTGATGTCACTTTGGTGCTACATTTTCTCCATTTGATGACCTAGATGAATGTTGATGATGGCCTTCATGGTATTCAATGGTACATATAACATTTTGGATATTTTTTGTACCCCTGTCCTGATCAATTCCTTTCAACATTGAGACCCTGTAGAGGCTTTGTCAGCACTTTGCAGGTCATGGCTTCAGCAGTCAGATGAAACCAAGAAGATGTTAAGAAAATCCTACAGAAACAGCTGATCTTTATTTGGGGCTAATCAGAATAATTTAATTGATGATAGCTGTATGATAATTACTTTTTAATTATTTTTATACATTGTAATTTCACACTGAGGGTGGGAAAAGTTCTGACATGATTTATCTTGGTTTAATTTTATTTTTCCATCACAAAAACTTGCCATTTTAACAGGGGTGTGTAGACTTTTTATATCCACTGTACCTTACCTTTTTGTGAATCTTAAAGCTTGATTGCTGAGATAGATAAGACATATCTGAATAATCAATCATTGACTATGTTTACATGGACAGTAATAATCTGTCGGAATAAGACAGTATTCTGATTAAGGTGTTTACATGAGTTGCTTTTAGAACTATTCCATGTTATAGAACAAATGGATTAACGGCACGTCATTACGTTCCCACGCCACGCTGTCTGACGTTCCCTCCAGAATTTCACATATTACAGTTCATCCTCGTTATGGTACCGTATACAGTTTTGGGTGTTTCAGTTTTAATTTTACAAAAGCTTCAAGTGCAGTTAATTATTTGTCATGCTATACGTGCAAATAGACGATTGCTTGAAGCCATGGGCTATATCCGAAACCACATTCTTACCTACTATTTGCCTACTATATACGTGTATTTTGCCTACTATATAGTAGGTAAGTACGCAGTTTCGGAGCAGCCGTGATCTCTTGTTTGCCGTAAAATGGTTGAGCACTGCCGTGTGTGTACGTGTCCTGTCGCAAAATGCGGTGAAAACTCCCACACAATGTTAATAGTGTGATTAAGGTGTTTACATGTCTGTAATGCATGTCAATAATGCGACTAAAACAGGAATACTCCACACGTCTTAATTTGATTTGTGTTTACTTCGAGTATGACTTTAGTCAGATTAAGGTAATCAATAATCGCTGTTTACATGCTAGTTTCTTAATCAGAGTATTGTCTTAATCCGGTTAATATCGAATTATTGTTGTTCATGTAAACGTACTGACTGATAGACAATGAATCAATATGGGAATCATCATATTAAATTCAATATGCAATAAGCAAAAACTTATTCCACTTTTTAAAACTTACAGATGATAACTGCACCAACCACTTCACACCAAACCAAGTAGCTCGGATGCACTGCTACGTTGACCTGGTGTACAAAAACTGGGTTCAAGACAGAAAGCCCACTCCCATTCCTCTTCCACCAATGGTGATTGGCCAAGATGATGACTCTGTGTCCATTCACTGGTTGCATCCAATTAGTGGACCTCTCATGCAAAGGTGAGGTAACCGTCAACAAGCATAGTATACAAAATAACATCAGTTATCATTTAATATATTTAGTATGTATAATTCCACAGTTAATGTAAACCTATACACTGTCCACTTTTAATAGGACCACCTGTACAGCTGCTCATTTGTGCAGCTATGCCAATCATGTGGCAGCAGCACAGTGCATGAAAACTATGCAGATACAGATCAAGAACTTCACATCAAACATCTGAATGGGGAAACATGTGTTCCCTTTCAAAGGGAACTCCACATTGCGTTTAGCATAACACTATGGGAGCGCCCTTACACGCGACCAGCATCTGAAGCTTGTGTAACATCATGCCTATTTATAGACCTGCCATGATCAGGTGACGTGGCAATTAAGCACGTTGCATGATATTTTTCTGAAGCTCAGGTGATGTGGCAATTAAGCACGTTGCGTGATATTTTTCTGAAACTCAGCAACTCACAACTGGCGTTCCACAGGGGTCAGTTCTGGGTCCACTGCTGTTTTCTATCTACACAACGTCTCTGGGGCAGGTGATTGTCTCATGGCTTCTCATACCACTGCTATGCTACCGACACCCAGCTCTATTTGTCGTTCTGGCCTGATGATCCAACCGTCTCTGTACGTATCTCTGCTTGCCTGTCGGATATCTTGGTCTGGATGAGGGAACACCACCTTAAGCTCAGCCTGGCAAAATCTGAGCTTCTCTTCATCCCAGCCTGTCCCTCAATCAACCACAATCTCACTGTACAGCTCGGCTCAACCACAGTCAAGCCAACCAGGATGGTCTGGAACCTTGGGGTGATGCTTGATGACAGTTTGACCTTTACAGACCACATCTCAACAACTGCATGGTCCTGTAGGTTCATTCTGTACAACATCAAGAAAATCAGACCCTACCTCACCGAACAGGTTACACTAGTCCAGGTTCTTGTTATCTCAAAACTGGACTATTGCAACTCACTTCTCTCGGGCCTCCCAGCCAGCTCCATTAAACCCCTTCAAATGATTCAGAATACAGCAGCACGCCTCATCTTCAACCAACCCAAGAGAACCCATGTCACACCCCCTCTTCATCTCCCTCCACCCACATCAAATTCAAGGCCTTGATGCTCACCTACAAGACCTTCTGGAACGCAATTAATGGATCTTATATGGTAGCACAACTTGTATTGTTCTCAGCTTGATACATCACTTTGCTTGTATTTTCTCATTTGTAAGTCGGTTTGGACAAAAGCATCTGCTAAATGAATGAATGTAAATGCAAATGATATATATATATATATGTGGCACCTGTGAACCATGCCATCAGCCTTATTATCTTCAACGAGACTGCATGTCGGTCGTTTGTGTAACGAAACAAAAAGACGCTTAATTTCCTCTCTATCTTTTCTCAAAATCTCTTGACTTTTCTATCCCTTTTTAAAAAAGAGAAGAGAAAAAAGTTTGGGCGAGATAGAATTCAGAAAGTATATTATGCCTTGCTCTCGTTTCATCACGGGTGGAAAGCAAACAGCCCGTCATATCTGGATAAGATCGAGTTCCCTGGGATCAGACGATCCAAATCTAATTGATGTCTCTGGAAGGTTATTGATGAAGCTCTGTGCAGTAGCTGATGTGAAAGTACGTTTTGCGCGTTAGCGAGGCGAGGTGCAAATATTATGATCTTAGTATTAGGTGCAAATATTATGATCAATACGTATTATGAACGAGATAAGATAATGATCTGAGACAACTTCAGACTGAGGAAATATTACAATATTTTCTATATTTAATCCGTATGTTAGTATCAGGTCAAGAGTGTGACCACTATTATGAGTGGGTCCTATTACATTCTGATTGATTACGTTCTGATGGACACAACCGCTGTTCTCAGATGGTCTTCCGGGTTATTAAAATGAATATTAAAATCACCAACGGTTAATGCTTTATCTAGAGAAACAACCAGGTTTTAGATAAAATCTGCAAATTCACTAAGGACTTCAGTATATGGCTCCAAATAATAATTTGAGGAATTTACTTGTTTTTTATGGCTACATATGTTATACTGGTATAAAGAACTTGAAGTTGAATTTATGACTAGGTTTTTGTGTGACGCCTATATTTTGACTATGAATGAGTGCAACACCTCTACCAGTTAAATGAGGCTGATGTATATAATTGTATCCAGGAGGACTGGCTTCATTTAATGCTATGTACTCGTTTGGTTTAATCCAAGTTTCCGTTAAACACTTTGTTAAATTCCTGATCAGTAATGATTTCGTTAACAATATGTGCCTTAGTCGTAAGAGATATACTAATATTTAACAGTCCTAGCTTCAGATCAAAGGTGCTAATGTTAGTTAGGTTGCTAAAAAAAATTTCTGAAATTTTCTATGTATTTTTTAGCTCGGGGAACAGACACAGTCTCTATAGAATGTACTACAAGTGCTGAACTATTAATTGAACATTGATTATTATAAGTGTTGTTATTGTTGGAAGTTGTACCTATGGCAGGTAGTCACATGGTGTGTAGCGTCTTGGAGATGTTGTCTGACAGGAGTTCCACTCCGAGGCTGCTGGGGTGCAGGCCATCAGCATGGAACAACCTAGGACGTTCCCAGAACAGATTCCAATTATTGACAAAGAGCAGTCATTAACCAGTCATACAAAGCGAAAAGTCTACTAAACCTTTCAGCTCCACGTCTGTATGTGGGGAGAGGTCCAGAGACTTTGATCTTCGTGGTGGGCAATCTGCCTCGTACCGTCTCGAACAGGCTGCCAAAGTCCCTCTTCAATACTTCCATCTGCCGCAGCCTGATGTCATTCGCCCACATGTGCAGCATGACTGCTCCAATGCTCTCGTCCTTCTTCAGGATCCTGGGTACCTGCATAGCTACATTAAGGACACAATTACCAGAGAAACAGTGTGTGCGCACCTTACCTTTAGATGAAGCAACGCGGATGTTCTGCACAATGGAGTCCCCGATGATCACAGTGTTTGGTTTGGTCTCACGGAGAGGGGCAAAGCGGTTCCTGGTTGGAATTTCGAAACTGGGGATGGCGGAGGTGAAGAGGTCCTCGCCCGGGGTATGGCCCACACCTTCCGCTGCTGGAGCACCCAAGGTCTGTAGTGTGTCGGCGTGACGGAGACCTGGGCTAGATACGTCTTGGGTGCACGGTTCCTGCACAGAGAAACACATGGCATAGAGGGGCTGGGAGTGGTAATACCACGCTGTGTGCTTACCTTGGACGTGTAGGCAGTAGCACAAGATGTTTCCAGCACAGTTATTTGCTCGTTCAGCTGGGCCTGCTTGTCGAGTAGGCTGCGGATTTGTTTCGCCATGGCCTCCAGTTCCAACAGCACCATTGCAGCTCGAGCGAGTCCTCATCTGTACTCAAAAGTGGAGAAACAACCGACATATTCTCCTTTAAAACAGCAGTAAATGAGATAAATGTGAAATGTAAACAAGGCTAGAGGTAAGGTGATGCTAGCGGGCTACAAGCTAGTTGCGGATGTTTGTAAGATCCAATGAAAACTAAGCAACAGCGCAACATTACAATTGTTTTTTATCTAAAATAGTGTCTGTGATATTTGTAAACGTTATAAAAGTAAAAAAAATATATATATTTTAAAGTATATAAAGAGATTTAGAAAAGATAGCATTGGCTCGAGGGACACTGCTTCCTGTGACACTGCTTTCTGCTTCCTGCGACTTTGCTTCCTGCGACACTGCTTCCTCACGTCTTCGTTGTGGTGAGACTGTGGGCAGTATTTGGAATGATGGCCATGAATTTGGAATGAGTTGTGACAGACAGGTGCAACTAATTCTTCTCTGGGCAGAGGAAAAGTTTTTGTCAGTGAGTGCAATGCACATTCTGGGCAGCCGGAATGTGGGGGCAGACATCCTGTCGAGGCAGGGGCTGAGGCCCGGGGGTTGAAGGCTCCATCCACAAGTGGTGGAGTCCATATGGCGGAGGTTCGGCCAAGTGACAGTGGATGTGTTCATCTCTGAGGAGACAACACACTGCCCGCTGTGGTTCGCCCTCACTCCTCCCGCACCATTAGGGCTGGATGCCATGATGCACATGTGGCCGAGGTCGCATCTGTATGCTTTTCCCCGATCGCGCTGCTCCCACAAGTTCTAGCGAGAGATTGCCAAGACTGTTTATATCTGCTGCTAGTAGCACCTTATTGGCCAGCTCGAATATGGTTCTCAGAGATAATATCCCTGCTAGATGGCACTCCTTGGGAGATTCCCATCTGCAGGGATCTGCTGTCTCAAGTCGAAGGGCTGATGTATCACCCTTGGCCGGAACTATGGAAACTGTGGGTCTGGCCCCTGGGGGGCACCAGCTCATAGATTCTGCTCTCACAACTGAGGTTGTAGAGACCATGTTGAACGCTAGAGCACCATCCACGAGGAAATTGTATACGCTCAAGTGGCGACTTTTTGTCTTGTTGTGTGGGGAATGCCAGCTAGACCCAGTGAACTGCGCAATAGCTACAGTCCTGGAGTTCTTACAAGGACGTTTCTCAGCGGGGTTGGCTCCTTGATGGAGCCTCTGTGGGGCAACATCCTCTAACTTTGAGGTTCATGCATGGTGTCAGGCGGCTAAGGCCCATCTGGAGGCTGAGCATAACTTCCTGCCTACCTACCTACCTTTCTGTTGTCCTGGAAGGTCTGTCAGGGGCCCCATTTGAGCCCTTAGACTCAGCCTCTGAGAAGCTTCTGACTCTAAAGGTAGCTCTTCTGCTGGCCCTGACATCTCTAGCGAGTAGGAGATCTACAAGCTCTCTCTGTTACCCCTTCCTGCCTTGACTTTGCCCTGAATTAGCCAAGGCCTTCCTATATCCTAGGCCGGATTATATTACTAAAGTGCCTACATCTGCTGCCCATCCTGTGATGTTGTAGGCTTTCTGCCCTCCTCCGTTCTTCACACAGGAACAAGAGAGAATGCACCTGCTGTGTTGAGTAAGGGCTCTCTGTACTTATTTCCACCGCTCTTGACAGTGTTGTAAGTCAGAGCAGCTGCTGGTCTGCTTTTGTGGTGACAGTAGAGGTGATGCTGTGTCAAAGTTGCGCATCTCTAATTGGATAGTGGAAGCAATCTCTATCGCTTATGAGGCGCGTGGTCTTGCTATGCCTCTGGGCCTAAGGGCTCATTCCACTAGGGGGGTCACCTCCTTGAAGGCTTTGTCCAAAGGGCTATCCTTACAGGATGTGTGTGCTGCTGCTGGGTGGTCTACACCACACACATTCATTCGATATTACAGCCTGGATATTCATTCCACCCTGGGCTTGAGTGTCTTGCAGTGACCCTTGGGCTTGGGTCTTTTTGAACAGGCCATACCCTTGGTATGACTGAGTGGGTATTCTCGTTAACATAGCGTTATGCTAAATGCAATGTTGAGTTCCCTTTGAAAGGGAACGTATGGGTTACACATGTAACCCTGTTCCCTGAGAAGGGAACGAGACATTGCGTAGCTTTGTCATACCAGGGCAGGCCTGTGAATTGCGTCTTCACTTCAGATAATAGAGGCTGACGGCGAAGTTCACAGGTGCCATATATATCACGCGACGTGCTTAATTGCCACATTGCCTGATCATGTCAGGCCTATAAATAGGCATGATGTTACACAAGCTTCAGGTACCGGTCAAGCGCAAGGGCGCTCCCATAGTGTTATGTTAAATGCAACGAGTTCCCTTCTCAGGGAACAGGGTTCCATGCGTAACCCCGATGATTTCTGTGACTTTAATCATGACATGTTTGTTGGGATTTTCACACACAACAGTCTCAAGTGTTTACACAGAATGATGCAAAAAAACAAAAAAGAAGAAGAAGAAGCAGAATCACCTTTATTGCCAAGTACCATGGGTTTACATGTACAAGGAATTTGTCCTGTTTTACTGGTGCTTAACAGTAACAGTAAAATACAAGAAATAAAATAATATTAATAAGATAAACATTTGCAAGATAAGATAAGAAATTAAAAGAGAGAAAATTATGAAAATAATACATAGAATGATGCAAAAATATAAAGAAAGAGACATTAACATTAGTTAAGATTGTACAAATGCTCACAGTTTGAAGTGAGAAGGTGCAGTATAGCAGTCTGAGTTGTCTGCATTAATGTAACACATATGAAACAATAGTGTGGGGTTTTTCGTTAATGTCCATGTCCAAGAAGGTGGATAAGAGACCATGTCAGGTCCTGGGTGGCCAATGTGGCCAGTTGCAGATGGAAAGAAACTGTTTTTGTGGCATGAGGTTTTGGTCTTTATGGACCGAAGCCTCCTGCCAGAGGAGAGTGCCTTGAAAAGTTTGTGTCCAGGGTGTGAGGGGTCAGCCACAATCTTAACTGCCCGCTACAGGGTCCTGGAAGTGCACAGGTAATGAAGGCGTGGCAGATTGCAGCCAGTCACCTTCTCAGCAGAGTGAATGACCTGCTGCAGTCTGCCCTTGTCCTTGGCAGTGGCAGCAGCATACGAGATGGTGATGGAGGAGGTTAGTATGGATTCACTGATTGAGGTGTAGAAGTGCACCATCATTGTATTTGGTAGGTTGAACTTCTTTAGCTGCCACAGGAAGTATATTCTCTGGTGCTCTTTTTTAATCAGAGAGCTGATGTTCAGCTCCCACTTGAGGTCCTGGGTGATGATAGTTCCCAGGAAATGGAAGGAGTTCACAGTATAGACTGGGGAGTCACACAGGAGGATGGGTATGGGTGAGGCTGGGTTCTTCCTGAAGTCAACTCCCCTGTTTTCACAGTATTGTGCTCCAGGTTGTTCTGGCTGCACCAGGTCACCAAATGGTCAATCTCCCACCTGTGGCAGACTCATCCCCCTCCGATATGAGCCAAATGAGGGTGGTGTTGTCCACAAACTTCATATGTTTGATGGACTGCTGACTGGAGGTGCAGCTGTTGGTGTAAAGGGAGAAGAGTAGAGGAGAAGGAACACAGCCTTGGGAGGAACCAGTACTGATGGCCCAGGAGTCAGAGACATATTTTCCCAGTCTCAAATGCTGCCTCCTGTCAGACAGGAAGTCTATGATTCACTTGCAGGTGGAATCAAGCCCACTCAGCTGGGAGAGTCCTGTAGCAGAGCCAGGATGATTGTGTTGAAAACAGAGCTGAAATCCACAAACCTGCTGGAGTAGGTTCCTGAGGAGTCCAGGTGCTGGAGGATGAAGTGGAGGGCCATGTTAACTACAAAATCTACAGACCTGTTGGCTCTGTAGGCAAACTGCAGGGGGTCCAAGAGAGAATATGTGATGGATTTGAGGTAGGACAGCATGAGGCACTCAAAGGACTTCATTACCACAGATGTCAGAACGACAGGTCTGTAGTCATTAAGTGCTGTGATCTTGGGCTTTTGGGGATGGGGATGATAGTGGAGGTCTTGAAACAGGCTGGAACATGGCATATCTCCAGTGATGTGTTAAAGATGTCTGTAAACACTGGAGACGGCTGATCAGTACAGTACGTCAGGGTGGATGGAGAGACAGAGTCTGGTCCAGTTGTTTTGTGGGGGTTCTGTCTGCTGAAGACTCTCTTAACCTCTCTCTCCAGGATAAAGAGAGTCATACTTGTGGTGGGGAAGAAGGGAGGAAAAGGAGGGAGCAATTGAGGTGTGCAGCTGTGGAGAGGCCCCAGCCCCTACTATGGTGGAGGTGGTGAAGCTGGGGGGCTGGAGCTGAAGCTGATGGCTGGTGTCGCAGGGGATGGTGTCAGGACAAACCCATTGTCTTTCAAAGTGACAGTAAAACTCATTCAGGCTATTGGCCACATGTAGGTTGTTAGCAGAGTCCCCACTTTAGGTTTGCAGTTTGTGATCTGTCTGAGCCCTTTCCAGACACAAGCAGAGTCATTGACTGAGAATTGCTGTTGTAGTTTCTCAGAGTACAGCTGGTTAGCTTCTCTCACTGCCTTGCTAAACTTGTGCTTTGACACTTTAAACTTGATTCTTTCCCTACTCTTAAATGCAACTTCCTTCTCCAGCCTTGGCTGTCTGAGTCTGGCTGTGAACCAGGGTTTGTCATTGTTGTAACTCACCCTGGTGCGTGATGGTACACAGCTATCCTCATAGAAGCTTATGTATGATGTCACAGCCTCTGTGTACTCATCCAGACTGTTGGTAGCAGTCCTGAATACATCCTAGTCAATGCAGTCCAAGCATGCCTGGAGATCCTCCACAGCCTTCCTGGTCCACTGCAAACAAACAAAACAAGACAAAACAAAGCACACCAACACACAAAGGCAGCCGTCCGTGATGCCATCTTGGTCTTTGTGTTTCCTGTGAGCAGATGGTTTGCAGGCTGAAACACTTTGTTGATGAAAGTTATCCAATAATCTGAAATAAGCACTCTTTACAACCATAGTGAGCAGAAAAGCATCTCAGAATGTACAACACATCGAACCCTGAGGTGGATAGACTACAACAGTAGATGACCACATCAGGTTCCACTCCTGTCAGTCAAGAACAGGAATCTAATTCTAATCTTCTGCTGTCCAGTTTGCGAGAGTCTGTGCCCATGATTGCCTCAGATTCCTGTTCTTGTCTGACAGGAGTGGAACCTGATGTGGGCTTCTGCTGTTGTAGCCCATCTGCCTCAGGTTCGATGTGTTGTATGTTCTGACATGCTTTTCTGCTCACTTTCTTAGGAATCTTAGTTCATAAGTACTAAGTTAGTTTTAAAAAACGTTATGGTAAAAACAGTCTGTCCAAAAATGTCTAAAACCTTGCAGGCTATAGTATGTTCTATGGGGTTCAGTCTAGGCTTTGGCTAGTCCTCTCAAGGACACTCCAAGATTTGCACTGGAGGCATTCCAGCATTTTCCTTGCTGCATACTTTGGATCATTGTTGTGCTGAAAGGTGAAATTTTGCCCAAATCTGAGGTCATCTGTATTTGGCTGCATTCATCCTTCCCTCAGTTCTACCAGTCTTTCTGTCCCTCCCTCTGAGAAGCACCATCATAGCATGATGCTGGCACCACCATACTCACCACAGGGATGCTATTAGCAAGTTTAGGAGCAATACCTGGTTTTGTAACAAGTAGCAGATGCAGTTCAGCCCAAAGAGGGGCTGCCATATGCCTTTTACCTAGGAGTGGCTTCCATCTAGCCACTTTGCTTTAAAGGCCTAATATTTCTGAGATGTTTGTCGATGAGTAAACATTGATTCAGGGTTAAAATTAGGCTTGACTCAGAGAGTTGATAACCGGTGTATTAACCTTAATTATCCTGGGCTGGATTTGTCAACTCAAAACTTACTCTACAACTCGGATCTTGGGCGGCTGTGGCCCAGGTGGTAGAGCAGGTCGTCCACTAATCGTAGGGTTGGCAGCTCGATTCCAGGCCCACATGACCCCATATGCCGAAGTGTTCTTGGGCAATTCACTGAACCCCAGGTTGCTCCCAATGGCAAGCTAGCACCTTGCATTGCAGCTCTGCTACCGTTGGTGTGTGAGTGCATGTGTAAATGGATGAATGAGAAACAGTGTAAAGTGCTTTGTCGAACTAAGATTTTTTTAATCACTAAGATTAAAAAAGCTCATATAAGTGCAGACCATTTACAGTGGATATAAAAAGTCTACACACTCCTGCCTGGTTTTTGTGAAAATAAAAGAATGACATTAAAGCTGCAGTAGTGAACTTTTGCCTCTCTATCACCATCTCTGTTTGAAATCTCTCTTGCAAGTTTCTTGCAGAGTTATGTTTTATGTGGGTTGTGCTTCAGCACTGCCCCTCTGCGAAGATGAATCTGATGGTTTGAGCTTTACGTATGGATTGTATATTGACAACGGAGGTGGCATGGATAGCAAAATAAACATAGGAAAATAAATACCTAGCTGAATCAAGTGAACAAGTGTGCTAATGTTAGCTAGTTAGCTAGTTAGCTAACCTATTGAGCCACTGAAATGTCTTACCTGTTCAGCAGAAAAAAGGCCTTCTCTGCGTGAACTCTGTCGCTTTCCCTTTTTGACTGCAGGCTCTCGCAGTTCAAGACTTCTTGGTTTTGACAACAGGTGATTCGCCAGACGTCAAAGATGATTGCATTTAGAACTATTCAGATTAAAAGCAGCCATCTAGATGACAAGTTTAAATTCTAAGCAACTGATGTAAGAACAAGCTACAAACACTCCACCATCCTCAGCACGCACGCGCGATATAGTAGAGAGCTGTTTTTCTTTCTGTTTACGGACATGACATAACCACGCAAAGACAAATGATGTCAAACTGACATTTCTCACAAAATTTGACCTGTCAGCTCAATTTATAAATCATTATTATAAGCTAACTGTTGTGAATCGGGGTAAGGTAAGGAGACAGTTTTGACCACAGATTTTTTTATATACTTGCTCAATAACTGATTTTTATTCATTTTTATCCAAAAAAGTTCTGTAATGTAGCTTTAAGATTAATCATGTTAGATCTTTTCTGACCTTTAATATGCAATTGAAAGTATACAAATAAAAATGAAAAACAATCAGAAACTTTTATTGGGAAAAAAGAATAATAAATTTACAATAACCTAGATGCATAAGTGTGCACCCCCCTAAACTAATACATTGTTTAAGCAACTTTTGATTTATTACACCACTCAGTCTTTTGGGGTCAATCAGTATGGTACATCTTGACTTGGCAATATCTTCCCTCTCTGTCTTGCAAAAAACATTCTATATCCATCATATTAAGAGGGCATCTCCTGTACACAGTCCACTTCAGTTTTTCACTTCACCTTTTATTTGGGGTTAATCAGAGTAATTTCATTAATGACAGCTGTATGATAATTACTATTGAACATGAAATTGAAAGTGATTGGTTTAAGCATTAAAAGTTATAAAAGGGTATGCACACTTATGCAACCAAGTTATCGTAACTTTTTTTTTCTTATTTTTCCCTAAAATGTTTCTGATTGTTTTTCACTTAATTTCACACTGAGGGTGGGAAATATTCTGACATGATTTATCTTATTTTATATTTTTCCTAAAGAAAATTTGTCATTTTAACAATGGGGTGTGTAGACTTTTTATATCCACTGTATTCCTCTTTGACCCTGGAGGTCTACAGAGAGTTTCTTGGATTTAATGGCTTGGAATTTGGTCTGACATTCACTGTGAATTTTGGGACACACACAGGTGTGTGCCTTTCTAAATGAATTTACCACAGGTGAACTCCAGTTGAGTTCTATAGACATCTCAAGATAACCAAAGCAAACAACATGCATCTGAGATCAATTTCGAATGCCTTTAGACAAGGGTCTGAATACTGATCTAAATAAAATATTTTAGATTTTTAGATATTTCAGATATTGATGATTGTGTGTTCTCTAGCTGAATGTTATGTGTGTGTATGTATAGGGAGGAGGGAGTGAACTGTCAGTTGTGTGATGAACATGGAGCACTCCACCAGTATGCCTACAAGGCCACCTCACCCCATTCTTGTGACAGCAGTGGTTACTGGACACCTGAAGAAGCTGTGGGTGAGTATCTGTGATCTGAACTCTTTAGTCTGATGATCCTTGATCCATTAGTGTGTAACACAAGTGAACCATCCTTAGACCTTCCTGGTCCTGTTTCGTGTCATGCGTCTCAAGGGAGTCTGAAAATTGAAACCTGACTCACATATGAATTGTGTTGAGTAGATCACGCCATTCGGCCGCGAACGTTGAACAATTTCAAAAAACAATACCAGCTCTTTGATTAATGAGGATCCAAAGCTCAGGCTGCTCTCACTTTTGCAGGCTTGCTTGCCAGGAGGATCCTCCTGGCCAGGTGCGTGCAAGCCCTGAGAAGTCTGGAAAAACTTAAGGGATAAATCCTTAAATAATAATTGCCAGGATAAAGAACTCTCTTGTCTTTGCCATTGGAGTGCTGAAAAAAGGAAAGGAATTGGCATAGCTTCAAGTTTTGGTAATATTGGGTAGCTTCCACACCTGGCTTGTCATAAAAAGCTAAGCTTATCCTGTATCACTTATGAGCTCTATTCTTCATGTAGCAGATGTTACTGATTATTCCAATCAGAGCTCTCTTAGCTGTTTGCTGCCCACTCACTGACATGTCATGGATGAGTATGTACATTTGAAACATGGAGGCAGATCTGTGGAAATCCTCTCCTCATACATGAGTTCCTTGAAAAAACACACTACCACGAGGGCGGTTAAGCGTAAAATCTTCCATTTACATGTAGCACAGAGTAGTTTTTGGATTCAAATCTTGTTTTTCAAAAGAGATTGATGAGATACAAGGCATTAATTTCTGAAGATGAAGAACTGAAATGCTAACAATGTTAGAGTTGGAGTATCTTCAGATATGGCAAGTATGATTTAGTGGCACTGCTTCAGGTCTGTAATAAATTTAACACAACCTATTGTTTGGGCTTTATATTTAGACAGGTGATAAACCATACAGTGATTACTAAATGTGAATTATTTTGCCAGTCTGTTTATCACCTCAGAAAAGACTTTTCAACTAAAATGACATTAGTGTTTGTATAACATGATATAAGGCTTGGGAGAATGCTGCAGTAAAACAAATGGATTAACCCCATCCATTCCAAGTGTTATAAACACATTTTCTTTGAGATTTGAAAAGTTGTAATGCATTATTCTTTTATGGATAGCTGTCGTGCATAGGCAGCATGCTCTATAAAGTAAGTGTGTGTGTGTGTGTGTGTGTGTGTGTGTGTGTGTGTGTGTGTGTGTGGAGCGCACTAGGCCACAGCTGCAAAGAACAGGGACATGGTTCAGGTTGCTAACAGAAGGAAGGATCATGTGTACGCAGATCTTGCCACAGTACTTTTCCCAGAGGGGGCATTTGTGTTGCATCTGATACAGCTATTAATTCTGACCTCGCTCTGTTTATCTCACCAATTGAGTTTTTATGGTTTGCCTTGGCTGGCTGCATTTAACCTTCCACACTCGAGGCCATGCAGCTATACAGACTTGAGGCCATGCAGCTATACAGACTCGAGGCCATGTTGGGTGCAGTAGAACATAGTTGTAAGGGTCTGGCTCTCCTGTATGTATGTATGTATGTATGTATATTTGTCTCTCTAGCTTTATGTCTCTCCAGAATGTCTCCATTGTCTACTCTATTCAGTTCTATTTTATATACGAGTGACCAATTAAAGGAGAAAACATCACAAAGTATATTAGTAAGGTTTTGAGCAACCATGAACCACTAGAACACTTTCAGTGCACCTTGTCATGATTTCTAATAAGTCTCTAGATCTGTACCTGATGGAGGAACATGATTATTTTAAAAGATAGTCCCTCATTCTGTGAGCCTTCGTGCCTTGTGGCTAGAGGCAGAGTCATCCTGGAAGAGACCACTCCCATCAGGGGAGAAATGTTTAATCATTGGATTCCTCTTCCCTCTGAGGAGACAAATGAACCTAAACCATGCCAGCAAAACAGAACAACAAAGCCGTTGTTTTTTTTTTCCATTTAATTGTTCACGCATCTCATTTTTCTACTGTATTCTATGATTGGCTTCATACCTTTTATCTGCCTAGACAGCAGTTTATCTCACCAGTGTCACATTTTATTTTATTCCATTTTATTCCATTGTACTGGATTTTGTGTCTTTATTGATGTCTGTCTCTTTTTCTGTCTTCTGCTCTCTAGCTGTCTAGCTTTTTCTTTAGTTCTAGCTTCTTGTTTGTCTCTCCAGCTGTCTATCTGCATATCCAGGTGTCTGTCTTTCTGTTTCTCCAGATGTTTGGCTGTACCTCAAGTTGTGTTTCTCTCTGTTTCTCCAGATGCCTGTCATTCTAACTGCCTGTTTCTCCAATAGTCTGTACCTACCTGTCTGTTTTTTGTCTATCTATCTGTCTGTCTTGTTTTAGAGTTAACTTGAGCCTTACAGCGCTGCTGGAAGTGATGTGCTACATACTGGAATACCATTTAATCTGTTGGTTTAGAGACTAGGAGTGTGTGTGTGTGTGTGTGTGTGTGTGTCCAGAATGACTGCTTATTTCTTTGGTGAAGAAGTAACTCTTTTTTCCTTCTTCTTCTTTTTCTCTCTCATACAGACATTAGCTCCCACTTTAATAGATTATTTTAAATCTCTCACATAGACTTTCACATTAGCTCCCACTAATAAATTACTTTTTCACATCTTGTTCTTCCCAAGTAAGTTGCCAATCCATTTTGCTTGCCATGTTGTGCCTTGGCCAGGTTGTGCCTTGAGATCTGGAGAAATATGCTTCACACTCTGCCAAGACTGTTTTTTCCAGACTCTTCCCACCCCCAACATTTCCCCACCCCGAATGCCACTCTTCTTTCTCTTACCCCCCTTTATCTCTTTTCTGCACCATATTTGCTCTGCCTCCATCCATAAATACACATTGGCATGACAGCTCCTATACATTCTGCTTATCTGACAGCGCAGAGAATTCCTGTCCAAATTCTGTTTACGCTAGACACATAAGGGTTCGTTGCCTGCCATGGCAATTTGTCAAACAAAGCGGGCAAAAAAGTGGACCAGCTTTAAGCTCTGGTTTAGGACATGGTTGCATCAAGGTGGATCTGTGGCTGTGTTTTGGCCATCAGAGTTGCATGTGATCACCATCATTGCACAGTGGTATGTGGTGCATGTGAAGTGGTAAGTGTGGTCCAGCTTTAGGTTAGGTGTAATTACAATGAAAGTTTGACACTTTTTGGCAAAGGAAAACATGAAAAAATTAATGTTGTGCTAATTTCTACTATTTCTAAAAAAAAAATGTGTTTATAGCTCAATGGGAATAGGAACCATATTAAATAAAAGTATGTGGGTATGCCTCTGTGTGTGTAATAGGTGCTCCTGATGTGTATCAGCCGTGTGAACCTAGCATGCACTCCTGGAGCCCTGAGTTCAGCCTATATGAGGCCAATATGAGTTCTCAGTGTCTTCAGACTGGAGGATGTGTTCTGCAGTTGTACTTTCAGTATGCAGTAGTTCCAGACACACTAACTGTGTGGATCACCTACATCTCCTTCAGTGAGTTCTGAACTGAAAACTATTTTCACATATTTATTATTATTATTATTATTATTATTATTATTATTATTATTTTATATGTAATATTTAGATCTTTTTAGTCTTTTCAAGATTCCACTGACTCTTAGCTTGACTCTTTACAAAACGCTCCTAATTTACATGCCTTAAATAGTACTGTATTTAATTCATCACCTTAATGGGGTACATTCAAATATATCATCCAGGAATAAACACTTTTGTTAATAAAGATAACATCTTAGTTAAACTTAATTTCTGTAATATTTAGGCTTTGTTATATTGAGAGTGTAATGGGAAACATTGATAAATTAATGTTTAATAGAAATGGGTGTGAAATAGTGGAACATAATTCATTTTTTAACTAGAAACCAAAGGAAACCAATGCAACCTTGTGCACTGAATGAGTTAATTAATAATTTCTCCATGAGAAATTAATTATCATATATAAGTCACCTTCTTTGGAACATTGTTATGCTTTATTGGTTGTTATTTGTGCTAATAGGCATTCAGGCGATCTCTGATCTGGAGTTCATTCTGGAGACTGGTGAATCAGTTCACACTGGCCCCCAGAATGTTTTTTGTGATATTCCTTTGACTCTGCGTGCCACCAGTAACAAGAAAGTAAAGGCTGTAAAGATTTCCACCTTTGATAAGAAACTGGAGGTTGATGCTGTGCTGCTGACATCACGACCCCAGAATTCTCTTTGCTCTGTCTGTCGACCACTCATCTACCATGTACTACGAGTTCCACCCATAAAGGAAGGCAGGGGCTCTGTCACACTCAAACAATCCCCATACACAGACAGGTAAGATGCAAGATGCTGACAGCTTTACCCAGACGCACGCATACACACACACACGCACAGACACACACACACACACACAAACACACAATGTATACAATGCAATGCAAGCCGTCAATTCCAATTGGATGTGTTAATCATTTTGGCAGAAAGTTTATTT
Organism: Ictalurus furcatus; assembly: GCF_023375685.1. NCBI lineage: Eukaryota > Metazoa > Chordata > Actinopteri > Siluriformes > Ictaluridae > Ictalurus > Ictalurus furcatus. Next base: position 5,074,623 of record NC_071261.1, on the reverse strand, counting down.
CATATTAATCTATAAATCAGAACATTTGAAAATGCTATTTCCAGACAGATTACAGCCTGTCAGCCATGCCACCATATCATTTCCATAAAATCATATTTCATAATCAGTGAATAAAAAATAAATTAAAAATTAAATGAGTAAAAGTTCATTTTCAAGAAGAAAAATGTATTGGCCAACTGCCACATGCACATGAAACGTTTCTTTCTAAGCTCCTGCTGAAATTGCTTTTTTATATTGTAGATCTATCTACATTATTGTCTGTCTATCTATCTATCTATCTATCTATGAAAATATATTTTTGGAAAAATTTAAAAATAATTGTCTACCCTCTCTCTCTCTGGGCCTATTATAAATTATTATTATTATTATTATTATTATTATTATTATTATTATTATTATTATTATTCATTAATGCCATTTAACAATGTAATTATGGAACTTCCCAGTGCTCCTGAATTTGCATGACATTTTTTTATCTGTTTTTTGAGTGTGAAGATGTCAACAGGGTCCTGGTTTATTTCTCCTTGAGCACTTTCAATAGGCCAAAACAGTCATTAATGGTGTGGAGCAAAGTCTGTTTCATCTCCAACAAATTTCCTTCCACTGGAACCTATAAATGCAAAAAGATGGAAAAAATCATAGAGAATAAAGTTGTGTGGAGAGGGTTGAGGAGGTAACTAGGAATTAGAAAGACAGAGAGGCAGAAAGTAAAAGGATAAGGGAAATTCTGGAATCTAAACCAAATGTGATCATTTTACCAGTAGAAAGAATAAACAACTGAGGATGGTTTGGAGTTCTCTCTCTCTCTCTCTCTCTCTCTCTCTCTCTCTCTCGCTCGCTCGCTCACTCTTGCCATCAACTAACCATCACATCACTCATCACTGTTAGTGTGTGATAAGTGTCCTGTCATTCATGTCTCAGGGGAGAGAGAGAAAAAGAAAGAGGACTGAGGAAGTGTCTGTACTGCCACCAAGAGGTCTACAATGAAAACAAACCTGCTGTTAATCTACTTAACATGCTAGTACACATCCATTTGCTGACTTTTTAGAAATGCTCTTTAAAATGTAGCTGGAAACAAAAATTCATCTGTGTCCTAGATAAAATTCTTTACTTACCTTAATAGGGTTTTATTACAGTGACTAATCCCAGTTTGTATCCGTTGGCTTAATGTGAATTATCATATGCAAGTTATCGTGGTATTGTAGTAGAAAGAATTATTAGTCACTCGGTCTTGAAATAGCCCCTTCTAGTTGGAACGTTCTTGGTATTATGAGTGTCACAGAATAACCTTGTCACTGACAGAAATTGCACCATTTATCTCTCCAGCTCTGGAAGTAATGCATAATTAATAAGGGCAATTTGTTGAGGAGTAACAGGAGATACCGGCAAAAAGCTTCCCTTACTATTGGCCGGAAAAGCATCTGAAATCAAGCAAGCTATGGGTGAAAAACCCTTGAGATTTCAAGGATTAGAAAAAAATCAATAAACTCTGATATCTATGCCATTGTGAGGTCAATGTTCACAAGGTTAGATCGTCCTCTGAGAATGCTAAAGATATGCTCTGGAGTTGAATCAATAAAATCTTTTGTCTTGTGTGTTAACTGATGACTTTGAAATGATGTCTTCTTGCATGTGTGTGCATGTGTCTGTTTATGTATGTCTGGTTGTGTTGAGATGCTCATAGTGATGTACAGAAAGGGATGCGGTATGAGTACAGGATCCAGGTGGAGGCCGAAGGCTTGCACAGCGAGCTCTCTCCTACTTTGGTCTACACCCATGGAGACCCTTTCTGTGGAGATGGACAACTACAAGGGTACATTGATACTGAAAAACACATTCTCTCATTTTGGAGAATTTTAATATGATTTGTCAAGCCACACATAATGCATATAGCTTAGTTCAATCACATTTTTACAGCACCACCATAATTTGAGAGGAAGGTGAGAGGATGCTGTCCCCTGGTTACAAAAAAAATGTGCCATCACCATTGTCCAGTCCCTTTGCATTAAGGTTGTTATGCAATATCACTATTTTCATTTTTGTAATTCAGTTCAGAGTTAATATTTAAACTCTGCATTGCCATAGACAGTTTATTCATGTCAAACCAATAAGGTTAGAAACAGAATAAAGTGTGTGCACACCTTCAGAGAGGTTACTTATTCCCAGACCAAAGCAAAAAAATATTTTCCCACTTGTGGCACTCAACAGACACAAACTAAATATTAATGTTTTTAATCACTAAATGCAGTGAAGTGTTTAAAACAGTTCAGCATGACTCAGTTTTAATGGACATGCTGTGTAGCTACAACATATCTGTGGAAAAAGCAGGTGTGATAGCATCATTCAGAGAAAAAAAGTTCATTTTAAATAAAATTTTAATATTAATTTATGAGATGTTGCATTCAAGAGGCTATTATAATTGCAGATTAGCCAGCTAACTGGTTCATACTGCCACACCACCACTTATACCATCACCACAACCATCATTTGCCCCCCCCCCCCCCCCACAGCCATTGATTTTCTTTTTCTTTCCTCCTTTTTTTTATTCGATCACTATTACCATTACCATTGTTGTGGATGTATGCTGTCAGTAGTAAGTACTATATAATAATAATAATAATAATAATAATAAAAGTTTTTGAAAGAAAGTTAATGTGTTTCTGTGCATAGCATTTCCAGCTAAAGTAATCTCCAGCTAAGACCTCTCTCCCTCCTTGTGCAGGATGGAAGAGTGTGACGATGGGAATCTCTTGGACAGAGATGGCTGCTCCAAAAAATGCAGCATGGAGCCAGGCTTCAACTGTGTGGGTGAGTGACAGAGGGACAGTAGAGCAATAAAAGAATGAAAATAACGATTCCCAGCTTTCATAACAAAGTTAAGCAGACACCTTTTTGAGCGTAACTTTGAGAAAGTACAAAAGTGTTGTTGCTATGTTTCAGGCCATTTTTTATTATTATTATTTATTTATTTTTTTCAAGAGAAAAGACTTTGAATAAGTCTAGGCTGTTTTCTTAGGAACCACCTAGCCCTTTGGCACAAAAATCCTGAGGCAATAGGAAAACAGAGAACATGACCATGAAGGCACACCTACTTATTAATCTTGGACACTAGGGCGTGAATTGGGTTGATTTCAAAGGGAGATTTTTCAACAAATGAATTGTGTTAGCTTAGTGGTTGAGGCTCTGAGCTACTGATTGGAGGGTTCAGAGTTCAAGTCCCAGGGAAAGCAACTTGGAAAGTGTCTGGCAAGAGAATACATCTTATCTTTTTGTATTCTACTACTTTTCAGTGTCTCTATAGGCCATCCTTGCACTGCCAAGTGATTCTGTCAGTGTTTGTATGGTTAAATTTAAACCATTAAAATGTCTTTTTCTCCATGTTTCATCTTTTCATGTCACTCTCGTGCTATACAGATGGTATAGTTTAGGCATACAGTACATAGCATTTCAGTCTGCAGGGCCTTCTGTCTGCAGAGAATGTGTTCATATGCCATAGAATGCATTTTCTATATATGAAAGTACATATTAATTATTAATTAATCACTGACTAATGTCTGATGACTGATCGATGACTGGTGTCAATGCTCTGTGACAGACTGGAAATTACTCAATTAAATCCACTGAGCCAACCTGCGCTGTGACTGAAATCAACTACAGAGTATTTTCTATGAGCAAAAAACAGGTACAGTGAGGGAAAAAAGTATTTGATCCCCTGCTGATTTTGTCCACTGACAAAGAAATGATCAGTCTATAATTTAAATGGTAGATTTATTTGAACAGTGAGAGACAGAATAACAACAAGAAAATCCAGAAAAACGCATGTCAAAAATGTTATAAATTGATTTGCATTTTAATGAGGGAAATAAGTATTTGACTCCTGTAAAACATGACTTAGTGCTTGGTGGCAAAACCCTTGATGGCAATCACAGAGGTCAGACGTTTCTTGTAGTTGGCCACCAGGTTTGCACACATCTCAGGAGGGATTTTGTCCCACTCCTCTTTGCAGATCTTCTCCAAGTCATTAAGGTTTCGAGACTGACGTTTGGCAACTCGAACCTTCAGCTCCCTCCGCAGATTTTCTATGGGATTAAGGTCTGGAGACTGGCTAGGCCACTCCAGGACCTTAATGTGCTTCTTCTTGAGCCACTCCTTTGTTGCCTTGGCCGTGTGTTTTGGGTCATTGTCATGCTGGAATACCCATCCACGACCCATTTTCAATGCCCTGGCTGAGGGAAGGAGGTTCTCACCCAAGATTTGACGGTACATGGCCCCGTCCATCGTCCCTTTGACGCGGTGAAGTTGTCCTGTCCCCTTAGCAGAAAAACACCCCCAAAGCATAATGTTTCCACCTCCATGTTTGACGGTGGGGATGGTGTTCTTGGGGTCATAGGCAGCATTCCTCCTCCTCCAAACACGGCGAATTGAGTTGATGCCAAAGAGCTCCATTTTGGTCTCATCTGACCACAACACTTTCACCCAGTTGTCCTCTGAATCATTCAGATGTTCATTGGCAAACTTCAGACGGGCATGTATATGTGCTTTCTTGAGCAGGGGGACCTTGCAGGCGCTGCAGGATTTCAGTCCTTCACGGCGTAGTGTGTTACCAATTGTTTTCTTGGTGACTATGGTCCCAGCTGCCTTGAGATCATTGACAAGATCCTCCCGTGTAGTTCTGGGCTGATTCCTCACTGTTCTCATGATCATTGCAACTCCACGAGGTGAGATCTTGCATGGAGCCCCAGGCCGAGGGAGATTGACAGTTCTTTTGTGTTTCTTCCATTTGCGAATAATCGCACCAACTGTTGTCACCTTCTCACCAAGCTGCTTGGCAATGGTCTTGTAGCCCATTCCAGACTTGTGTAGGTCTATAATCTTGTCCCTGACATCCTTGGAGAGCTCTTTGGTCTTGGCCATGGTGGAGAGTTTGGAATCTGATTGATTGATTGCTTCTGTGGACAGGTGTCTTTTATACAGGTAACAAGCTGAGATTAGGAGCACTCCCTTTAAGAGTGTGCTCCTAATCTCAGCTCATTACCTGTATAAAAGACACCTGGGAGCCAGAAATCTTTCTGATTGAGAGGGGGTCAAATACTTATTTCCCTCATTAAAATGCAAATCAATTTATAACATTTTTGACATGCGTTTTTCTGGATTTTCTTGTTATTCTGTCTCTCACTGTTCAAATAAATCTACCAGCAAAATTATAGACTGATCATTTCTTTGTCAGTGGGCAAACGTACAAAATCAGCAGGGGATCAAATACTTCTTTCCCTCACTGTATAAAAAACAGTATATATGTACAGTATACATATTTATGTTGATATTCTGAGTGGCCCATTCATATTAAAATTATCTGCATGAAGTTCACACCTCAGAGATTGCCAGATCTTTCTTTTGTAGAGGTGTCAGAGAAGGAATTATGTTAAAAAATAATCTGTTAGAAAGTGCAAGATCATTGTAGAAGGAACAGACACAAAACTTAACATAACAGTTTAAATAAGTACCAGTACTCAGTTGTGCTACAAATACCCAGCCAGCTCCATCAAACCCCTTCAGATGATTCAGAATGCAGCAGTACACCTTGTCTTCAACCAGCCCAAGAGAACCCATGTCACACCCCTCTTCATCTCCCTCCACTGGCTTCCTGTAGCCACCCGCATCAAATTCAAGGCCTTGATGCTCACCTACAAGACCTTGTCTGGAACAGCACCCTCCTATCTCAACTCTCTCCTGAAGGCTTAAGTTCCCTCACGCGATCTGCGATCAATCAATGACCGACACTTAGTAGTACCTACTCAGCGTGGCTCAAGGTCCCTTTCCAGAACCTTCACACTAACTGCCCCTCAGTGGTGGAATGAACTTCCAACCTCAATCCGGACCGCAGAATCTGTAACTATCTTCAAAAAACCTCTTCCGTGAACACTTAACTAAACCCTAAAAGGCCAACCCCACATTATCCTTTTTAAAAATAAAAAACTTACTCTGGCACTTATACCTCTACTCTGTAACATCGTATGGTAGCACTACTATATTGTTCTCTGCTTGATATATCGCTTTGCTTGAATTTCCTCATTTTTAAGTCGCTTTGGATAAAAGTATCTGCTAAATGAATAAATGTAAATGTACTAGAGAACTCATACAGGCTTATACCATTTATAAAATTATTAAAAACTTGGAATGTAGATCTAGATCCCTAATGATAATGACAAGATGAGAAAGACATGTTGAGAGAAACCAGACTCGGAAACCAGACTCATAACCCAGCCTATTTCGAGTGACACCAGATTTTGATCATTGAATGTGTTTGATCGTTGAAAATGTATTGAAAGTATACAGAATGTTTGGTATGATATTATGAATAGGGGTATTTTACAGTCTACATAATCAGAAAAGGTTACACAGGCATGAGGGTACCCTGGGCCATTAGTATCGCACCACTGAGGTTTTGAATTAAAAAAAAAAAAGAAAAGAAAAACAGAAACAAGTAACAGAAGTTCTGGAATGACTCTGTGACCCCTCTCCCACACATATACACACGCAGTCTAGATAATCAGCCAATGTTCATGGAGTGGATGTGTTTTTAATTTGGTACTGGAGTCCATTCATCAATCACCTCATCTATGATTCACCATCTTCTTACCGGGCGTTTAACTCATTTACATGTGCCAGCTGTAAAGGAGTTTTGATCTATAAACATTAAAATTGTTGTTGTGGACATTCTTTTTCTCTATGGTTGAGCTTTGTGCCACCTCATCCTTATTAAAGTGCTTTAATGAAATTTTACTCTATTTTTTAACTTATGATCTCATACCCCTTTTCAACTTAATTGGTTTATTGAACTGGTATGAAAATTGCCCCATGTAAAGGATCCCCACACCTTATCCCTTACCTTACACCTGCCGAGCAGTGCAAACCAAATTAGTTTTGGCATTGAGAATGGTGTTAATTGACTTGTGCTCTCTTGTTCTCTCAGGTCAGCCAAGTCATTGCTACTTTTATGAGGGTGATGGTGTGTGTGAGGAATTTGAGAGGGGCTTCAGTATTCAGGACTGTGGCTTCTTTACCCCAAATGGCTTCATTGACCAATGGGCTTCTAGTGCAACAGCTTCCCATCAGGACTGGCGGTGCCCTGCACTGTCTGCAACAGGGGAGCCCAATCTCAGTCTGGTAATGTACAATGCTATGCACAACTCTTAACAATTTTGTAATAATTAGTTGGAAGCAGTTCACAGTCTAGCTTTAAATCACTTATACATGCTTTAGAACTACTAGATCCACACCACACACTCCACTAGCCTGCTCTGAGTCACCTCCACCACTAACTGTGGTTCCCACTGCAGTACCTCCGAGTCTGTGTAACTGTTAACCCTTAAATGCATGTATGTTTCACCAATCATTATTACATATTCACGTCGATATTCGAGTTTATATCTAAAGCGGATGGATTTCTAAACTGCCCCAATAGTATAAAACTGTCCTAATGTTTTATTAACAATTACAAAATAATAAAATACAGCATATTTCATTATATTTTGACATTTTATTTGTAAATAAACATATAAAAATATATACTCCAATATTGTTGCGCAGACACATATACTTACACTATTACAGTACATACCTTGGGTCGGTAGGGACCTTATAGACTTTTTAAAATAAATTAATTATAAAATCAGATATTATTCGACAATTTTATATTTTTTTCTTGTTGTTGATAATAAATAGATTGAGGAATACTAAGAAGGTGGAGGTCTAATGTGAAAACATGAACGAGGGGGAGGGTCGTGAATGATATCCAGGGTCGCTAACGACCCGAGGTATGCATTTAAGGGTTAACAAGGGATCGACTTTAGTCTGTTCTTCATATGGGTATACTTACATACCTGTTTATTTCAATCTGCTAATTTAATCAGATTAACACCATTTGACACTTTCAGGGACTTCTTAATGCTCAGATGTTAAACAGATTCATTTATTGTTTGCTTGAGTCCCAAATACATAGGGTATGAAATAATAGTTTCTACATCCTGTGTCACAGGTTCTCAACTGTGGTCTTGGAGAACCCCCTGCCCTGCAAGTTTTAACATTTTCTCAGCTCCCAGCACACCTGATGTAACTAATCTGCTAATTAGTAGCCCTTCCTGAGTTTAAGTTGGTGTGATGTAGCTGGGAAAACACTAAAATGTGCAGGACAGGGGGTACTCCAGGGCCCTAGTCTACCCTACGTAATGCAATGTATATCGAATGGGGAGGTTACTGCTATTATTTACAACCACAATTCCGAAAAAGTTGATGTGAAACAGGTGAGGCAATCATCTAATCATAGTATATAAGGAGCCTCCAAAAAAGGCCTAGACGTTCAAGAGCAATTATGAGTCGAGGCTCGCCAATCTGCCAACAGATGCATCACTGAATAATCCAGCACTTTGAGAACAACATTCCCCAAAGACAAATCTGTAGGATTTTAGGCATTTCACCTTCTACAGAGCACAATATAATTAAAGGATTCAAGGAATCTTTAATTATTATTTTTAATTAATCAAAGGAAAGTTAAGGCTTTACGATATAAAGCAGAAGCCATACATCAGCACTGTCCAGAAGTGCTGCAGACTTCTCTGGGCTCTGTCTCATCTGAGATGGACAGTAGCACAGTGGAATCGTGTTTTGTGGTCCGACGAGTTGACATTTCAAATAGTTTTTGGACAAAACAGCTGTCATATTCTCCGGGCCAAAGAGGTTAAGGACCATCCAAGCTGTTATTGGCATCAAGTCCAAAAGCCAGCATCTGTCATGGTATGGTGTCAGTGCCCATGCCATGGGTAACTTGCGCATCTGTGAGGGCAGCATTAATGCAGAAAGATATGTACACATTTTGGAGCAACATACGCTGCCATCCAGAGCAGGACAATGACAAACCACATTCTGCCCAGATTACAAGCACATGGTTGCGTAAGCAGAGAGAGTGGGTGCTAGCATGGCCTGCCTGCAGTCCTGACCTGTCTCGGATTGAGAACGTATGATGCATTATGAAGCGCAAAATAAGGCAACGAAGGCCCTGTACAGTTGCTTAGCTGAAGAAATGCATAATGGATGAATGGGGGAAAATTACGCTTGCTTAATTACTTAAACATCTGGTATCTTCACTCAGCACCCAAACGCTTAAGTGTTATTAAAAGAAAAGGTGATGTTAGACAGTGGTAAACGGTAAACTGTCCTAATTTTGTTTAATGTGTTGCAGTCATCAGATTTGAAATGAGTGTAATTTTTTTAAAATAAATTTAATTCACACATTAAGACATCAAATAATGTGTTAATAATGTGTTTTCGATGTGGTACAGGGTAAATTGAATTTTCAAATGAAATTGCATTTTCCATACTGTCCCAACTTTTTCAGAATTGGGGTTGTTATTATGTTATTATTATGTTCCTATGGTTAGATTATTATAAAATAAGATATTTTGTTTTATTAGATGTGCAGGTCTCAGTATGTGGAAATGAATGACGCACTAATGCGTGATGCATGGGTCCCCTGCACAGTCTTGTCTCACTTCAGTAGTTACCATGTCCAGGAGCAGCCTGTCTGGCTCAGGGTATGTACTACAACTGAAGGAAAATTTAGAAGAATGAGAGAACACGAAGATTAAATGAGCTCACTGCAGTTTTTCCCCTTCTTGGTGTTTTGGTCAGGTGGAATTCGAGCGGCCTGGGGTAGCAGCCTCCATTCTCATCTATCTGGCCTATGATGGAGAAATACAGAACACTGGAGAACAGTGCAAGAAAACAGTGTCTATCCAACTCTGTGACACTAGTGACAAAAACCACACAATTGGTGCATTTCACAGACCATTCAATCACATAAAATGAGTGTGGCAAAGATATTATATAATTTTAACTATTAGCAATATAAAACATTCACATGCTTGGTGATCTTTCTGATGTGAGTCAAATAAAAAATGGAGATGTGACAGTAACAACTTATCCTTTTGTTTTATAGTTATAAGTATCACTCAGTTTAAGAGGGGTTAGCTAGCCTCTACCATCAGAACTATGGACCATCTCTTATTTATAATTTAATCTACTTATTTTTACTGTAGTTATTTTAGAGCAACCTTAATATACCTTGAATTACATATTGCTTAATAATTTTTTGGCATAGAGACATGCTTTAAATTCCATCTTGGATTAACTGGAAAGGATTTCAAATCCACATGTACCTTTACAGTTTAGATGTTTTTTTTGTTTGGATTATAAATGAGCACTCAACAAAGGTTTTGTATTTTTATTCATTTGCTGTTCAATTTTAAAGGTGCTATAAAAAGCAGGCCCACAGCATTTTGACTGTATTCATATGCACCAACATGAAATATGGCAAGGAATCTATCATTAAATAATAACCTGAAAGATATATCATTACGTTTTCATTATCAAGCTACTAACATAAATCAATGTGTTTTTAACTTTTCTACCCTGATTTTTACACTTTCTAGCCTTGTAAATGCCACACTTCATTATAAAAAAAAAAACTTCATCACTTAAAGGTGAAGTCTGGTTATCAGCCGCCATCTTGGAATGATGAAACGCGATTGTCTCTGTGCACTTAGGCACATTAGGCAATTAAGGCACATTGCGAAGCAGACACGCATAGTTATGCTTCTTGAGTCAAAGCGTTGAGCAAAGCATGTTATAATTGGCTGGATTGAAAAGTCACATCGGATTTAAAAAAGAAATTATGTACACACTTGAGCAATATACGATTTGCAAATGCAGATTCGTACGGAAGCCCTAAGCGACCATGCATTATGAATTTTTTTTTCTTTGCTGTTTTCTCGTGATCACAGCTTAATTTTCTCGTGATCTTGACATAACAAAGTTGTTTTTTCATGATCTCGACATAACAAAACGTTGTTTTCTCATGATCCATCCATCCATCCTTCTTCAACCGTTTACTCCTTTTCAGGGTCGCGGGGGAGCCTGGAGCCTATCCCAGAGAGCATCGGGCACAAGGCGGGGTACACCCTGGACAGGGTGCCAGTCCATCGCAGGTTTTCTCATGATCTTCATGTAATTTTCTCATGATCTCAACTTGATTTTCTCGTGATCTTGACATAACCAAAAGCTGTTTTGTCACCCTATAATTTTATTCAGAGAAAATCTTGCGCTTTGTGAATGGGACTGGTATTACATGCATGTCGGCTTCTTCGCCATCATAAATGCAATAACTGCACACTGTAGAGATGGACTTTTTTTCCGCATTAAGAGAGAGGGGTGGGTGTTCCCTTCTCAAATGTCAGACACTAATGTGGAAGTCGTCAATCCTGCAGAGATCAGAGATAACATATTTTTGTAGGCCATTAGTTAGCATCACCCCGATTCCCTCGACAAAAAGCCAATCGGATTTTTCCATTGCCTTTAGGATTATTGCAGAAAATAAACTTTTAATGATTCTTACATGTTTCGTTTCTTAAGATAATCTTCACAAATGAACACAACTTTTATGAAGTTTGAAGCCTAAATACAATCGCCAGAAGTAAAAAGCTAATGTTAGGCTATAAATGAACTACAACACAGTCACATGAATTCAACCTCACCTCCACTAAGCTTCTGAGACCTCTTTCATTCTTTATTTAAAAAACACTACAATTGGAAAACACTATAAATTGATAAATGTACAAGTTGGAAAGTTTGAGTTGGAATAGTTTGCAAGAGCGCGAGTATAAACACAATGAGGCTGTAGTAGATGAGATTTCCAGATCGGCGTGATGACATATAATGTCCCCGACAACCTCTGTAGTACCATTTAGCCACTTGTTATCAATTGTATTTTTCAAGACACGTAAAAGCTTTTTACAAAATCCTGAGTGGGGTATTACTGACGTATTTTATGGCATAGTATAAAACGTGAACATATCTTGAGCTTGTGTTAACCAAAGACCTTATTTCAGGCATTTAACCAAAAACTCGTTCAAAAACCCATTGACTTCAGGACAATGGATGGCCAGTAGACAGAAAAATTAAGTCAAGATCATGAGAAAAGATCTGGGTTATGCATGTAACCCTGTTCCTTGAGAAGGGAACGAGATGTTGCGTGAGCCCTCACGCATGACTGGTATCTGAAGCATGTGTATCATCATGCCTATTTATAGGCCTGTCATGATCAGGTGATGTGGCAATTAAGCATGTCGTGTGATATAAAAACGGCACCTGTGAACCGTGCCATCAACCTCTATTATCTGAAGCGAAGACGCAGTTCACTGGCATGCCCCAGTATGACAAAGCTACGCAATTTCTCGTCCCCTTCTCAGGAAACACGGTTACATGCGTAAAATGGACATTCCCTTTCAAAAGGGACTCAATGTTGCGTGATCTTCAGGCTGTGGGAACGAGAATACCTACTCCATCATACTGAGGGCATGGCCTGTTCAAAAGATCTGAGCCCGAGGGTCACTGCAAGACACTCGAGCTTGGAGTAGAATGTGTATCCAGGCTGTAATATTGAATGAATATGTGTGGCATAGACCACCCTGCCGCAGCGCACACATCCTGTAAGGAAATTCCTTTGTACAAAGCCTTCGAGGAGGTGACCCCCATAATGGAATGAGCCCTAAGGCACAGAAGTGTAGTGAGACCACGCTTCCACTATACAATTAGAGATGTCCTGCTTCATCACAGCATCACCTCTACTGTCACCGAAAAAGCAGACCAGCTGCTGCTCTGACTTATGCCACTGGCCGGAGTGGTGGACAAAAGTACAGAGAGCCCTTACTGGACTCAGTCGGTGCAATTTCTCTTGTTCCAGTATGAGGAACGGAGGAGGGCAGAAAGCCTGCAACACTACCAGCTGGGCAGCAACATAGGCACTTTAGGAATAAAATCTGGCCTAGGATATAGGAAGGCCTTGGCTAATCCAGGGGTACAGTCAAGGGAGGAAGGGGCAACACAGACAACTTGTAGATATCCTACTTGCTTGAGAGATGTCAGGGCCAGCAGAAGAGCTACCTTTAGAGTCAGAAGCTTCTCTAAGGCTCACTCTAAGGGCTCAAATGGGGCACCTGACAGACCTTCCAGAACAGACCACAGAAAGGTCCCAGGAAGGTATGCATGGTCTGCAGATGGGCCTCAGCCACTTGACACCACGCATTAAACCTCTATATTAGAACATGCTCTAAACCTCAATGTTAGAGGATGTTGTCTCACAGAGGTTCCATCAGTAGGGGCTTGGCTGGGCGAAATGGCAGCCACATAGACCCTGATTGTAGAAGGCGCCAACTCTGCTGAGAAACGTCCTTGTAAGAACTCCAAGACTGTAGCTATTGCGCAGTTTACTGGTCTAGCTGATGTTCTTCACACCACGAGACAAAAAGTTGCCACTTGAGCGCAAATAATTTCCTCGTGGATGGTGCTCTAGCATTCATCATGGTCTCTACGACCTAAGGTGAAAGAGACCAGAATCTATGAGCTGGTGCCCCTCAGGGGCCAGACCCACAGTTCCGGCTGAGGATGATAAATCAGCCCTCTGGCTTCAGACAGTAGATCCCTGTGGACAGGAATCTCCCAAGGAGTGCTGTCTAGCAGGGATATTATCTCTGAGAACCATATTTGAGCTGCCCAATAAGGTGCTACTAGCAGTAGACGTAGACGGTCTTGGCGAACTCTAGCTAGAACTTGTGGGAAAAGCCCCAATGGTGCGGGAGAAGTGAGGGTGAGCCACAGCGAGCAGTGTGTTGTCTTCTCAAGGGGAACACATCCACTTCCGCTCGGCCAAACCTCCGCTATATGGACTCCACCACTTATGGATGGAACCTCCAATCCCTGGGCCTCAGTCCCTGCCTTGACAGGATGTCTGCCCCAACATTACGGTTGCCTGGATTGTACATTGCACTCACTGACAAAAACTTTCCCTCCGCCCTTTTAGACAGAACCCATGGAGACACATTTGGCAGTAGTTTCCACAAAGCCAGATGGTCTTTTAGTGACATTTACTCTTCCACATTTTGTTAAAGGTAAAGCATCAGATTTTCATTGCCCTGTGACAGCTCGCTGACCAGAGAAGACTGAAAACTTGGGACAGCCAAGGCTAGGGGAGGCTAACCGCCCTAATAACCTCACATCCTCTGATACGTCCCTCCATGGCCCCTCAGGACCACTCCTTCTTTGACTGCTTGGCCTTTATAATCATTCTCAGATCAGGCCTATTAGCAGGCAGCAACTGTGGCCACCACAGTGTGCCTCCCTCGCACTAGTGCTGGCAAACTGAACATGACGGGAAGGAACTATCTGAATGCCGCCATATGTCGAGTTTACTCAGCAGGTCTGCTTGGTAGGCCTGCAACACTGCCATTGTATGCAGTGACCCACAAGCAAGACCCGCTGCTGCATAGGCCTTGCACCACTCAATTAACTGCTGTCAATGGCGAGAGGTAGCTCACAAGCTCCTCCTCCACCTTTGGCATAGCTTAATAGCTGTGCCATTTATTCCCCATGATGCCCGAATAATCAGATGTTGCAGGGTTATAAATACGGCTAGTGTATGGTTTTCCCCAGAAGCGTCGTATTTGATCATGCACGTCTGGAAAAAAAGGGGAGCTTTCAGCAGTGTGAAGGTGATTTATTTTCACTGTGGAGAAAGCACTCATCCAGCCTATTGTGAGCAACTTCCTGTTCCTGCACTTCAAGAAGCTCTTTATATGTTTGAGAGCTGCTCTCCATTTTTGGTGCAATGTCATACCCTTCTGGTTCTTCATGGAACCCTTCTGGGGTTTTTTTCGGCTTTCCATAATGGAAGGAGGAGTCACTACACAAGCTTCAAAATCTGTCGGAGAGCAAGAAAGAAAGAGCAAGAGGCACAGCATCGCTCATCTCTGGCTCCTCTTCCAGATCCATGTGAGATCCTCAGGACCTGAGCTGGCTGGCTGCCTCAGCAGTGGCCGGCCCAGATCCACAAGGCTCTGAACCCCAACTCCCTTCAGCCAAGAAGAGAGTGAGCCACAAGCGGAGCTGCCTAATTGTAAGGCGTACCATCAGACCTCTTGAGGGCTGCCCTGGCATGCTCCACCCTTAGACAGTTTACACAGCAAGTGTCCCCCCCGATTAAACGGGAGCAAGGCGTGATACACTCTCACTCATATTTTTCTCTTTTTTTTAAAAAAGGGACAGAAAAGTAAAGAGATTTTTCTTTCTTTTCTTGAAAAGATAGAGAGGAAATGAAAAGCGTTTGCAAGCATTACACAAATGACCGACATGCAGTCTCGCTGAAGATAATAAGACAGCGTGGTTCACAGATGCCATTTTTTATTGCGCTACACACTTAATTGCCACATCACCTGATCACGGCATGATGTTACCCAAGCTTCAGATACCGGTCACATGCGAGGGCGCTTCCAACAGCGTGAAGCTCATGCAACGTTGAGTTCCCTTTGAAAGGGAGCAACTTTTGTTATGTCAAAATCATGAGAAAATTAAGTCGAGATCACGAGAAAACTACTTTTTTATGTCGAGATCACAAGATAAGAAGAAAGAAAACCTTAATAATGTATGGCAACTTAGGGCTTCCGTAGATTCAAGAATTCATTCATAAATGTAAAAAACATTCAGAAATTTACAAACACAATTGTGTATTTATGAATTGTGTTTTTGCATTTGTGAGTCATGCTTTGTGAATGTAAAATTATTTATGCATTTGTAAATCATATTTTGTCAATATGAATTAGGTTTTGATTATGTGGATTGTTTTATGTGAATGTAAATTAGCTTACGCATTTGTGAATTGGCTTCTATAAATGTATACATTTTGAGACTATTCTATCTCCATAGTTACAGTTGTGTGTGTGTTTGTGTGTGTGTGTGTGTGCGTGTGCGTGCAGGTACCTATGAGCTGTCATGTCAACGTAACCCCTTGGTGGTGAATGTGACCCACAACCTCAGCATGCCCTTCTTCCAGACAGCTGCTTTGTTGCTGAACTTCTCCACTGTTCATGTGGCTGTGCTAGGGGTGGCATTGCGTACATCCTGCCATTTCAGTCCCTTCGCCCTGACTGGGTGCGCTGAGGGTGGGCTCTTCCACGTCTTCACACACGCTCACATACAATGCCTTTAAGATGTTACCCTCAGAAAATGTCAGACCTGAATTGCAGCTTCAGTTAATTGTTTTTACACAGCCATGCCATAATGTTCACAATGGTATACCTTCATGATTTGATTTGAATGGAACAAAATACCTAAAACAGTGGTTCCCAATTACAACCTTCTACATCCTTTAGTTACAGACCTCTAGAGTGGCTTCCTTCAAAACTAGTGGAGTAGCCCAGTTTGCTTGTTTCCTTGCCACAGAGGAATCCTGTTGTGGACTTGAGAACATGGACTCAAAGATGTTGGGTATAGCACTCTATTTTTAAATCTGCACAATCAGAGTGAATTGACACACATCATGGATGATGGTAATTCTAGTATTTGACTTACTATTTTCATCAGAGTTGACTCTGTTGCTGGCCTATTGTTTGAGTCAGTGTGTAGCAGTGTGGGCACTGAATGCAGAATAACTACTGACTTCTTAAGGTTATAATATTAAATTGTAACTTGTGAATTATTGTCAACTTTGTCAACTTTCCCAACCTCTTGTCGGGTGGCAAGCTGTATATTCTAAGCCTGTGTTAAGGCCTGATGGATTTGATGGACATGATCAATGGCCAAATTGTTTGGTACCAGGAATCTTGGACAAGCACTTGCAGGCTATAGGAGTACTGCTGGGTAATTATTATGTTCTTATGACACTGCCTTGCCAAAGAAAGGACTGAATTAAGCAGCAGGTATTAATTGCTGTGCTTACTGAGAAGAAAATGGTAAGCTCCTTTCATGTGTTGCAGTGGCAGGAACAAAAATTGGCTGCTATTCTATGCAGAGCTTGGGTGTATGATAATTAGAGTGTAATACAGGAGTGTGGCTTAGCAGCAATGGTGAATGTTCTGCAGGTTGATATTAAGACTGATGTTAAAACTGAAACTGGATTTTGCTGATCAAATGCAAAAAAACACAAATTGTGGTTATGACTGCCCATGTGTGAGTATCCTCCATTTGTGGTAGCATATAAATCAAGCATATAAATCCAACACTACTATTGCATGTACTAAAATGGACCGATTTAATGTTCTCAAAAGGGTCAGCCACTGTATGTGAAACAATGGGCTTAAACTCTTTATCTTGCATTGTGAACACTGTCTTGGAGCTTGCACGGAGTAGATTGGAAGTGTCTCTTCTAGGTCTGCTCCAAAATTATATATGATAACATTGTTTGACCAACAGGGACAGATTGAAAGTTTACTGAGAGGAGTGCATAAAATAGTCAAAACCTTACCTAACTGTATAAGCTTTTCATATAAAATTGAGGCCCCACAATGGGACCTGTCATATGAACCAATGCAAGATACAGATATACACTTTATGGCTAAAAGTATGTGGACACCTCATATCATACCCATATGTGCTTGGTGAACATCCCATTCCAAAACCAAGGGCATTAATATGGAACTGGTCCCCCTTTGCTAGTATAACAGTCTCAGCTGTTCTTGGAAAGCTTTCCACTAGATTTTGGGAAATGTCTTTGGTGCTTTGTGCCTATTCAACCATAAGTGCACTAGTGAGGTCAAGCACTGATGTTGGACAAGAAGGCCAATTCTTCCTTATGGTGTTCAATGGGGTTGGGGTCACAGCTCTGTGCAGACCACTCGAGTTCTTCCACAACACCCTTGGCAAACCATGTCTTTATTGACCTCATTTTGTGTATAGGGGCATTGTCATGCTGGAACAGATTTGGGCTAGGCCCCTAAAGGAAAATCTTAAAACTACCACATACAAAACATTCTAGACAGTTGTGTGCTTCCAACATTGTGGCAACAGATTGAGGAATATACTGTATATATTGTATATACTGTAGGTGTGTTGATCAGGTGTCCACATACTTTTGTCCATATAGTGTTGTGACACATTCCTGGGCTGGGTCGGGAATGAAGAGATGGGAGGCAGGCTTGGGCAACTCAACAGGGGCTGTTTATTTTACTTTGTTTTACTTTTGCTTTTCAGCTATTTTATTTTATTGCGCACACACACACACACACACACACACACACACACACAGCTCTGTGCTGCTTAGATCTCTCTCCCGTGGCTCTTGTCTCTCTCCTCTTTATCCTTGTCGCCACTTACTGAAACACAGCACATTCATTAGCCAAATTCCACACAGGTGTGTGATCCTTACCACTCACTTTCTCCAGCTCAGTCAGCAGTCTGGTTACATCTGAATATTTAGGCACAAACCTACAATAATAGCCAGCCAGCCCAAGAAACTGTTCACCTCCTTTTTGGTCTTTGGTCTCTGGCAGGCTGCAATCACTGTGGTCTTATCAATTTTGGACACACTGGAACATGGCCCAAGTGGATGCCCAGATATCATACTTCCACCTGTCCACTAGCACACTTCTTTGGGATTGCTATGAGTCCTGCACGCCTCAACGATCTTAGGACAGCCCTCAGATACTTTAATGTGCCGTTGCCAGACATTACTATAAATAATGCTGTCTTCTAAATAGGCTGCAGCATAGGCAGCATGAAGATGGAGGACTCTGTCCATGAGTTGCTGGATCATCACTGGGGCTCCAAACAACCCAAAAGGAAGGGTCAGTTATTGATGTAACCCAAACAGAGTGGAAAAGGCAGTTTTCTCACGAGGTATTGGTGTTAAGGGGATATGCCAATATCCCTTTCTCAAATCCGGTGTTGAATTAGAGCAAGCTTCACCATACCGATCAAGCAGTTAGTCAATGTGTGGCATTGGGTATGCATCAAATTTAGACACTGTGTTGACTTTTCTAAAAGTTGTTGTGAAACATATTGATGGAATCGGATACAGAAGTATTTCAAAACTTCTGAATCTTCCAGTAAGCACCATTGGGGCTATTATCCACAAGTGGAAGCAACATCACTCAGTCATCAACCGTCCACACACAGGTGCTCCTCACAAGATTTCTGACCAGGGAGTCAGAAGAATAGGAAGAAGAGTAGCCCAAGAGCCAAGGACCACTCGGAAAGAACTCCAGAAACACTTGGAGGCAGCAGGTGCCATCGTCACAGAGAAAACAATAGGCAATGCACTCCACTGCTCACGCTCACCCCACAAGACTCCATTACTAAAGAAAAGGCATGTCGAAGCTCGTTTAAAGTTTGCTACAACTCATTTGGACAATCCTGTGAAATACTGGGAGAGTGTAGTCTGCTCAGATGATTGTAAAATTGAACTTCTTGGCTCTCATACTACACACCATGTCTGGAGAAGAAATGGCACTGCACATCACCCTAAAAAAACTATTCCAACAGTGAAGTTTGGAGGTGGAAGCGTCATGGTGTGGGCTGTTTTTCATCACATGGTACTGGCAGACTTCATATAACTGAAGGAACAATGAATGGAGCCCTTTAATGGGAGATTCTTGAAAAGAATCTGTCCACTAAGTATTAAATAAATTTTAGTTAGAGTGTTCAATACTTTTTCCTGTGTTCTTCCTCTGCCTGAGTGTCCTGCTTCACTCGGTATTATCTGTCTTTAATAATTGCAAAATACAGGTGGGTTAGTGCAACATAAAGTAGAAAGTGTGCTTCACATATTACGCATATGCAAGGAATAGCGTTCAATACACGTGACGCAAACTTCTTCATCAGCCGAGTACGCTCGTACTGCACACGCGCTACCCGATGTTTCTAACCGCGCCTACTGTGTACGCGCAGGTCGCACTTGCACATTTAATTCTTTTGCACTATTTAGTTGTTCCACAAGGTGGCAACAGTGACCCAGGGCTGTTGATTGTCAAGGTAGTTGAAGAAAAAATGGAATAAAAGGAGAGATGGAAATGAGTGCAGAAAGTATCTGCATTTATATAATTCTAGCCTTAAAGTGTATAAGGATTTGTATATGGATGGCGAGAGATTTCCCAAGCATTGTTCTTTGTGTTATTGTGATTTTTCTTCATTGTCGTCCTTTAATGCTCTGTACTGACTCTAGGCTTGGAGGGGTAGTGCAAATTGTCGTAATGCGCATGCGTCGACCGCCTGTATACGCGTACATGTCAAATGGAGTATACTTTGAAAGGCTATGTGTACAACTGTGCGCACTTGTGAATAAAACGTAAAAAAAAAAGTATACCAGAGCCTTTAGGCTGGATTTGTTGACCATCAATTACTGTGACTTGGTTAAAGGCATGCTTCAGAGTCTCGTGCTTCAAGGGAAAATCCTAGAGGGGAATCTCCACCAAGAGTGGATCTCCAACTCCCCACCCCCTGTCCCCCCCTGATGTCGATGCCTCCGGCACTGCCTCCCCAGCCAATGCTGTGCTCATTCCCGCTACTGCAGGACACATCCACAAACATTTCTCACTATTGCCTGAAACCCTGGCCAATATGTCCACAAAATTAGTGGATGGGTGAGGTGAGGACTAACCGCTGCCTCCACTCTATGCTTTTTGCTCCTGGAATTTAATGATGACTGGCACTAGTGGATATTTCTGCACACACCTCACCTTCACTAATTATGCATTACCCAATGCCTCACCTTGAACCAGGCATTGGTGGATTGAGGTCTGGTTACAGCTGCAAACCACCAATGCATGGTCTGTACCTTTTGCACACTTATCAGTATACAATACATCCCAGCTTGATCTGAGGGGACACAGGGGGAGAGGGAGTGGGAATTTGGGGTTTGGGGAACTGGTTTCAAGGGAAATGGCCCCTGTTTCCATGGTGCAGGGAGTGGGGAGGCCGGGGAGAAAGGGGAAATATGGGGGAACGAAGGGAGAACTTGCCTGCCCCTAGTATTTGCTGCCAAGTGGCCCTCCACCAGCTGGACTGCCTCGTCAAGTGACCCGTTCCGTAGTCCCCTCCGGTAGTTGGGTGATAAACTGCTCCAGCACCACGAGGTCAATTACTTCTTTGACACCGCACTGCTCTTAAGAAGTGTCGACATGGAGCTCACCAACTACCATTTTTACAGATGTTTCATCACAGCCCAGGTGCTCTGTGATTAGTAACAGTGATTCTTGCTCTCTGTTGAGCAGTACCAGAATGTTGAGTGATTCTTATCCTAAACAACGACAGTATCAGCACTTGAGTGATTTTCATTCTCGATAACGTATGCCATTGGTACTGTTTATGAGTGTTTTCTGTTATTGTCTGGCAGGCTCTGTGTTATGAACCCTTACAACTTTGATATGAGGCCTCCACTAGTTCAGAAGGAAACTGCCCTGGTGGTCTGGAATGAAAGGAAGTAGCATTGTACCATGTGCATGCTACATATACAAGCATGTTTTTATTATTAAAAATCGCATTGGTTAGGGCTTATAAATGGCTTGTTAAGTGAGTTGAATGAGATGTGGATGATTATGGAAAACACAAAAATGCAAGAATATGGCATCTCCATATACCATTTATCCAAATACTGTTCTAGGGACATCCACAGGACTGAAATATAAAATGCTTGTATGTCTATTTATTAGGTGTGTGCACAGGCCATGCACTGTGGACCCTTGCAGTGGTGTGAAAGTAGAGCATGCTTCAGTTAACTGCACCCCCATTCTGGACCCCACACACTGCTCCATTACCTGCCACCGAGGGTACACACTGCACGTGCTCAGTGGCCTGGGCTTTCGTCCTCAACAGGTACAGAAACAGCTTTATATTGAGAATATAATATATATTTTTTAAATTTATTAATTACTTTTTGTATGTTTTTACTTTTAAAAATCATCTGAAATAAATATTGAAAAAAAATCTATAAATTGTATAAATATGAATATATAAATGATTAAAATACATACAGATAATAAAATTTAGACACATGGAATTTCCAATGAATAAATGACTGAATGTTTCAAGTTGCATATTAAGATTGATGAGTCAATCATGAGTTGGTTGATGAATTTGTTGTGGCGGGGACATTTAGTGCTAGAGTTGAAACATTTAAAACATTCTCACCATTTTTGTGTTTTATCCTTGGAACATTTGAAAGTCCTACTTTCTCTTTCTCTCTCTCACTCTTTCTTTCTCTCTCTCTCAGTACAGTTGATATACAGTATATCCCTTACACACAGTTAATGTTTTTTAATCTGTTTGACCGTTTACCTCTGGAATTGGTGCTAAGCAATTTGTGCAACTTGGCAGTTGATCCAACAGAAGATGTACATAGAAATTGTCGCTCACCTTAGAGGGTTTTTTTTGCTGGCCATCACTACAACTAGACAGGGAATTGCGTGTGTAAATGGTCAGCATGCAGTGTCTGTGCAGGGAACTAGAGTTCAAACATCTCATGCTGTGGCTGAACCTAGCATTACATATGCAGGATGTGGTAGTTCAGTGGATAAGGCCTTTGGCTATGGAAGATTGTGAGTTCAATTCCCAGTGCCACCATGGTGCCATGGGCTCTTGTGCAAGACCCATAATCATTAACTTCAACTGTTCAGTTGTATCCTGTTGGAATAACATGAGTATTTGTTTTTGATAGAGACTACAAAGCACTTGTAATAGAATGTAATAGAAATATATGTTGGGTATAGTAATGTACTTTGCTATAGTAATAATATCAGCTTATCTGCTTTTGAAGATGAGACTTTGCCAGTGATGTGTCCAGTGAGGGCTCACAAGCACGTAGAAATGACTGCCAGCTAGCTATAAAGTGGCTATAAAGTGCTTTGCAAAGATAGGTTAGCCCATTGGGTAAAGGATGTGATTGTGCAATCATACTTGAACCCAGGTCAAGAGGCACTTTCTTCCTTTTTATTTATCCTTTATTTTACCAGGATAGTCCCATTGAGATATAAAATCTCTTCTTCCAGGGAGTCCTGGCCAAAATGGCAGCACAAATAGTTTCACACAAAAAAACAACAATTTAACAAATACATAAAATGCAACACACAAAACAAATGACGCATTAATAAAATTATATCCAACACTCATATGACTGCAGGTCAAAGATTACTTAAAACAAGTACATGTTTCCTTCAGGTTGGTCTGTAAAAGATTTTTAAAAGTATTTAAAGATGGGAGTGTTTCCAGCATTATAATACTTTGCAGCTTATTCCATAACCAGGGAGCATAAAAAAAGAAGGCAGCTTTACCATGCTGTGAATGTACCTTAGGAACATTTAAAAGAATTCTAGTAGTAAATCTAGTGCCATAGTTACAGGTGTAATGAGATAAAAGACTGGAGATATAACTAGGTAATTTACCTAACAACAGCATGTGTATTTTTCTCTTTTGATAGAAGTAGGACCAGCTACCAAATTCATACAAGGTACAATGATGAGTGCGTGAGGAGGCACCCGTTATAAAGTGTAATGCAGAATGGTATACACAATCCATTTTTTTTTTAGTGAGGATAGAGTCACATGCATATAAATCATATCAACCTAATCCAACACTGAAAGGAAAGAGCTTCAAAAGAAAAACATTTCTTTAAACGAAAAAGGAAGTCTACTTTTGGTCTAAGCTTTTTTAAAAGATTTTCAGTATGTGTGTTAAAACCACATTTTTCATCAAACTTAAATATTTATAACAATTCATAACAATTCACTCTTTCTATACAAAGCCCTTCTGTCACGATCTCGCCCGCAGATGGCGCTGCGGCGGCCACGTGCACGGAGCGTGCGCGTGCACGTGCTTTAAGTGTGCATGGACGAGAGGACTTTGTTTACAATGGACATGTGCACTTGTTTTGGTTTCTGTTCTGTCCCCTCCCTGTTTAGTTATTGGCGGAAGTGCGAGGGTGTGTTCAATTGTTACCAGCTGTAGGCATTTAATGTAAATGTCATTAGTTATTTAAAGCCCTCGCATTGCTGTGCACTTCGCGCAGTATTATAGGTTACATGTTAAGTTTCATGTTTCATGCCTCTTTTCTAGTTTACGTGTTGACCTCGTTTCCCGTTTCTTGTAGATTGACCATAGTGGTAAATAAAGACCTTGATCTGCAATTGCTTCCTGTTCGAGTCTCGTTCCGTAACACCTTCTAAAGTTAAAATATATTGAACAACTACTTTAGTGTGACGACGAATAAAGAGCATGTATTTGTTTTTTTAGAGTTTAAAACCAAGTTTAATTTTGACAGTGACAGAGGCAATGACGAGAAGGAGTCTTGCAGAAGCTCAATGGCTTGATTCAAAGAGGGTGCACTGTGTAAACAATTGTGTCATCAGCGTATACTCTAGCTGAATTTGTCCCTTGACCTATGTCATTTATATAAATTGAAAATAAAATTGGTGCTAAAATAGATCCCTGTGGAACACCTTTATTAACTGTTAATTCTGTTGAACTGGAATCTTCCACTGAGCCACAATGCGTTCTTTCTATTTATTGAACCAATTTAGAGCCATTTCACTGAAGCCTAAACAACTAAGTCTCTGCAACAAGAGTTCAACAGGTCAACAAATAAAGCTGCACAAAGCCGACTTCTATGTAAACTTTTTATAATGTCATTTATAACTAGCATGGCTACTGTAATAATACTGTGATCTGATCTAAAGCCTGATTGAAGTTCATTTAGAATGTTATTTTCTGTTAAAAACTGTTTTATTTGATCATTTAAAAAAAGACTCAAGTACTTTTGCCATCACCGAGAGTCTTGAAATGGGACAATAGTTATTTATGTCAAAGGGGTCTCCACCTTTTAGAAAAGGGACAACCATAGATGATTTCCATGCCCGAGGAATGACATTTGAAGTTAGACTCAAATTAAAAATAGAAGTGATAGGTTCTGCTATAAGATCTGCAGCTATTTTTTTAAAAATAAGGCTTTATTTTATCAGACCCCGCTGATTTTTTACAATCCAAATTTGATAGGGTTTTATAAACTTGTGTGACTAAAATAGGAGTAAAAGTGAACATCTGAGTAGGACAACATGAAAGAGCTTCCACATTTCCTTTTATCTTATGTTCCCTTAAATTGCTAAAATCCTAAATTAAACCGGCAGAAATAAAATGACTAGTAAAGGCATTCACAATATATATATTTTTTTGTCCTTGATTACACTCTAATTTACTTTTAAATAATCAGGCAGGCTGGTGGATGTTTTTTGACCAAAATATGATTTGGTCAATTTCTAAAACTTAGATGGATTATTCAATTTATATCATTTATCATTTATCATATTTAAATAGTCACAATAGACATAATAGTCCTTTAAATGCTATTCAGTGCTCACTATGGCTCCCTTCTGAGCTGTACTTAATGGAGTACTTCATAGTCTCAGGGAGTTTTTCCTTGCCACCATCGCCTCTGGCTTGCTCATTAGGAATAAACTTATTGTCACATTCACTCTTCGAATGTTGACAAACGTGACATTGTTTACTATGGACATGTGCATTTGTTATGTTAGGTCTCCTCCCTGTTCTGTCATTGGCTGTTGTATGAGCGTGTGTCTAGATTGGTGTCAGCCGTCAGCACTTAACACGCTGATTATGTTTGTATGTATACCGCGCGCCTCCCAGCACACGGCGTGGAGTATTAGTTTAGATTCGATACGATAGATAGTCATAGGTATAGTCATAGTCATAGTCTTAGTTATAGTCCATGTTAGGTTCCTTGTTAGAGTTATTTAGGTTCAACTTTAGATTTAGTCCACGCTGGTTTTTCCGCTCCCAGTTCTATGTTTCTTGTTTTGTATCTTGACCCTGTTTTCCGTGACCGCGACCTTGATTCCTGCTTTGCCCCGTTTATGCCTGTTTGCCAATCGCCTGACCTTTGCCTGTTTGTGGATTATGTTTTTGGATCACGATTTGGATTTATCTGCCTGTGTCTCACTTAAATAAAACTGTTAAACTGCATTTGCATCCATCCTAATCTCCCTTACATCTTGGGACGTGACAGAATACTCAGCCATAACATGGATGCAGCAGGAGAACGAGGAGAGCATCACAGCAGTAAATATACGGATTACTGTCCACGATACAAATCAGTCCAGTTTCTCCAGAGAACTCCCGATAGAGACTTACGGGTTGGAGAGCCACCCGTTGTTGTTCCTGGTTCACAGCCAGGTGTACTTCGCTAGCCTGGCACATCCCAAGCCTGTAAAGAAATGGTGGCTGGGGTTCTAGTGTCCTGGTTTTATGGCCCGGCCCATGACTGGGTGGTGCAGCTGATCCATACAGGGTCCAGTGCCCTCAATAACGTCAGTGAATTTGCTGAACTTTTTCTGCAAGAGTTCATGCAGCCAGGGCAACTAAAAAGCCTGGATTTACTGGAGAGGGGATTCAATGGGATGAACATGGCTGACATACCTTTCCACCTCTATTATGAGTGCGTGGACCAGGTAGCATCTGCAGCTCCGTTTCAGGTTCCGGCCAACGTGGTGGAGGTAGCACCGACCTGTATGGCTGAGGGCTACTGGAAAGAGGCTCCGCTGCGGTGTCCTACATGCAAGAAGCTAGGTCTCCAGGAAGCATTTTTCTGCTCAAAGATGCTTCAAGAGCAGCTGGACAAACTGCTACACAAGAAAGCCCCTGCGGAACTACAGCCAGAGCTCAATGTGGCGACCTCAGAGATCCAGCTTAAGACCCACGAGGAGGTCTCAGCACCTGAGCTTCAGAAAGAGGACAACGTGGCAACCTCAGAGCTTGAACCTGAGACCCATGAGGTGGTCTCACCCACCGAGCTTCAGCCAGAGGACAATGTGGCGACCTCAGAGCTCGAACCTGAGACCCATGAGGTGGTCTCACCCACCGAGCTCCAGCCAGAGGTCCACGTGGCGACCTCAGAACCCAAGCTTGAACCTGAGATCCATGAGGTGGTCTCACCCGCCGAGCTTCACCCTAGAGGACAACGTGGTGACCTCAGAGCTGCAGCTTGAGACCCATGAGGTGGTCTCACCCACCGAGCTCTAACCAGAGGTCCACGTGAAGACCTCAGCCCAAGAGTTTCAGTCTGAGACCCATGAGGGGGTCTCAGCTCCAGAGTCCCTGGTCGAAGAGACGGCCAACCCAGGCCCTGCTCTTGCCAAGTTCCTGACCCAGGTGGAAGAGATGGCCAACCCAAGCTTTACTCATGCCAAGTTCCTGTCCCAGGTCGAAGAGATGGCCTCCCAAGACACATTACTATCCCCGGTCGAAGGGATGACCAACCCAAGCTCTGCTCATGCCAAGTTCCTGACCCAGGTCGAAGAGACTGCCAACCCAAGCTTTGCTCACACCAAGTTCCTGTCCCAGGTCAAAGAGACGGCCTCCCAAGACACATTACTATCCCCATTCGAAGAGACGACCAACCCAAGCTCTGCTCATGCCAAGTTCCTGACCCAGGTCAAAGAGACAGCCAACCCAGGCCCTGCTCATGCCAAATTCCTGACCCAGGTCGAGGAGACTACCAACCCAGGTCCTGCTCACGCCAAGTTCCTGTCCCAGGTCGGTGCCAAAGTCAGTACTGACCAGGTTCTGCTCATGCCTGAAGTTCTGGTCATGAACAATCAAGCTCCAATCACACCAGAGTCTGCTGTCATGACCAACCAAGTGTCTGTTGACACGGACAACCAAGCTCTGCTCATGTCCAAGTCTGCTGACATGACCAACCAAGTTATGCTCACGCCAGAGTCTGTAAATACGTTCAACCAAGTTCTGCTCACTTATAAATGTAAAAATTTATATCCTGAATTTACATATTTCTCTAAAGCTGCTTTGTGACATTGTCCATTGTTAAAAGTCCAATAAAATAAAATTGAATTGAATTGAGTGTCACTTTTGGACATTTGTACCTTTGTAAGAGGCAACATGGCAACCGCAGAATCTGTCACTATCTTCAAAAAACAGCTAAAGACCCACCTTTTTCGGGAACACGTAACCAACCCCTAAACAAAAAAAAACAAAAACCTTACCCTGGCACTTACACCTCTACTCTGTGCACTTTGCTTCTTCTAGAACTCAATTAATAGATACTGTATGGTAGCACTACTTGTATTGTTCTCTGCTTGATATATCGCTTTGCTTGTATTTTCTCATTTGTAAGTCGCTTTGGATAAAAGCATTTGCTAAATGAATAAATGTAAATGTAAACATGGAGCACACCAGATGTGTACATTTACTACATTTTACAGATTGAATGATACTTCATAGCAAACCATGTGCTCTGTGGTAATTTTCAGTATTTCCCAGTTGTCAGTAGAGTTCAGTATGCTCACCTTCGATTGAATTCAATTTAGTTTTATTTATATAATGCTTTTGACAATGGACAAAGCAGCTTTATAGAAATCCGGATATGGATTTAGATTTAGATCCCTAATGAGCAATCCAGATGCAATGGTGGCAAGGAAAATTTCCCTGAGATGACCTTAGGAAGAAACCTGGAGAGGATCCAGAGAGAAAAGGGAACTCATCCTCTTCTAGGTGGTACCATCCAAAGGAATCTTATTACAAACTTTAGGCTAGCCATGTGGAGCCATCCTCAGCAACAGCAAGTGATTGTCAGGTGAAGGAGGCTCCAAGCAGAAGTACAGTATCAGGATGGGCCAGGCAGGTCTGGAGAAAAGAAGGAGGCAGGATCACCAGCATCTCATTGGGCAAAAAAAATGAGAGAGAGAGAGAGAGAAAGAGAGAGAGCACATATTATTAGGTATGTTGTTGTCCTATAGTGGTTTAAGAGGATGTTCATTGTGTGCAAGCAGGGACTAGTTACGACAGCATAGCATAGCTAAAAGGGAGAGCAAGAAATGAACACAGGCATGAGGGCTCCTTGGGACATAAAGTGCACCACCAATACACTGTTATCAAACCTGAGTGAACAGAGTGGGGGGCAATAGCATCCAAACATCACAGCTTACCAGAATGCTCTATGCCCATTAACCCTCCAGGTCTGTGCTGCTACCTTTAACTTTGCTCAAAACCTATTTCTATTGAATAACTATTACGAAAAGGCTTGAAAACAAATATGTAGATTTTCAGTCTAGACTTAAAGATAAAAAAAAACTCTGAGTCCCAAACACTAATTGGAAGGCTGTTCCTTAACTGTGGGGTTTTGTAAGACAAAACTCAGTTCCCTGCTGTAGTCTTCAATATTAGGTACCAACAAAGAGCCTGCATCTTTTGTACTGCAGGTACAGGTACTATGGTGTGAGTCCTTCAAGTGTTTTTTTAGGTAATTAGTAGTATTCCATAATTAATACAATATAACACAATACAATACACTAAACAAAATCAGTTTTATTCAGAGCCACTGCAGTGTGGATAAAATGGGGTGATGCAGTCATATCTTCTTGTCCTGGTAAGGACTCTAGTGGCTGCTACACTCTGGACAATGTGGACTATTTTTTGTGCATCTTGTAGTGACATCATATTTATTATCTTAGGAATATTTCTAAATGCTATCCTAGTAATTTTATCTACATAAGCTTCAATTGAGAGATTGGAGTCAATTACACCAAGGTCTTCCTGCTACACATAATGTAACTGAAAGGCCATCCAGAGTTACTATGTAATCAGAAATCTTACTATGAGCTGCCTGTGGTCACAATAGAAGTATGTCTATCTTGTCAGAATTAAGTAGGAGGAAGTTACTCAGCATCCAGTGTCTAATGTCAACTTATTTCCCTTATTTACTCAATTTAATCGGGTGTCTGTCATCTGGCCTTGATGAAACATACAGCTGTGTGTTATTGGCATGGCTAATAGCATGTTTATGATAACTGTACCCAGAGGTAGCATATATAGGGAAAAGAGCAGGGAGTCTAAAGCAGGGCCTTGTGGAACACCAAAACTTACTTTAGTATGCATAGAGAAGTCACTATTTACATCTACAAATTGATAATGGTCAGTTAAATGAGACCTGGGCCAGGAGTGAGCCATTTCCTTAACTCAGGTAGGCCAGTAGTAGGTCAATTGCCAGCGCTGTCTTAGTACAACCTTCTGGCAAATCACGCTATTGACATTTTATTTTCCTAGACATCCTGCTATAAGTGCATCATCTTATATGTGCAAGTGAGCAAAATAGATGGTTTTACCTATTGAATTTATTTGTATTTAGAGCAGATATATAAAGCTTTAATTGTTAACTAACAGCGTATAGAGAGACTGTTTAACATTTTCCCCCAACTCATTTTCATGTTCATTTAGCATGACATTTTATATGTGTAAAGGAAACAAGTCCTATATAAAATCTCTTTAACAAAGTGTGTGTATCGATGGGCACTTATTCTGGTTTAATATTTATGTTTTTCTGTTAGAACAGACATAAAAAAAAAAACTTAACTAATAGTAAATAAAAATATGAGCATATGATTAAATTGGTGTGTAATACACACACACACACTGGCTATGAGGCTCTTGGCTGTTTTTCCTATACACTCGCTCTAAGTGCAGCATTATACTGTATATGTGTAAGAGAAAGATATATATGTATATTTGAGTTACCAGATGGTGTGCATGCATACTTCATTCATAATGATCTACCAAACTATTACGTTATTACTTACTGATTAATTTACCATTATTCATTAGTAGTTAATAGTAGTGACTTAGGTATTCATATAGTAATTCTCTAGACAAACAGAATGGTATACAGTGGTGCTTGAAAGTTTATGAAAACCCTTTAGAATTTCCTATATATCTGCATAAATATGACCTAAAACATCATATGATTTTCACGCAAGTCCTAAAAGTAGACAAAGAGAAGCCAATTAAACAAATGAGATAAAATATTATATTTTGTCATTTATTTATTAAGGAAAATTATCCAATATTACATATCTGTTAGTGGCAAAAGTATGTGAAGCTCTAGGATTAGCAGTAAATTTGAAGGTGAAATTAGAGTCAGGTGTTTTTAATCAATGGGATGATGATCAGGTGTGAGTGAGTGCCCTCTTTTATTTAAAGAACAGGGATCTATCAGAGTCTGAGCTTCACATCACATGTTTGTAGAAGTGTATCTTGGCATGAAAGTGTATCATGGCATGAGCAAAGGAGATTTCTGAGGACCTCAGAAAAAGAGTTGTTGATGCTCATCAGGCACGAAAAGGTCACAAAACCATATCTAAAGAGTTTGAACTCCACCAATGCACAGTCAGACAGACTGTGTACAAATGGAGGACCATTGTTACCCTCCCCAGGAGTGGTCGACCAACAAAGATCACTCCAAGAGCAAGACGTGTAATAGTCCACGAGGTCGTAATGGAACACAGGGTCACTTCTAAGCAACTAAAAGTCACACCCACATTGGCTAATATTAATGTTCATGAGTCCACCATTAGGAGAACACTGAACATCAATGGTGTGCATGGGTTGCAAGGAGAAAACCCCTGCTCTTCAAAAAGAACATTGCTGCCCCTCTGTAGTTTGTTAAAGATCACGTAGACAAGCCAGAAGGCTATTGGAAAATTGTTTTGTGGACGGATGAGACCAAAATAGAATTTTTGGTTTAAATGAGAAGCGTTATGTTTGGAGAAAGGAAAACACTGCATTCCAGTATAAGAACCTTATCCCATCTGTGAAACATGGTGGTGGTAGTATCATGGTTTGGGCCTTTTGAGCTTCATCTGTTCCAGGACAACTTGCCATCATTGATGGAACAATGAATTCTGAATTATACCAGTGAATTCTAAAGGAAAACATCAGGACATCTGTCCATGAACTGAATCTCAAGAGAAAGTGGGTCATGCAACAAGACGATGACCCTAAGCACACAAGTTGTTCTACCATAGAATGGTTTAAGAAGAATAAAGTTAATGTTTTGGAATGGCCAAGTCAAAGTCCTGACCTTAATCCAATAGAAATGTTGTGGAAGAACCTGAAGCAAGCAGTTCATGTGAGGAAACCCACCAACATCCCAGAGTTGAAGCTGTTCTGTACTGAGGAACGGGCTAAAATTCCTCCAAGCCGATGTGCAGGACTGATCAACAGTTACTGGAAACTTTTAGTTGCAGTTATTGCTGCACAAGGGGGTCACACCACATACTGAAAGCAAAGGTTCACATACTTTTGCCACTCACAGCCATGTAACATTGGATCATTTTCCTCAATAAATAAATGACCAAGTACAACCCCAATTCTGAAGAAGTTGGAACAGTAAGGAAAATGCTAATAAAAACAAAGAGGAATGATTTGTAAATGCACTTTGACTTGTATTTAAACAAAAAAATTATAAAGCTAAGGTATTTCATGTTTTACCTAATCAACTGCATAGTTTTTTGAAGGTAAATGTTTATTTTGAAATTGATCCATGCAACATATTCCAACTTGGGACAGGGGCAACTTAAGACTAATAGCGATGTGATCAGTTGAAATAAGCAGCTGATGTGAAACAGCTGAGGCAATCGTCTAATCATAGTATATAAGGAGCCTCCAAAAAGGCCTAGTCTTTCAAGAGCAAGGTTGGGTCGAGGCTCGCCAATCTGTCAACAGATCCGTCAGCGAATAATCCAACACTTTGAGATAAATTGGTAAGATTTTGGGCATTTCACCTTCTACAGTCCATCCATCCATCCATCCATCCATCTTCTTTAGTCATGCCAATCAGCATACCACGCATGTCTTTGGACTGGGGGAAGAAACCGGAGTACCCAGAGGAAACCCCTGCAGCACAGGGAGAACATGCAAACTCCACACACACAGAGCCGCAGGAATCGAACCCACGACCATGGCAGTGTGAAGGCGAACGTGCTAACCACTAAGCCACCGTGCGCCCACCTGCTACAGTGTACAATATAATTAAAAGATTCAAGGAATCCAGTCAAATCTCTGTGCGTAAAGGGCAAGGCCGAAAACCACTTCTGAATGCACATGATCGCTGATCCCTCAGACGTCACTGTCTTTATAAACTGGCATGAGTCTGTAATGGATATCCTGACATGGGCTCAGGAATACTTTGGTAAACATTTGTCAGTAAACACTATTCGCTACTGCATCCACAGATGCAAGTTAAGGCTTTACTGTGCAAAGCACAAGCCATACATCAACACTGTCCAGAAGCTCCGCCGACTACTTTTTTTATTAAAAGAAAAGGTAATGTTACACAGTGGTAAACAGTCGACTGTTCCAACTTTTTTGGAGTGCGTTTCAGTCATCAGATTTGAAATGAATGTATATTTTCAAAAATAACTTAGTTAAACATTGAATAATCTGTTAATAATGTGTTTCAATATAGTACAGAGTGAATTGAATTTTCATATGACTCTTTTTGCTTGTTTTTTGCATTTTCCATACTGTCCCAACTTTTTCAGAATTGAGGTTGTATGATATTTTGTCTCATTTGTTTAATTGGGTTCTCTTTATCTACTTTTAGGACTTGTGTGAAAATCTCATGATGTTTTGGGTCATATTTTGCAGAAATATAGAAAATTCTGAAGGGTTCACAAACTTTGAACCAACACTGTACATACACAATAAGACAAAAAAAAAAAAAAAAAAGTCTAATAGGTATAAACAGGGGTCAAGGGATCAGGGTGCATGATAAGTTTAAAGCAGTCATCAGCTACATTATCCTGTGTCTCTGTCTGTGTCTCCATTTGGTTCTTAGAGTGTTGTAGAGTTGAACTGTGTCAGTGGTGTTTGGGACCGTGTGGTGAGCTGTGAGCCAGTGGACTGTGGTCTACCTGATAACTCTCACGTCTATTTTGCCTCCTTCACCTGCCCCTGGGGTACGACTTTTGGCAAGCAGTGCACCTTCTCCTGCAACTCACCCTCCACATTGCAAGGTAACGCCCTCAGTATGTTCATGTTTTCCTTTCTTGTTGTGTTTAGGCATATTTATATATCCTCTACATATTTTTATTAATCCACAACATATTTTTATGTATCCTTGAAGTCTGCTTTCATTCAGCTGGGGATTTGGGGGGGTGTATACAGTGGGAGAAACAAGTACTGAATGTGTCAACATTTTTTTTTTCAGTAAATAAATTTCCAATGAGGTTATTCACATGAAATTTTCACCAGACTTCGGTATTAACTCAAGAAATCTGCAAATATAAAGAATTTACAAAATTAAAGTCCATAAATAAAGTTGTGTGTAATAAAGTGGAATGACACAGGAAAAAAGTATTGAACATGCTAAGAAAAAGCAGTTCTCCAAGGCAAGGAACCAGCTGAAATCCGTAAGTAGTTAGAAAGTAATTATACCCCCTATCTGTGCAAATTAATATAAGCTGGATTAGTAAATTGATGGTCTATAAAAAGGCTTTTCATTACCAAGGAGTCACACAAGAAACACCTCATGATGGGTAAAAGCAAAGAGCTCTCCAAAGACCTTCGCAGCCTTATTGTTGTGAAACATATTGATGGAATCGGATACAGAAGTATTTCAAAACTTCTGAATCTTCCAGTAAGCACCATTGGGGCCATTATCCTCAAGTGGAAGCAACATCACTCCGTCATCAACCGGCCACGCACAGGAGCTCCTCACAAGATTTCTGACCAGGGAGTCAGAAGAATAGTCAGAAGAGTAGCCCAAGAGTGAAGGACCACTCAGAAAGAGCTCCAGAAACACATGGAGGCAGCAGGTGCCATTGTCACAGAGAAAACAATAGGCAATGCACTCCTTGAAGGAACAATGAATGGAGCCCTTTACTGGGAGATTCTTGAGAAGAATCTGCTGCCATCCACCAGGATGATGAAGATGAGACGTGGGTGGACCCTCCAGCAGAACAACGATCCAAACATACAGGAAAGGAAACTCTCAATTGGTTTCAGAGAAAAAAATCAAGGTATTAGAATGGCCCAGTCAATCACCTGACTCGAATCCAATTGAACAAGATTTAAAGACAATATGTTTAGAAGAATGGGCCAAAGTCATACCTGAATACTGCGGCCCATTAATTTCTTCATACAGGAAGCTGTCATTATAAACAACGGCTTCTCTACTAAGTATTAAATAAATTTCAGTTAGCTTGTCCAATACTTTTTTCCCATGTCATTCCTCTTTATTACACATAACTTCATTTATTGAATTTAATGTTTAGATTTCTGTATATGTGCGGCTGTCTTGAGTTAATACCAAATTCTCGTGAAAATTTCATGTGAATAACCTCATTGGAAATATATTTCCTGAAAAAAATGTTGACGCGTTCAATACTTATTTCCCTTACTCTGTGTGTGTGTCCGGGAATCGAACCGCCAACCCTATGATTAGTGGACAACCTGCTCTACCACCTGAGTCACAGCCACCCACAGAGATTAAAATCTCTGGTGTTCATTGGAATCGTTGTTTCACTGAGTAACTAGACTCACTGATTTTGATTACTTTGATTTTTGAAGAAACACTGGACCCTTTAAGCCCAGATTTGCTTTAATTATTTCAATATCAATTTTATTTTACAGACTGTATACCCATTTTATTATAACTTACTTAGTAACTAACCCTAGGAGTACCCTAACTATTCTAGCACTTCATTTTAGGACGTTTGAAAGAATATTTTTAACAATAATATTTTGAAAACAGGTTTCCTGAATACTGAAGTCTTTAGGTCTATACTTTTGGATTATTATTATTATTATTATTGTTATTATTATTATTATTGTTGTTGTTGTTGTTGTTGCTGTTGTTGTTATTAATCATAATAATGTTAATATTAATAGTAATAGTCAAAAGGAAATTATAAAACTATTATAGAAAAATAATAAAGTAATAAAGCAAATGTAGAGCAGTAGTTCACTTCAGATTTTACTCCATCTAAGCTTTCAGCCTGCATCAAATTCTTTGTACTTGTTACACCACGGCGAACTCGCGGCCACCGAACCGGCGTGGACTACATATCCCAGCCATGCCCGCGCTCAAGTTCGCCGGAGTACTGAGTGCCAACACCTGTGCGCCACCCAAGGTTATTTAAGACCTTGTTAACGACAGCGTGGCGTGAAGTAATGCTCAGTTTTCCTCAAACGCGAGTAAGTTACCAAGCTTCCTACTACGTTTCGGACTTTCTTGGTTTAAGGACTCTACCCTCGTTTATGACTTACGATTCCCAGATCTCGTCTTGGATTCTCTCTTTTGCTTTGGACTGTGTGCTTTGTGCTTCACGCTTCCCTCGCCTTTCTGTCACTGCTTGGCCCGCGCTTGCCTCCCACCTGGTAACGTAACAGTTTACTTTGCCTATCATGGAGGCAGTGGGCAACCCAGATTGGGCACGCGCTGGTCAAGAACAAAGTCATGTGATGAGCCCGCAGCGCGAGCAGATAGCACGCCTCACCGAACAACTGGAGTGTCTCCGCGTCGCCGAGGGGCAAACCGTAAACCCCCTCACCCCCCCCCGCTGCTGTCTTTCCTCCCACGTCTCCCCACGCGTCTGCTTGAGCTGCGCATGCGGCACTCGCACCAGCCCCGCCGGTGGTGCACTATCCACCCCTGCCGACACCAGAGCGCTATACCGGCGAGCCCGAACGATGCAGGGGTTTCATGCTTCAGTGCACTTTGTTTTTTGAGAACAACCTGGAGATGCCGGAGGCACGCCGGTTGGCACACTTCATAGAGCTACTCACCGGACGCGCCCTGGAGTGGGCCACGGCAGAGTGCGCGCGAGGAGGCATGGTCAGACCCTCGCTAACGGTGTTCTTTGCCCGCTTCCAACGCGCATTCGATCATTACCCAGACGGTTGGGAGACCGGTCAGGAGCTCCTTACGATCGCGCAGAGCCCCCGCGACGTGGTGGATTACGCCCTGGAGTTCCACGCCATTGCTGCAAGGAGTGGGTGGAATGAGCCGGCACTAAAGACTGCTTTCCGTCGTGGCCTCAACCCCGAGCTGGTTCGAGATTTAGCGTGTCGGGGTGAACAGCTGACCCTGGACGAGCCCATCAACCTGGCGGTACGGCTGGACCGCCTTCGCCGCACTAACTGCCCCGCGCTGTGGAATCCCGTACCCACCGAGCCACTACCTCCAGCGGAACCCATGCAGCTCGACCGGGCCCGGTTCCACGAGGAGGAGAGGCAGAGACAACGCAGAGAGGAACGGTGCTTCTACTGTGGGGAGAGCACCCATGTCATTCGCCAGTGCCCGCAGAGAAGGCCACGATCAACCGAGGAGGGCACGACCAACAAACCCCGTCGTCCCCAGGTGAGTGCGTTCCAATTACTCAAAGCAGGTTCTTTTGTGTTACCTGTGCTGCTCGAATGTTCAGAGAAATCCTTTGTGCTTTCAGCGCTCATCGACTCGGGGGCAGCAGAGAACTTCATAGATGAGCAGACAGCGCGAACCCTCGGCCTCTCCATCCAAGCCCTGCTCCAGCTACGAGAGGTGTACTCCATCGACGGGTCCCCAATAGGAGGCGGGGTCATCTCACATTGTACAGCCCCAATCACCATGCAAGCCAGTGCCCTCCATTATGAAACCATCGTCCTGTATGTCACGGTATCTACTTGTCACCCCATCATTCTCGGCTTACCATGGCTCGAGCACCATGACCCACAGATATCATGGGCGGCCAAACAGGTAACCAGGTGGTCCCCTAACTGCCTACGTCACTGTCTGACGGGCCCCACAGCTCCAGTAGCCGCCACCACAGTGGAGAGCCCCCTATCCCCTGTCCCTGTCACCGTGCCATCAGAGTATCATGACCTCCGTGAGGTATTCAGTAAGGAACGAGCAAGTGGCCTACCTCCACACAGGGCCTATGATTGTGCCATAGACCTCCTCCCCGGAGCCAGCCCGCCATGGTGTCGAGTATACCCGCTTTCCCAAGCAGAACAGTGGGCCATGAACGCATACATTCAAGAGGCACTCCAACAGGAGTACATTTGGCCGTCCACGTCACCCGCGTCTGCTGGGTTCTTCTTCGTGGAGAAGAGGGGAGGGGGGCTGCGACCGTGCATCGACTACAGGGGTCTCAACCAGGTCACCGTTAAGTACCGTTAGCCCCTGCCACTAGTGCCCGCAGCCCTTGAACAGCTGAGGTCCGTGTCCTTCTTCACAAAGCTGGACTTACGCAGCGCGTACAATCTGATCCGCATCAGGGAGGGCGACGAGTGGAAAACGGCCTTTAGCACCACTTCTGGGCACTATGAATATTTGGTCATGCCATATGGACTTGCTAACGCTCCCTCAGTGTTCCAAAATCTGATCAACGACGTCCTAAGGGATCTATTGGGCACTACGTCGTCTTGTACATTGAAAACATACTGATCTACTCAACGTCCCTGAAGGAACACATCAAACAGGTCCGAGAGGTGCTGTTCCGCTTGATGGAACACCAGCTGTACGTGAAGGCCGAGAAGTGCGAATTTCATCAACGCACTATCACGTTTTTGGGGTATGTCATCAGTCCGGAGGGGGTCGCCATGGACCAAAGCAAGGTGAGGGCGGTGGTCGAGTGGCCCACGCCCCGAACCATCAAGGAGCTGCAACGCTTCCTGGGCTTTGTGAACTTTTATCGGCGGTTCATCCGAGATTTTAGCAAGATCGCACAACCCCTGATGTCCCTCCTAAAGGGGAAACCTCGGCGCCTCCCCTGGACCTCTCACGCCCAGGGGGCCCTGGAGAGGCTTAAGCGGGCGTTTACCACTGCCCCCATCCTCCGACACCCGGACCCCTCCAGACCATTCGTCGTGGAGGTCGACGCATCTGAGACGGGAGTGGGGGCCATCCTGTCTCAGAGGTTCGGGGACAGACCCAAGCTGCACCCTGTGGCCTTCTTCCCGCGAAAACTGTCCCCGACGGAGCGTAATTATGATGTGGGGAACCGGGAGCTCCTGGCCGTCAAATTGGCCCTTGAGGAGTGGAGACACTGGTTGGAGGGTGCCGACCACCCATTCATGATCTACACTGATCACAAGAACCTCGAGTACCTGAGGACGACTAAGCAGCTCACACCCCGCCAAGCACGCTGGTCTTTGTTCTTCTCCCAGTTCCAATTCACCTTGTCATACAGGCCAGGGACTAAGAACACAAAGGCTGATGCTTTGTCCCGCATCAACTCTCCTGAGGGCTTGGCAGATCAGGAGAAGTACATCGTACCCCCCTCCTCCATTGTGGGCACCATCGAGTGGGCCCTGGACCAAGCCCTATCTCGCCTCCCCAGGTCATGAATCCCAGCAGCTTGTCCCCCAGGGAAGCAATTCGTGCCAGAACGTTACCGCGTGGAGCTTGTCACCTGGGCTCACACGACGCGAGCGACGGGACACCCGGGGGCCCAACGCACTTATAAAATGCTTTTATTATAATAATATATAATATAACATTGGTGGCCCCACATGCCCAGGGAGGTACAGCGTATCGTGTCATCCTGCTCCACCTGTGCCCACTCAATGACGCTCCGTGCCTTACCCGTCGGGAAATTGGTACCACTTCCCATACCCGCACGTCCGTGGTCCCATCTGGCCCTGGACTTCCTAACAGACCTGCCGGAATCACAAGGCAACACGGCTATACTAGTGGTCATGGACCGATTTTCTAAGTCCCTGCACCTGATTCCACTGCCGGCCCTTCCCTCTGCCTTCGCCATGGCCGACCTGTTGTTCCAGCATGTGTTCCGCTACTTCGGCATCCCAGAAGAAATCGTGAGCGACAGGGGCCCCCAGTTCACATCTCGAGTCTGGGCCAGCTTCATGGAGAAGCTAGGGGTCTCCGTTAACCTCACCTCCGGCTACCACCCGCAAGCCAACGGACAGGCAGAGAGGGCCAATCAGGAGATCCACCGGTTCCTCCGAACCTTCTGCGCCACCAGCCCAGAGGATTGGAGTCACTTCCTCCCGTGGGCAGAGTAAGCCCAGAACTCACTGCGACATTCCGCCACCCAGCTAACCCCGTTCCAGTGTGTCTTGGGTTATCAGCCACAGCTATTCCCCTGGAACGCCGCCACCACTGACTCCCCGGCAGTGGACAAGTGGTTTCGCCGCAGCGAGCAGGTCTGGGAATGCGCCCATCAACAGCTGGTACGGGCCTACCGCACTGCCAAACGAAAGGCGGACAGGCGCCGCGGGACTCACCCCGATTATCAGCCCGGGGACAGGGTGTGGCTTTCAACGAGGAACTTCAAGGCACCTCTCTCGGGCAGCAACCTAGGACCAAAGTATGCCGGGCCTTTCCGAATCCTGAAACGGGTAAACGAGGTCACTTACCGCCTAGACCTCCCCAAACACAGCCGCATTGCCCCCTCATTCCACGTCTCCCTCCTCAAGCCGGTGACATCAGGCCCCTTAGCCCCACCAGACCCGTTAGAGATCGAGGGCCATCCGGGAGATCATGGACTCCAGACGCAGGAGAGGGGGACTTGAGTATCTGGTGGATTGCGAGGGTTACGGCCCAGAGGATCAGTGTTGGATCCCATCCCGGGATATTCTGGACGCAAGCTTGCGCGACAACTTCCATGTGGCTCATCCAGAAAGACCGGCACCCCGGAGGACAGGACGGCCTCGGAGGAGTTCGGCTCCCGGAGTGAGCCCTTTGGGGGGGGGGCTCTGTTACACCACGGCGAACTCGCGGCCACCGAGCCGGCGTGGACTACATATCCCAGCCACGCCCACACTCAAGTTCGCCGGAGTACTGAGTGCCAACACCTGTGCCCCACCCAAGGTTATTTAAGACCTTGTTAACGACAGCGTGGCACGAAGTAACGCTCAGTTTTCCCCAAACGTGAGCAAGTTACCAAGCTTCCTACTACACTTCGGACTTTCTTGGTTTAAGGACTCTAGCCTCGTTTATGACTTACGATTCCCAGATCTCGTCTTGGATTCTCTCTATTGCTTCGGACTGTGTGCTTTGCGCTTCACGCTAGCCTCACCTTTCTGTCACTGCTCGGCCTGCGCTTGCCTCCCACATGGTGACGTAACAGTACTTCCTCATAATCAAACTTTATCAAATCATACAAATGACTAATAATGTTTTATGCCTTTATATTTTATGTATTATGTTCACTTTTATTTGTATAGCGCTTTAAACAATTGACATTGTCCCAAAGCAGCTTTACAGAAATATATAAATTCAGGATATAGATTTTAAATGTATGAATATATCCCTAATGAGTAAGCCAGAGACAACGGTTGCAAGGAAAGACTTCTTGAGACGATATGAGGAACCAGACTTAAAAGGGAACCTATCCTAATCTGGGTGCCACCGGATAGTACAATTATAAATAAATCCCTTTTATAAATGTGCTAATACTACATGGTCAAATAGTGCAGTTGTGTCACAAGGAAAATTGATTGCAGTTTTTACATGATGTCTGTTTGGTTGAACTTCTCCATTGTTCACTGATGGAGACAAAACTGTTTGTGGCAATTGTATTCCTAAAGCTACAATAAATGGGGGGGGGGGGGGGTTGGGGCAGCATGCAATGATCCCAGTTCAACATAACACTCTATGCCTGTGATCCCTCTGTCTGCTCCTTTACCTAAGAAAAAAACTGTTCACAAAAAGCTTGACTAACCAAATATATGTTCAGCCTGTAGTGTGTACAACAATTAAAAAGAGTGCAAAAAGCTATGGCAATAAGAATAAGCATTACTAATTGCCTGAATAAATTTTGTTTAATTTGGATCAGTATACTGAAATTAGCAGCCTCTGCAATTTAGAGTTAGAACTGCTTGCAAGTTTGAAATAAAGAAGTGAATTTAGTGAATAAATTCAAATGGATCAGGTTACTCATTAATTTCTGAACGTAATTCATTAGTTAGAAAGGGTTTCAGGAAGAGAAAGGTATCCTCCAAGCTTATGAATGTTCTGGAAGCTCACCCTAGATCAGTAATAGCTAGCAGAATGAGCACTGCTATATATACCCAGCAAAAAAAATTTAATGTCCTCTTGCATTCAACTGCTTTTATTTACAGCAAATTTCTTAATATTTGCATTAATATTAAAACATTCAAGAACTGAGACATAAACTGAAGTTTCACAGACATTTGATGAACAGAAATGGAATAATGAGTCCCTGAACAAAGGGGGGGTCAATATCAAAATTAACAGTCAGTATCTGGTGGCCATCAGCTGCTTTAAGTACTACAGAGCATCTCATCCTCATGGACTGCACCAGATTTGTCAGTTCTTGCTGTGAGATGTTCCTCCACTCTTCCACCAAGGCATTTTCAAGTTCTTGATCACATCTGGAGGGACACATGTTTACATGTAATTTTCCACTGCAAGGAAGATCAGCTGTCCTTCTTGTCTCCCTGTAGCACTGTCTTAGGCATCGTACATTACAGACATTGCAGTTTATTGCTCTGAACACATCTGCAGTCCTCATGCCTCCCTGCAGCAGGTCTATGGCATGTTCACGCAGGTGAGCAGGCACCCTAGACATCTTTCTGCTGGTGTTTTTCAGAGTCAGTAGAAAGGTCTCTTTAGTGTCCTAACTTGTTGACCGAAGTTATAACTGTGACCTTAATTGCCTACCGCCTGTAAATTGTTTGTGTCTTAAGGACAGTTCCACAGAGGCATGTGCAATATTTGCTTATGTTTCATTGAACAAGCATGAAAAACATTGTTGAAACCCTTTCCAATAAAGATCTGTAAAGCTTATTTGGATTTTACAAAATTTTAAATACAGTCTCCTGAAAAAGGGATGTTTCTTTTTTGCTGAGTATATGTGTTTTCAGATTGTAGCCTTTTAAAACTACTTTTCTTATAGATTAAATGTGTTTTTAATTTTTGGCTGGTATACTGAAAGGACCAAATGTTTAAACTCGAGATGCACCGATGTATCGGCCAATAATCGGTATTGGCCAATAAAGGCTATGGCCGATAGTTTAAAAACATCCGATGATCAGGGCCGATTATATCCTGTCAATCAAAAGAGGGCGGGAAAACACATCGGATTCGTGCTGTGTGTAAAGAAGACGTCTCTTGTGTGGAATGACGACAGAACTGCAGTTTGTAATCTCTGTAATCTCTGCACTTATCAAATTTTACACCGGATGCTGTAGCAGTGAAGCGGGAGTTTCAGCGTCGAGTCCAATTTTAGTTTTTGTTGTGCTACTCGCACTGAATTAAAGGGCCAGTACACCGCTGAAAGATTTAAATGAAGATGAGTTGACAAGAAAGTAATATATATTGCACAGAAAAATATATTTGTAGGGTAGTATATTTCATATCCAGTGAATGTTAATATATAAAAAGTTGATATTATATATTACCAGTTTGATATTCAGTGATGAAGTAGAAATGCTTGTGTTTGTGGAGAGTGAATGTGAGACTAACAGGAGGTTTTTTACAATTCAGTCAATGTTAATATAAATTAATAACATTCAATAAATTAATAATCTTACTTTAATCTTCAGAATTGAGTTCATGTGTTAATGTTAATTAGAGTAATGTGTTAATGTTTATGAGACCAGTTACTGTGAAACAACTTGTTGAAATGGAGAGAATAAAGTTTTTATTTGCATTTCTTTCAGAATTGTGGAATTAATTATTATTCATTTAAAAGAAGGTATAAAAGGCAGAACTATCGGTATCGGCCGATATCACTCTGAATAATCGGTTATCAGTATCGGCTGAGAAATTTAGTTTTGGTGCAGCTTTAGTTTAAACCAATATGACAGTATACTTAGAACTGCTGGACTATACTATGTTGTGTTTCTGATGTTACTACTTCAACCCAGAAAAGAATCTGCTCTGAATGTTTATAAACAACATTTGCTCCGCCAGTTATCTTAGGGTTTTGAAATCTGTTTATGATATTAATGTCAATTGTTTTGAGAAATTAACAGGTTGATGGTTTTTGGGTTTCTAGCTGGTGCTTTTGCATATGTTGCAAAAGTAAATTGGACCATTAGCACCCATGTTTGGTGCTGATGAATTCAGTCAGAACTACATAGTGTGCTTCCGCTTTGTACACCTTATAAGGTTTTTTTTTTTTTTTTGGAAACAAGAGATTCATTATATTTTTATTGACCAGTAAAATTGCTTTAGAACTTTTCATACATTCTAATTAGTTTGTGTTTTTTTACCTTACCAGCATCATATGGCTTCAGGCATGTTTCAGGCGTGTATCCCACATAAGGTACAAGTTACCATGAGGTTCTGTTGTCCTTCATTAAATTTTAGAGAAAACAGATTTGGATTTCCATCTCTCATTAAGTCATATTCCTCACCTTCTGATGTGCTTGCATTGCGTGTTCACATTATGGTGTAAAAACCCAAATATATTTTAATTTAAAGTACAAAACTAGATTCCGCTGCATTTATTAATGTTTGAAGAAAAT
Organism: Ictalurus furcatus; assembly: GCF_023375685.1. NCBI lineage: Eukaryota > Metazoa > Chordata > Actinopteri > Siluriformes > Ictaluridae > Ictalurus > Ictalurus furcatus. Next base: position 5,030,511 of record NC_071261.1, on the reverse strand, counting down.
AGTGTTGTAAACAATTTCATGCTGAAATTAATCTGTTATTTGTCTGACGTTGAATTTCTAGCATAACATTCCAGGTTTTCTGTATACCTTTTTAATTTCCCTGCTTCCAGATGTGATATTCAGTTGTGATGTTTAATTTTACTAAAGGTGAGAGCAACACATTGGCCTGTCTTGAGGATGGACTGTGGTCGTTCCCTGAAGCATATTGTAAGATTGAGTGTCTGGGTCCACCTGCTGTACCCAATGCTAAGCTCTTGGTGCCACAGTGCGATGGCAGGAGGCATGACGTGGGTACCGTGTGTCGCTACAAATGCAACCCCGGATACTACATTACGGGTACCCTGACCAAAAAGCCAAGGAAGTGAGTACTTCTGTGTAGCATTTTTCACATTCACATGTTTGTGCAGGTGCTACCTTTTCCAGATCTACAAGGATTCTACACTGGATTTTGAAGCTGTTGGATTGGCAAATGGTATAAACTGAATGACATTCTACCTAATTTATGTGGGCCATTTAGTTTAAATATGATCAAGACTCTTATCTGTATATCTCCAGTAACATCATTTTTGTACAAACTGGCTAATCATATACCAATTGGATTACACAGTGCAGCTTATCACCATTTAACAAGGTCAGGGGAGGCCAGTATTTACACCTGCCATGGCTTTATGGCTAATTAAACTGGCTGTTAAAATATGTGAACACCTCTAAAGCCCTTTTAATTGCCCATTCATGCTGCAAGTCATGGCCAGCAGGTCTAATAAATGGTTTTAAATGCTCTTGTTTATTAATACCTTTGACACATTTACTCTAAAAGGCATTCCATTATGAGAGTATATCATAGCTGATGTTATTGCTTCTGTGTGTTCCTACCCTTTAAACAGTTCTACAGTCAGGACTTGGTGATTAGTGAGCCCTACCAAATTTTTTTGATGTGTGAATTTGAATCTCTCTTGTAATCTATCCCATAATGTTCATTGTGGTAAAGGGTACATTGTTCATTGAGTTGGAAGCATTTTAATTGGGGAGTTGAGTAGTTTGGAATATAAGCAGATGGCAAATTATAACAGTCCACACGCAATCCTGTCTGTGTGCACGTTATGTTGCAAATGATCCACAGTAATAGGAAAATATGTAGATTTATGTTTAGTCTATTGTGTTAGTTTCCATACATGCTTTAAAACCATAAAGTACTTTTAAATGCTAAATTAAGGGCTAAAATATTTTCTCTTCAGAGATTCAGATTAGGGTTAAGTTCAAATAGAATGCCAAAAGAAGCAGTCCTGCACAGGTCAGTGGAAAAGTGTCCATTATCATTGTAACGTGTGTGTGTGTGTGTGTGTGTGTGTGTAGGAGGTTTCTGAAGCTGGAGTGTTTAGATGGTGGCAGATGGCAGACGGGTGGCTGTTCCCCTGTCTCATGCCCTGCTCTGCCTGCCATGTTTGAGGGCATGTACACGTGTACCAACCACCAGGACTATGATAGTGTGTGCACTCTACACTGCCCTGTCCCTACTGAGAGGGTAAAATTGTCTTAATAGTGCAGTTTTTCCCACTTTCACTCATTGTGTCAAACAATTCTTGCACACTTCACATTACTGGTGTAGCACATCAGTAGACATTACAGTAGACAGACAATGTAGACAATACAATAAAATTGAACTAGAATTTATTGGGGTATTTTGCAGCTCAGCTTGATGAGTGAACATAATAAATTCCAAACTATTCCTCTTGTGTTATCACTTTAGTACTCGATTCGCTGCACAAAAGATGGGCAGTGGACTGAAGACTTCTCAATGTGTAAGACAATGGGAGGATTGTGCCAGGTCCCTCTGGAGCTTAACATGGTGGAGTATACCTGTGATGAGGGTTATGGCATTGGTGAGGATTTAAACATGTCTGCATGTTGCCACAATATGATTAATTATTATTATTATTTTTTTTAAATCACCATTTCAGTTTTATTCTAGTTACCACTATTACATTTTACTGTTGCAGTTCTAATTTTGATGTGCAATAAAAAACTTAAACAGGTATATGTATAAAATTTCCAAATTGCAAGTGTATGTAATTTAGTATCAGTAGTAACATATTACAACAAAGTACAGCTCAATATTAAACATATTATAGCATCAGGTATGTGACCTGTTTATTTGTGTTTATGTTAATAATTGAAGCAATGAATCATGGTGGTGCAGTTGGTATGACTGCCGCCTCACAGCTGCAGGGGCCTCCATTCGATCCTGAGCTCAGGTCACGGCCTGTGTGGAATTTCTTGTGCATGTTCCCAGTGTTCCTAAGATAGGTTCTGGATCCACCCTTACCAGAGTAAAATGGTTACTGAACATGAATGAATGAATAATTGAACCAGATTGTTTCACATAATTACTGTGACAGTATAATTTGTTGCCTAACTTTAATTCAGTATTTCAAAGGAAGCATGTAGTATAGTCAGGAAGTAAGTATAGTCTTCAGTAACATGCCACAGTGCATCCGGAACCTTTTCGTTGGAACATTGGGTGCAAGATGGCAATACACCCTGGATGGGATGCCAGTCCATCACAGGGCAACATGAATACACAATTTTATGCTAATTCACAACTAGGGGCAATTTTTTACTTAGCCATTCCACATACCATTATGATTTAAGGAGGAAACTGGAGAACCCAGAGGAAACTTTTGCGGACATGGGGAGAACATACAAAATTCTGCACGGACAGTAACCTGAGCTCAGGATCAAACTGGATACTCTAGAGCTGTGATGTGGCAGTGCTACCTGCTAAGCATTCCTACACCTTGTAGGATAATAAATGATCTACTGGTCAGGTCTCACATGTTAGAAATGACAGCCAAGCTTTCATAGCACAGATCCAGTCCGAATCTGGTTCTGGCCATGTTTATTTTTTTGTCCCAGTGTGTTCACATGAATATTTTCAACAGATTAAAATGAAGCCTTGCTTTGTGTCATGGCAGGTGCAGTCTGCTATCCAGTATGTGTCGTACCCTTGAGTGACCCTGTGCTGTTGCCCAAAAACTCTACAGCTGATACACTCAAACACTGGGTCATTCCCACCAGGATTCAGGTGAAGTAGTTTGCTTTTTGGAACCGTTTGCTGTTTTACCCTGAAATCCAATTTCAGTAGCAGTCTTCATGTCCTTCATGTAAACCTTTATGTAAACTTTTTTGTACTTCTTTTTGGTCATACTATTTTGACCATTTGACAACATTTTCTTAGCATTGCGAGCCAAATACAACTAGCATCTAAGCAACAATCTATGAATTGAAGCCAGGTGTGATGGGGTGCTGATGACCACAGGAGTCTCATTTTTTCCCACCAAATAATTGATTTGATTAACAAATCAAGGGCTGCCAAACACTACGTATACAACACATGAATCGGCTCTCACCATATCAATAATTTGGGACCAGGTTTTTCATCCTCAGCTTGACTCTCCTGCCTGATAACATTGCATGCTCTCCACTTGTGAAAGGAAAACACATCACACACAATCAAGTTTGAGCCTTGACAAATAAACTTTGAATATTTGAGATGTTAAACGACTTAAAACTGCTTTTCCAGAAGAGGGGTTTCTACATTAGTCGACATGGTTCAGGATTGAAAGCAAGTTATGAATTTGAACATTTGACCTTGTACCACAGTCTGAGTCAACCTGAACCAAATTGTCATATTATTAATATAGCTGAATGATAGGTTGGCCCAGTTTTCTTTTTTTTTTTTTTTACTCTAAAATTACTTCTCAATTCCTCTTTTAAAGGCCAATTTCATCTACTTGTCTCCATACCAATTTGTAACTGATGATTTTGGTGGAAATGTTTATACAGAAGACAATTAAAATACCACACACCAAGCACTCAAGTCTCTCAAGGTATCAGGCTTTTTCCCCACTGTTTACATCCATACTTCAGCACCCTTACATAAAGTGTGCTTTCCAGGAACGTTATCCAAAACTTTTGCAGATTGGGTAAGAGCGTTGGAGTAAAGGCCATGCTAAGATAAGAAGATAAGGTACTGATTTCCAGGATTTCGATGTCAAAACTATGTTAGGAACAGATCTGATTTCCATACATGGCTATGAATGGCTGTTCTGTGTCATGTCAATAAAATGTTTGTCCAAACAACAGAATGTCAGTGATTTAAAATAGTGTTTTCTATATATTTTATAGTTTCATTCTTTTTAGAATTTTATGTCCTTGCTATGTACAGTTAATACAGGGTGGCCTCAGCTGGAAGGAAACTACTAAAGATGATTTGAATCTGTTCATACAGTTATATAAAGTCACAATAACAAGAATGGATAATGACATGATCTTTGTCTTTTTATCTTTGTGGATGTGCATCTGTGTGTGTTTGTATGTGTAGAGCGTTGTATGTACAGGCACAATGAAATGGCATCCCAATCCTGAACAGATCCACTGCATTCAGTCATGTGAGGTGAGTCTTATTTAGAGTTTTGTTAAGTATTGAGCCACAATCCGCATTGCCTACTGTAAACAAACTTTGTTAGGCAAGGTCTGCAAAACACCAGAACAGTTATCATTTATATAATGACTCTTTCCGGAGTTCTGATGTTATGAGTTTCGAGCAAAATACCTATCTCGGTTATTCATGTTTTCATGATGTTTCATTTTGAAGAGATTTTCAGTTGGATCTCATCTCAGTGTTTACTGGCCCGATATGTCAAGTGTGCCACGGAAAATTTGATAAACTATGTTAGGGTCCACATCTGCTCCTTTTCAGCTGGAAAAGAACAAGTACTTTGATTGAGTTCTACCAGCTCAAAGTGGAGGCCTGGAGAACTCCATCATCAGTCGTGAGCGATAAGGCTGGGGTTGATTGTTTTATTTTTGAGAGCCAATAATGTGTTCAGTGGGACTTGGCCAAGACAGAGAAAGTTAAACCGTGTGCACAGACATCAGCTACAATTCTGTATATAGTTGGTTTATAGTGCCTCATGTACACTGCCCTAAAGAATGAGTAAAACCTCCCCAAACGGACCAAATATGATTGTATAAAATAAACATTGCAGTTAAATTTAAATTAAAGTTTCCACTCAAACAACTGGAGAAAACACTTGCTTTTGCTCTAAACAAAAATCTCTTATTAGAGGTTCTTCTTTTGTTCTTACTGGTATTTTCTCTTATACTGTAAGTATAAACAGAACAGCAACAGTTCTTCAGGTGGCTATTAATAGGTTTTGGTCCCCAATATGGTCAAGCAGTTAAAACCTCACATTTTTTATGCTTTAAGCAATATTTTGGCATTAACATTTTCACATATATTATGGTATGTAAATAATATATGTATAAAATTAATTTACTTTTGCAAAATAGATTAGATAGAATCTTATATGTCCATATATAATGGTACCATTCAGTGGTTATTTTCCTGCAGTCTGTGCTAATGACAGTAATACTTAGCTCCCAGACTGACTGCATGTCAGAGGAGGCCACTCCATCAGAAACAATGAAAACAATTGTGGTTCTCTAAATGTGGTTTATATGTAAGTATAAACACCTTCTCTCTCTTTCCACCCACAATCCATGGAATTCCATTTGTAGCCTTTCTGATTACTAACCCTTTAGATGGCTACTGACAAGCTCAGTGCTTAGATGCCAAGTTAAACATATGATCTGAATGGCATGCATGTGGGTCAAATGTTCAGGCTTATTGTAATGGCCTTATTAATTCCGTCACTATGCAATGATGAGATTAGCATGCCTGCTTCCATGACAAAAGATGAAAGAAATAGATGGTAATGTGTAATTTTGTCTGTTAAGTGTAACACAGTTCATGGCAATTTTGCCTCTCACTTTCCTGGCCACTGACATGGAAGTGGAAAGTATATGTAGAGTGAAAACCTGGTTTAGGATATGATACAGTATGACACTGGTTTGCCAAGTTAACTGACAGTTTTTCTACAAATCAAAAAGTGTTGCCATTGACAGTGTTTTCTTGAAAGTAGTCTTGAACTATTTAGGAAACTAGTTAGCACCTGTTCAGTTTTCCAGGCATGGAAAATACCGAGTTACAGTGCTTTATATCTTTTCAGAGGCAATGAATGAGAAACATGGTCTGTTGTGGCAGATTCTTTTCAATCAGATTTATTTTTGCTCTAAAGTGTTCATACTTTTAAAGCATTTTTTAGACCTACAGCTTAAAATCTAGGTCAGCCTTCCAGCTGTGCCATGTGTTTTCTTGTGTTCACGTCCTTCTACTTCAGTAAGCAAGGTTCTGTTGATAATAAGACTATATTAGAACTTACTGTGAGATTATTGCATACTCTTTGTAAAATATTGAAAAGTTTCAGTGCTTGGCTTTATATACATTAGTTGAGAAATGCCTTGCCCTTTACTATCTGGATTTATTTATCATTGGAATTTGTTTAAGCCTGAACTACTAAACCTGTTTGCCTTGATTTGCTTTAAGAAGTCACACTACTGACTGCCAGGCCATACCACACAAGAACACTTAAAATTAAGAAAATTCTATTAATTACATAAATATTTTGGGGTCTTAAAACTATTATCATAAACCCCTGGTGAACAAGGAACAAACTGAGCTTTCTGATATTGTCCAAGAAGTATATTATGATATATATATATATGTATATATCATGGCACAGGTTACGAACGTACAAAAACACCCAAGCTTATGGCAGAGCAGTTAATATACCATGATAAGCGAAACTAGCTAGATTAGTCCATAATTTTTTGACAGGTACTATTGAAGTAATAAGTGAAGGACCACCCAGGTGCCCACATCTATAAATACTAGATTTTAAGTATACTTTCCACACTTCTCATCCTGAAGTTCATACAGTACATTCAAATTTAATTGTAGGATTTTCTCTTGGAACAAAATAGAATAGCTTAATAAGAATCTTGAATGGCTTCATGTGTTAGCTGTTAAATAAAGCACCACCATAGGCATTAAACTTGAGCCTTGAAACAAAGCAAGTATTAAATTTTGTAGTGGAAAGTTCCTGGTAAAATCACAAAATGCACAAAGGCTGTCCTGTGATCTGCTTTCTCAAGACCATTAAGAATCTGGCAATTGAGGTATTAGTTGTAAAGTCATTTTCTATATATTCAGACTATGGACTTACACCTATGACATTCAGTTGGCTCAGAAACAGATGCTAGTAGTTTTCTAGTAAAATCTTACTTATTATTTATATATCATGTATCATTATGTATCTTCACTTGGATGATGCACCAAGGATTTCCAAGCTGAATGATTTCGTTAGACACATCTTTGGTCCACCCACATTAATAAACCTACACTTTTTTTTCTGTCAAATGGAATAAACAAAAAAATAAAAGAGAAAAGTATTGTCAGTCTAATTGTGGAGACCTTTTACTAAGAAAGTATAAGAGCTCATTGTAGAGATTTCATGAGAATAAGACGGTAAGCTTAAAAACCTTTTGGGGAAAACTCCAAGGATGACTACCAAAAATTCTGCATGCAGCGAGGGCACTGGTCCAAGCTTGGGGAGTAGTTCAGATTTAGACAAGACCCCCCTCCGAGAGTTTTCTCAGTGATTCTGCTCTATCCCTGTGGTCTGGAACTTTCACCTTCCTTGGAATATACACATTTATCTTTCAAATGCACACATTCAAGAAATGACACATCAGGGGGAAGAAGACACATACCTCCCTCACTCACTCTTCACTCTCTCTCCTTCTCTTGCTGTCCTCCTGAAAACAAGGTGTAACATGAGGAGTTGACATAGTTGATTTGTTGTTGAAAAGTGTCTAGCAGGAAAGTGGTGGGAGGTTAAAAAAAGGGTAGCATTCAATTATAAGTTATTGCTAATATTTTGCTTTTGAAGCAGGGATGATAGTGGCTGAACTGGCCACCCTGTATAGTGGAACTTTGCTTTCATGATCATAGCACACCTTGTTATAGGTAGTTGTAAGAGGTGGGGTTAGGCACTCTACCACAATATTCAGTTGAATCAACTGCTCTTTAAGACCCGAGTAAGCACAGTGCAGCACGGTGATATTTTCATAATGACTTAGAGTTCACGTTTTTATTAAAATTTTTAGTCATATAATTAACCAGTGTAAACAAGAACATATATCTCAGTTTAGTAATGAAGAAATGGTCTTTACCTCCAATTATATGATATGGAAACCTACATCAAAGGGCTTACTTGCTGTACTTTCAGTTTCACTCACTCAGTCTCTTTTAGTAATCGCTTTATCTTAGTCAGGGTTACAGTAGATCTGGAGGTTATCGTAGGAACAATGTGCATGAGGTACAGATATACCCTGGATGGTATGCCAGTTCATCACGTATAGTCATGTGAAAAAATAAGTACACCCCATGGAAATGGTTGGCTTTTTTGGCATATTTGGACAAACAAATATTTGATCTTCTTTGAAACAGTGCCTATTAATAAAGGTGATACAATCTAATTTTCACAATCTAATTTAACAAAAAACATATCAGTCACATGGAAAAAGTAAGTACACCCCTACATTTATCACACCTTGAAATCCATAAAATTCGAATCAGATGTTCAAGATTGAACCTGCTTAGGGAGTGCAGGTGGAACCTGTCTTATGTATACCCATCTCAAATCTAGTGTCTGGTGTTCCCTTTGTTATTGAGGTGTGTAGTGTAATCATGCCAATATGTAAAGAGTTCTGTAAGGCCTTCATAAAAAGGTTGTGGATGCCTATGAGTTTGGCAAGGGATTTAAAAAGATCTCCAAATTATTTGAAATATGCCATTCCACTGTGAGAAAAATAATCTCCAAATGGCACAGATTTCAAACGCCTGCCAATTTGTCCAGGACTGTCCGTCCCAGCAAATTCAGCCCAAGAGCAGACCGTCTGATGCCAAAAGAAGCATCCAAAACCCCCAAAATTTAATGACAGGAACTACTAGTAAGTCTTGCAACTGTTGGTGTCAAAGTGAACACTTCTACAATCAGAAAGAGATCGAACAAATTTGACCTGCATGGGAGGTGTGCCAGGAAAAAGCCTTTACAAGACTACAGTTTGCCAAAAGACCAGGCCTTTTGGAATAATGTGCTCTGGACAGACAAATCAAAGATAGAGTAGTTTGGCCACAGTAACAGCAGACATGTTTGGTGCAGACCAAAGACAGCTTTTCAGGAGAAGCACCTCATACCAACTGTGAAGCACAGTGGTGGAAATGTCATCATTTGGGGTTGCTTTGCTGCATCAGGGACTGGACAACTTGCATTCACTGATGAATTCTGCATCATATAAAAGAGATTTGAATTAAAGTTGAACCAGAAGTGGACCTTTCAACAGGATAATGATCCTCAGCACACTAGCAAATCTAACAAGGAATGGCTCAAACAGAAGAAATGGAGGGTTATGGAATGGCCTAATCAAATCCAGATTTGAATCCCACTGAAATGTTGTGGGGGGATTTGAAATGGACAGTACATGCAAGAAAACCCTCAAACATCTTGGACAATTATGCAAAACGCCTACAAGAAATTCTTCCTGCTAAAGGGGGCAATACTAGCTTCTGAGACCAAGGGTCTACTTACTTTTTCCACAGAAAAATATCACTTATTTATATTTCTGTTGAATAAACGATTGAAAAGCTCATTTTTCCTTGTGGTTTTGTTCAAGTATCAACTTTATTAATAGGCACTGTTTCAAAGATTATCAAATATTTGCTTGTCCAAATACGTCAAAAAAGCCAACAATTTCATTGGGGTGTACTTATTTATTTTAAATGACTGTAGAACTATGCACACACATTCACACACTCTTACACACGTAGGAGCAATTTATCTTTGCCAGTCCACCTACTGGCATGTTTTTAGGCGGTGGGAGGAAACCGGAGAACCCGGAGGAAGCTTATGCAGCCAAGGGGAGAAACACTACCCACTACACCAACACACTGCCTGTACTATCAGCTGTTTCATTCAATTTAAATTAAAATGTAATATTATGAAATATAATGTTTCATACTTCTGACTAATATAAAGATCAGAAGACAAAGAATCAAGCACATATTGAGCAGTACACTAATATATTGTGGTTATTATATATGGCTTACTCCGGTTTCCTCCCCCAGTCCAAAGTCATGCATGGTAGGCTGATTGGCATGATAGGCTCCAGGGTTCCCCGTGACCCTGAAGGAAGGATAAGCGGTATAGAAGATGGACGGATGGATGGATGGATAGATAGCCCTAGTGGTTCATGTAAAAAAAAGTCCTTGTCACGTATTCCACGTAATGAGGGTTAGGACGGATGCAAGTGCAGATAAGAGCTTTTAATAAGGAGAAGCAGGCAGACAAATCCAAATCATGAGACAATAGCGTGGTCAAACAACAGGCAATGGGTCAGATGATCTGCAAGCAGGTATAAACTAGGCAAGGCAAGAAACGAGAACAAGAAACAAGATCAATGAACATGAAACAAAATGAGGAACATATTACAAACGCTTGGTATGGTGACAACACTAAATACTTCGCAAAGAGTGAATGCCTAGAGAGTCCTTTTAAACTGTGGTAAGATTGGATGCAGGTGCGCGTGATTAGAATGAATGAGTGTTCTGGGAATTGCAGTCCATGGCGGCCATGTTTGTAGGCCGCAGTGCAGGATGGGAAATGTAGTCACTGGTTTGCTGTGATATGACAGTCTTCAGCAACTATTCCTGGGGATTCCTGTGGAATCAGGTACAACCCTGACTCTAAAAGTAAAAAAAAAAAAAAAAAACAACAACAACATTGTAGTCAGTTATGTTGCCCAGGTGACAGTTATTTGTGATTTAAATAAATGTGTTGAATAGCTGTGGCCTATCATCACACAAATGTTTACTGAAAATGCTGCAGGAAATTACAGAAATATGCTATTGCTGGAGATAAAGATGATTGTGTTTTAAAGATGATAGTCTCTAAAGCTAATTATCTTTCCTCTAAGCCATTTGGTGGAGATGGCTGGTGTGATACGATCAACAACCGAGCCTACTGCCAATACGATGGAGGAGATTGCTGTCCATCCACTCTTTCTACCAAAAAGGTAAAATTAAACCCTTTTAAAAGAAGCATTTTAACACAGTGATCATGCTGGGAAAGTAATAAACCTTGTGTCTCACTGAAATGGGCATTCAATGATATTCTGTTGCTCTGTCTTCCTCAATGTCATGGTGCAGTTCAAGCTTTATGGCTACACTTTTTCATACAAGTCAATTTAGTATTCTTTTTCATATCTGCTCAGGTAAATGTCAGTCTCCCCCACAAAGACCAGTGAGCTCAGGGGAAAGCGGCACTGGTGTAAATAAATGACCAGCCTAAATGACTTTTATTAGGCTCAGGCCAGGTGTCAGTCGTCCTGGGAGACTGTAAAACACTGCTTTTTAATGAGCAGTTGCAGAGAAAGTGAAATAAACAGTGAGTGGAAGCATCCTGCCACCGAGGGTCCAGCAGGAACTGACGCTTGCATGTTTACACAGGCAGTGGAAAAGTGCCGGACGTGTTGATAGCAGCACTCAATTTTAATAGCGTCTAGGATCAGTGCCAGAAGTGAGGGCTGAAACAGGAGAATGGAGAGAGTGACCTAGTCCTAGACCAGCAGTTTCTTTCTTGCTCAGGGTATTATGGGTATGACAACACACATGAATTATAGTGTGGAATCTTGATGCAGATAGGAATCAGTCTAATTACCAGGTCAGTTTGTGGTATTGTAGTAGAGACTGCAATAGAGACAAAACAAAACAAAAAGAGTTTAGCTAGATGTAATGAGTGTTTTGATGTTTCACCAATTATCTGTGTGGTTTCATGAATGATAGGAGATTGGCCAGCATTTATATGTCCTGTATATGTATATTTATAAAGTTCACATGACTCAGTCTCATGGTGTCAACTGTTGTGAACCACCAGGTTACATTCTTGTGCATGGGTGCATGCATGCAGAGATCTTCCAAAAGTCAGAAACTAAACTAAGAGGTTCTTCCTCTGTGCTATCTGCTTGGTGTATTACACAATACACCATTTGACTGACTAGTGGTCCAATGGCTACATAATGTTGTGTAATTAATGGGCATATTGACCGTCTTAAAGATCCAGTGACTGGCTCAGACATCAATTGTGCTGACTGTGCAGAAATGCTGAATCCAGCACAGTGTTTAGCTGGCAGAGTTAGACCTGATTTCAAATCTGATCCAGACACAGCAGCCTAAACAGCTTGTTGGTCACAAATTTCAGTCAGTGACCATCCAGAAAGCAATCCATGATTTTCTGCAAATTAATAGCATGACATGACTCAGCTCATATCCTCAACAGAGCCCTCCTTAAAGCTCGATTACTCTCATACTCCCTAGTACTCTTTTAAGGAGCACAAGGATGTTGTCTACATCCATATCTGGAAAACTTGTCCAGGCTGATAATTACGTAGCAGTTGAGCCAACATGTTCAGCAGCATGACATTGAAAGCATGGCGATGTTCCTGTGCACAAAGTGAGGAACATGAAGATATGGTTTGCCAAGGTTGGTGTGGAAGAACTTGAGTGGCCTGCACAGAGCACTGAACTCAACTCCACTGAACATCTTTGGGAAGAAATGGAATGCTGACTACGCCTCAGGCCCCCTCACCCACCATCATTGCTTAACCTCACTTTTGTGGCTGAATCAGCACATCATTACAGCCACACTTCATAATCTGCAAAGCCTTCCCAGAAGAGTGGCGGTTATTATAACGGCAAAGGGGGACTAAATCTGGAATGGGAAGTTCTATGTTTAACAAGGGGAGATAGCAGATTGGAAATAATGGTTACACACCAGAGTTGTCAACAAACACTGACTGTTGAATAAACAGTACAAGTGTGTACAAGTTGAACAAACCCCATTGTTGCCTCAGTCAAAATAAAATACAGATTAAATTGAACAGTGAAAATGAACCAAAGGTGGCAATCTCTAAACAGCCGCCTTGCTTTGAGAAGAACTGCAAAAAGCACACACAACCACTGATTGTGGAATATGGTGGTGTTATTAGGCTGAATGTTAATGCATTTCTATTATGGTTATAAGCCTACTTTACTTTTTCAGAATCTGTGTGTTTTATTTAGCAAACTACACCCACTGTCCACTTTAATCGGAACACCTGTACACCTGCTTATTTATGCAATAATCCAATCATCTGGCAGCAGCACACTGCATATAATCATGCAGATACAGGTGAAGTTCTTCAATTAATATTCACATCAAACATCAGAATGGGTAAAATGTGAACTCTGTATTCTGAGATGCTTTTCTGCTCACTATGGTTTTAAAGAGTGCTTATTTGAGCTACTATTGACTCCCTGACAGCTCACACCAGTCTGGTCATTCTCCTCTGAGCTCTCTCATCAACAAGGTGTTTCAGCCTGCAGATGTTTTTTTGTTCGTTTGTTTTTCGCACCAATCTGTGTAAACTGTTGTGTATGAAACTCCCAGGAGATCAACAGTTTCTGAAATACTCAAACCAGTCCACCTGGCACCAACAGCCATGCCACGGTTAAAGTCACAGAGATCACACCTTTATCCCATTCTGATATCTCATGTGAACATTAACTGAAGCTCTTGACCTGTATCTGCATGGTTTTATGCATGGCATTGTTGCCACCTGATTGGCTGATTGGATAACTGTGAGTGAATGTATACATTCAAAGCATTTTTTTTGGTGTATTGATAACTGCTATTATGTGTGTGTTTTAAGGGGTTAAACCACTGCACACTAACGTATGCTTTTAACACCTATGATGTCAATTAATATGCAACATGTAAACCCATTATACTGTTATATGATATAATCATTAATAACCTATTCATAGAAGGCATAACAGGCAGAAGAGCTCTAGCCACTGTGTCACTCAACAAATACTAACGTAATGAACCAGAGGAGTTTACATTAAATTGCACATGGATTATTATAAATATTGTACTTTTACTCACATTATTACCTCATTACATTCTTACCTAGTAACAGAGTGGCACAGTTTTTCCTGTTTAGTTTGCTATTGTCCAGGGAATCAAAGGAAAGCATGGCATCTGGATCTCCACAATTGACTGGATCCAGATTGACTGGATTGCTGTCTTCTTGGAAAGACAGCAATCCACCAACCAGTCTTTATTATATACCATATGTTTTTAAGAGTATACCACAAAGATTAAGTGTTATAATTCTGAAAGCAGCCCAAATCAAGGCCATCTCTTTTGTACAGAAATACAGAAGAAATTTTCCTACAAGCTGTAATTTTAAAGCTTCACATAAGAGTGAAACCTCATGCTTTTTTTTTAAATAAGTCTTGCAGGATCCACCTCTTGATGCACACACCTAGTCCGAAGCTGTCAGGAGAGAAAAAAAAGAGAAAAAAAGAACCACCACCCAACAACAATCAGTGTAGATATTATGTAGGACACATTATCTGTTAATTCCAAATAATCTATTCATATTCGGTTACATCCATAGTGTAGAATAATGGCCAAAAAAGTATGTCCATTACCAGTTTACTGATTGTCACATTGTAGTTTTGGATGTCATTAGACATATTTCACTGATTACAGTTATATTGTGGTAATACACAGCAGCAACCAAATCATCTTATCACAGTCTATCCTTCAAACACCGTTTTAACCTGTTCCATGTCTGTGTGATTATGAGGCCCAAAGTATAGTCTCAAAGTGTATTCTAGTACTTCTGCACTAGTTTCTGATATGGCCAACCCTTAATGTGTATCTGAATGTGAGACAGGTCATCCAGTTTGGGGTGGACTGTGACCTTGACGAATGCACATGTCGTGACCCTGAGGCTGAAGAAAACAAGGGAAGAATGGGAGAGTTTGAGACACAAGGACCATAACAGGACAAATGGGGAAAAAATAAAATCAAGAGACAAGAAGGATGAGAACAGAATGTGGAAAATGGGGACACAACAATCAAAACCAGCACAATTGAAACATATCAACTTATGAAATCTACACTAATCAATCTTATACTAATCTGTAAATATATATTTGGAGATTCTGACATTTACGTGGGTGTAGATATGACCTACTTTAACATTTTGTCTGATTTATTCCCAACAAAAGTTCTCAATGTTTTTTTTTTTTTTTCCATATCTAGATTATCTAAAAGTTATATATACAAATATTGTACTGATAGTGTTAGCTTGTTTTGTGCCACATGCTCTGTTCTGAAGACACCCTATATTATGGTACTGACCTGTGTAGTGTATGCATGAATGCTTTGAAAAGAAGCAGATTCAATTACAACTGACATACTCTTACACAACATTCTGTAAATGTACGGTTTTACTGATGTATCAGTGAAAATAAAATCAACATACAAATCCAATACTGGGTTAATTCTTTTAGAGATTGTAAGTGATTTTAAGAGCATTTCATCAGTTAACTTAATAATACAGAATAAACTAATAGTGCAATTTACATTTCTGCTGTTGATGGTCAAACAACAATGCTATGATTCCATGCACTTTTCATATCTAGTTTAAGAGTCAAGATAACAAAGGTGTGGAGAACCTTTACTTCCAA
Source organism: Ictalurus furcatus (assembly GCF_023375685.1). NCBI lineage: Eukaryota > Metazoa > Chordata > Actinopteri > Siluriformes > Ictaluridae > Ictalurus > Ictalurus furcatus. Next base: position 5,014,967 of record NC_071261.1, on the reverse strand, counting down.
AAATAATTAGAAACATTAATGAGACAGTTTACTCTAAACAGTTAGAAGCAGTGCTCCTCAGTGCTCACTGCTTGTCAAATGCATCAGTTTTTGTTTCAACACTACACTCAGTAAATTAGTCTGCTTTGTCAACATCTAGATTTGCTATAGATTTCTCATCAGTTACATAATTAATATTGTTTCATATCTATATAAACTACAGACATACATTTACAGCTGCAATCAAAATGATTCAATCCCTATGTTTATTTATCCCGGGTTTATTGTCAAAATTTACAGAATTCCAACTGTTTGCAATGAACAAAAGAAAACAAAAACAATTGAAATAGTTCAACACAATGAATGTTTCAAGTGGTTTCCCCAAATTCAACTGAAAATGCAACTTGTAATGATTTCTCCAGTCTCAAAATTATTCAAATCCCTCACAACAGAACAAATATGTAAAACAGGTGTCGTCTCAAGCACACCTGATCCACAACTAATCAAGGGCTTCGTTATACCTGAAATACCTGAACTGGCTAGGGGTAGAAAATGCATGAAATAACTTGGACAGGGCAGAAAAAGGAAGCTATCAACGGCTGCAAGCAGATTTCTGAGAAGGAAAGTTGTGAGAAACCCTCGGATGACGGCAAAAGACCTGCAGTAAGACTTGGTGGCAACGGGCACTGAGGTTTCAGTGAGCACAGTAAAGCGCATACTAAACGCTGAAGGTTTCCAAGCCAGAACTCCAAGACGTATACCACTACTGACCTAAAAACACAAGAAAAGTCACTCAAAATCATATAAATAAGCCACAGAAGTTTTGGGATTCTGTTCTGTGGAGCGATGAAACAAAACTGGAACTTCTCAGCACAATGGATCAGCGGTATGTCTGGAGGAAGAAGAATGAAGAAAGAACACTCTGTCCACAGTCGAGCATGGCAGTGGCTTGGTGATCCTCGGGGCTGCTTTGCATCCTCTGGCACTGGAAACCTGCAGAGTGTGGAAGGCGAGATGGATTCATTGAAGTATCAGGAAATCCTAGGAGAAAACGTCATGTCGTCTGTGAAGCTGAAGCTTGGGCTTCATTAGACCTTCCAACAGGACAATGATCCCAAACATACCTCAAATTCCACTAAGGCTTGGCTGCAGAAGAAGTTCAGAAAGATTCTACAGGGCCATCACAGTCACCTGACTTGAACCCCATAGAAAATCTCTGATGGGATTTGAAGAAGGTGTTTGCAGCACGCAAACCCAAGAATATTACTGAACTGGAGGCCATTGCTCATGAACTGGCCAACGGGAACGGGATAAGATTCCTCAGGAAAGCTGCCACAAGCTATGTCGTTTGCAGCAGGTCATAATAGCAAAAGGAGCTCTACTAAGTACTAAAGACGCTCGCCATGAAGGGGTTGAATAATTTTGGAACTGGAGAAATGATCATAAGTTGCATTTTCAGTTGAATTTGGGGAAACCACTTGAAGCACTCGTTGTGTTGAACTATTTCAATTGCTTTTGTTGGATTTGTTCATCGCAGACTGCTGAAAGTCTGTCCATTTTGATAATAAACCTGTTTTGCAATCTGGGTTGAATAATTTTGATTACAACTGTATCTAGCACAACAAGAAGATATAGATTCAGCTCTTGTGGGGAGGGGAAAGGAAAAAATATAGCTTGCTACCTATATATAAGCCACACATTCTCTATTTGTGAATCCACACACCACTATATTTAAATGTTGCTTCGAAAATTTATGATTTTTTTTGACTATACAAATATCCACATTGAGAACTTGCATTGTGGTAGGCAAAGTTGGCAAAAAAGAAAAACTGCTTGTTGTGAAACCAGAAAGCACATAAGGGCTCAGTTTACATCTTGAATTAATGTTAAATCTGATCTGGACATCAAAATCTGGATAATGGATGAACCGTTCACACATAAATAAGCTAGCTAGAATGTGGGACGCTTGCTAGCTGTCAACAAAGCAGGAATTGGTTCATCAGTGATTATTTCTAGGTATTATTCATTATCTATGTTCCAATCATATGTCTATATCAGACTCACGTACTGAAGCACTTACTGTTAAACTGACATTCACTAAGTGGTTCTATTTCTAAACCTAAATCTGTTAGGAGGCAACATATGCTTGTAGTAAGTGCAGGAATTTGGAATTTGATCCTGTGGGCAGGTACTTTCTCTCTAATGTCAGACTGATGCAAACACATGATGTTTACACCTGGCTGAAATCTGATCATAATGTGAGCTAGACGACCTCCTGAGGTGGCTGACTGATCCAGTCGATATTCTGATCATAATGTATGTACGTATTACTATGTACATTTATACCTGTTTTGGTGTAATGATGTGATATGAACAAGATTGGCTCACCATGTTAGTACAAAGTGTAAATGGGACTAAAGCTGCTCTAGTTCCCACTTACCTCAAGCATGCTTGATCAAGACAAACAGATTTAATCAGATTTGACTTTTGGCACTGGAACTACAAGGCTAACACGGCAAACAAGAACTGAATGAGCCCCCCAACTGTCACAGAAAACATATGTGCCAAAATCAGCACCCCAAACCACATTGTTTGGTGAAGTAATGGACATATCGATATCACATCAGGATTAAGGTGTTCTGGCTTTTGTTGCAAAATTTATTTTATTCCAATTCAGAGTGAGACAGTTTTCTGTTCATAGACGAAGCAAGTTCAAGCAAGTTCTAGTAGGAAACTCTGGAAAGGTCATTGCAAGTAGAGCTCCAAGACAGTTTATTTCACATAAAGATTTTAGCATAATTGCTAAACATTTTAACTGATTAGTCAAGCTTTATTTACATAACACAGGATGTACAACGATAACACAATGTACTTTATGCTAAGTTAAAAATACACAATTTAATCAAGTGGCAAAATGAAGCAAAAAAAACAAAAACAAAAACATGAGTCTACAAGCCAGACAATGAAAAAAGAAACATCTCAAATTTATCCAATATCATGTATTGGAATGGCAAGACCAATTCTTTTGTTTTTTGCTATACACTGAAGACATTTGGGTTTGAGATCAAAAGATGGATATGAGACGATAGGTCAGAATTTCAACCTTTGTTTCCTGATCTTTACATCTAGATGTGTTAAACAACTTAGAACATGGCACCTTTGGTTCAGACCACCCAATTTCTAGGTAAGAAAAACTATTGGAACAGATAGTTAAAGTAAATAAGACTTGATATTTGGAAGTGTATTTCTTGCTTGCAATAACTGCATCAAGCTGGGGACCCACTGACATCACTAAACTGTTGCACTCTTCTTTTGTTTTGTTTTTCCAGGCTTGTACTACAGCTTCTGTCAGTTGATGTTTGTTTTAGGGTGTTTCTCCCTTCATTCTCCTGTGAAGAGTGAAATGCTGCTCAAATGGCTTAAAATCTGGTGACTTGGCCAGTCTAAAACCTTCCATTTTTGCCCCTGATTAATTCCTTTGTTGAGTTGGCAGTGCATTTTGGATCATTGTCTTGCTGCATGACAAAGTTCCTCCCAATTACATTGGATGCATTAAATTTGCAGACAGAATGATTTGGTAGACTTCTGAACTCATTCTGCTGCTACCATCATGAGTTACATTATCAATAAAGATCAGTGAGCCTGTTCCAGAAATAGCCATGCAAGCCCAAGCCATGACACTACCTCCACCATGATTGACTGATGAACTTGTATGTTTTGGATCATGGGCAGAGCCATTCTTTCTCCACACTTTGGCTTTTCCATCACTTTGGTAGAGGTTAATGGTAAATGGTCTGCACTTATATAGCGCCTTTTAACCTTAATGGTTCTACAAGGCGCTTTACACTGTTTCTCATTCACATAAACACACACACACACTCACATGCAAGGTGCTAGCCTGCCATCGGGAGCAACTTGGGGTTCAGTGCCTTGCCCAAGGACACTTTGGCATGCAGGCCAGTGATGAAACCACCAACCGTGTGGTTAGTGGACAACCCGCTCTACCAACTGAGCCACAGCTGTCCCAATCTTGGGACCAGAACCTTTGTTTTCTGTATTTCTTTGCGAATTCCAATCTGACCTTTTGATTCATACTGCTGATGAGTGGAAATTGTTGTATTGACTATACCAAATGCTTGTGCAATGGCTCTGACAGATTTTCCATCTTTTCTCAGCATCAAAATGGCTTGCTTTTCTCTCATAGGCCGCATTCTGGTCTTTATGTTGGTTTATCCTTTATAACAGCAAATGCAGATTTCAAAGGCAAACAAAAGCTCAAACCAAGAGTAGATACTCAGAGCTATTAATTATTTGGACAATCAATCTAACACCTGTCAGTCACATGTTCCAATATATTTGTTCACTTGAAAATGTGTGAGTCCAAACAAAAGGTGCTGTGTTCTAAGTTGTTTAACACATCTAGATGTAAATATGGGGAAATGAAAGTTGAAATTCTGATCTGTCATCTCAAACACAAATGGCTTCAATGTATAGCAAACTGGCCTTACCATTCCAATACATGTGACGGGGCCTGTTTAGTGTTTGTGTGTGTGTGTGTGTGTGTGTGTGTATACATATATATACACACACACACACACACACACACACACACACACAGTGGGGGAAATAAGTATTGAACGCGTCAACATTTTATATATAATACGAGCTTCGACATGCCTTTTCTTTAGTAATGGAGTCTTGCGAGGTGAGCATGAGCAGTGGAGTGCATTGCCTATTGTTTTCTCTGTGACGATGGCACCTGCTGCCTCCAAGTGTTTCTGGAGCTCTTTCTGAGTGGTCCTTGGCTCTTGGGCTACTCTTCTGACTATTCTTCTGACTCCCCGGTCAGAAATCTTGTGAGGAGCTCTTGTGCATGGGCAGTTGATGACGAAGTGATGTTGCTTCCACTTGAGGATAATGGCCCCAACGGTGCTTACTGGAAGATTCAGAAGTTTTGAAATATGTCTGTATCTGATTCCATCAATATGTTTCGCAACAATAAGGTTGTGAAGGTCTTGGGAGAGCTCTTTGCTTTTACCCATCATGAGATGTTTCTTGTGTGACACCTTGGTAACGAAAACCCTTTTTATAGACCATCAATTTACTAACCCAGCTGATATTAATTTACACAGATAGGGGGTATAATTACTTACGGATTTCAGCTGGTTCCTTGCCTTACCTTGCCTTGGAGAACTGCTTTTTCTTAGTGTGTTCAATACTTTGTTCCTGTGTTTCCACTTTATTACACATAACTTTATTTATGGACATTAATGTTCTGAATTCTTTATATTTGCAGGTTTCTTGAGTTAATACTGATGTCTGGTGAAAATTTCATGTGAATAACCTCATTGGAAATATATTTACTGAAAAAAAAAATGTTGACACGTTCAATACTTACTTCCAAAATCTCTAATATTTTGAGAAACTGGATTTTTGATTTCCATGAGCTGTAAGCCGTAATCATCGAGATTAAAACAAAAAAAAAGGGCTTGAAATATTTCACTTTATGTGTAATGACTCTAGAATATATGTAAGTTCCACTTCATGAATTAAATTACAGAAAAAAATGAACTTTTCCACAATATAATTTTTTTTTTTTTAGATGCACCTGTAATTGAATTGAATAATTTTGTGAAAAAAAATATTCTACATTTGATTTAGTCATGGGCTCAAGCATGAAGTTCCATTGCTGTTATTTACTTTTATTTTATTTGCCTTGTAACTCCAGTACAACACCACAAAAGACCCAGCGCTGTGTCTGAAATCAGTCCTTCACTTACTCAGTCACTTTGTACTATATAGACTGTTCTATATAGAGCACTGTATATTTCAGCCAACTCTTACTTGGGCTCCAGAAACACATCACCATTACATCGCCATTACAGAAACAATTCAAATGTTACAAATTACTCAGCAACCTAAAACCACAAAAAAAAAAAAAAAAAAAAAAAAAAAAAAAAGCAGAAGTATTACAAGTAATTTTATGTATTAAATACACCAGTAAGTAGTACCTGTTGGCTTTAGTGGCCCTTAAACAACCATGTTTATATACAAAATTAAAAGAAATGCATTGTGGTGCTTAGTGTGCATTGGTTGTACACTGGATTTGTTTATAGTGTGCTATACAGGGAATATAATTTGTCTAATGAGAATTTGGATAACACTACAAAATGGCTTTATACCAAATAGTGCATTTTTTAGTGAATAGGGAATGAAATCAGTCACAGCACTGGTTTGAACTTAATTCCTGGAGTAATTGCTCAAGCAATGACTAACAAACTGGTAAATTTAACTGATGTAGAAGGATCATTTGCTGTACAACTTTAGAAACTTTTTTTTTCCCTTATGAGGAGCCTTAAAGAAACAGAATGTGGTGGTTCCTGCTGTGAACTCCTTGGACTTTATTATCCTGGATGGTGTTCAGATTTCTTTAGGTTCACCGTAGTCATTGTACATCACAGGCAGCGTTTGTTCATCACAAGATTTGTGCAGCCCTTGGCCAAGCTCCATCCAGCTGAGGCTGAATGCCTTGGTGTCTGTGTAACGGCATGCCAGGAATTTGAGTGACGCTCGGCGTAGGCCAATTTTGGGCTCTTGAAGAAGCCCTCGACACCAGCCACTGAGGTCATCAAGCTGCGACAGAATCAGGCCTGCTTTCCTGCCATCATATAGATAAAAGTTCCAGGTAATTTAATGCAATATTCTTCACTTAAATCATGAATAACTTGGCATTATTAGAAATGATAGACAAGCAACCCCTCTTGGAGAGAGATAAAAAAAAAGTGAGCGATTAATAGGAAAACCCAATCCTACTAAATATGAAGCAGCGTAGAGTTGAAAAGAACTGAAAGGAACAAATATGCACTATTCTCATCTTCAACAGTACATGTCAAGTTACATGAAATGCATAGCTAAAGGGAGCAGAGTTTAAATATCCAACAAAAGCTGCTGAAGTTTTTGAAGGGCATTTGAAGAGAAGAAGTTTGGAGTGGGCATGATCCCTCTTGAAAAAGGCAAGTGGCTGAAATGTGATAGCGAGGGCATGGAAAGAGTGTCTCATTCCACAGAAATGGCTTCATTTCATCTGTGTGCCAAAACCAGAAGCTCAACATTCTACAGTATAAATACTGAAGCCCAACGTGCCAGCGACCGACAAGGTTTCTGGGTAGGCTCAGGAAAAAGGACATTTTTTTAAAGCACAGAGAGAGTGCTTTTGCTATTAAAACGCGGCTTGTGCTGTGCAAACAGTTCATGCTGAGTTTTGTCTGACTGTTTTTAATAGAGGAACTGTCCAGACAGATTCATGTGACATCCTAATATTAACCAGTTTGTCTTCATTTCCAGAGGCTGGATAAAATGAGGCTCTAAAAATTCTTAATTTTCTTTGGCTACCACCTTATAGAATATTATGATGGAATTTTAATAATATCGGAATTGGTAGTATTTTCAATGAATAATATTCCTGTTTGGTAGAGAGATGTTGTCATCTATTTCATTCTTCTGAATGTATTTATGTTTCTAATATCTTGCCACATTTCAGTGGTTACAGGAATCTGGATGTTTATTTGCTTAACACAAAAACCCTGTGGTTTGTTATGCTTTAATTTTTCATGAAAGTACGTTTCGGTCTCCAAATAGCAACGGTTGTCACCATAAATCCCAGCATGTATGGAAGTGGAAAATGGCCTCTCATTTCCAAGGTACATTTTCAACCTCTTGCACTTTGCCAGGGCCCCTCTCTTTTTATTATTTCAATTCTATTTATCTTTCATATCCACTAGTCTGGTAGGAAACAATCAGCTGAATTCCTCAGACACCCATAGTAGCAAAACACACTGACCCCAAACATGACAAATCTTTCAGAGTTACTGAGAGAATCTCTTCCTGCTGAAAGGTATGCGATCATCTTCAAACTGTAACAGCTCGTACCATTTAATACTTGTTGTCCCAGTTTAAAGCTTGTGGAATAGAGTTCCTCTCCCTGTGGTGAGCTACAGTGGGCAAAAAAGATCTTGAAAAACAGAAAGCCCACACCGGTGTCATGCTATTAGTTAAAAACAGCTCCATAGTGACGACGGAGAGGTGCTCTGAGGTGGAAAGACACATTCAGAGAGACGGTGTCTGGCTCAGACATCACGCGGTATTGCATGATGTGCTTTAGGAGACTAGAACTCATCCAAAGGGAATTGTGACATACAGAGAGGACGGGGTGATGTGGTTCTTCTCGCCACTCATTACATATTTTGTTATCCTGCCAACATCAGTTTATATTTGAGCTAGGGTCAGCTGGGTGACTATTATTCAGTATTATGATTAGTTGAAGAAAATTACTTTTAAATGGCCCATGCTGTTTGTGAGGGAAACCCAAGTGATTAAGAGAAGTTCAAAACAAGGGAAGCAGGGCTGCTTATGGGAGAGTGGCTGACTTCGTGGAGAAGCATCTGGGGAGAAGAAAGTAACTCCACGGTTTTTGTGGAGGCACAGGCTGTTATATGTATTGATTAACTCATAATCATCAGTGGATCTTTGGTGTAAAGTGTAGTAAAAATAATTCATTGAAAAGCCACCTTGATTTGGGGGTTTTGGGTTTATATTCATCCTATTTTTTTTTGGAATGCTCAAAATTCAGCTTATTTATCATGGGGTGTGAGGCTGCCTGTAGTGAAAAGTTGTCTTTTACTTCAGTGTAGCCACTTGGGAGCAAAACTATTAAACTAGACAAACCCTTCCAACATGGAAATAATTAAAAGCACTGAGGACTCTAATTGTTGACGGTTGTTGACGGAACTAATTGATCATGTGCTTCTACTGTACATCTCCATAGAAATGTTTTATGTTAAGCCCATGGCTGTGTTTATAACATATTTAACTATACAGCCTAATTTCTGGAGGATGGAAATGACCTCCCATTATGTTACAAAGAGCAATGATTAATGGTGGTATAAATAATTGGAATTGAATTATTTCATTGGAATTTTCTTTACTCAAACTACTTCATTGCAGTTCTGTATTTGGAATCTTGTGTTTACAAGATATAGGTCATCAAGTAAGTTTCAATCTTCCTCCCAGCTTCTTTAAGCAGAGAGATCACCTGTGACAGGAAAAGAGGGGAAAGAGGTCAAACCTGGGCCCGAGCTCATCCTCACAGCGCCAAGTGAACTCTCCAAAGCTTTCATAGCGCTGGTTGTAATGGTAGAGGACACGGTGCAGCGTGGGTGAGCCCAAATCCATCAACATGTTGTAGGCTGTCTGCTGCTCCTTCCCGCTTGTGTAGCCATTGAAAAGGTTGTAAATTTTGTCTGCTATTTCTAAAAGAACAGATGTGGGAAACATAAAAAAAACAAACAAACTGGGTCTTATGTGATTTATAGATTCATTTGTGTATGCATATTTCTAGTTTATGTAACACAATCTTATTTCTTTTCAGGTAGAGATAAACTGATTTTTGTTTTGGAATATGCTTTTTATTTATATATTATACCAACTTCTTGTTTTGCTATTGAAAAATCCAGCATGTTCTCTGGTATGAGGCCATACATGAGTTAGTAAACAGTGCCAGGGGTTAGGAAGTGGGGGCCTTGCTATTATCGTGGGTGCCAACAATGTGGAACTAATACTATTTATGTGTTATTATAGGAAGGTCTCAACAGTGATATCATGAAAAGGTGATTAAAACAAGATGTTGATATATTGGTCTCGGTGTTAAAGCCTTAATTTAGCTAACTGCAATTTAAGGCTGATTTTACATATGCAGTGTTTGCCTTCGTAAACACTGCATATGTGAAATCAGCCTTAAATATGAGAACTTAATCAAGCGTACTTTATATTTGCGGTTGCAGGCAGCAACTTGTTTAAGATGCAGCTTCATGTGTTATTTGTTAATTTTTGGCATAAAATGATAATGAAACATATTTTGACTATTTTATGGGATACACATGAATACATGTTACAATAAAAAGAAATACATACATGAACACATATTGCCTTAAAAAAAAAGCAGTGTGAAAATTTATTACGCCATTATAATCTATAGGGACATGGATGTTAGTATAGCTACTAGATGTCTGTCAGTGTGATCGAACATGTCAAATACTTTAATGCTTTTCAATTACAGTGTAGTATATTAATACATATATTATATTATATTATATTATATTATATTAATATAGTAATATTTCCATCTAATTGTAGTAGCTTTATTACACATGCTGCTCACAGAAACCAAAAGGTGCTGTGTTCCCAGATAAGAAACTGAATTACTTTATTTGTGCCCAAGACCATTAGGTCAAACTCTATAAGTAAAGCTATGTCATGTATTCATAGATGACGATGAAGGTTACCTTGTGCTTTCACATCATCCACTGCGGGACAGGGAGTTTTTATGGTGACCTCGCTGGGGCTGGAGCGCCTGCCTGTGTTGTCCATGGCCCAAAGTCTGAACCTGTAGAGAGACACATGGCCAAGTTTTATTATAGCTTGTGGAGAAAATATCCTGTGCTCTATTATATCTATTATCTATACACATTATTACACAATGCACATTCAGCACTAATCTCTTTGTGGTGTCCTCCTCTATATTTATATCAGCTGTCAACCACATTGATGTGTGGTATTACGTTTCACTACATTATGGCAACAATGAAGCAAAACTCTCCTTTAAATAGAAAAACAAATATATCAAATAATTTACGAGCGATTCACCTGATGCTAAACAATTCTGCTGCACGGTTAAAATGGCAAATTCTAATTGAGCATTACACCTAAACTGTGTGGAAAAAATGCACAGACAGTTAACGTACATTAAGAAACTGTCCCCTCTCTGTATTTCTGGAGGTCAAAGATGACAGCACACCCCGAGTGTGAATAAGATAATCATTTAAATAATTCAACTCCTTAGATCCAGAATCAGATGCCGCAGATTAGCATGGCACCCCCTAGGGGAAGTGTGGCTTGGTTGTTAACATTAGGTTGAATTATATCTCCATCTAGTGGATGGGAACATAAACGACTAGCACCTGTGAAAGAATAGACAGTGTGGGTGCATGTGGGTATGGTGTGCAGCGATGGAGACACCATTAGAACATCAAGCCAGTGTCTGGAGAACTTAATTTACTGAGTCAAACAGGGAAGTTGTGCCGTGCTGCTGTTTTCAGGATGGGTTGTTTGTTTCACTTAAATAGAAGGGTAGCACGAGCAATACCTTTTCCAATTTAGGGTGTATATCCTCTTGGATTTTCTAAGCCTGCCTAAGTCATTTTCTCTATATACAGTGTACAGAATACATCTGTTTCTCAGTAAACTCCCAACAAAGCACAAGAGCCCTAATCAGACACATGAGCAAAACACCACACTGCAATATAATAGTAAAATACTATTGTAGTATTTTACTGTTATACCTGTGTTGTTTGCAATTGTTTGATATCCATGAGAGCAGAGTAGTTTTGTATTTTTTTTAACAAAAGGTTAAACAGTAAAGACAATTTTTCACAGCCTTCTTTGCTCATATTTACCAAGGGTGCCAATATTAGTGAAGGGCGCTGTAATTAAAATACATATTACTGGCGGTCATTTAAATAACTTTACAAAATGTTTTCAGTTCATTAAATAGCACAATTGCACATGAGTTAGAGTGTAATGTCTGGTTCACAAACTTCTTTACTGTTAATACATTTTAGGATAAGCTGCTGTTCAGGATTCAGGGATGAACTCATAGCTGGATTCCACCACTACAGACTTTTACAGGAATAGCATCATTAGAGACACACCCCCACCACAGATCTTACAACTCATCTCACTACAACTTCATTTAAAACTGATGAGAGGTAACAGAGAGCAGAGCCTCATCCTCAACTTTACCATACACAGTACATTTTCCCCAAATGTGGCAGTCAAGAAGCTTGACACACACAAAACCAGAGCTTTGTATGCTTGATACTATGGAAGTGATGCTGCATCATGCTGGTTGAGACAGCACGTCTGGCAGACTCTGCAGGAAAGCTTGCACTCCTTCATTTGCCCTTCACTCCGGACTTCTGAAGCGCACTCAACTTTCAATTCCTGTTTCTGCTATCACCATTAAACTCTCCTTCAAATGTCCTTTCAAGCTATTCCAAAGCTTGAACCACTTCCCCAGCTGTCTGAAAGCTTTAACTGTCGCCTGATTCAAGGTATCCTTCTGCCTCAGAACACAAAATAAACATATTTGCCCATTAAATCATGTAGGATTTTACATGTGCACTAGTATGCTTCTCACATGCTCACATGTTCATAGTGTATTTGAAACAGTATTACTTTCAGAGCAGAAGTAATACTCAAAAACCATTCAAATTTTCAAGATCCATATTTGTTTATTTGCTGTTAAGAGCAAATTTAAAAAAAAAAAAAAAAAAATTGTTTATTTGCCAATTCATGCTGAGCACATGACCAAAAGCAAGCTCATAGTCATACAGAGCAAACAAAGCCTGAGTAAAGCATACCAATACTAGCACATGCACACTGAAGTTAAAGTTTACTATATTTGTGTTAAAAGGCACTTAAAAAGTCAAGCACAATGACACTAGTAAAAAATGTTTAACTCTGGACCTCACATCACCCATATGCACAAAGCCCTGCCTCCCAAAATCTCGCTCCATCTATATACTTACCTAGCTAGCCAATGTTCCACATGGCCAATAGCTAACTAGATTGAAAGTTAGACCTTTAACTCTTTAGCTTGTCATACACACAACCCCATTTAATAAAATCTTTGTTAGCACAAGTTTGCCACTTGGCACAAGCTTAATTTGCTACTTGGTGTTTGCTAGCTTGATTGGCTAACCTGTTAGCTAGCCAATGTCTTCCCAATTAGCAAACAAGGCTGCGATGTAAACTATGCACGTGGTACTGATGTAGGTGTGCTAACTGGGTAGCATTGCTACTGGAGTTATTGTAGCTAATCAAGCTAGTGCCTGTTAGCGGCAGTTATGCAACATTACATCTCGATGAAGGCTGTTCATCCAAAATCATTACTTTAACTAGCTAGCTAATAATAACTGATTTATTATATAAAGGTAGCCACTGACCAGTTTTGTGGTAGCATTTTTTTTTTCCTTCACAGAAGATCATTGTCCGTTGCCCACAGTAAAAGTAACTTGAAGTGCTAATGAGTTTAGCACTAGGTTCTGCCATAATCTGTTTTTCTGAGTACTGAAAATGGGTGGAGTGAAAGACCCTTGATTCTTGGGATCTACATCACTGATAAGAAAAGATAGATGCCCCATTGGACTCAAAAATATGGCTATGCAGGAATATACTGTATTATATCTGTAGCAAAGTAAAGATTCTGAACACTGGTTGAAAATAGGGTGGGTTAAAGTCAGTTTTATCAGGCCAGTCCGACAACTTTTCATAGAATTGCAATGACGTACAATCGAACCTGGCCCCTGCTAATATGGGTGATGCACCAATACATTGACAATACAATGACAAACAATGACAATGGTCCCTAGTTACAGAAAAACGAGACATAAATCGAAATATGAGACCACTAGAAAAGGCACGAAAAGAAACCCACTATGACAGGACTTTACAGTTAGAGTCACAATTAAACTATTTTAAATGGCAGAGGGTTAAAAAAAAAAAAAAAAAAAAAAAGCGCAGCCATTTTAAGGTGATTTTAATAAGCTACCTAATTTATTAATATTGCCATGAGTGTGAATTTTGAAATGACAGGAAGTAAACAGCACTCACATGTAGGTAGTGTCAGGCTCCAGGCAGCGTATGATCATGGAGATGGAAGTGAGTGGATCTGGGATTTCACCCAGCATCACACATGGAGATTTGGCCCCAGACAGGATGTCATCCACAAAGCTCAGCATGGTCTCTAGAATGAGAGAAAAAAGTGGTTAAATAAAATGCATGCAGGCATGCACATGCACAACTATGCTATAATTTATTTAGCAAATTTTCTGAGCTGAAAAAAGCTATATACTAAAATTTCATTGTCAGTTTGTTGATTGTCAAATATGATTAATGATATTCGTATAAGCCCACACAGCTTCCAGTATCCTCTGCATTTGTGGACCTGACAAGACACATGTTTAGGTGGTTTTGGTGAGCTAATGCCTTTTTTTCCCCAGTGGTTAGCTTACAAATACATCCATTCTATTTGTACACTTTAACCTCTAACACTTCAAACGACAGCGTTTCCATAACTCTGAACAACACAGTATGACTCTCAGTCCTACCAGAATTTGAAAGGCAGCACTGTCCAAAGAAGGGTTTCCCCACACTTTCACATGCTTTAATGTAAATAGCACAGACACACCTTCTAGGAATGGAGACTTTTTGGCTCTGGTATTTAGACAGCTATGGGTCAGGATGTGTTTTTGGTTTTCATGCAACTTAAGCTCGTCAAAGTTCCTGAAAACACCAAAATAAAGAGTCTACACAGTTTTATTGGTCTTATTATAAAGCTGAGGAAGAGGCTGTTTATCCAGCTGGTTTGCTTGCGTCATAAAATATGACATGGGGGCTCCGGTGTGTCTTTCTCGCAAGAGGAAAACCTGTCCTGTGGACTCAGGGGAAACCTTTAAAAAGGTGATGATGTCTTTCTGCCAAAACTCCGGTTCTGAAAAACCACAGAGGTCCCGGGCATACTGAAAACAGGATGGCCTGTGCCAGGATAAACCTGGGAGAGGAAAAGACGGTTGCATGTGTATGTACACACTGTCTACCTAACACACATGGCATGTAGCCTAGTGTGGGGACCCATGTCCTCACTCTAATAAAATGTGGCAGTGTGTGAGACTGGGTGAACAGTCTTATTCATAAATATTCATTCATTTATGTCACATACACACAGGGAAAATAATCTCTTAGCCACTAGGTTATGAAGAAAATACATTTATGAAAAGTTTTTTTTTTATTTTTTTAAATGTACTGACATGCTGTGATAAGCTCTTTTAGAATTAGGTCTTTATGCACCAATACCTACTCAAGTCTGAAAAAAGTTCCGCACCCTGTAATTTTTGGATGAATATTGGTGTAGTGTAAAGTAAAGTAAAGCACTTCAATAATTAATACGTATCTTTTTGTCGGAGCTTTTACAGTGTCTAAATTTACAGTGACTTGCATAAGTATTCAGGACTCAACCTGTGCGCAATTAAAGTATCATGTGATCTCAATAAAAACATACCTGTTCCTGGAAGGCCCCATAATTTGTTACAGAACACACAAACATCATGAAGAAAAGGAGCTACCAAAACAAGTCTGGGTCAAAGTTCTGGAAAAGTATCAATCCCAGAAAAATCACAAACCAGAGAAATGTTAAATAAATTATTAAAATTGGAAAGAATATAGCACAACAGCCTAGAAGAGGTCATCCACGTCAGTGACTTGTAAATAATGGTTCTCGCACCATTCGGTGTGAACTCTAGAGACTGTTGTGTGTTACTGAAATACTCAAACCAGCCTGTCTGGCACCAACAACCATACTGCATTCCAAGCCCAAGGAAAAAAGACCAACTGATCTGTTCAAAACCATTTCTGTCATGTGTTCAAATTAAGCTGAACACATACATGGTAAGGGCTTTGGTTAGATTCATAATTACACAATTCAAAATCATCTACGGTTTGAAAGAAAAACGGGCAAATCATTTCATACAGCAATCGTGCCAAGCATCCTCTGATTTCAGTTCCACCTACAGATCCCCCCCACTTCACAAGTACATGATGCTTTTGAGTACATTGTTTTCTGAAGTCCAGAGCAGAATGCCATTTGTACTATTTTATGCAATGCACACAGTCTTGGACTAGCATGGATCTGAAACAGATAAAAAACATATTGCCTGATTTACAACTGTGCAAGGACACTGTGATGTACTGGTGTGGGAGTGAGATGGAGGATGCAAGCTTGACATATTTAGTAGCACTATATCAATAATATTAATCAGTAGCAGGCATGGATCAAACACATGTAGGCAGGGTTATTATTCAGTCAAATCCATTATCAAAATCCAGATAAAATGGCAAAGGCCAAAGCATGAGAATATTCTGGACTGAGAACTAAGGCTAGCCAGCAAATCAACAAAAGACAGCTTTACAATGATTATATACAGTCATGTCTGTAAGTATTTGGACAGTGACACCATCCATCCATCTCCCATGCCATTTATCCTACATAGGGTCCCCCTCAAAAATGACAGAAGATAAATCAGTGTGTTTGTTTGGTCTAACTAAGTATCATTAGCCTGACTAATGTCTTAAAAGCATTTACGATATAATTTGTCATCTTTTTCATCTCTGTCAGTGCTTGTAGTGGGAAAAAATAGGTGCTGCGTGTTGGTAATGTATAGCCGATACATACTGGGGCTGAGTATTTTGTCTACCTCATATGCTGTACGTATTACGATGCATCACAATATGGCACAAAGCATAATGTCCTTTTCAATCAAGATTGTTACTGCCCAATACCAGTTCTGAAATAGTTTTACTGTTTCAATGTAATAAAAGTGCAAATTTAATTAAATGACAATTGACACCAATTAAGGAAAAGCATAAACCAGTCATTTCAATAGTTTTTTTTTTTTTTTTTTTTTTTTTTTTTTTTTTAAATATGCAGATTTGTAACTTTGCCAACACAGTTTCTCAGTGTGAATGTTTAACTACAGATTGCTTGTTAATCATTTGGGGAAAAAGATACGCCCATAAAGGAAATGTGGTGAAAAATACCTTAATTTGAAATGAATGACGGGCATTATGAAACAGCTGTAAGAGGGACACAGAGAAAATGCTTCGCTAAATGGCCATAAGAGGATTCCATCTCCTGAGCCTTCCAAGAGGAGGACTATAACCTGGAAGTGCTTTTCTGAATCGTTTAACTTTATCGCCTGTCATGTAATGATTTTTGTACTAAAGCCAGTACTAAAAGTTGCGATAGATATACAAATAATTTGCAATGCACCGCAATATCATAAATGGATGGTGATCAAAGCAGCGAGACAAAGAATGAATCCATGAGTTCAATGTTGATCTCTCTTGAGCGGGAATAGAGGAGACCACCGAGTACACGTCAAGCCCACTTCAAGCACTTTTAATCATTTCACCTGATTGCTGTGGGACGATGTCTTCACTCGATGACGGCAGTGATTGGCAGCTGATTGCGGTTGTCGGGGGTGGGGGAATATGGTGATTAATTAGTCTCAAAACCCGCGCACATAAAAACTGTGCACATGTGATTCGAGCGCACAGAACAGTATACACGAGCGAAACACCATCCTTGTGAGGGAGCATTTCTACTCCATGTGCACAAATGTGGTCCTACAGCACGGGGCTGTAACAAGCGCTCGCTTAACCGTCTCTATTCTTAGCTGTACTGCTGAGATAAAAGCCCATATATATATATATATATATATATATATAACATTAGCTATATATTGTTAGTGTGGGTCACAGAGTTGGTTGAGATTAATGTTAAGGGTTTTAAGGGTTAGCCAGCTAACTTTAGCAAACTTCAGTAATGTGAGGCCTGTGGAAAACTTTTGCAAGGTGGTATTAGCTTTTCTAACATTTAGCTAGCTAGCTATATAATACATATTATGCATACAATAACCAAAATCAATACCTTCAAACAATATTAAAATGGGAGCTCTGAAAGATGTTAACTTTGTGTAAGACTTGCACATTGCATGATGGCCCCATGAAAATTTTTGTTCTCTCTACCCACTGGACTGGCTGGACCAGAATGTGGAACAAGAGATCATGTGTGTCAGTGATAAACTGACCAATCATAGTAGCAGATACATCAACCACTGTCCTCGCATCCAACGTCTCAAAAGTCAACTTGACGAGCGAAGCGCGTGATGAGTTGCGAGGGCGTAGAGACGGTCAACCGAGCGCTTGTTACAGCCTCATGCTTGGACCTCGGAAATGAGCACCTTGCAGAACCAGACACGGTTCTTCTGGTGACTTTGACTGTTGCACTCGCTTCTTATTTTTGCAGCAAAATCCAGCAGCCTTCATTACGTTTATATTATAATCAAGGCCGTCAGTGTCTCTTACCACTTAATATGCTGGTTTCTTTACTGACATACAAACATTTATCTGTAACATTTCATTTTGTGCTGGAAAACTAATGTTTGGAAATCTAAAATGTTGTCGTACCGACTCGTTAATGTAGAAGTCATAAAATTAAAATCGATAACAAAGTTTGTACTTAAAAAAAAAATACAATGCCTAATAATTTTGCACAGTACTGTGTATCTCTATACACTTCAGAATTCATCCTGCTACTTCTATCAGCAGTCACATCATCAATAACACTTCCTCCACCATGTTTGACAGATGATATGGTATGCTTTGGATCATGAGCCTTTCCTTTCCTTTTCCATACTCTTCTCTTCCCATCGTTCTGGTACAAGTTCATCTCAACACCTCTTTGCACCACATACTGAGAGTTCCCTTTGATGTTCCCATGAACATGAAATGAAAGTTAAACTCCAGACCATTTATCTCTTAATTTTTCATGAAATAAAAGAGGAAACAGGCCACACCTGGCCATAAGACTGCTTATCAGTCAATTGTCCAATTACTTTTGAGCCTGTGAAAACAGAGGAACTGTGTAAAAAAATGGCTATAATTCCTAAACCATTGTGATATTTTTGTGAAAGTCTAGACTTTAATCACATCTTGATTGCTTCATTTTAAATCCAATGTAGTGGTATACAGAGGCAAAATTATGAAAAGTGTGTCGCTGTCCAAATGTTCAGTGTGAAGGACAATGATCTTAAGTAGAAGACAAGACCCACAGAGAACCAACAAAAGAGAGAGTTAATGACCAAATATGGAATGTTACATTGTACAAGGAAACAGTGAAAGTTACACAATCAATGCAACACTGTACAGTTACTATGTGCAAGGAAAAGGTACATTCGATCAACAGAAATAGTGATGATTAATGAGAACTGGTAGCTATGACCATAGTGAAGGGTAAAAAGGGGAAGACGGGGATGGAGTGTGTGCTGTGTCAATGGGACACAATCAGTGTCCCACGAAGTCAGAGACTCCTCATTAGTCTTGATTGGAATAAGTCCTTTACATTTTCATGTTTTCCCCATGTATCTTCTTGCATTAACTTTTTTTTTTTTTATGAGTTACAGTTGAAAGATAGGAAGAAAGAGAAATAAATTAAGTAAACCAGAGGACACACACATAGAAGTTCTTTTGTTCTTTTTAAACAGGTACACATTTCATCCTGAATGCCAAATTCCACACACATCACAGGAGCACCTCCTTGTCCAAAGTACTGGCAGTTTTACCCATTCCATTAAAGCAGCAACTCACAGTAACGGCAGACTTGGCGGCAGCCCTGAGACTCAACAAATAACATCTGGTCCTCCTTGTCTACTCTGATGAGCAAACAGCAAGGAGATGGATAACAACAGTTTGTAGTGCATCAACTTTTGGCACTACCTCAGAAAAAAAAAAGATTAACAGATTCAATCTCCCACATGAAAAGGATACTGTTTTTCAAGGGAACGTAGGACATAAAATGCTAATTGTAGCTGATGAGGGGGTGTCAGCACAAAGTTGTGTTTACTTGGATGGGAGTGGAATGAACACTTCAATCTGCTTTCACTTTTGTTCAAGGAGAGTTTAAGATGGAAGCTGCACTTGCTATCTACGTCATAGTGTTGTTAAGGGGTCAGTTTTGTATTGATTTTGATTAACTTTGATTAGGCTATGATAAATGCTCATTCCTGAGTGCTAGAACTTCATACGTGACACGGAAGCAAGGGTGAGGAAAAGGTGAACGAATGCCTAGAAAACAAAGATTTATTGACTCCAGGCACACAACATGAAAAAAAAGAGAAGAAATTATTAAAAGAACTTAAGTAGACAAGCTGGAATATACATTCACACACATATATAACTGTTTAGAGTTACCTCTAACAACAAATAAATATTAACTATTGATCCATGGCTTCTTTTTAATTTTCTTGACCTGAAATCTATTTAATGTAAATATGGGTAGTCCCTCTTCTTCCACTATCAGTGGAGCTATACAGAAAACTACCAAGCATCTAATTGATATTGGTGCTGGTACATGGTACATTAGTGTATTCATGCAAATGTGCTTCACTGTCTTAATGTCACCAAGCCTATCGGTGCTGACTAACTACAGTATGCGTACGGATTACTAGCAAAATTTCCACCAACATATTATTCATGTCTCTCAATCACAAATTGAATAATAATAATAAAAAAAAAACCCTCAAGGAATGCACCTTTAACCGTAGGCCAAGACCAGATGTGCCTGATCAAAATGGGCATCTGCTGTCTGGGCCACACTTGAAGGGCAGGAAACATGAAAACATCTGTGTAGGCTTTAAACTGAAAGTGAGAGAAAAGTCAGTTCCCATAGCGCAGTCTGCTCTATGGCACAACACACTTCATTTTCAGCCATTAAATTTACAGATCATAACACTGTCTGCCTCAATAAAAATGTTGGTGACCTCTGATTACACTGACAAAAGGAGACGTTTATTTTCATTGTGTTCAAAAAAACTGCCAGATTGCTAGACCTCTCCCAGGTGTGTGTTAGTGCATATGCACGTACTATATCGGTGGTTTGTTGAGTTCTGAACAATATATGGCATTTACAGCATTTATTAGAAGCTTCAACGTGTTGAAAAAATGATTAGAAAAACACACATCTTGTCTCTTCCATGAATTTAAGGTTTGTACATGTCCTCTGCCCATATACATATGCCCACGGCTAGACTGACACACACACACGTTTGTGCATATAAGTGTGCAGTGTCAACTTCTGCACTATACCTGCTGTGGTAATGCCTGAGAACACCTGACTGAGTGAGAAATTCATCTGGGCAAATGATCCAACAGAGACATTCCTTAGCAATGAAACAGTGTCTTCCCCCTTTACACCCATGCCTTCCTTTTTTCCAGGATTCCTGTACCTGCAGGATCATGCCACTTTACGGGGAGAAAAAAGACAGACATCCTGGCCTAAGATCCATTCGTAATCTGCTTGCAGTCAGAGTGTCACGTTCCAGTGACTCCTGGATAAACGGCACGATCAAAGCACAGGGTGTATTTGTTTTATCAGCCGGGAAGCTGAGAGTAGACTTCTCACTAACATGGTCCATACCTTTGCACAATGTAGAGAGAAAAAAAACCACAGAGGAGGAATGCAAGAGAACTCTATGATGTCACGTTGTGTGCCTGAATCCCATTAAGTGCTCGATTAGTGCACAAATAGCATCTGTCAAAGACATCCGGCCTCTGCACCTCAGATGTGATACTGCTTCCATCTTCTTTAATTTTCAACTTTTTTTCCAAGGTCTAAGCCCCCACTTCAGGGCTGCACTGAGACTCCAAAGCCCAGGTCGAGTCTTTCCTAAACATGCACATGCAATAGTACTGACGTAAGATCTGATTATTACTGCTTGTTAAGATAATCTCCAAAGTAACAGAACCATTACACAATGAACAAAAGTGCAACTGAAAAGGGCAACAGAAGGTTCAATAGAGAAGACCAGAATCTGCCCCCCCCCCCTGCAGCAGATAAAGAGAAAGCATTTTACAACAGAAATGGTTTCCATGATTATGCTTCATATGGTTCTCATGAGTGTGCAGAAACAGGATAAGCATTGTTCTAATCAGTTTTTCAACTTGTGGACTTTGCTGAAGCTTCTAGAAAATGCTGTAAATGCCATATATTGTTCAGAATTAACATACAGTATAAAGCATAACATGTTGAACATTAGAAAACAAAAACAAAAAACAGTGAACGTACAGAACTGGATTTAGCAACTAGAGTTTTCCTTTTGACCCTGGCTTTAATGAGAAAACACAAATAAAGGTTAAATCTACAGAACTGACTATGATGGACATGCAATACATACGTTCCAGTGTATGAAGTTATGTTTGGGAATTACTTTTGACTACCATTATTTGCTATTTTGTTTAATATTTTATTTTTATTGAAGATTATCAAATACAGTAGAGTTTTTTTTTATATTGTTGTGCATATGAAGAGGATTCTGATTTGTACACACATTTTGGAAGAAATAAAACATGACGAGGCATGCTGTTATAGGATCATAATCAAGAACAGTGTGGTGTGACAGCCTCATGTGAAGTGTTATATTCTGACTGTAGCACAGCAGTTATTGTAATAGCCAATTGTAATCATACTTTTTATCCATTTACAATTAATTTTAATGTTGTAGGGTGTCTTTAAAATGAGTTAGTCCCTCTTATCACTTACATTATAACTATGAACAGTGATTTTCTCACCAGTCTTTTTTTCCTCTCTTGAAGCTATTAAAAAAAAAAGAGAGAAAGGAAATACCAAGCATTCTGTTGTGAAGACTTTCCAGTCTTGGAAAACGTAAAGGAACAGCTTTACCTCTGACAAATGGAGACTCCTTCCAAAACTCCTCGCAAAAAGCTTCATCATGACAATCACACATTTTAAAATACGTTTATGTGCAGTATCGCCATTAAGACCCCGTGTAAGTTATTACTATAGAAAGAGAAATGTATTACAATAAGCGCATTGATAGTAGTTCTAGCTGCAAGGTTTACTGTCAGAGTCGTGTTGTTATACACCAATCTGAACCAATTGGGCATTTAATAGGTGGTATTTTAAAAAAATGTAGGTAGAACATGATGATGACCCTAAACATCCTTACCCCACAGGTTCATGAGAAATGAGCAATTTGAAAATAATGTTTTATTATAAATCCAACTGAAATTCACTTACAGAGGAAACTGAAGCTAAAAAAAAAAAAGCATTAAATTTAATTCAGAACCAAAAGAGAAATCCATTAAGGCTTCTAAAAACCTCAAAGGAAGTACATCAAGGCTCATACAGTGGCTGAAATATGTACTGAATGAGTCAACTTTTTTTCATTAAATAAATTGAGTGAGTGAGGCTATTCACACGAAATTTTCACCAGACATCAGTATTAAGTCAAGACATCTGCAAATATAAAGAATTTACAACATTAAAGTCCATAAATAAAGTTATGTGTAATAACACAGGAAAAAAGTATTGAACACACTAAGAAAAAGCAGTTCTCCAAGGCAAGGTAAGGCAAGGAACCAGCTGAAATCCGTAAATAATTATACCCCCTATCTGTGTAAATTAATATCAGCTGGGTTAGTAAATTGATGGTCTATAAAAAGGCTTTTCATTACCAAGGTGTCACAGAAGAAACATCTCACGATGTAAAAGCAAAGAGCTCTCCCAAGACATTCACAACCTTATTGTTGCGAAACATATTGATGGAATCGGATACAGACGTTTTTCAAAACTTCTGAATCTTCCAGTAAGCACCATTGGGGACATTATCCGCAAGTGGAAGCAACATCACTCCGTCATCAACCGGCCACGCACAGGAGCTCCTCACAAGATTTCTGAGCAGGGAGTCAGAAGAATAGTCAGAAGAGTAGCCCAAGAGCCAAGGACCACTTGGAAAGAGCTCCAGAAACACTTGGAGGCAGCAGGTGCCATCGCCACAGAGAAAACAATAGGCAATGCACTCCACTGCTCACGCTCACCCCGCAAGACTCCATTACTAAAGAAAAGGCATGTCGAAGCTCGTTTAAAGTTTGCTACAACTCATTTGGACAAGCCTAT
The DNA here is from genome assembly GCF_023375685.1 of Ictalurus furcatus. NCBI lineage: Eukaryota > Metazoa > Chordata > Actinopteri > Siluriformes > Ictaluridae > Ictalurus > Ictalurus furcatus. The sequence continues at coordinate 4,991,341 of NC_071261.1, read as the reverse complement.
GAAATACTGGGAGAGTGAAGTCTGGTCAGACGAGAGCAAAATTTAACTTTTAAGCATCATGGTGTGGGGCTGTTTTTCATCACATGGTACTGGCAGACTTCATATAATTGAAGGAATGATGAATGGAGCCCTTTACCAGGAGATTCTTGAGAAGAATCTGCTGCCATTCACCAGGATGATGATGATGAGACATGGGTGGACCTTCTAGCAGGACAACGATCCAAAGCATACAGCAAAGGAAACTCTCAATTGGTTTCAGAGAAAAAAAATCAAGGTGTTAGAACGGCCCAGTCAATCACCTGACTCGAATCCAATTGAACAAGATTTAAATACAGTATGTTTAGAAGAACGGACCAAAATCACACTTGAATACTGCGGCCCATTAATTTCTTCATACAGGAAGTGTCTTGAAGCTGTCGTTACAAACAAAGGCTTCTCCACTAAGTATTAAATACATTTCAGTTAGCGTGTTCAATAATTTTTCCCCCCATGTCATTCCTCTTTATTACACATAACTTTATTTATTGACTTTAACGTTTGGATTTATTTATGTTAGGATTTCTTGAGTTAATACTGGTGAAAATTTCATGTGAATAACCTCATTGGAAATATATTTAGTGAAAGAAATGTTGACACGTTCAATACTTATTTCCCCCACTGTATGTGCATGCTTAGAAAAAAGGTTTCATCAAGCACTCTTCTTTGGTTTTGATTCTTTGTTCCTCTGGTAGAACCTTAAGGTTTCTGTGTAGTTTGTTTTCTACAAAATATTATTTCCCTTTTAGGGGGAAAGACTGAAAAACTAAATTAACCATCCAAAGAAATTTTCACAAATGTAATTTAAGAGCGTTTATGGCAATGTATGCTCTGTTGAAATCGGAGCTACTAAACACAAAGTATATTTTGTTCATATGTATCTTTTAGAAGCCAATAATATACAACAAAATTTCACTTCAATATCCCAATAGTCACACAATAGTTCTCATGGTATAACCCACAATAGAGTCTTTACAAAGAATACGGTCTTATGTCTTTAATTAAAGAACACACACACACACACTTCTGGCTCCCTGTATAGCTGAGCTCATACAATAGCACCTCTTCATTCATCATGTTTCACAATCTCACATTTGGGCTTGATATAATGTTATGTTCTTTTCTTTTATTCTTTTTTTTTACGGCTCTAAAGTCAAGGAAGTATCTAGACCAGATAAGGAAGCCAAGAGATATAGGCTTGAAAAGGACCAAAAGATAGGTCTGCTCACAGTATTTGAAACAACAAAACTACCAAATAAATGAACAAGTGTGTGGGCACCAAGGAGGGCAGCATTAGTCTCCTGCTTATATAAAACTCATGTCTCATATGCTATAGACATTTATAATAATAATGTATACATGAGACCTCTACATTTAGTCATATCAAAGCTCTTCAGTAGCCTGTTAGCACATTAATAAATCAAATGGCAAGTACGTGGAGATTAAACTTAACCATATAAATGGCAACATTTAGACAACACCTAATTAATATTATAATTAAGTGGTTGCTTCTCACAGCTGATGCTCATTCTGAGAAATAAATGAAAAGAAAATAGAATCTTGAAAAAGGAGCTTGGACTTAATGTTATGCTACTCATTTGAAGAAAAGAAAAGAAAAAAAAAACGGTAATGTTTTTCCTGTCTACAACAATACGATTTCTATGAGCCTCTGCCCACTTGCAGCCTCAGAGTCCTGTTCTTGGCTGATAGGAGTGGAACTTGATGTTGTAGACTAGTCGCCTCAAAGTTTGATGTGTTATGCATTCTGATGTGCTTTTATACTCACCATGGTTGCAAAGAGTGGTTGTAAGTTAGCACGGCCTTCCTGTTGGCTAGAACCAGTCTGGATATTCTGATTTGACCTCTCTCATTAGGGTATTTCTGTCCGCAGAACTGCCACAAACTGGATGCTTTTTGGTTTTTGTGTGTGTGTGTGTGTGTGTGTGTGTGTGTAAGGCATGTTAATTGCATGGTTTGGGTTCAGTTGCCCCCTAGAGGGCAGCATCACTTCAAATCAAATCAATTCAAAGTTCTTCTGACTAATCACCTTAATACAATGATGAAATATTTCTAGCCTGATTGGACTGGTCACGTCTAGGATGACACTGTCCCCATCCACAGGGCACAAGGGCTCACTAAATGGTTTGAGGATGAAAATTATGTAAATCTTATGCTATATCCTTCATCAGATCTCAACCCAACTGAACTCCTATGGGAGATTCTGGAGCGGTGTTAGACAGTGCTCTAGACCACCATCAAAACAAAGACTGATATCTCTGTTGCTACAATGGTGTTCATCCTTTTAGTACAGATACAGAGACTTGCACACTCCTTGAAGCTGAAGCTCAAAGGAACTGTTTTGGTAGTCTTACTAATTCATCCTATGTTGTTTCCTCCTTTTTAATTTGTCACCTGTCTGTATATCTTAAAGTTACATCATAATGAATTGAGTCAGAGCTAGACTCTTATCTCTTGATTTTAGACCCCATACTCATTATGCTTTCACTGGTGTTGAGCACAACCTAGTGGTCATAGCAAATAAGCACAGGCTACTGACACAATTTTCATCACTGTATACCAAGATCATTACCTGCTGTTCCAATTAATTTGGATAAATTACATCAAAATTCAGTGTTAAGCATCTTGGCACACATTCTGACAGTATTTTATTCTGAAGAATGTACAATAAACATTTAATTTAACTTGCCTGTTTCAACTTTTGTGTGGTCAGTCCTCTCAGTGATTTTCTCCTGGCTGATGAGGTAATCAACAATGCGCACACCAATTGGTGGCTCTGTATGATTCCATTCCAAAATAACCAATGAGCTGCTGGGCTCATATGAGTGGGACAGCTTGAGCCTATGCAAAAAGAGCAAATAGGTCATCTACTGTATCCTCCGAGAAATATGGGTAGTCATATGAAATTAGTACCTAATAAAATATAAAAGCGGATTTACATTACATTTCAGAAAAGTGCCTGTGGTCTGATTGTTATGAAATTGGAACCCAAGTCTAGCTAGCTGGAGATTTGTGTGTGTAAAGAATATTTATAGAGTATGGAGTTCTTCATGATCACATACTCATCAGACAACTCTGAGTTTGTGTGCCTTAGACACATGTTTGCATGCCTTACATGGGCTGAGAAAGTGGGGCACAGGTTGGCAGTCCATCAGTACCAAAGGCACTGGAGTCACAGCGACACCAGTCATCAATGACATCGCCTTTCCCTGAGCACCACAACATACTCATCATAGCTTCTTGCAGAGCCTGCAAAAAAGCCAAAGACAATATTTGAGAGAGGTAGGAGACCTACAGTTGCATTCAAAATTATTCAACCCCCATTGCAAATCAGGTTTATTGATTAAATTTACAGACTTTCAGCTGTTTGCGATGAACAAATCAAACAAAAGCAATTGAAAAAGTTAAACACAATGAATGCTTCAAGTGGTTTCGCCAAATCGACTTTTCTTGTGCTTTTGAGTCAGTAGTGGTGAACGTCTTGGAGTTCTCGCATGGAAACCTTCTGCGTTTAGTACACGCCTTACTGTGCTCACTGAATCCTGAGTGCCTGTTACACCAAGTCTTTCTGCAGGTCTTTTACAGTCACTCGAGGGTTTTTCACAAGCTACCTTCTCAGAAATCTGGTTTCAGCCATTGATGGTTTCCTTTTTCTGCCCCATCCAGGTATTTCAAATATTTCTACCTCTAGCCAGTTCAGATATTTCATGTGTTCCAGCTCAGGCACACCTGGTGCAACTAATGAAGCCCTTGATTAGTTGCATCAGGTGTGCTTGAGGCAACACCTGTTTTGCATATTTGTGCTGTTGTGAGGGATTCTGTTCAGGGTGTTGAATCATTTTGAGACTGGAGAAATCATTATAAGTTGCATTTTCAGTTGAATTTGAAACATTCGTTGTGTTGAACTTTTTCTATTGCTTTTGTTTGATGTGTTCATTGCAAATAGCTGAAAGTCTGTATATTTTGACAATAAACCTGATTTGCAATGGGGGTTGAATAATTTTGATTACAACTGTATGTACTGTTTTCTTTCCTGAAAGTATGTCTACTAAGAAAACAGCCACACATTCCAGCAAACACAATATTACACAAAACTCCAGTTGCATCGTGAAATGAATACTTCTTGTGTAATATTGGTAATGTAAGATATGGACATCAAAAGAAACTGTACTGGAATTGTTGATGTATTAGAAGTTGATTGTCGTTTCACTAGAACTACACTATATGGCCAAAAGTATGAGGACACCTGACCATTAGACCCATATGTGGTTCTTCCCCCAAACTGTTGCCACAAAGTTGGAAACACAATTGTCGAGAATGTTCTTGTATGCTATAGCATTGCAGTTTCTTTTTCACTGGAACTAAGGGGTCCAAATTTCTTCCAGTATGACAACGCCCTTGAGCACAATGCGAGGTCCATGAAGACATGGTTTGTTAAGTGTGGAGTGGAAGAAATCGAGTGGCCTGCACAGAGCCCTGAACTCAACCCCACTGACCACCTTTAGGATGAACTAGTACACCAAACTTGTGCCAGGCATCATTCCAATCTGTGGTGCCTTTATGGCTGAATAGGCAAATCTTCACAGTCACTGTCCAAAATCTAGTGGAAGGCCTTCTCAGAAGAGGGAAGATTATTATAACAGCAAAGGTACATGTAGGGGCAACTCCATATTAATGCCTATGGTTTTAGAATGGGATTTTCAATGGTCAGGTGTTCACATACGCTTGGCCATATAGTGTATCAAACATTATTACTAATATCTAAGTATTTTTGGAAGGGCTTTCAACTGACAGGTGGTTACAAACCATCACAAGTAAGCAGGTACCACAACATCCATATACAAAGTATATTTTTGGGTAATTTGTGGAGCTTAAAATATCTGGCAAAGGGACTACTAAACTAAAACAAAATTTTACAATTCATCCAGATCAGAGACAATTAATGTTTAATCATTAACTAAAAAAATGTGTTCTCAAACTTTTTGCAGCCTTGGGCCCATATAAATGGAAAATAAATTCAACTGAACCTTCAGTACAGATTTATTTTATGAACATAATATAACTGTCCAAATACTAAGATCATTATTTATTGGACCCATAGGGCTTTTTATTCCTGAACTTTCCACTCCTATAACTTTTTTTATTAAACTTTTATTAAATTCAAGTTGACATTATTTATAGGTCTATTTGTTTTGTAGTTATTGAGGTTTGGAATAAGCACATTAACTGATGAGTCAAATAGGCTAATAACTATAAGATGCCTACATGCCTCTTTGTCAACATTCCACTTTGAAAACCACAGATCTAAAATAAAATGACAGGACAGAAACAAAACATCACATTATTCTATAACCCTGAGGCATCCAAAAACAGTAAACAGAACCAATAAACAAACCAATAAACAGTAAACTACACAATTTATTTTGTGTTGAGTAACACATGAAATTGGTGATATTATATGTTTAAACAAATGGAGATACTATAAGGTTTTATTTTAACACCCACAATTGGGTAAAAACCTCCCCTGGAAGAACAGCATAGTTTTGTCCTTTCATGTCCGAAAAGAGTGCAGACACTTGAACAAGATGGGTCACAAACCACTCTTTCTTTTCTACAGTCCCATTCAAAAGTATTGGAACAGCAAGAGCAAGTATTTTGTTTTTGCTATACACTGAAGACATTTGGGTTTGAGATCAAAAGATTTACATTTACATTTAGATGTGTTACACAACTTAGAAAATGGCACCTCCGGTGGCAGAGCACCCAATTTTTAGGTGAGCAAAAGTATTGGAACAGATCTTGACGTGTGTGTATACATATATAAAACACATTTTTCCAGATGCACCTGTATGTATAACTGCATCAAGCTGGTGACCCACTGACATCACAAAAAAGCTTGTGATTGACTTGGCCAGTCTAAAACCTTCCATTTTTCCTCCTGGTGAAGTCCTTTGTTGCGTTGACAGTGTGTTTTGGGTCATTGTCTTACTGCATGATGAAGTTCCTTCCAATTAGAATTGGATGCACTGCATTAGAATGCAGACAGAATGTTTTGATAGATGTCTGAATTCATTCTGCTGCTACCATCATGAGTTACATCATTAATAATGATCAGTGAGCCCATTCTGGAAGCAGCCATGCAAGCCCAAGCCATGACACTACATCCACCATGCTTGACTGATGAGCCTCTATGTTTTGGATCATGAGCAGATGCTTTTTTTCACCACACTTTGGCCTTTCCATCACTTTGGTAGAGGTTAATCTTGATTCCAGAACTTTTGCGGATCAACTCTTGTGGATATTTCTTCGTATATTCCAATCTAGTTTTCTGATTCTTACTACTGATGAGTGATTTGCATCTTTTGGTATGGCCTCTATATTTCTGCTCTCAAGGTCTTCTTCAAATGGTGGATTGTGAAACCTTCACCTCTGCCCTGTGAAGGCTGTTGGTGATGACACTGACAGTTGTTTTGGGGTTTTTCTTCACAGATCTCATAATGTATCTGTTATCAACTGCTGAACCGCACCAGTTTAGAGCTGACCCCCCCCCCCCCCCCCCCCCGGTTCAGAGGTGTGCTCACAACAGTAGTCAGCACAGAGCAGAGCCCGACATTAGCGCAGGAAGTAAGATCCCTCTTGGACAAAAGGGCCATATAACATGTACCCTGTTCTGTGAGGGAGGGAACCAGCCGTTATTTCCTGGTCTGCAAAAAAGATGGGAGTATGCAGCCAATTTTAGATCTGCATCATCTGAACCCTACTTTTTGGACATACAGGTTCAAGATACTGATGCTCAAACGTATCATAACACAGACTCGTTTTGAGGACTGGTTTGTGACGATAGATCTAAAAGGTGCATATTTCCACATAGAAATATCGCCCCGTCACTGCAAGTTCCTGAGGTTCACGTTTGGAGGCAATGCATACCAATATCAGGTTCTTCCCATCGGGTTAGCTTTATCCCCTCGCACCTTCACAGAATGCATGGATGCCATTCTGGCTCTCGTGTGACTCCAGGGCATCTGTGTACTAAACTATCTGGATGACAGGTTAATTCTAGCATGATCCAGGAAACTGGCGATTCAACATTGAGATGTTGTTCTCACTCTCATGAAGCACTTTGGGCTCTGGCTGAACCTCAAGAAAAGTATGCTTTCTCCAGTGCAGAGGACAACTTTTCTAGGGGTTATATGGGCTTCTACTATGATAAGGGCGTTTCTATCCCCAACATGCACAGGGTCAATCTATCAACAGTGAGCAAGATACAGCTGGACCTGGGAATCCCCTCCAGTCTCTACAAGAGACTTGGGGCTTATGGCTGAAAAGTCGGGAGTTTCATATGAGGACAAAACCTCTGAGAGAAATCAGTGTCACACGAAAATGCCTACATGCTCTGAGAATTTGGAAGTGTTCCAGTTTCTAGCCTCGGGTCACAGTCTAGGGGCATCTCCTTATCACAAGATGGTAATGACAGACTCTTACCTCACAGAATGGGGTGTGGTCTTAGATGGCTGTCTAGCTCATGGTCCATGTTGAACGCTAGCTCACCTTCCACAAGGAAATTGTATGTGCTCAAGTGGTGACTTTTTGTCTCGCGGTGTGAGGAACATCAGCTAGACCCAGTAAACTGCGCAATAGCTACAGTCCTGGAGTTCTTACCAGGACATTTCTCAGCACGATTGCCTCCTTCCACAGGATGTGTGTTCTGCAGCAGGGTGGTCTATGCCACACACATTCATTCAATATTACAGCCTGGATATAAATTCCACCCCGGGCTCGAGTGTCTTGCAGTCATCCTTGGGCTCGGATCTTTTGGACAGGCCATGCCCTCAGTATGATGGAGTGGGTATTCTCATTCCCACAGCATGAAGCTCATGCAACACCTTGTTCCCTTCTCAGGCAATGTCTGGGTTACCCTGTTCCCTGAGAATGGAACGAGATGCTGCGTAGATTTGTCATACTGGGGCATGCTTGTGAATTGCGTCTTCACTTCAGAAAATAGAGTGTGATGGCGTGGTTCACAGGTATATCATGCGACGTCCTTAATTGCTTCAGATACCGGTCACGTGCGAGGGCACTTTCCACAGCGTGAAGCTCACGCAACATCTCATTCCCTTCTCAGGGAACAGGGTTACATGCGTAATCCAGACGTTTTCTTTGGCCAACCTGTTCTTGGCACTTTTTGATTGAACCCACCCATTTTTTCAAGTGATCAAAAATATTGGAACATGTGACTGGGTGACAGTAGAAGGTTTTAGACTGGCCAAGTCAATCATCAGACCTTAACCAGAGCTATATTTTCCTCTTTCATTCCTCTTCCAATATCTTTGGTAGAAATGCTGGGTTTTAGTCACAGTTAGGACCTGTTAAAACCCAATGACTTATACAGAGAATTCACTCATAGTTTTGGCCAGCGTTATAGCCATCAAGGAAGTTGTAAGAAATCTTCTTTGGTGCAGATGGGATAACATACACCAACTGCTTAAAATTATGTCCTGATCGCAATGTGAGAACATCAAAGGCAGTCTGTGCACACAGGACAATTGTGACCAGTTTTATGCACTGCATTAATATTGTTTGCAGTTTTGTTCCCTCTGTGGTTGATGTAAAACACCACTGTGGTGTTGTCAGTCTGTACTAGTGTGTGACCCCTTTAGGAGTTTTCCTAAAAATGGTGCAATGCTAGCCACACAGCTTTCATTTTGAGGATTTACACACCTCTGTTGTTACAATTATTTCAAATTCCCTCTTTGCAGGGAGAATACCTTAATGTCCCAAAGGACAAAACGTGAGCAACATAAAATATTTATTTATTTTCAAGGATGACAATGTGGTAGGATAAAAATGAGTACAAATTCCTTCTTTTTTTTTTTTTTTTTTAGTTTAGACCATGGCTTTTTTACTTTAATTAACTTCACTTGCAACCAAATCCTAGACCCAGCCAAGTGAGGAAAGGAAGTGTGTGTGTATCAGAGCTCAGACAAAAGAAGTGCTCTCTGAAGGCTCCCAGGCTCACTTCATTGGTACACGCTTGTGAATACATTTATTTGCACATCCACGGCACCTTGAGCTTTCCGATACTGCTCACCAAGGGTTAGATCACTAACCCTTGTGCTTCCCATTAAAGATACCGTAGCCATAGCCTAAGCTTTGAGAAGTGAACACATTGTTTTTATATATTTTTACAACTTTATATAACCTAGACTAGGCATGATATCTACCTACAGAATGTTAAAGTAAATCAATAAATTAACTTTTTTTTTTAATGGGCAGTGAACAAATTTTTTCTCATCATGAGGTCCCAGTTAACTGGGTACAGGCCTAAACAGGAGTGCTGCAGTATTGTAATATGACAATATAAACTGCACCTAATTTATGACTAATAAACTAATGTAATTAATATTGTGCGAATCTAACACACGCACCTGGTAGGTTTCATTGTTGTTGACAAGCTCATATATTGGTGCTGCCTTGGTGACTTGGAGTAGCACAGGCTCTGTGGGCCGCTGGGTCCCAGGGCTCATGTGGCACAGGTGGCATGAGGGTGGGCACTGGCCCTGGCTGCTGCAGTCCATGCGCACACCTGCTGTCAAACGCTTGGCCCCCGAGTCCAGCAGGCTGGATATATAGGCTGGATAGGTGAGAGCACGTGCCTCTTTATCCCGCTCTTCTGACTCATCAGATGGAGAGTTACCTGCAACAGAAACAGTTTTTACATAATCAGTATTGAAAAAGGAACAGAATTTTGTTACACACAACTGAATGCAATGGTTCTTAAACAAATAACAGTTTGTTATTCTTTACTGTCTATTATTCAATGTTTAAAATTATAGCACCGGTGGCAATAAACATAAATGATCATACGAAAAGGAGCAAGGCATTATTAAAGGATAACAACAGAAAATGACTAAGTCACCCTATAACAACAATAAAAAGTACAATATTACTAATAATCGCAAATGTAGACTCTTAACTTGTAGATGTCTGCTATGACCAGAGGGCATGTGCTGTTTCAGTGCTGCTCCTAAATAACTGCTTAAGATAAGGCCAGGTCCTCCCTAAGCAAGTTTACATCATCAAATGTTTAGTGAAATATAATCTAAACAAACTCTTTCTGATCATTTCTGTCTCCATTTCCCCTACCCCAAAAGAATATGAAACAACTTTAGCTCACGCTGCTGGATTTGTCAAATACGCAAGCGATTTCTGAGTTCAATAGCCAATTAGGGAATAACATATTGCTTGTGCAAGACTTCATACTTAAAAAAGACATAGGTTTATGGGTATAATGAGTCGAGTTTATGCAACAACCCACTGTTCTTTCAGCTTGTACTCTGTCAGGGTTAGCTTGCTCCTTGTCTCTGGAAACTGGAGACAAATAAAGAAGTGAAATTGCTGGGCTCCAGTTCCCCCAAGTGCTACACTCCATAAATGAACAGAGCCAACTCAAGCCCCCATCAATCCACTGTACACACACACACAGAGAGAGAGTGAGAGAGAGAGAGAGAGAGAGAGAGAGAGAGAGAGAGAGCTTCTGTCTGAAATCCCCTACCTCTGATGAGCTATTTAATTAAACTTGGTTTCTTGGAGGAAGGATCCAAGCAAGTTATTTAATGTCTGCTCATGATCTTGGGACAAGGTGGGGTTCAGTGCAACACCGTGCATCAGTAGATGAGCACCTCTAGGCTCTTTCGGTGAGTATGTATAGATTTGCAAGATCTTTACGGAGTTTAATTAATCACAGAAGGATATAAGAGAGGTTTTACCAGGTAGTCATAAAACACGGCAAATTGTGATTCAGGCTTTAAGGGTGAGGAAAATATTTAACAAAGTGAAAAATAGCATTAGGAAAATTAGATGTCAGATGTTGATTAAGGTCATATCACTGATGTTAGCTTAGACTGTGCTTTCATTAGACACAGAAATCGAAAAGTAAGGTGAGATTGAGAGAGAGAGAGAGAGAGAGAGAGAGAGAGAGAGCGAGCAAGAGATAGGAACATCAAGACCATGGGTATTTACTCTGACACTATTACAAATTTTTTGCAACTATAAAGCAGGCACAAAACGTTGAAAGACACATTAAACCAGGGAAGCATTACATTATATTTGCTTGGTAAAATTGCAAACCTATCTCTTATTGATGGGAAGCCCCTTAATATGCATAGTTGTTTGAGGAATTTACACACGCAACTGCTCAGTAATGATCACATATTAGAGGTGAAAAATCTCAAGATCTTTCCTGTGCATTGTGGAGTAGCACAAGGGCTTAAGGTTACAGGAGTGCTAGTTCACGCAGTGGACAACAGAGGGTGCTGGAGGTTTAATCTGAACTTCAGACACCCATGAAATGCAGGTTCATCTAAAACAAATTTAATATCATGGAAAAGTTCATTTTTTCCATAATTTAATTCAAAAAGTGGAACTTTCATATATTGTAGATTCATTACATATAAAGTAAAATATTTCAAGACTTTTTGTTTGTTTGTTTTAATCTCGTTGATTATGGCTTACAGCTCATGGAAATCAAAAATCCAGTATCTCAAAATATTATCACATTAGCACATATGTATCAGAACTGCTGTGAAAGATAAGGTAGACCATATTATACTTCTTTCCAGCTTGTCTTTCTTGCCTACCTTTTCCCCTTTCTCCCATCAGACTGCTGCCTAACTCTTGCATTCTATTTATTCCTTGGCCTTAAGTACACAGCCAGAGCCCATTCCTAACCAACAGGCGTATTTGTCTCTTAGTAAAAGCCACTGCTTGTCAAAGTGAGACTGGGCATGATTATTTACCTGAGCTTGGGCCTGTCTGACACAAACAACACTGACATCTTATTTTATATGAGTAAACTAATTGGCTTTCCATGTTCCCACCTGACCCCAAACACTCTGAGACTAGAAGTAGCCATGATTTGCCCTCGATTCAGGACAAGCAGAACTCATCAGTGGGTAGAATATGTTATATTTAACCTTTTACTTTGAAAAGCAATATGAATAATATTTAAGCGACAGTTAATCAAGGAACTTCTATATGAAAAATATGCAAACTGCAGTAATATACATTGTTGTATTAGCAAAAGTGCATTCAGGGGCAGATTTAGTGATTTGGGGGTCCTAGGCAAAATGCAGGAATGGGGCTAACATCAATCCACATCTCATCATTTTACCCCCCAAAAATAGACCACTACTTCTACTACTACAACTACTAGTAGTACTACTTCTATAATAATAATAATAATAATAATAATAATAATAATAATAATAATAATAATGAATTTTAATTTCTAATATTAATATTATGAAATTAATTTTGATATTAGACTTATATTAATAAATAAGTCTATTTCCCTATGACCACCAACCAAGCGCAAACAATAAGTCACTGCTGTACAGTAGGACAGCAGCTTATAAAAATATTCTTCTTTTTTCTAAACTGTGGTAATATTGAAACATATTTATTTGAAGTAGCACTGAACATGAATCCACATCTGAATGGCACACTATCAGCATGTCACAATAAACTCACATGATCATGTCTGCAGAGTTCAGGCTTTCATTACAGACAGAGAGAGAGAGAGAGAGAGAGAGAGAGAGAGAGAGAGAGAGAAAATGAACCCTGCTGCCTGTCCCAGCCTCACTGTTCTTTGGCTGTAATGCTAGAGCATTGTCTTCAAGCTAAAGGCAAAATCAGTTCATTAAAAACACTTCACAGACTTCGATAAAAACTTTTTGCTTTCCTCCTGCTTTCTCCTTTCTCCTGTGCTTCATTTTTGCTCTGTCTTTTCACTACATGTCACGTTTGCATGAGTTGGCTACTTTCTTCCCGAATCATTTCCGCAGATGTGCAGTAAATTTGTAGAATAGTCCAATGTAGTGGGGGGTAGTGGGGGGGGTGTGTGATTTGGGGCCGATACACTCATAAATTAAGCATTCTGATGGCATTTTAGCATATGGGTTTTTAGAAAAACATAATTAATTAACGAAAAGTTAAAAAAAAAAAATCTTTCCTAACCACAGGTTTATCCAGCGTTTTGGGGGCCCTTGATAGCTCGGGGCCCAAGGCAATTGGGCATAACAATTCAACAATTTGGAATGTTACCACCTCCGCAGGGCAGAGGTGAAGGTAACACAATCCACCATTCGAAGAACACTTCAAGTGCAGAAATGTAGAGGTCATACTACAAGGTGCAAACCACGCATGTACAGTAAGAATCAGAAAGCCAGATGAGGAATTGAAAGAAATACAGAGATGAGCCACGAAACTTCTGGAACCAAGATTAACCTTTACCAAAGTGCTGGAAAGGCCAAAGTGTGGAGAAAGAATGGATCTGCTCATGAGCTAAAACATAGAAGCCCATCAGTCAAGCATGGTGGAGGTAGTGTCATGGATTGGGCTTGCACGGTTGCTTCTGGAACAGGCTCACTGATTATTATTGATGATGTTTCAATACTCTCAGAGAGCACTGTGTGTGTGTGTGTGTGTGTGTGTGTGTGTGTGTGTGTATATATATATATATATATATATATACACACACACATCTCATAATATAAAAAATATCATGAGAGTATTATTTAAATAAAAAAAAAATACATTCAAGATACTCATACTAAGATGTCATTATCTTATGATATATAAATATAAATCTAGATGTATAAGATGATCTTAAGACATCTTATGATCTTATACTATATATATATATATATATATATATATATATATATATATATATATATATATATATATAGTATGTATACAGTATCTCACAAAAGTGAGTACACCCCACACATTTTTGTAAATATTTGATTATATCTTTTCATGTGACAACACTGAAGAAATGACACTTTGCTACAATGTAAAGTAGTGAGTGTACAGCTTGTGTAACAGTGTAAATTTGCTGTCCCCTCAAAATAACTCAACACACAGCCATTAATGTCTAAACCGCTGGCAACAAAAGTGAGAACACCCCTAAGTGAAAATGTCCAAATTGGGCCCAATTAGCCATTTTTCCTCCCCGGTGTCATGTGACTTGTTAGTGTTAGAAGGTCTCAGGTGTGAATGGGGAGCAGGTGTGTTAAATTTGGTGTCATCGCTCTCACACTCCCTCATACTGTTCAACATGGCACCTCATGGCAAAGAACTCTCTGAGGATCTGAAAAAAGAATTGTTGCTCTACATAAAGATGGCCTAGGCTATAAGAAGACTGCCAAGACCCTGACACTGAGCTGCAGCACGGTGGCCAAGACCATACAGCGGTTTAACAGGACAGGTTCCACTCAGAACAGGCCTCGCCATGGTCGATGGTCGACCAAAGAAGTTGAGTGCACGTGCTCAGCGTCATATCCAGAGGTTGTCTTTGGGATATAGACGTATGAGTGCTGCCAGCATTGCTGTAGAGGTTGAAGGGGTGGGGGGTCAGCCTGTCAGTGCTCAGACCATACACCGCACACTGCAGCAAATTGGTCTGCATGGCTGTCGTCCCAGAAGGAAGCCTCTTATAAAGATGATGCACAAGAAAGCCCGCAAACAGTTTGCTGAAGACAAGCGGACTAAGGACATGGATTACTGGAACCATGTCCTGTGGTCTGATGAGACCAAGATAAACTTATTTGGTTCAGATGTTGTCAAGCGTGTGTGGCGGCAACCAGGTGAGGAGTACAAAGACAAGTGAGTCTTGCCTACAGTCAAGCATGGTGGTGGGAGTGTCATGGTCTGGGGCTGCATGAGTGCTGCCGGCACTGGGGAGCTACAGTTCATTGAGGGAACCATGAATGCCAACATGTACTGTGACATACTAAAGCAGAGCATGATCCCCTCCCTTCGGAGACTGTTCTGCAGGGCAGTATTTCAGCATGATTACAACCCCAAACACACCTCCAAGACGACCACTGCATTGCTAAAGAAGCTGAAGGTGAAGGTGATGGACTAAACCCTATTGAGCATCTGTGGGGCATCCTCAAACAGAAGGCGGAGGAGCACATGGTCTCTAACATCCACCAGCTCCGTGATGTCGTCATGGAGGAGTGGAAGAGGACTCCAGTGGCAACCTGTGAAGCTCTGGTGAACTCCATGCCCAAGAGGGTTAAGGCAGTGCTGGAAAATAATGGTGGCCACACAAAATATTGACACTTTGGGCCCAATTTGGACATTTTCACTTAGGGGTGTACTCACTTTTGTTGCCAGCGGTTTAGACATTAATGGCTGTGTGTTGAGTTATTTTGAGGGGACAGCAAATTTACACTGTTACACAAGCTGTACACTCACTACTTTACATTGTAGCACAGTGTCATTTCTTCAGTGTTGTCACATGAAAAGATACAATCAAATATTTACAAAAATGTGAGGGGTGTACTCACTTTTGTGAGATACTGTATATATGTCTATATATATACATAAAATATGTGTGTATATATATATATACATACACATATATTTTAGATTTTAGCCACAAAATGACTGCTCTAGCAGTAGCAATGGTACTGTAGCTCTAGTCTGACCATGTCACTGATGACACAGTCATTTATAGTTCAGATAGATACGTAATGGCACATAAAGGTCAAGACTGACCTAGAAAGTTTCTAAAACATTGGATCTATCTAACAGGGTCTGTGCAATCCCCCAATATTGCACATACAATCCATCACATTTCTTGTGCTTTAAATATGATCCCCTGCAGGCATCTATATGGGACAAACTATATAGTGATATATGTGGTCTCTGAGTAGACAATCATAGACATAACAGACATGGAGAACACATAATTTTTTTCTTTGTCGTTAATCCAGTTTTATCTGTAGCAGACACTGTGCAGCTGGTACAGCTTTCATTTCTAGCACCCAACATTACCATCCGTGCATACTCTTTGTGTTGTTTACAGGCTGACTTTCATTTCACCCAAAACTTCTACTACTTCTAACTAATAATGTCCTTCTAGAGCTCACGTTAATAAATAAATAAATAAAAAGGCAGAATAAAAAAGAGGGTGTGTAATGACACTGACTTTACACGAGGATTTGTGGTCATGAATGGCCTGTGGTGAGAAATGCATGTCATGGTTTCAGGGTTGAGGAGTACAGTTAAGCTTAATGTTAGAAACAACAGCAGAAATTAGCTGTGGCACTTTCATATTACTTTTATTCTCCCAGAAATGGAATGTCTGGAATCTACACACATATTTGTATTTCTGAAATGTACATTAGCTGTAATTCTCATCACCATGGCTGTGTGCATGTGTTTTTTCTTTCTTTGAGAGGTGTATTAAGTGCTCCAGGGAATAAGCTACTATGTTGCATGATATTTAAGTTACATTTACGGGATTTGGCAGATGCGCTTATCCAAAGCGACTTACATTTATCTCATTTTAGGGTTAAGAGCCATGTTAAGAGCCATGTTAAGAGCCATGTTCAAGGGCCCAGCAGTGACAACTTGGCAGTGCTGGGATTTGAACTCAATGTCTTAACCATTGAGCTACCACTGCCACTAAGCTGAAGGATTTATACAGAATTGGGCATCCCCCCATCTACACTCCTGCTTTTAGTGTCTAAGATTAATAGAAAGTGATAGAAGAGGACCCAAAATAAAGATTAATAACTGCTAACTGCATATTTTATATGACATAGTGGATAAGATAGTATTGTTATTGCTGGAGAAAACGGTTTTAAATTTGGGACAAGCATCTACTCCTATCTCAGAAAAACAGACTTCCACAATGAAGGGTCATGAAAGATAAGCGCGTTTGAGACTAGGGCAGTGGTGAAGGCTAATTTAAAGGCACAAAATGTCCTTTCCGCTTGTTTGTTCCAATATAGGCTACAGGAGTCACCCTTAAAGAGGTTTAAATGTGATGCTAAGCTACTGAAGCCAGTGACAGATGCCTGATTTTACTATACTCAATATTGACCCAATCAGGACTAATAACATAACCAAGGAAAGTAATCTATGGAACCTATCTGCTTTGACAAATAGGTTCCATAGTACTGCTTTGACATGCTCAACATGATCAGAAAATGAAGATGAGTAAGTTAAAATATCATCAATGTAGGTGATTACAAAGCTATCCAAAATGTCTCTTAACACATCATTTATGAAAGACTGGAATACAGACAGGGCATTTACCAGGCTGTATAGCATGATCAAATATTTATTAATTTCCATTGATTCAGTCTTCCATTTGCCTCCTTCACACACGCAATACTGAGCTCGAGCTTACTGAAACAGTTTTGAATAGTTTATATAGTGATTATAAGTTGTTTAAAAGAGGATGAGACTAATGGATGAGGATTGGGGTATTTTACATTAATGCCAAGTCCCCTAAAATCAGTATATGGATGAAAACCCTCTTTGACAGATTTGGATAGCACAGTTATAAAGAAACTAACCTGGGGTGCACAACAAAGCTTTGCAGACTCATTAAATCTTCTTATGTCAATTTAACACAAGCTCTCACAGCTCATGACTTACACTGATGTGAATAACTGTGTCTTCCACAGTGGGGATAGGAACTGCTGTAACATCACATGCTAGAGATAAAGCAGCATCTCTCTCTTTCTCTCTCTCTCTGAGTGTGTGTGTGTGTGTGTGTGTGTGTGTGTGTGTGTGTGTGTGTGTTGGCATGTGGTGACATGCCTCCTTGGTGGCTGGTTGAAAGATTAATTATAAAACAGGAGTCATCGGGGTCCAGTCTTTTCTGACCTCTAAAATGAGTAATTGGGCACAAGTACAGCCTGCTCCATCAAGTCGCTTGTCTATAGCCCCCATTCTGTCACCATCTCTCTCTCTCTCTCTCTCTCTCTCTCTCTCTCGAATATGCACGCATGCGCGCACACACACACACACACACTGTTTACATGACAGTCCGTGCTTTCAGCTTCTCCATTGCCCTTTTCAAGTGGCTTACATTTTAACAGCTGTGTTCTAATTCATTCTCCACCTTTTCCTCAAAATGTACAGTCTACAGTAGCTGAAATTCAAGTAATCTCTATATATACACACAGATACGTTAATGTGATCAGTCTCCATTTCACATTTTAGTGTTTTAGTTTGAACCGAGTCATCATTGCCTTGCACCGTCTCCCGGTCATCTATAACATTGCTTTCACAGCACTACTTCTTCTTCACTAAATGGCCTTGAATCTAAATGCATCTCGTATATGCTGGAAATATACAACCCCAGTAGGCATCTCAGATCAGTAGAGTCTGGTCATCTAATAGTACACACCGTTACGACAGAGCATGGCATGTTTCAACTGAACTCGGTTGGACTAAATTTCAGGAAGATGGAAAAAGCAAACTGAACACATTTCTGTTCACCTGTGCCTTGACAAATCGCAAAGCAATTACCTTGTTTTTTGCAATTTTTTTACCATTCAGTTTTTTTCTTCTTCTCTTCATTCCCATTTAATTCGGTCTATGAACTGCTTTGCATATGAAATTGTGCTATATAAATAAACCTGACTTTCACTGATGAAGTTTACTTTGAATAAGGTTAGTTTCTATTCTGAATAAAGTCAGAGATTCATTATGTTTCTAATCGGAGTGAATTCTCCTGCCTTGCACCCTGTGATGCCAGGATAGGTCACCCACCGTGACCCTGAATATGATAACCCAGTTACTAAAGATGAATGAATGAATAAATGAATTGATTACAACCCAACTAAAAAGCTCGGCAAAAAGCAAAGGTTTTTGTAATGTGAACAAGAACAATGACAACAAACTTCCCCCTAACCAGCCAGCAATAATTCCAAAGTTCAATCATGCGAATGACTCATAAATTCATAAATCATAAGTACACAAACCTGCCATTTCTTCAAGCAGACCCTGAAATCACAATAAACCTCAACAGCACACAGACAAGATTAATGACCAGACACTCATCATTATTAATAGAGCTGAGAGGAAAGAAAATCCTGTAAATATGAACTAACACAGGAAGTCTGTCACAAAGCAGATTATTATGCATCATCAGAAGGGAGGGAAGGACACTAAATGGAGTAACCAATCTACATCATGTCCCCACTAGAGTGGAGCAGCTGTACATTCATCACACTGTTAAAAAAAAAAAAAAAAAAAAAAAACACAAAAAGGACGGGAGTGAGTTTACTAATGCCTTAGGTTATGCCTCAGTACTCTAGGAATGGGAGAACAAGATAAATTGACTGTGTTATTGCATTTTGATTGTCACTACCATTCTTGGTGCACCTTGGCTGTCACTGCAGCAATCAGAGTGCATTTGAACTTCAGGCAAATGCAGTCTAAACTTGTGGCATTTATAAAGCCCACTAATGCATCTGCCAAAGCCAACAGTACCTTTATTGTAAAAAAATAAATAAATAAATAAATACCCAATTTAAGTGGATTTCGATAGAGTGAGATGCTATTAGAAATGTCTATAGAGAGACGTGTTATTAAAAGAGATCAATTGACGGTGGGATTTACTGAAGAGTTGCTGGCGTACTGATTTATTAAGCACTGATTAGTGATGTAGCAGTCTGAAAGTGTTGAAAGGCCTGATGTGTATACCTGCATATTTTAGCGCTTGAATTAAAATGTAATTTTTTTGGCCTTTTGAAAAAGTGACAAACAGTGGGAGGAGAGTGTGAGATGTGTGGGTGGATAATTCACAAATGAATGTTCAGTTCTTCAGTGATGTGCTGATGAGAGCGCAATAAAGCAATTATTAAGCTTATAGGGATGAAATATGCAATCATATATTTTTTATATTAAAAATCATGCAGTGTCTGGTATAAATATGTGAGTTAAAATGGAGCCTTATGCGCATTGTTAAAACAGGTCAGTTTAACACTGTTGACCTCACTCCACCTGGTAGGAGCTAAACAAGAAGTAGAAGGTATTCTTGCACATTACACGAGCCCGGTGAGAATATTAAGTTTGATAACACCGAAACTGTTTTTAGCCTAGCTGCAGGCCATGCTAGGACAGACACATCGAAAATACATAATTAATGAAGCTGTGATTACACAGGTGTGGAAAACAGTCCTCTAGAGATCCTTAGATGTTAACAGTCACTCACCTGCTCCCAAAGTTTCCTCTCTAACTGACAGATTCAATTTGAGTTGACATGTGAAACTTTTCCCCCATTCATCTCAGCTCGTTATGCATTTAGGCGGTAAAAAAAAAAAAAAAAAAAAAAAAAGAAGTAAAGGCAGTTGGAAGTAGGAGAAGTATTGGAATACTTGGAAATTGCAATGATAAACCAGTTCTAACGTTTCTTTTGTCACGTATCGTGACGGAGCGGATATAGGATGGATGCAATCGCAGTATGAACAGTTTTATTTAAGAGAGAGACAGGCAGACAAATCCAAAACGTGATCCACAAACGTAATCCAGTAACGTGCAAAGTTCAGGTGATCGGCAAACAGGCATAAAGGGGCGAGGCAGGAATCAAGGTCGCGGTCACGGAAATACAGGGTCGAGGAACAAAACAAGAAACATGAACAATAGCGCAGGACTGGTAGCCGAGAAACCAGCGTGAACTAAACTAACGAACCCAAACATGAACCTAAACATGAACCTAAACATGAACCTAAACATGAACCTAAACATGAACCTAAACATGAACCGAACCATGAAACATGACATAAACTAAGACTATGGTTATCTATCGTGAGGACTCTAAACTAAGATACTAACTCATTCAATATTCCGCGCCGTGTGCTGGGAGGCGCGCGGTATATGTACAAACATAATCAGCCTCGTAATGGCTGACGGCTGAGGGCGATTCAGACACACATGAAACAATAGCCAATGACAGAACGGGGAGGAGACATAACAGAAACATAAACAAATGCACGTGTAGAAATGTCACGATTGTCCACAAGGGAAAAGCAGGTGCTCACGCACCTGCTCGTGCTCGCGCGCTCACATGCTCCACAGCACGCTGCTTAAAGGGGAACTCGTGACATCTTTAAAACACCACTGTCCGATATCTCCACTTTTCACTTTTTTAGTGTATAGAATGTGGGCATACGACTCACAGCAGTTCACATCTAAATGGAAAGCTGATAAATCACACCATATATTTAAGTAGTATTTCCACTGGCTGCCAGAAGTGTTCTCATCTTGTTCTGTAAGGCAAAAAGAAAGCTGCCAAACGAGTGGCTTTCTACCTGATATTTTAATGAAATGAGCATTTAAATGGAATGGTAAAATGATTTTTCCACGATTCCTAAAGATATTATCTAATATTGTCTAACGTTTTTCATTGGCTGGTTGTTTGGTAATTTAAGTGTAGTGTTAAACGCCTTTCTCAACATGTTCAGCAATGCATGGTCTTGCGCAGTCTCGCTTTACAGATCTTGGGTTTTCAGAGATATTAATGCATCATTTGGTGTCTGTTTATGGATCATGGCCCAACCATGTCTGGTGCAAATGATACTGAAAGATTGATGCACAAGGCGAATATGGAAATAGCCACTGCTTAAAAAAAAAATATATATATATATATATATATATATATATATATATATATATATATATATATATATATAGTAAAAATATATATATATAAGTAGCTGTCATGTAAAACACAAGGTCTTTTTTTTTTTTTTTTTTTTGACAAATGAGGTATCACTTTAAAACCTGCATATGCTGTCATGAGCTTCCCAATGATATAACACTGCTACCATTACCGGCAACCGTCATGATACACATCATAACGTTTAATGTCATGGCAAAATGTCGCATGCTAATTTTTGCTAATCATAGTTTGCATATGGCTTAAGAAAGATAACGCATACTTCATGACAACTATCATAACACATAAAATTTGACGTCACATCAGAAAAAATCATGTGATGATGTCATGACAAGTTATATATGATGCGTTCACAGACAACATTTTAGCTGTTTTAAGTCGCAATAGTGCTCCTTAAACAGCTGTATTAATAGTTACATTAGCAGTGTTTAACGGTCAAATTAAACTAGGCCTCACATTATTTAAGCCCCTATTTAAGCACCCTTACTATTTATGAGAAGTGTCCTGTGATTTTTAACAACCACAGAGAGTCAGGACCACTGTTTAAGGTCTCATCCGAAAGACGTGCTCTTTTTACAGTACAGTGTCCCCATCACTATACTGGGGTAATTAGGCCCCACACAGACCACATTGTGAGCGCCCCCTGCTGGCCTCACTAATACCACTTCCAGCAGGAAGCTTAGTTTTCCCCAGGAGGTCTCCCATCCATACCGTAATAACGTAATGCAATAAGAGTTAGATATAGATGCATTGGTGGGAGAAATGCACAAAAAATGGAAAGTCAAAAAAAGAGATGTTGGCTGGTGGAGAACTGTGGCCGATTACATTTGAGCAACTTTTAGCAATTAGTCACTATCAGCTGTACACACCATTTTCTCCACCTACACACACAGCATCCATGCTGCTCAGAGCAGTACAACCAGTGTTTTCAGGTACACATTGTCTGCACAGACATGAGCTGCTTTTGTCCACAGATTGCTGTTTGGGCATATTATATGTTAAGAAAAATGTATACTCAATGAAATGGTCTACACTTAAATTATGACATGGTATAATTAGCAGACCATTTTGAGACCTTGGCAGAAGCAGCTTTCAGGGAAACAATGCGTTTTAGTACTGCTTGTTCTCCAAGTTTTTGTCACATATGCTAGGGTCTTAGGTAATAGACCATGGGAATATTCAGCAACTAAGCACAGCATGCTCATTTCAATATGCTTATTTAAGACAATAACCAGTGGATGATTTTGTAATTTTTTTTTTATGTTTTTTTTTTCTTTTTTGGACAAAAGGTTCTCACCAAATGGCCTTAATATTATGTTTCTTGACACGGTCTGGTGTATTATGTTCCTTAACAAAGTCTGGTAAAAATGAAACTGTCTATAGAGCAACAGAAAACAATCTCCACTTCACTTTCTGACAGGTTAGGTCTCTGTGTGCTCCAGGAAAAAAAAAAAGAGCTCTAAGAACCCAGATGATCTTAGCCCAAAAGAGGAGGAACCTTGATGAGGGCAGGAACAGAAACAGAATAAAGGAAATAACACATCCAACATGTTAGAAGCAGGGGTACATTTCTGTCTTTTGCTCTTGTGGGTCAAGCATTGTGGAAAAGATCTGGAAAAGAGACCCCCCTCTGTGAAAGGTCCAATCATGGGTCAGCACACTCCTGAGCCATTCTCACATAACTCAAGCCTTGATGTCAGATAAAACACTGCCGCTCTTCCTTGCCTGAGCCCCAGGGCACCTGCTCCTTTGCACCTCGCTATTCTATTCACTTGATGTGGTTGTTCATTTCTTTTCTTATAAATATTGAACCTTTGTGTTTTCTACATGCATCACTCGATGTCAGAAAAGGGTTAAAAGGGTCAGAAATAATGTGTCTATGAACTTCCAGATTATTATTCTGTTATTCATCTTAAAAACACATTACTCAGAAACTACAGTGAAAACAATAGGAAAGGTACACTCATTGTCTACATTATTAGGAACACCAGTACACTGATGCAGTCATCTCTACATCACAGCTTCCAAGCAGTGCAATGCCAAACATTATGCAGAAAAGATCAAGGGATTTTGTTTTCAATCTTCGACTGTAGATTTACACTTTTTTGAAACACAATAGTAAATGACAATACAATTAAATTATTTTTGAAATTTTGGATGCTATCTACCCCCCCCCCCCCCCCCGTAAACAAACAAAAAAAAAAGGGGGGGGGGAAGCAATATTTATATTTGCAGTATCTGGAATAAAGAGAATAAGGAAATGAGGGAAGAAAGGCTCAGACATACACATGTACATGAAACAAAACATTGTAAAGACAAAAGGAAAAAAAGGAGTATACATGCACAAATTAATTAGGAAACTAAACAGAAACAACTGCATACAATCGGAATGATTACACATGACAACACACAGGGGTGGAGACAGAACGAGGAAGTGAAAATAATGGATTTTTTTTGTCGAAAACGGCCTTCCCTACCATTTCATCCTTAAAATATATTGTGAACTTTTGTAATCCTGGGCTTATTTTGTACGCCCTAAAAATAATTTTTTGATTCCTATTTATTTATAGGCCTTTTTTTTTTTTTTAAAGAATATATTTTATTTTTATCACATATGAACTGCCTACGAAATGACTGGCAAACAGAGAAGATTGCGTCCTTGCAGAGAAGTTATCAGTTAACTGTTTTTCTTTGCTTATCTTTGTTTAACACTATACTCAGAGCCCTATTTTATTTAGTGACGGTTATCAGGATTTAACATCAGTCCAACAGTATCATCAAACAGTTTCTAGCCATTTCTCTCAAATATTTTTAGCGCCATTACCAAAAACAAACAAACAAAAAACCTGCTACTGGATTGGAAATGGTTCAAAACAGTTTATCCATTAGTGCAAACAGTGGCCATGACACAAGCCAGCACTAGATATGATAGAATTTAAATGCTCTTAAAAAACGGAAGCCTGTCTGCAAGATCTGGCAGCTGGAGTACTGAATGTCAGCACTTTCTGCTGATTAGGTTAATAGTATAGTATACTGTCCACATGCTAAATTTCCAATGTTTTTTCCTTGCAGCCTGAGCAGAGTGTATCCAAGTGATGAACTACATTGACTTTCTGCTCATCCCTCAGTCACTTCATGCCTTCTGGACTGTCCAACTCCCACCACATCTTGGTCTTCATTCCCCTGCCCACCATTATAACTCAGAAGTAGGTGTTGGTTACAGATTAGCTAGCCGTTAAGATATAAATCAAAGAACCATGTGTGTGAGGCGAGAGGCTGATTAGTCAATGTGTGGGGAAGCAAGAATGAGAGAATTATGCAAACTCAGGAGGATTCCACACCAGTGTGGTGGGAGAGTTAATGACAAGAGGCAGAGTATATGCATGAAAAGGAGGTCAGTGTGTAAGTGAGGCAGTTTGGAAAACTTCACTACACACACACACACACATACACTGCCCCTGGCACTCTCTCTGCTTCCCTTCCCCTGTCCCTCCCTCGAGATGTAATTAACAAAGAAATTAGAGTGGAACACAACGCTGATGGGGCTCTCTGTCTCCACCACCGCTAAAAAGCGTTAATCACTTTCTCTCATTGTGGGAGATAGTGCCAAAGAGTATGACACTCTTACCATAAAATCTCCCAACTCAGAGAATTTATGCATTAGGCCAACCTGGGGAGGTGCCATGCAGAGATAACACCTCCCTTCCTTCCAGCTCTCGTCAGTACTAATGAGTCATTATTCAAACTTCTATAATTTTACCAAAACACGACTGCTTACAATATAGTTTAATGGTGATAAGACCAAAAAGGCAGAGCAGCATTTGTATTCTTCCTTTTTAGTCCGGGAGAGCTTAGTTACAGTAATTGATTAAACAGTCCAGCTACAGCTTGCCCTTACATTTTCAAATTCTCTATGCACTAGAGTGGAACACTGCTAATTATTAACTTTTCTTAACTTTACAGTGAGAGTCCAGTCATTTTCAATGTCAAGCAGTTAGAAGCATTTAGTCAGTGAAAAAAAAAATCTTGGCATATGACTGAGCATCCCACACATCTAACCTCAACTTCGTTTCCTGTTGGGATTAGCAAAAGATCTGCAGTGTATTAAAAACCATCTGTATACATGCTTTTTTTCTCAATTTAGACGGATTGGAAATTTACCTTCATGCATATTTATGGTGTGTTATGCTTGTGGTAAGGGTTAAATCGGCGAGAGAGAGAGAGAGAGAGAGAGAGAGAGAGAGAGAGAGAGAGAGAGAGATGGAGCAGACAATTTTATGTGAGAGTATACAAGTGAATATCCTGCCAAGCCTGCTGTCCTTTACTAGTCTTCTTTCAAGGCTGCGCATCACAGCCAGTCAACAACAACAACAACAAAAAAAGGAGAATTAAGAAAAATAGACCTAAAAAGACTGGCTGTGAATAAGGTGTTTTAGTAAAGTTAACGCATTACATATTATTAAGCAGTATTATTTTCAGTTAAAACTATTAAGGTGCGTTACAATATTAATTTCTGTTATATATTACAGTCATTTGTATACATATAAAACTATTCTGTGCTAGTTTTACAAAACACTAATAATGCTAAATCCTTTTCCATAAACTTTCCCAAAATGGACATCAATCGCCGAGGCAACTAAATAAATACACGAAGCTTTGATATCTTTAAATAAAGTATCTGCTTTGCTTTGTCATACACATGTGGATAGACACATTTATCTGTCCTCGGCCATTCAAGCCATACCCATGCTGAATTTAGTTACTCTGCTTGCTGAGGAACCATGTGAGTTGAACTGGGACTTATAAATAGAGATAAAAAAATAGTGCAGACTATCAATTGGTCAAACCCAATCGCTCAGACATGAGTAATGTCTCTTCCTGAAGTCACTTTTCTACCAGCACAAAGATGTTCAGGAGAAGGCTAGTGTCGTGACTGTCTGCCAAAGTTTCTTTGAAGTCCTCATTGTTTTTCCTGGAATTTAATTTAGTCTAATTTTACTTATTCAGACTGATTTTATTTATTTACTCTAGTAATTATTTACTATCATTATTGCTGATCACTTTCTTTGCTGCAGAAAGGAGCTGAAGGCCATACCAGGTACAATTTGATCTTAGTGCTGTCTTCAATACTGTCAACCAGAAAGTTGTATAGGGCTGTCTGAATTGGTTGTAACGAAATATTTTTTCATAATTCATAGCTCCAAAATAGACCAGATATCATTAAGGTGTGGGTTTCCTCAAGGCTCTACCTTTGCACCCCTTCTGTTCAAACGCTACCAGCTGTAATTAAGATGAATCCTGCAGGAAACAGAATTACTTATAATGGCCATGCAGGTGACACCAAAATCTACACCGCACTCTCACCCGTCAACTACAGCCCTGTAGATGCACTACGTAAATGTGTCATGCATAACTGGATGTGTCAAAATATCCTTCAACTCAATCAAAATATAACAGAATTGACTATATTCTGCTCAAAAGATGAAAGACTCAAGGTCTTACCACCAATCTATAGCTCTGAATGCCACAAAACAAGTAAGATGACATGGAGTTTTAAAGGTAAAATAGTCATTTTTTTTATTCCTTACTTGTACAAATAAGAATGGAAGATATGTAGAACATGATAGATAAAAAAAAACTGCATTAAGCAGTGGCAGTGGGGGTGTGTATGTGTGTGTGTGTGTGTGGGGGGGGGGGGGGGGGAGGGGGGTTCAGTTTCAGCAGCCATATTAAAGCAACAAAACAGTTAGCCTTATACTGCCTTAAATATAATGCAACATACAAAGGTTTTATGTCCACACAAGCCTAGAAAAACGTATCCCTGCATTAATCTTTTGGAGACTTTATTATCGTCATGCCCTCTTTATTGATCTTCCCAAAAAGTCCATTAGACAGGTGCAACTCTTTCAGAGTGCTGCTACCAGAATACTAACTAACAAAAATATGTGAACCCATTACTGCAATACTCATCCTTGCATTGGCTCCAAGTCACTTGGTTTTCAAGGTGCTATTTCTTATTTATAAATCACAATGGCCCAATATGTCAGAAATATACAACTGTACTATGCATCTCAGATCAATAGGGTCTGTTCAGCTAATAGTGGCCACAATTAGGACAAAGCATGGTGAGGCACCTTTCAGCTACTTTGCTGCACTCAGCCAAAACAAACTTTCAGAAACCATCAGATATTGACAGAAATTGACCAAATGCAGACTGTGCTTTTTGAATTCTGTAAGCAATTACACTGCACCTGTAGTAGCTCTCCTCTATTTCTTTTTCCTTTACTCCTAATTTATCTTTATTCTACTTTTAATCCTGAACTTGAAATCATTCATTTAATTATTTCAAATTTTTCATAAAGTACCCTTGATTGTATGAAGTTGTGCTGTATACTGTAATTAAACTTGTCTTACTCATAGCAGTTTATCAGTTGTCTGGTGAAGTTTGCACTCTAATATCTGAACTTCAGAATACAATTCGTATTTGATATTATTTCTATGAGCTTGTATGTTTTACTCTCGGCTAATATTAGTGCCCTAATATTAACAAAAAAATTATAATACATATGTATGGGTATTTTTATGCATAGGATGCTTTACATAGATCCAAACAAAAACATTGTACAATAAAGGCTTTAATCATTCAAAAAAGTTGACTGAAATTTAAGTTTTCAAAAGTTTACAAATAATCATATAATATATAATCATATAATAAGCAATCATATAATAAACAAATAATCCCTTGATATCAATAACAATTATGGAAAGTAATTTAAATAGAAATTAAAGCTAAATAAATATTGTTATAAAACAAACAAAATCTTTAGAAAAAGCCTTTAAGAGTATGTTTGAGCTGCATCATGATGGAGTGGTTTGTAATTTTGAGTCCGCTAATGCATGTGAGGCAACATGCCATGAAAATATTGACAAACCTAGCCTCCCTCCTGTCAACCCCCTCTGTTCACACTGTGGGTTGTGAGACAGCTTATGAATATAGACAAGTCACACAGAGATGGAAGTGAGAACGGATACAGGCAGAATCCACCATCTCTGATGTCGAGTAAAGAAGAAAAAGGAAGATTGGTTTGAGCTTTTTAGTCAATATAATGTACTTTATGATTATTTTTATTTATTCATGTTTACTTAGACATCTTCGGTAAGCTAAAATTAATTTCAACCAATGTACTCTAAACAAACTAAACTGTGCCACCAAATTATAGTGTAAGACTTGAGTCCAGTGCTACTCCTAGCCATGATTTCCATCGTTCCATGCCGTTGGCCTACTATCTCTCCAGCCTCGCTCACACTACACACCTGGGTCTCATTAAGAACTGCCCATGTACGTCTTGTCATAGTATTGTGTGCAACACCAAGCCTTCATGTTTTGTATACACTATACCTTTATCATTCTTGTTTTTTGCCAGTACATGTGTTTCTGTATTTGGATTCCCTACATTGTCCCATGTGCTGATTTTATAACTGTACTTGGTACACGCTTATGTTTTTCCAACTGGGTATGCATCAATACCACTTTTCAGACTGAGTGCAAGTATGTTTTTGGTACTTGTCAATACCGATACCAAAATGAGTAAAATACATCAAGGATGTCAGGGAACATTCAGCTTAGGCTTATAGGATTGTTCTTTGTAATGTTAGCTAGCTGCAATGCAATGCAATTGGAATTCAAGTGCATTTGCTAGCTATATTCATTAGCTTGGATCGAGTAGGGTTGCATTGGAGATTGGGTGAGCACAGCTGTACGTAAAATACTTTTTTTTTTTTTTTCATTCTGATTGAATCCCTTGAAGTCAATGACTAATAGCGGCCGTTCGTCAAAAACAGCGCACTGATTAAGGCTGTTATTTTCATTCACATATTCTTCTCACCTGGCCAACATTTGCTGCCGAGTTGGTTGCCGCTGTGTGCTGCTAGAAATGATCTCCTCATGCTGAGTTTTATGTTTAGGAACTTTTATCAGGTTACTTGTGTTGTAGGAATATGCTGTAGTTCCTCCTCTTCATTTTTTTCAGAGCACAGTCTGCAATCTGCTTTGCCTTAATTGCCAGCATTAATCATTAAATGCATCCAAATCATTGTTATTGTATGGTATCTAAACATTCTTTATGTGTAAGTATCTTCAAAAAACAGCTAAAGACCCACCTCTTCCGTGAACACCTAACCAACTCATTAAAAAAAAAAAAAATTGCACTTACACCTCTACTCTGCGCACTTTGTTTCTTCTGGAACTCAATTAATGGATCTTGTATTGTAACACTACTTGTATTGATCTCTGCTTGATATATCGCTTTGCTTGTATTTTTCTCATTTGTAAGTCGCTTTGGATAAAAGCGTCCGCTAAATGAATAAATGTAAATGTAATGTAAGTAAATAACCATGGCATCAGGCCAATATTTGATACCAGTATCAGTATCGATGCATTCCTTCTTTTGACACCATTCCATCTACTGATCAGAGGGAGGTCTAGGTTTGGCACTGAGGCTGAGGAAGGCAGACATGTTCCAGTGTGAGACAGGTGGAAGCAATGTGAGAAAAATAATAGGTTTGTCAATCAAAGCAAAGGAGGTGGTAGATACCATACCATATGGCCAAATGTTTGTGGAAACCTGATAAGCACACCCATGTGTGATTTTTGAACATCCCATTGCAGATTTAGCCCCCCTTTGCCGTTATAATAATCTGCAGTCTTCTGGGAAGGCTTCTCATTAGCTTTTGGAGCACGGCTGTAGTTATTTGTGTCCATTCAGCCACAACTGAACAAATATGTATCCAGAAATCTTATAAAAGCATCAAACTTCAGAAACACTTCGTTTCAGTAAACTCAAGTTTAAATCACTTGAATGGTGTTTCACACAGAACAGTGAAAAGAATACACAGACAAATTTACAGATTTTTGGCCTAGTTCCCAAAATGTTGAATTCATTTGTGGTTGCTGGAGCAGAAACTGTGAACCACTTGGGCTGTTTTGTTTTTTTTTTTTTCCCCTATCTATGGATGTAAGCATTAAAAATAAACAAATAATCACAAAAAAACTTGCTTCCCCAGTAGAGTATATCAATGCTGTTTAAAGTTAATAACAAACTTATAAACTTGACCAACTGCTACATAGCCAACAATATTAGCATGCTTGCACCATATAGTGTATATATAGTAGGGAAACACTTTATTTGGATAGTCCATTGTATAATCGTGTCCACACTACAATCATCGACATGGTATATGTAGACTACTAACAACCAGAGTAACTAATTATAATAATATCTCAACAGTTTATAGTTGTTGATGTTTAGTAATGAATCTACAGACACTCCATAGACTATCAACTTGTCTATTTTTTCTTTCACTTTATTTAGATAGTCTCGTTTATATCTCTTGATGGTTGGTGGATCATCTTATATAAGGGACTTGTATGGCAGTCACTCCATACATTGATTTAAAATGTGTGAAATTTTGCTCCAGTGTCAGCACTTTGTAACAGTCAAAGGTAAAGCTGTACCTTAAAATTTTCTGACACAAGAAAATCTTTAGGAGAGAGGGATTTGTGTTTTCTCTGTAACAGGGCAAGTTGCATGTTTTGTCTTATTAACTATTGTGTTTCAAAGATGTTCTACAGCAAGGGCTTGCAAGCCATATATGGCTCTTTTACTTACTGCCTATGGCTCAAAGGTGGGGGAAAATACAATCATGAAAGCTAGAGTGTTGATTCAATTAAAACTCTACGTTTTAAAATATTAAATCATTCATAATCAATATCTGTTTGTCATGTATACACTAATCATGATGTGGCACAACAGGCTCAAATTTCACTGGACAAAGTGGAGCGGAATGGTAATGTGGAACGGAGCAGTAGTTTCCTGGTTTAATTCATAAACCGGTTCAAAACTACATAGCTACTGTCTGTTTTCGACAAATGTGAAATAGCTAAAAGGGGAAAAAAACGACGACGAGTGTCATTCTTTCCAGTCCGAATGGACAGACAAGTTTGCATTTGTGGAAGTCGCATAATGATATGTCGTGTTCAATTTACTCTCACTTACGTACTACATCTTGTATTGATTTTACCATTTGATGAAAGTATCATAGTTGGTTAAATTAAGTTTTTGGCTTTTATGGCTCTGCCAGCTGAAAAGGTTCCCAACCTCTCTTCTACAGCATTAAACATAACTATAAACTGATATAAATAAATAAATAAATACATAAATACATTGTCACATTACTGTGGTAAATGAAGAATAAAACACTTTGGACTTTTCTGTTATTGGAAAATTATCAATTTAAGGGTGGTAACAACCCTCCACACTGCAATGCATCACACCACCTTGTTGTTGAAATTTTCTGTAACTGCAGGTCCTGTTGTGTTTTGTTTCTTACTTATGACTTACTTATAACACATCATTTGCTCTGTTAAGAATCAGTTGATGGGGTACTTCATGACATTCTGTGGACGTTTGTAGAGTGTCTGAAGCCAATTATCTAAATAAAGTGTCACCAATATTAGCTGACTAGCAGCATACTAGCTACATCTCCAATGAAAATTAACATAGTAATGAAAATCTAAAAATAGTTAGTTGTAATATCTGGTTAGTTACAACTGCTTACACAAAATCTTATCAATTACTTTTACAAAACTGCTACAGGATTATCATGGTTTATGATGAAAAAGCAATACCAAGTTGGACCAAATTTGCCATCAGTTCTGAGAACTTTCTCTACTTTCATTAGTCCTAATTTAAGCGCACAACCCAAACTGACTGTTTCTTTCCGTATTATACTGCTTGTTACGCACTGCATATACAAAACCCTAAAGCAACGTTGCTTGGTCTATTGCAAAATTTATAACTGTTTTGTGCTACACAGAGTGAACTGTTTTAATTCGTTACACAACATACAGTTGTGTATGTCCACTTCTTGATTTCGCCTCTGCGCTTGGCCATCACTATCTTTATTGTCTGAGCCGATCTTCATCAAAGTGGTTGCTAATGAGTTCCATTGGAACTCATTTGGAACTCATTTGAACAGGGTGATTAGATTGCAGTAATAAATTATGTGTGTACTCAGCAGGATATTATTCTCTGATGGCTAGAACAGCAGCAGTGCCATCCATGTGCTCAGGATGTCATCTATATTAGACCCTGCTTGCTCTCTTTCTTGCTTACCCTGCACCCTTTTGCACCTTCCTGTATCATACTCTTTCCTTCCACACTTTTCTGTCACTCCTTCTCTATGGTTCCTCCCACTCTTTCTCCCTGCTTCAAGCTTTCCTTTTCTCGATTGCATCCCGAGAATTTAAAGGCCACTGCCACTCACATTCACTTCAGTTTAATTTTATATTTGCATTGCACCTTTAACAGTAGACTTCGTCACAGAGCAGCTGTACAACCATCCAGCATAAGCAAGCATTGGCAAAGACAATGGCAAAAACAGTGGCAAAGAAAACTCCCCGAGACGACATGAGGAAGAAACATTGATAGACAACACTGGATATGTAAGTAATTACTGGAATTGTAAGTCATTACTCTTCCACATCTCTATACTAAAAGGTCACAGTAGTACTAAGTGTGTTGAAAGGATGGTCAGTATGAGCATTTTAGTCTTTTTAGTCAGTATGAGCATCTTTAGTCTAACTCAGTGTCTTGCCCAAGGACACTTCGGTATGTGGAGTCACATGGGCCAGGAATCGAATCTAAAACCCTACGATTAGTGGACAACCCGCTCTACCACCTGATACACAACTGCCCACATAACTGCTCTCCTTTCAATAGAAGAATGTTTGTGCAATTTACACACCTCCATATTTAATGGGTGTCATGTGACCTTCATAGTACACAAACAGTTGTCCATTTAAATCACATTCAATAAACTATTTACCGTCCTTGAAGACATGGCTATTGTCATCTCCATCTCGCCAACAACTCCAGTTATTCAACTGTCCTTGCTTTTGGTAACTCGAAAATTTGAAAACACTTATGCGTGTATGTACAGTATATGTGTATGTGCCCATCAGAGCCCTATTCACTGCAAGCAGCAGGAATTTTCATTATCGAACACTTTTCCTACTTCTCCTGCCCTATTACCATTTCCAGTTGCACCATGCTCCTAAATAGTGCATAGACCTGACTGAAATCCACTGCAAAGAGCAAATGCAGAGATATGAGCTCAACACTGCCTCACGTACATGAGCAGGTGTTACACCCATATTTATTTATAGAGGAGGGTTATGGGGAATGGATTGATTTGATGTTTGATTTGGTGTCCTGTGTGTAATCAAAATGGGAGGGGAAGCTGTAATTAGGAGAGACTGACAGCTTATCTGAGGTAATTATGGCAAAGACTGATGAAGGTCCCAGGTGGGAGCCGGAAAGAGAGAGATGACACCTTGTGTTGCTGGTCGGAATTAGCCTGATTATTTCATGGAAAGGGGAAGCAGGCACAGAGTGGCTTCCTTGCTAATTTGAGAATATGCCTTTCCATTGGTAATTTGACCTCACACAATTCCACTCCAATAAACTGTATGTGTGATACAACAATAGAAAGGCAAATATTCATCCATTTAATGCCCTTGTGCCATTAGTCATGCCAAAGTACATGAATGAAAACTTTCCTCATGACAGTCATTGATACCAGCAAGTGCCAGCATTTACATTTGTAAGTATTCTTGTATAAATCTAAACGGGATTTCTGTTTGAAATTCCTTAATTCTGAAATTTACCATACTGGAACCTGAATGAGTCCTCAGATTTTATGTTCTGGCAGCCTCACCTCTGTGCCCAGCATGCTATGATTTACAACTGCTGATAAATATGCATTTCACTGTGCCATCTGCTTCTTTGGATTTACTGTCTCTCCTTTATTGTGCATGTTTGGCTTCCCAATCTTGTGTGGATTCCAAGTACAGCAAATTCCATAATTACTAGGATTCTTCATGAAAACAGGGCAAAATGAATACACTATATGGCCAAACATTTATAGACACCTGGCTATCACACCCATATGTGTTTCTGAACATCCCATCCCAGATTTAGTCTCCCTTTGCTATTATATTAACCTGCATTCTTCTGGGAAGGCTTTCCACCAAATTTTCCTCTCAGATTTTCCACTCTGTGTTCCAGTGGGCATGCAAGGTTTCGAAGGGATTCCACACAAGGCTGTTAGAGGTTCCGTGTCTAAATCGCAGTTAAGGGTTTGCTTAAGTGTATAAAATATCTCAGACCAGAAATCTGTTAGTTGGGGGCATATCCAGAACATGTAGGTGTGGTTGCAAGGAGATGTTTACACCTTTCACAGGCATCATTTCTGTCTGGAAATATTTTCACCTGCTCGGCATTGGTAAAGTGAGCTTTGTATTGCACTGTGTCATATTTACCACAAATTGATGAAGAATGGACTCTGCCTAAAGTGAGAATCCATTGCACTTCTGAAATGGTAACAGGTCATGTTCCCAAGACTCTTCGAGGGATACGATTTGTGTGTACGGAACTAATTAGATTGAAAAGAATTGATACACTGTAAGTCACTTTTTAATAGGGTTCAAAGTAAGAAACTATTCAATGTGAGAAACGAGTGGTTATTCAGGAAAGGCATGTGGATTGAAGCTCTGTGCAGACCATACTGTTTTCGAAATTGAAGCCAAGTCTTAATAGTGATGATGACAGGGTTGCACGAAGCTTTGTAAGCAAAAACAGTAAGCTGGAAACAGATTACAGCACGTAACTAACTTTGCAAGAAGTAGGTCTCGATATGGGCCCAGGGAGGATAGCTGTGGGATGTTTCGTGGATAACCCAATAAAGAAGTTTATGGAGGTTGCAGGCCCAGTAATAGTGGTGAAAACTGCGAAGAGGCAGGCTTCCATTCATAATGTCAGGGAAAAGAGGTGTGCAGATGGATGCAAATGCAGTAAAAGGCTTTATTGAGAGGCAGGCGGACGAATCATGACAAGACAAAGAAACATGGGGGTATAAATATACATGATAGCATGACAAGGGTGACAGGACAGAAAACAAAACAAAATCACGTGGAAAAATAAGCAAAGTCAGTGAAAACTCGGAGGCGTGCTGCTGTGCTCCGGGCTGCTTGAGCATGCTGAGTGCTCTGAAACTAGCGAGGGGAAATACCTGACACTTAACAGCTTTTTAAAAACAAAAAAAACCCAGCTGAAAAATAATCAGCTCACTCACAAGTAATATCTGATGATGAATTACCCTCTTCAATTCAGACCACAGATTTCCAATACGGTTTAAAACCTGGAGACTAATATATCCATCACTAAACCACTGATTTTGTGTTCCTTTAATTCTTCATTCATACATATTCAGTAACTGCTTTATCCTGGTCAGGGTCATAGAATACACCCTGGATGGCATGCTATTTCATGGCAGGGTCCCACACCTAGGGGCAATTTAGTATAGCCATTTCAACTACTGGCTATGTTTTTGGAGGTGTGAGGAAACCGGAGAAGCTAGAGGAAATCTACGTGTCTACACAGGCAGTAACCTGAGCTCAGGATCAAACTGGAGACCCTGGAGCTGTGAGGCATCCCACCTGCTGCACCACAGTGCCTCCTCCTTTAATTATTTTTGTGTTCATTTAGATGTATGTTTGGGCTTGTTATCTTGTTGAAATATCCACCTATGGGCAAGTGTTAGACACCTGGTCATTTGGATCTTATCTGCAATTCTTCTAATGAGGCTTGGGAAGGTTTAAGAGAGATTTATTGCTCAGAGGAAGGGCTACTTTTCTCAACCCTTACAAACAGCTTATTTTACGGGATTTAATAGAGAATTTTTTTTTAATTTGACGAGCTGCAATTAAAAAAAAAATACACAGGGATTGTGGGAAATGTAGTTTACCTGCTCTTTCAGTGGAGGAAGATACCATATCTAGATAGAAGATAACGACCTAACACATATTTTACAAATCCTTCTGACCAAAAGTAACAGATATTTTAAAGCTTTCCTTTATTTGTCACATACATTACAGCACAGTGAAATACTATTTTTTTTTTGTATATCCCAACTTGGACTCATACAGCTGGAGCAACCTTCTGATCAGTAACCCAGCGCCCTTAACTGTTAAGCCACCACTGCCCCTTTTTCTTACCCTGTGAAGTAACAGTAAAAATGAGCAATGAATGAAGTTGCTCTCATTGCTTCTGTGACTCATGCAAACATGTTTTGCATTCGTCAGCTGACCCAGATCCATTATTCTGAGACACAAATGTATAAAAGGTAACTGCAGTTTGCCATCGTTCATGGATCAAGCCCCAGCAGTGTGCACCCAATAATCAGTCTCCCCTGGCCACTGGCCCCTCTGTCTCATCATCACGCACAATCAAGAACTGTTTAAATAGATAAAAAGATAAAGGGTATGAAAAGATAAGAAGGGTATGAAAGAAATGTACAGTGTACACATCCTCCAGGATCATTGCACCTTGGATGTAAACTTTGCAATAAACTTAGTGTATTGCAAGTTCGACAGTGAGTAGTTTTGCCACCTCAGTGCTCCACGGTCCCAGTTCAATCCTGAGCTCGGTTAATATTTTTTACTCCCTGTAAATGCCAATATGTGGCCTGGCTTTAAATAGGTGTGAATACGTGTGTGTAGTTACTGAAGATATGGGAACTTCTTTAAGGCTCTGCAAACTGCTACCTCACAGAAATGGTTCAAAGAATGTGCAAAATTGAAGAAATATTCCTCTTAAAATAAGTTCCAGGAGTGGAACCTGATGTGGTCTTCTGCTGTTGTAGCCCATGTACCACAAGGTTTGATGTGTATTGCATTCTGAGATGCTTTTCTACTCACCACAGTCATGGCTGAAAAGAGTGTTTATTTGAGTTACTATAGACTTCCTGTCAGCTCAGACCAGTCTGGTCATTCTCCACTGATCTCTCTCATCACAAAGGCAAACTGAATCTGCAGGCTCAGCCTGCAGTGTTTCGCTCACAGGATCTTTTTTGTTTTTCCCACCATTCCACGTAAACTCTAGAGACTGCTGTGTGTGAAATTCCCAGGAGATCGTCAGTTTCTGAAATACTCAAACCAGCCCAGCTGACACCAACAACCATGCCACGTTTAAAGTCACAGAGATCACACCTTTTCTGCATTCGGGTATTTGATATGAAGATGTAACTGAAGCTCTTGATGTGTATCTGCATGATTTTATGAATTGTGCTGCTCCCACATGATTGACTGATTAGATAACTACATAAATGAGCAGATGTGCAGCTGTTCATATTTAAGGAGGTGAGTGTACACACACACACACACACACACACACACACACACACACACACACACTTCAAGCTATTTATCAAAAGTATCAGCCAATAGAAAATGAACCTGTTAAGCCTGAAATTAGTAAATATGTCTAGAAATAGATTTATTTTCTATATATAATAATTGCATAATGAGAAATATTAGATACATTTTCCTTTATTCAAGATACTGTGTGTTTACTTGCTATTATATATATATATATATATATATATATATATATATATATATATATATATATATATATATATAAAATTTATTTATTTATTTATTTTACAGTGTAATCAGATGTTTGTCTTGTGAGTAGTATTCAAAATGGCTCCTGACTTTACTCTTGAGGACTATTCCATCATCCGACCCTGCTCTCTGGCCAGCCTGACACAGAATAAATCGCCAGCATTATGTGCAATCTGGAGTGTATAATCTCCAACATTTACATATGCATGTTAATGCAAATGTTCTCCAATTGGTCTCCTGCCTGGCACAGAGAAATCTCTCAGCAGATTTGTTTTAAATAAGCACATAAATATCACATACTCTGTTCGTACATTTATTATATTTATAACACACATTTATACATATTGGTATTTATTTTTGAAGTTATACATTTAAAACAGCCTAATAAGTAAACTCCTTCAAGGCATTTTATTTATTGTGAATCCATTATAAAAAGAATAACTTTTATGAATATATTTTGAATGGCAAGATAAATGATGGTCTCTGCGGTGTGCCTGCCTATAGTCAAGTCTTATGTATCCACTGGAAACGGATCCCCACATGAACCACATTGCAGTTCATCTATTTTCATAATTGTCCGCTGTAGGTGGGCCAATTTGGCCTTCATTAATATTCACCACAGGACGTTCCTCTGATGCCCAGGCTTTCACAAAGGCTGTCATTTAGATTTCTTTTTGTCTCATTACAAAGCATTTAAACCAGAAGGTTTGTCCTGAACCACTACCTGAGATAATATATGAAGAAGGGAAAAATTTTAAATAGTAATGACAGATTTCAATAACACACAAAAGCCTCTCAATTAAATTTATACTGACTGAACAGAATTGTAAAAATTATATAAAATATATATATATATATATATATATATATATATATATATATATATATATATATATATATATAAAACCAATCAAATGTTTTATAGTCTACAAATAGTCCAGAATTAAAAGAAATTAATTATGTGTTTACTACCACTAGCAAAATTGACTTGCAACTCATAGGCCTTATAATGTCAACACAAGTTGATGTTTAAGCAGCTGTGGTGTGCACATCTTTGTACTGGCTTTACCCGAGTTATAACCGCTGATCTTATTTCTCACCCATTTTCTTTCCACTCAATGTAGATTCTCCATTGCTTGTTCCTTGTCAGTGCGTGTGTGAAAGTTACAGTACAGTCCAGAGCTGTGTGACCTTGTTTTTTTATGCTCTTTCTTTTCCTATTCAGATACCATTTATCTCCAAGTTGTTTTTTTCAAGCATTGACCCAGTTTGCTTATTCGAACCTTGGATTATGGATTTGCCTCAATTTGCCAAGTCTGCCTGTCTACCTCCCCTTCTATGGCCTATGGAAGTGTTGGTACCGCAAAGCTCCAGGGTGCTCAGTCTGTGTGGAGGTTCACATGTTCCCCGCATTGATGTCCTTAAGGTTCTCTGGTTTGGCTATGCTGAGTTGCTCCTAAGTGTAAATGAGTGTGTGAAGGCCCAGAGTTCCTGGGATAGGCTCCACATTCACAATAATCCTGACCAGGATAAAGCAGCTACTGAAGATGAATTAATGAATGAATAAAAGAAAATGCATATGTTAATACAGCTTCCACTGTGTCCTTTTAGGTCAGGCGTAAGCGTGAGCCAGTTCTTACAAAATTCACTGAGGCCTAGTCCTAACTACTGGTAAACATAAGCAAAATTTTAGATTCGACTCATTTCTTCTTCATTTAGTCTGTTCACACACAACAGCATTCATTACCACCAAACCCACGTCTTTTTCAATCCGCCCTCAAAAATGGATAAATCAGAAAATGGCATTATCATGTAGACATATGAACAAGGGAAAACAGCTTTTTGAAAAATGTCGATGCATGACTGTCATGCAATCACAGTTCTAAGATGACACAACTTATTGTTGTTTCTGTATTGGGTTTTTTTTTTTTCCATGTTGCATTGATTGATATAGCACATAATTGATGGGTGTAATTTTCTGTGAAATTCACATTTCATTGTGGATGGGAACTGAAAACTGACTGAAAACACTAGTGTGTCTAAAATGACACATATTCATGACCTAAGTAGACAATATTAAGA
This sequence comes from Ictalurus furcatus, assembly GCF_023375685.1. Classification (NCBI taxonomy): domain Eukaryota; kingdom Metazoa; phylum Chordata; class Actinopteri; order Siluriformes; family Ictaluridae; genus Ictalurus; species Ictalurus furcatus. Next base: position 4,951,187 of record NC_071261.1, on the reverse strand, counting down.
AATACAATCATCTAAAAAATAATAATAATAAAATTAAATAGACAAAAGCTACATAATGTTTATTAGACTGGCACAATTTATATAGCCTCACTAACAATTGCTCAGCTATTACTAACCAAGAAGATTCTCACTTCACTAGTTTATGTCTGCTACAGTAAAAACTGAAAATAGTTTTGCTGTGTTTGAGAAAATGTCATTTTAGTTCATGTGAATTCAGTCTTATGCATTAAAGTTGTATGAGTCAATATTAGTAAAAGACAGAGCTCTAAAGCATCTACTTGGTAAAGTACGTGAAGGAAAACAACACTGGATGCCATGCATTGCCTTATTTCATTATTTAGATATGCATTATAAAAGTACCTAACGCTTGTTGTACCACATTAGGGGAGATAATATTACCTTGTATAGGCAAATATAAACAGTAGCTGGCACTATGCTAACGTTGCTTTAATACTCGACATACCCTACATCTCATTCTTATAGTTTGGCTAGTTTAATATAACAGCATAAAAACGTTAAAACAACAGTATATCTGTAAAATTGCTGCAGTGGTGGTTTTTACAGTAATATACTGCTACCAATTTGTTGTTTAAAAAAAAAAAAATTCAGTCTATTTAAAATACTGTAAAATTGCATGATGAATAAAATGCTGCAAATTTACATTATCACAACTATGCCAGCATTGGTTCATAATGAGGAAATGAAAAGAAAAAGACAAAAAAAAAAAACTGCCATCGTCATTCCACTTCCACTGCGCTATTAAATATACTTCAGACACAAGGTAAGCTCAAAAGCCGAAAAAAGATCCAGGACATCTTGAATAAGTAGTAAAGGTCAAAAAGTTTTGTTATTAATTTTAATATACTTGGATAAATTGAGTCAGTAGGGATATAACAGGAGTGCTGAAATCCAATGACATACTGGATATAAGGACATATTTCTCTCTGGAGTGGACAATAGGAATCAGCCTAGGAATAAAAATGAAAATGTCACATCAATCAAAATGTCTAGTAATAGATGTCCATGAGAGCTCAGTTACTCAAATGTGTTGAATCACACAATTACTGTAACTAGGACTAGAAAGTTGTACACTCCTGAGTGTCTATATACTTTAAATGGAACACCTGTTCATTCATGCAGTTATCTAATCAGCCAATCATCTGGCAATGCATAACATCATGCAGATACAAGCTGGGCAGTTGAAGACCAGGTGATTTTTTTCCTAATCTTCAACTGCCTAGTTTGGGTGAGTCTGTGCTCATCATAGCCTCAGATTTCTGTTCTTGGCAGACAGGAGTGGAACCTGATGTGGTCTTCTGCTGTTGTAGCTCATCCACCTCAAGGTTCATGTTTTGTGCATGCTGAGATGCTTTTCTGCTCAAAGAGTGCTTATTTGAGTCACAATATCCTTCCTGGCAGCTTGAACCAATATGGCCATTTTCTTCTGACCTCTCTTACCAACAAGGCATTGCCACTCACAGAACTGTCTCTCATGCAATGTTTTTAGTTATTTGCACCATTCTGTGTAAAAAATCCCAGGATATCAGCAGTTTCTGAAATACTCAAACCAGCCAATCTGGTACCAACAATGGTTAACGTCATAGAGATAACATTTTCCACATTCTGATGTTGGGTGTGAACATTAGCTGAAACTCGTTACCTGTATCTGCATGATTGTATGCATTGTGATGTTGCCACATGATTGGTTGATTGGATAACTGCATAAATGAGCGGGTGTACAGGTGTTCCGATTAAAGTGATGGTGAGTGTATGTACAATATAAAATAAAATAATTTAATGTACTATATTAAACTGTTCATCAGTGTCTATCAGCTCATCAATTTCAGTTTTATACCCCATTATCCACTTGAGTTTAGAAGAAGAGGAGTGCTAGGATTTGTACTCTTAACCTTCTGATCAGTAGCCCAGAACATTAACCACTAGGTGTCCACTGCCACTTTTAAGTGCTGTATTTATGGTTAGTTTATTCTGCAACACAGATTCTGTATCCTTACTAGGCTTCCGGGTTGTCAAACTTTATTTACTTTCTGACATGCGTGTTTTGTTATGTTTTATGTCATGTCTCTGCCCCTGTCTGGTTATTGGTGGTCTCCCACGCGTGTCATCATTATTCACAGCTGTTTATTTTACCCTTGATTTTGTTGTATATTTAAACCCCCATGTGTTTTTGTTCTGGCCGAAGCATTCTGTCATGTAGTCAGAGTTGGAGACGGAGTGCAGTTAAGCTTTTCAACGTGGTGACCTCATCTCCAGAGCTCCAGCCAGAGACCCGCAAGGTGGTTCCCCTGCCTAGCTCCAACTGGAGGTCAGCATGGCGACCTCATTCCCTGAGCCCCAGCGTGAGACCGACGAAGTGGTCTATCCAGCCATGATCCTGATAGAGGTCAATGATGCGACCTCCCATGTTCAGTTCCAGTTAGAGATTGACGGCACAGTCTACCAAGTCCCGTTCAGACCGGAGGCCAACGAGACGGCACTCCAAGCCATGTTCAAGAGGCCGGCAAGACGGTCCACCAATCGATGTTCCAGTCAGAGGCCGGCGAGACGGTCCACCAATCCATGTTCCAGTCAGAGGCCGACGAGACGGTCCACCAATCCATGTTCCAGTCAGAGGGCGACGAGACGGTCCACCAAGCCATGTTCCAGTCAGAGGCCGACGAGACGGTCCACCAAGCCATGTTCCAGTCAGAGGCCGACGAGACGGTCCACCAAGCCATGTTCCAGTCAGAGGCCGACGAGACGGTCCACCAAGCCATGTTCCAGTCAGAGGCCGACGAGACGGTCCACCAAGCCATGTTCCAGTCAGAGGCCGACGAGACGGTCCACCAATCCATGTTCCAGTCAGAGGGCGACGAGACGGTCCACCAAGCCATGTTCCAGTCAGAGGCCGACGAGACGGTCCACCAAGCCATGTTCCAGTCAGAGGCCGACGAGACGGTCCACCAAGCCATGTTCCAGTCAGAGGCCGACGAGACGGTCCACCAAGCAATGTTCCAGTCAGAGGCCGACGAGACGGAGATAAGTTTAGTGTGGACATTTTGCCCAGAGGGCCAGGACCGTCGGGGGAGAGTGTTCTTCCGAAGCACCCTTGGGTACTCTGGGTTGTCACGCTTTGTTTACTTTTTAACACGTGTGTTTTGTTACGTTTTATGTCATGTCTCCATCCCCCGTCTTGTTATTGGTTGTCTCCCTCACGTGTCATTATTCACAGCTGTTTATGTTTTAGCTTTGATTTTGTTGTATATTTAAACCCACGTGTGTCTTTGTTCTGGGAGAAGTGTTGTGCGTTTGTGTTTTGCAGCCAGAGCCAAACCATCAATATTGGTTTTGATCCTCATATTTGTTTCATGGTTTTTGATCCGGGTTTTCGTTCTCACTTACGATTCTTGTTTAAGCCCTGTTTTGCCTGTTTGCAAATCGCCTGACCTTGTGCCTGTTTTGTGACCTTGATATTGCCCTACGATTTAGGAATTGTCTATCTGCCTCTCTTCAATAAAAGCTTTAATTGCACTTGTAACTCTCTCCAACCCTGATTACATGACAAATGCATTATGAACAATATTGTCCACGCATCATAAACATGCCAACATTAACATGATCAATATTGATCCTTATACTATTTCTAATCCACCTGAGGAGAAGATAATTAAATGTTACTTCAACAATGGAAAATGCCAGCTCTCTAAATTCACAAACAACAGCTTACACTGGAGAATGAACAGCGCAGTTTTCACCTTTTGACACACTGGAGAGGCGTTAACGCATTCATAGCCAAATCCTCTTGTTGCTCGAAACTCTGTACATCAATGCCTTCTGTTTTTATCTCCCCTGAGCCATGTGTATAGAGAGTTTAAATAATCGCAGAAATATGTTTGCTTCTTGTCTTCACTTGGCAAAGCAGTCATGAAAAAAATTCATGTAAAACCTTTGAGACTATTTTAGGGGTTTGCTGATGGTCAGAATTTTTTAATTTCTACATTGTTCTGATAAACTGCTGATGTGTAAAATATCTTTACTAACTAGTGAGTTAAACAGTAGTACCAGTAGTTTTCTACAACAGTGATAGTGGGTTTCATAGTTATTGTACCATGGATTTTTCCATATCATCCCAACCCTAAACACCAACATGGCCAGGAGCACACAGCCCTAGCTTAGCCTACATATTCACCAAATTGAAAGAGAGGAAAAACAATGAATGAAACATTCATGCTGCAGCCAGTGATGCATGAGCAAGCACTCAAAAGAATAAACGAGAAAGAATATATGAGAGAGGCTGAAGATTGAAACAAAATCGATGCAGAAAGCTCTGTTCAAGTTTTAATTTGTTTTCCCGAGCACACTTCAAGTCCCCCTGAAAACATCAATATGATGATTGAATATTACCTGGCATAAAGACACAGAATACTTTGTTAGACCTCAGAGGAGAAGGGATAAGGTAACATCCAAGGAAATACATGGGACTTTTAACCTTAAAGATATATTAAAAGTTTCAAAGCGGTTGTCCATTACCTACCCTCATCCTACCCTCATATTGCAGAGGGGTTTTATTTGCAGAAGTAACTGGTTTGTCAGTCAATTTCCTTTTTTTCCCCCCTTCATAAATTAGGAAACATTGTCAGGATGAAAGCTTAGCCTGCGAAATAAACCACTGTAAGAGTAGAGCCTCTTACATCTTAACCATGAATTAGGCCCAAAATGACCTTGATATTAAAATTAAATTATTCTTTTGTAGTATTTGTTGGCTACAGACATACTCTGGGCATGCTATAATTAATTATCTTGCAAACGACTTCAAAAACAAATGTTGTGCATTTATAATGTATGCTAATTAAGTAATTACTCTTACATAAACTTTATATACTTCACTCCATTTTTCTTCTATTAAGCTTTAATAGCATTCATCAGCACTCTGTTACTCATAAATATTACATAAGAACACAGGTCTATGGTAAAGAAAGACTTTTTAAAATTTTTATTATTAATGCTTATAGTATAGTTAATAGTTAATTTATGATCACGTTACCATTTACTAGGTTTTTATGGAGTTAGGGTACAAAATAGTCACTGAACACTTACAAATGCACCAACTGATGTACTAAAAGTGCTATGCATATTTTTCACACCGCGGGTGCCTGGAAGCCACACCAATTAATCACAGGTCTATTCCTGGAATTGCCCAATTTATTTTATTTATGCTAATAAAAATTTGATTAATGTGCCAGGCTAATCAATGGTAAAAATTTGTAATTGTAGCACCTTTTCATCTCTGAAAATCTGTGATGCGTTAAAGTAGAAAAGGAAATAATTCAATGAACATATTTAAACAGTGAAGCTGTAATGGCATGGCTTATTAGAAACCTGCAGCACAGGAAAATTAACGCAAGAGCTGATGTAAAAGCAAGTGCTACCTAATGGAACTTGTGTATCGTGAATACAGGTGTGTAAAGGCATCTCAATCACTGGATGCTCACATTCAGACAATTCTTACCAAGTTGGCAAAGCACACAAAGTATGAATATTGTAAAGGCCAATATTTAGCATAATTCTTGCATGATGTTCAGTTAGATGGTGTGCTGAGTCATGCCATCATCTGTCTGTTTAGAATAATTCTTGCATGATGTTCAGTTAGATGGTGTGCTGAGTCATGCCATCATCTGTCTGTTTGAGCACACAGACTGACAGGCAAAGGAATGTAGTTTGAGTCATTTTACTGAGTCAAATGAAGCTGGCAGGCAGTGCATGCAACTCATGACTACACATACACACTAAAGGTATACAGTCACATCTGAAAATACTGGAATGGCAAGGCCAGTTCTCTTTTTTTTGCTATACACTGAAGACATTTGGGTTTGAGATCAAAAGGTGAATATGAGCTCATAGTTCATATTTTCAGCTTTCATTTCCTGATATTTATATCCGGATATCTAGATATGTTATAACAACATAGAACATGACACCTTTTGTTTGAACCCACCTATTTTACAAATGATCAAAAGTATTGAACATGTGGTTGTGTTTCTTGTTGCCCAGGTGTGCCCTGTTAGATTGATTGTTAAAACAATTAAGCGCTCTGAATGTCTACTTTTGTTTTGAGGCCTGTGTTCTGCCTGTGAAGACTGCATTTGTTGTTAAAAAGGATAAACCAAGATGAAGACCAGAGAGCTGTCTATGGGAGAGAAACAAGCCCTTTTGAAGCTAACGTAAGAGGGAAAATCGATCAGAGCCTTTACACAAGTATTGGGGATACCCAGTGCAACAATTTGGAGTGTCCTGAAAAAGAAAGATGTAGGGATACCAACAACCAGACATCAAATTAGGTCGGTCAAGGAAAACACCAGAAGTTGATGACAAACACTGACCGAGTCAATCACCAGATTTTAACCCAACTGAGCATGCATTTCACCTCCTGAAAAGGAGACTGAAGGGAGAAACCCCCATCCTCAAAAACAAACAACAACTGAAAGAAGCTGCACTACAAGCCTGGAAAAGCATCACAAAAGAAGAATGCAACAGTTTGGTGATGTCATTGGTTCGCTGGCTTGATGTACTTATTACAAGCAAGGGATGTGTAACTAAAGATTTTAAGTGTCGTTTACTTTCATTTACTTTAAGACTCCTAAGTTCCTATTCTTTTGCTCACCTAAAAAGTGGGTGGTCTGCCACCATAGGTTCCATGTACTGCATTGTTTAACACATCTAGATGTAAATATCAGAACATGAACACTGGAATTCTGATCTATCATCAAATTAATATTTTGATCTCAAACCCAAATGTCTTTAGTGTACTGTATAGCTAAATAAATAAATAAATAAATAAATAAATAAATAAATATTAGCCTTGATGTTCCAGGATTCAGAGGAGACTGTACATGCCAAGAACGAGAAGCCAGTAACTGTTACACTTATCATATCCCGACAAATTTAACCATTATCACGCATATGTTTCTTGGGAAACTTTATGTAATAACTTTTTACCAACGTCTTAATATGTCTATGTCTAATCAATAGAAACACAAGGTTATCTAGAAGGAATTTCTAAATGAGAGACTGAAGAATCACTTAAAGCTCCTTGCACTGCATTCACTTACCTGCAGGGGGCAATTTAGCTGCATACAAGGCCCCAAAAAGTGAAGGAAAGAAAGCCAAGGCCATAATTGATTTTTTAAAAAAAACAAAAAACTTTTCCACCCCTTTCACAGAACCCCAGTGACCACTGCACCCTGCCAGTATCCATATTGCTCTGTCTTAATTAGGACCTCCATTAAGTGGCTAAGTCAGACACTAAGTTATAAATTCTGGCATTCATTTCAGGACAAGAATCCGTTCTGGTCATTATGATTAAATTAGTGAAAGGCCAGAACTCCCTGACAGGGCTGTGATCCTCAACCTTCAGGTGGTGCACTACAGCTTCTCTTTAACCTTTATTAATATGCTGATGCTCCTCTGGGTGTCTTAATTGCATTTCTGTTTATGCCTTGATTTGAAAGGCTGCTTTTTGAAGACCAGCAGAAAACTCTGTAATTTATTCATATGGATGCCTTGTAGTGCATAATAACATGCTTCACATTCAGATACTCTGTTTTTCGGTTGACTTAACTTCTGACAGCACAGTACTTTCTTGCAGATGGATTATATTTAACAACATCTTAAAAAAAAAAAAAGATTTCTATGCATAGTCAAAATAAACAGTATGCATGAACTTAAGCAGTCATGAGTTTAAAAAACATTTGCAGCATTTTGTCTTGAAGAGTCAAAATAACTTCAAGTCAATGCCTTTCTTTTATTTATTTATTTGTTTATTCTGGAGATTGTATATTTCTGAAGCAGAATGCAATAAGCTACCATTTTACAGCACTGTTATGCATCATCAGTGATCAAATATCTAGATTTACTTCTAATATATATATATATATATATATATATATATATATATATATATAAAATTCTCTGTCAAGTAATATGATAAGGCAAATCAGGACACAAAGATTCAAATAAGCATTTAATGTAGTCTAATATATCAAGGTTGCTAAACAAGTTATCACAACTGGATGCCTCTCCAGCATTGTATTTGTTTTGGACTCCATGAAAGCCACAAACAGCAGTGGAGACAATACACACATTTGACAGAGTCCGAAACCCACTTTAAACAGTTCTGACTTGATGCCAGGAATGCCTCTCATTGCCATTCACATATAAAGCTCGCACGTTACACATGACTGAAACATGTGAACAATGTATAGTCCATACCTTTTTCATTGCACACACTAAATCAAGTGAAATTCTACATACATAACCCATGCATGTTGACTTTGCATACAGTATACGACTTGCAATAGGACATATCACAACCAAACGATGCAGCACGATTAAAAAAAATGTATGTACATCTGTCAGGTAGCATGAATGCCAAGAACACCCACAGATAATTCTTAAGCAACATCTGCGACGGCACTGGCATTTCTGTGAAGTGCCTGAGTGCTTGCTTGAATATTGCACTTGCAAATCAGTACCACAAGTACAGCATGAAATACCTTCTCACACGTCCTTCAAAGTCCAAAGCCTAATTAAGCTTAATAAGATCCCTTCCCTATAAGACTCGTTTATTACATCAGTAATGATTACATTCCAAACTTTTAACACTCTGTTAACAATGTGTTTTTTTATGCTCTATTCATTTATGCACTAAACTAATCAGACTTCTCTCCTTCCCATCAACTACAGCAGACCAAGTACCAGGTATTATTTGTGTGGTGGATCATTTTCAGCACAGCAGTTAGTAAAAGTAAAAGCTACTAATGTATTAAGCACAGCAGCATTACAGGGCATTAAAAAAATGTTACTGATGGCTTGTAACCAAACCAAAAATATCCAGCCAACAGTGGTTCTGAGGGCTAGAGGATAATTAATACAAACTGTGCATGGAGAAAAAAGAAAATCACAAAGAGCTTTAGTCTATAATTGTACATACCATATATTGGTATATAGTTGGACCAAAAAGTAATCAAATGGCAGTAAGAAAAGAAAATGCTCAAAAACCTACTGCTTTTCCTGATACACACTAAGCTGTAACTAGAAATTTATTGTCTCTGCTCTGCTAAGTGTGTGTGTGGGTGTGTATGTGTGTGAATATCAAAAGCTGCCATTGATAAAATGGGAATTTTATTCCCATGGAAGTGCTGTGTAAAAAAACAAAAAAAAAAAAAACAAATCTCTATTTATTTTGCAGATTTGTTTTGTAGAAATTATTTTTGGGTTCTATGTCCTCATTAATTCACGTGAGAGAGCTCTGCGACGGCGCTGATCTAAAGCACATTTTAATTTAGTGGGTTTCTAGTGGGTATGTCAACATCCTTCCTCTGTTGACTTAGCACTCGAGTAAAATTCTTCATAAGGGTAACACACACAGCTAGCGTAAAAGTAGTCCACTTTCACAAATCTATATAAAAACATCAATATAATCAATATACGATATCAAATCGTTCATTCCAACAATCTGTTTCTGTCAACCTTTCGTTTCGGTCACCTATTTCATTTTCTCACTAGTGACATCCCTGCTGAAGAATCCAGATCAGTCTGACCAAAACACAGGCCGAGCTGGTCATACTGGTAGACCTGGTACGTGCTGGTAAACAGTTTATTAATTACTGCTACTGATGTTACATCCTAGACAAGCTATATTTAAGAAAATAGCACAGCTTTAGACAAATAATAGGGAAGCTGGAAAATAACTCAGCAGGTGGTAAAGATGGCCTACCAGTTTAATCAGCTCAGCTCAGACTGCGTTTTGGCAGCTGGTAATACTGGAGTTTCCAGCAGGGATGTGTTTTTTTCCTGAACATTTTCTGCTTTATGTGTAAAATGAAATGTTGCTTTAAAACAAGTCAATACAAAGCAGAGAGAGAGGAGATAGAGATGGAAAGTGGCTGGCAACCTGAAGTGTGACTGAGGAAGCAGCACCCTTCGAGCTAACGCTATTACATTAATTTCTTCTAATCTCTATACTTTAAAATTATTTACCTTACGTTATATAAATATAACTGACACTACTTTAGATAAAACAATCGTAACGTTGCGCTGTCGCTAAATTTGATCTGGTTTTTTTTTTTTTTTTTTTTTTTGTTTTTTTTTTTTTTTTTTTTACATCCGCGACTAGCTTGTAGCCCGTAGCCCGCTAGCATCACCTACCGCTAGCCTTGTTTACGTTTCACATTTCTCACTTACCGCTGTTCTGTTAAAAAAAAAAAAAAAAAAAAAAAACATGTCTGCTGTCTCTCCGGTTTTGAGTGCAGATGAGGACTCGCTCGAGCTTCACATGGTGCGGCTGGAACTGGAGGATGTGGAGAAGCAGATCCGCGGCCTACTCGACAAGCAGGCCCAGCTGCTGGAGCGACAAACTGCGCTGGAAACATCTTGTGCCTCTGCCCATATATCCAAGGTAAGCACACAGCGTGGTATTTCCACTCCCAGCCCCTCTACGCCATGTGTTTCTCTGTGCAGGGACCGTGCACCTAGGACTTTCCCAGCCGTGGTCTCCGTCACGCCGGCGCCAACACACCTCGGGCCTTGGGTGAACCAGCGGCGGAAGGCGCGGGCTGGACCCTCTCCACCTCCGGTGTTCGAGATTCCAACCAGGAACCGCTTCGCCCCTCTCCGCCAGACCAGACCCAACGCTGTGATCGTCGGGGACTCCATTGTGCGGAACGTCCGTGTAGCCTCATCTAAAGGTAAGGTGCGCACACACTGTTTTTCTGGTGCTTGTGTCCTTGATGTCGCTGCGCAGGTATCCGGGATCCTGAAGAAGGACGAGCGCATTGGAGCGGTTGTGCTGCACGCGGGGACGAACGACACCAGGCTGCGGCAGACGGAGGTTCTGAAGAGGGACTTCTCTAGCCTGATCGAGACGGTACGAGGCAGATCACCCACCGCGAAGATCATCGTCTCTGGACCTCTTCCCACATACAGACGTGGAGCAGAAAAGTTCAGTAGACTTCTAGCATTAAATGATTGGTTAGTCTCTTGGTGTAATGAGCAGAATCTGGTGTTTGTCAATAACTGGAATCTGTTCTGGGAGCGTCCTAGGTTGTTTCGTCCTGATGGCCTGCACCCCAGCAGCCTTGGAGCGGAACTGCTATCAGACAACATTTCCAAGGCGCTACACTCCAAGTGACTGCCTACCGTAAGTACATCTTCCAATAATAACAACATTCAGTATAATCAATGTTCAATTAAAAATCCGGCACCGGTAGTACATACTATAGAGACTGTGTCTGTTCCCCGAGCTATACAAATATATAGAAAATCTCGGAAAGTCTATCTTCGTAACCTAATTAACATAAAATTAAATCATATTGAATGCACAGCCAGCACTTTTGATCTGAAGCTAGGACTATTAAACATTAGATCTCTTGCGTCTAAGGCTCTTATTGTTAACGACATCATTACTGATCAGGAATGTAATTTAATGTGTTTAACAGAAACTTGGATTAAACCAAACGAGTACATAGCATTAAATGAAGCCAGACCTCCTGGATACAGTTATGTACATCAGCCTCGTTCAACTGGTAGAGGAGGAGGTGTTGGTCTCATCCATAGTAAAAATCTAGTCGTCACACAAAAACCTAAGCATAAATTTAATTCTTTTGAAATTCTTTATACCAGTATAAGTTATGTAGCCACAAAAAATAAGTCAATTCCTCTAATTATTATTTACAGACCCCCAGGGCCATATACTGAATTTCTTAGTGAATTTGCAGACTTTGTCTCAAACCTGGTTGTGTCTGTAGATAAAGCATTAATCGTCGGAGACTTTAATATTCATTTTGATAACCTGGAAGACCCTCTAAGATTAGCGGTTGTGTCCATCTTAGATTCAGTAGGGATTAATCAGAACGTAATCGGGCCTACTCATAATGGTGGTCACACTCTTGACCTCATACTAACATACGGACTAAGTATAGAAAATATTATCATTCTTCCGCAGTCTGAAGTTGTCTCAGACCATTATCTTATCTCGTTCATAATACGAATTGATCATAATATTTCCACCTCGCCTCGCTACCGCGTAAAACGTACCTACACATCAGCTACTGCACCGAGCTTCATAAATAACCTCGCAGAAACATCAATTAGATTTGGATCACCGTCAGATCACATAGAACTCGATCAGGCGACTGAAAGCTTGGAGTCAACACTCCGCTACACGCTAGATAGAGTGGCTCCACTCAAAAGGAAAATAATTAGAGAAAAAAAAATTAGCACCCTGGTATAACGATCAAACGCGAACCTTAAAACAGACAACTCGACAATTAGAACGTAAATGGCATCAAACCAAACTGGTGGTATTTCAAACAGCATGGAAGGAGAGCCTACTGAAATATAGGAAATCTCTTGGCGATGCTAGAAAAATCTATTTCTCCGCCTTAATAGGAGACAACAAAAACAATTCTAGATTCCTTTTCAACACAGTAGCAAAATTAACTAGGAATAAAACCACTAGAGAGAGAAACACTCAATCATTACATAGCAGTGAAGATTTCATGAAATTTTTCATCGATAAGGTTGAAAATATTAGACGTGAAATACAGGCCATTAAATTAAAACCGGAGAGTACTGTAACAAACCCATTACATGACAATGTAGCAATATCAGATCAATGTTTAGAGTATTTTGCTTCACTTAGAGAGACCGAACTAGCTACATTAATCTCTTCAGCCAATTCATCAACTTGCATACTAGATCCCGTACCTACATGTTTGTTTAAACAGATTTGTCCAGGAGTAATTGAACCACTTCTAAATATAATCAATTCTTCCCTAAGCACTGGCTATGTACCTAAATCACTTAAATTAGCAGTTATTAAACCCTTGATTAAAAAACCTGATCTTGACCCGTCTCAATTGTCCAGCTATAGACCAATATCAAATCTCCCCTTCATCTCTAAGATTTTAGAAAAGGTTGTAGCAAAGCAGTTATGCTCGTACTTAGATAGGAATAACATTCATGAAATGTATCAGTCAGGGTTTAGACCTCATCATAGCACAGAGACAGCATTAGTTAAAGTAGTAAATGACCTTCTACTGACCTACGATCAGGGTTGTGTCTCTCTGCTTGTGTTACTCGACCTTAGTGCAGCTTTTGATACTATAGATCACACTATTCTCCTTGATAGATTAGAAAATGTTGTTGGTATTAAGGGAACAGTCCTCTCCTGGCTCAGGTCTTATCTGACCGATCGTTATCAGTTCGTAGATGTAAATGGTGAATTCTCCATGCGTACTGAGGTTACTTTTGGAGTTCCACAGGGTTCTGTTTTAGGCCCACTGCTCTTTACTTTATATATGCTACCCCTAGGTCAAATTATTCGTAAACATGGAATTAGCTTCCACTGTTATGCTGATGATACACAGTTGTATGTTTCAGCGAAGCCAGAGGACAGACAGAAGCTTAGTAAAGCTGAGGATTGTGTAAAGGACATTAGACATTGGATGTTAACTAACTTCCTTCTACTTAATTCTGATAAAACAGAAATACTTTTATTAGGCCCACGTGTAGCTAGAAGTAATCTTTCTGATCACATGGTTACTCTGGATGGTCTTTCTGTTTCATCATGTGCAGCAGTTAAAGACCTTGGAGTGATTATTGACTCCAGCCTATCATTTGATGCTCATGTAGATAATATTACTAGGATAGCCTTCTTTCATCTCAGAAATATTTCTAAAATAAGAAACATATTGTCACTACATGATGCGGAAATACTAGTTCATGCATTCGTCACCTCTAGATTAGATTACTGTAATGCCTTACTGTCTGGATGTTCCAGTAGGAATATAAATAAGCTCCAGTTAGTCCAGAATGCAGCTGCTAGAGTCCTAACTAGAACTAGAAGGTACGACCATATCACACCGATATTATCAATACTGCATTGGCTCCCAGTAAAATCTCGCATTAACTATAAAATACTTTTATTAACCTATAAAGCACTAAATGGTCTCGCGCCACAATATCTAAGCGACCTTTTGGTTTTATATAATCCGCCACGCCTACTTAGATCAAAAGATGCAGGCTATTTGACGGTACCTCGAATAGTGAAGGCTACAGCAGGGGGAAGAGCTTTCTCTTATAGAGCCCCACAGTTATGGAACAGTCTTCCTATTAGTGTTCGGGACTCAGACACAGTCTCAGTGTTTAAGTCTAGGCTTAAAACGTATTTGTTTACTCAAGCCTACCCTGACTAGATTCTGTTCTACTACTTCGCAGTCATAATAATCTTTTTTCTCCCTCTCTCCTTTCGCCGAGCCCCACATGAATTTATGGAGATACTAGAGATCCAGATCCTTTCTGCCTCTGGATGGAGCTCAAATCTTCTCTAATTCCAGACTGCTGGGACTACGGCTGCTCCTAAGGCCATACAGACTTCATATAAATCCATAATGAACTTTTTCACACTATCTGTTGTTACCCAGATGAGGATGGGTTCCCTTCTGAGTCGGGTTCCTCTCAAGGTTTCTTCCTCTTAAAACATCTTAGGGAGTTTTTCCTTGCCACCGTCGCCACTCAGTGGCTTACTCAGTTGGGATAAATTTGCACCTTTAATATCTGTATACCATGTTGATATTTCTGTAAAGCTGCTTTGAGACAATGTCTATTGTAAAAAGCGCTATACAAATAAAATAAATAAATAAAAATAAAGTGTGTGAGAGAGAGAGAGAGAGATAGGTGGTGGGGGTATCTATGTGATCTTAATTCTTTTTTTTTTACTGAGATACTGTGTACCTACGTGCCTCATCTGTTTTAGCACTGATGATGCATGCAGGCATGAAGACTGTATCCCCTTTGGTCATTGGAGTTTAATTTAGAGTTGGGGAGAGTGCGAAGCAGCAGAGCGCTCAAGCCACAAGATAATAGACATTACTTCAAATTACCTCAGGACAAGGGAGAGGAACTTTTAACTAACACCACTCCATCAAACTCCTCCATCCGCTCTCTAAGCAGATCACTGGCACACATCGAGGCATTGAGAATGAAACTTAATTCCAAACTTGGATCCTTGGAACGCTGACCAGAATGTGCACTGGACATCTCATTCAAAACATGTAGACGAGGAGATAACACTGACCAGTGCGGGTGTGAGTATTATAGTAGAAATATCTTCTTTTTTTTTTTTCCTTGTCCCTGAGTTTCCCCTGAAGCACCATAACAGTAGCAATCAGACTTCAGGCATGTGGCAGCGGTGGCATGGTCGAGCATCAGCTGCAGACCGAGAGGATGCAGTTTGAAGCGGCAGGTAACTCGTGATGATTCTCACCTGTGTCTGATTAGCGCCAGTCTATTTATGTGTGTTTCTTTGTGCTTTCAGTGGCTGTCACAACAGATTGTGAGCGGTATAGTTGGCAGAGCCTGCTACACACACTTGAACGAAGTGAAAGCCATGAGCTAGTGACGGCCCCTTTTCAGTTGTTGAAGGTGTGCTGAAAAGCACGGGGCAAAGCAACACAAACCCTAAAACCTGCTAAAATTCCACCCACCTCCTGAGTCTTCCACACCCTTACACACCTGGGTTCTACAAGGGCGTTCTAATGGCTTAGATGACTGTTATTATTTTAGTCATACACTGCAGCCGTGGTTACAGTGCATTTCTTAAATGAAACGTCTCGTATACACTGGACTGTTTTAAATGGACATTTACACTATGTCATCCAGAGGCAATTCCAATGCCACAGTACACGTGCTCCTCCTGAATTGGCATCAACCCTGCTGACTATCAAGTACTCTTCATACCTTTCCCCAGGTTACTATGACAATTAGGAGTCTCTTTAAATAAAGCAAGTGTGATGTAAGCGTGTGACACTACAGATCTGCACTATGTGCTCAGGTGCAAGACAATTAAAAGCAGAACGAACAGATGTTTTCAGCTGTATATATACAGCTGAATATATATATACACATGCTGTATACATGCATATATACATGCTGTATATATACATGCTGCTGAGTGCAAGCAAAGGTAACATCTTGCTGAAAACATCTGTTCGTGCTGCTTTTAATTGTCTTGCACCTGAACACATAGTGCACATTCATCACCTCCAACAAGTGAAGAGGGGAACTCGAGGGAGCTTCTTTATGGCAGGCAAGGAGAGTGAGAGTATCCATCTTCTGATCATCTTTCTCTCGCTGTCTCTCTCTCTCTCTCTCTTTTGTTAGTCAAAGACAGCGAGACTGAGACAAGATGAGACATCCTTGGAGCAGGTTAGGCAATTACTAATAGATAATAGTAATCTACAGTGCTTCCTCTGGATAACCCAGTTTCCCAGAAGTTTGGTTTGTAGATTGGTGACTATAAATTGCCCCTAGGTGTGAATGAGTGTGCAAAAATGTGTGTACAATGGGACTAGTGTCCTATTCAGGGTGTATTCCTGAATGGGACAGCGTTTTTATGGTGTTTACTGTTTTTTTTTTCTTCTTCTTTTCATTTTTGACTTGGGTTCTATCCAAGTGAAAAATATGTTGATCACTATGTAAAATATTACGAACAGAGCATGAGACATATTTTCAAGGAGACAACCTTGAGGCATCTATATATCAGTGTATCTGCAAATAGATTTTGCTCTTACAGCTGTGCTTCTGATAAAATTGTAGGAGATGAATCTGTCAGCTGAACAAATTGAAATAGGGTTTATTGTTTATGTATGTGTATATATGTTTAGCAAAACGGGTAATTGAACACCTACCGTTTTAAATTTTTTTTTATTATTATTATTATTTTAAAACCTAACGTCCATCGTGCCATATTTTTGGAGTAATGGTTAAGCATTGTGTCAGGCTACTGGATGTTGATCCAGTATTTGTAAAATAAATAAATAAATAAATAAATAAATGGTCTGCAGCCAATTGCACCAGCTGAACAGAAGTTCTATCACAGTAAGTGTAACATTCTTCATAAATAAAACTCTGTGATTCTGTCGATAGTCAACAATGTTGCCATTTGCAACAATGTAAAATTTATTTATTTATTTTTTTTAAAAACAACATTTGCACCTATTACTCAATTTTCAGTATATTCAAATGCAGATTAGGTTTAAAGGCATTAGTTATTTTTCATTTCTATGACTTGTTACTAAAATGCCAAAAAAATGTTCATTTCTTGCATGAGATCCCAACTAGCAGAACAGAAGCTGCACACACATATAAAATGCCTTTTTTTTTTTTTTTTTTTTTTGGTAAAACACTTTATTCTAAAACCAGTCTTTTTTTATTATTATTTTGCTCATTTATGGAGGATTAGAATAATTAGAAGTAAACATCTTACACTGAACGATTAGGGACATTAATCGCTTTCCTGTGTATCGACACGTCTCGATAATGGATGTAATATTTCCTATTTGTCAGATCGTGTTTCTGATTGGTTGGCGATAGTGAAACACATCATTCTGTGCGACAAAGTTTTGATCTACGATTACTTTATACGATATTAGTGAGTGTCCGTGGTGCCATCAATATTCAATACCCCACTAGTTTTAAAATAACTGTCTCTATGTATGGTTCAGGACCTGACTTACAATCAAATGGCAACAGGAATTTATGTATTTTTCCTGCTTTTCTTAACCTGGCTGGCTGAAGTTGATCAATATACCAATGGCATTCTAACAGGTCGAAAGAGCAGAGCATTCAGGTCCAAATATACAAACCCGGTGTTTATGTAGTGTGCCAAAGCCTTTCATATGGCACTTTGAGAGGTTTTAACAAACCCGCTCACACAAACACACACAAAAATATAAGTCTCCAGGTTTTATTTATTTTTTTTTTTTTTAAGGCTCTGGGTTACTGATCAGAAGGTCCCAGAAGGGGGTTCAGGTCCCAGTACCATCAACCTGCCACTGTTGAGCAAGGCTTGAGCAAGGCCCTTGAGCAATGCTCTTAACCTTCTCAGCTCTAGGTATGTCATACCGTGCCTGACCCTGCGATCTGACCCCAGCTTGTTAGGAATATGCGAAGAAAATAATTAATGTATAAAGGCTTCTATTCATCACTACGATGAATAAAGGCTTCTTCTTCGTCTTCTTCTTCTATTGATCAGCTCTTGCATGATCATTCTTGATTTTAAATTTCTGTTCATTAATTGAGAACACAGCACTCATGTCCACTCAATAGCTTTCAAACAAAAAAAACGATTTCGTGCACACGCTCACATAAAACCACATAATAGAAGAGAACAATTAAGAGAACTGACTGTTATAGCTGTTCTACGGTGATGTATATTCTAAATTCAAACTGCCGTATACACATTTAATGACTAGAAACTTGGCTCGCAGGTATGCAGCAAACCAAACATAACTTAATGTGACAATGTGATACAAAATATTTCACTTTTTCTCTCCTAAGCAGTCGTTTCTGCATAATTTTCTGCTAATTCATCAAGATTACATCAAGGTGATCCCTTATCACGTGCATGAATATGTACAAGGCAGGTGGATGGTGTCTCCCTCCATGTAGAAATCATGCCTGAGAGTAAAGCAGCCGTTCCCAAAGAGTTCATGTTATCTGGGCTAAGGGCAAGAGCACAAATCTTCAGCCAGGTCTCCAGTGAGCTCATTACCCACACCCAAAGAGTGGGATCTTTTACTGAAGGACTAACATCTCTCTCTTTCCTTCCCTCCCGCCCTACCTCTCTCCCGCCTTCTCTCTCTCTCAGTTCCAGGTGTTCTGACTCCCTTGACATTACAGTACAGTAGATGGTCCTATTTCAAAAAAACATCATGAAATGTCACTAAAATGACAAAAATTAACCAATAACAAACTGAGAGGGAAAAAAA
The DNA here is from genome assembly GCF_023375685.1 of Ictalurus furcatus. Taxonomy (NCBI): domain Eukaryota; kingdom Metazoa; phylum Chordata; class Actinopteri; order Siluriformes; family Ictaluridae; genus Ictalurus; species Ictalurus furcatus. Next base: position 4,932,357 of record NC_071261.1, on the reverse strand, counting down.
CAACAACAACACTTTTGTTGAGTTCTTAAACTTGCCTGAAATTTCAGCACATAATAGTGTCCATGAACATGTGAGTGGCTGGCAAAATGAAGAATAATGGAGCGAGCAGGTAGGTAGGAAAACTCAATCATTTAATGCCATCTATCACAAGTGAAAAGCTTTCTCTGAATTGCAAAGCACAATGTCCTTGGGAAGAAGGAAAAGTGGTCGATTGGTGCAAAGGGAACAGTGGTGTGTGAGCTACTGGGTCGAAGCGGAGGAGGGAGGAGGGTCATTACTTATCTGCTTTTGTCTGAGATGTGAAAACAACCACAAGTGAAAAGATGGATGGCTCGGTGTGCCAGCGGTTCAACAAAACTCAACATTTTGAATGGCTTGGGAGTTCAGTTTACTTAAAGCTCTCTCGTCTGTGAAATGTGAGCGAACCTCAAAGAGAAAAAAAAAAAAACAGTTAAACGCTCTCATTACTGACTGGAGGTAAAATACCATAAATAATACCATGTACAGACTTCATGTTACTTGCTGCTGATGCTTTTCTTTGTGTATTACAAGTGAAAAAGGACAGACAGAAGCATCCAAGATTTAGGCAACCTTTATTTAGTTCATACCTTTTTTTTTGACTGCAGTTTTATTGGTTCATACATGTTTCTATCGTCACACTTAGGACCACAGAAACTGTTCATATGGAGTCTTTCCACATGGCTGACATGAACAGCTGTGTTGCATATCTGTTTAAGTCAATTTGAGTATGTAAAGATATCCTCTTCTCATGAGACGTTCTCCAATTCACCACTTCATATGAAATATGAAAGCTATTCATATGTATCTGAAAGCATTTTGTGTGACTGTGAGAGGTAAATATTAGTAAAGAGCTTATCTTGTTTCTCTGTCCTTCGTTATTTCCACACTCACCTTGTGTGCATGGAATTGAGCTGAAAACGGGAAAGTGTCTCCTAGGACTGGGGTAAGCTGGCAGGAGTTCAGATTCAGATGGGAAGCCAAATCATGCCCTGCCCTCCTTTATCGATTGAACAGCTGTAGCTAACCTCCCAAGAGCAGCGCTGGGGTTTAGTTCTCCTTCACTCCCACTCGGAACAAGCGGGACTACGCTCGCACCAAAACATTTCTGGGATTAAGCAGACCACTTTTCACTTCGCTTGTCAAGACGTGCCTCTTGAGTCATTTCTCAAAGTGCATCAAATTGATTTAATGTCAGGCTTCACTCACAGATTTGTCCTTTACTGGTTCACAATGCACTCAGTGCATGTCCTATTGTTTTAATTACCGTGTTTTCTAAACTTTAATGCAGATTAAACAATTTGCAGTTTGACAGAGTATACTGTCTAGGACAAAGAGTTCTGTTTTGTTTTTTTTGTTTTTTTTTTACTGTTCTGTAATTCCCTTCACAAATAGGGTACGTTAATAAATATAAATGAGACTTTTTTATTATTATTATTATTATTATTATTTGAGAACTACTTGTATAGAATTTAAAAGAGGTATCCGAATATTCTCATGGCACACAATGGGTCTCATTCATCAATCTTCTAGTAAAATGTTATATATTATATTACAATTACTAAGCAGAATCTCCCCACAGCTAATTTAATGACATGCAGAAAAGTCCATAAAAGATGAAAATGACACCTAACCACCAAAATGATGAACATTTTTAATTTTAATTTTATTTTATTGTAATTAAATGTGCATGTGCAGTTAAAATAAATGTGATTTAAATGTGTAATCTGTATATCAAATTGCAGTAACTGTCAGTCTAGGTTCACATTAATCTCCTTGCCTAAATTTACTCAAATCCAGGAGCTCTCTGGATATGAACCTTTTCCCACCAACTAACTAAATCAATCCGCTTGTATCCAGTTTCATTAATGAGGTCCGATATTCTTAATTTATTACAATTATTCCATATATATTTCACTGAAATGGTAACAAATGTAACACAAAATATAAATTTTGTTCAATTATTAATATTTGAACAAAATCAAAATATTAATTTTTAGCAATAGCACAGTCCTCTGTGGACTCTGCATTTTTTCTGCTCCTGCTTTCAGTACATAATTGTTTTTTTTTTTTTTTACTTATTACACAAATATGTGTGCTTATTGTTCTAATCTATCAGTAGTGCATCCCAAGTCTAAGATTAGCACTATCCCAAAGCAAGGCAGTAAAACAGATTCATCTAAAAACTGTAATATGTATATCCAGCTTACCTTTGCTTATGTCCTGATACTCGAGCCACAGCTGGCGCTGCACCTGCTTATTGGGGTACCAGATGGTGCAGGACTCCTCGAAGCCGTACACCGCCTCCTGGACAAAATGATTCCCAAACTCCTTCAGAATGGACACGAAGTCACTGCGCAGTGTGGCACCATCCAAAGAATGAATGGCTGAACTGAAGGCTGAAGAAACAGAGAAAAGAAAGCCGAGGAAAATACAAGAGACGACTCGTTCAATTATAGCATCAGTGTTGAAATATTATAATCTTAATAGAAACTCAAAGCAACATTAAATACATTTCTTTTGTTTTTGGTACAAATTGTAAAAAAAATAAATAAATAAACAAATAAATAAATACTGCATATTTTAAAACACCACTTGAAAAAACTTTTTTTTATTGAAAAGCTTCAATACTCAGTGTTATGTGTGGAATAAAATTATCCAGGGAAAAGAGGGCTAGCTAAACAAATAAACACAAAACCCTGCAGACATCCATGCGCATGTGTGTGGGCTGTGCTTTTGACCTTTGAAAAAATGTTTCAATATATCTTTTTTTTTGCCAATATAACTTTTTTTTTTTTTTTTATCATAGTAGTACTACACAAAACCAAAGTGCAATCAGTCAGACTGAGAACATTTCACTTCTGATCCCTACAGCATTTCTTAATCCATAGAGACTAATGACAAAATTGTACTCATTGCTAATCTCCATCTAGAATTCAGAGACATCTCAGTGTGGGGTTGAGCAAATAAAAGCTGATCAGTTTAACGTAATAAAAAATATAGAAAACTGTAAATATATATATAATTATTAATATATATATATATATATATATATATATATATATATATATATATATATGTATATATATATAAATAAATGAAAACCACAACAAATACAGCACAATATTGTGTGTTATTCATGGTCAGTGTGCACCAGTCTAAAAGCATTGCTTGAACTAGCCAGAACTTAAGCATGAAAAATGAATTCTTTCACTGTTAATGGGAAGAGAGAAGCATGGAGGAGAAAAATTGCACATAATGAGGGAGAGGAAATACAACTTCAGTATCATTTACGAAGAGAGAGGCATAACGTGATTTAAGGATATGCACATGAAACAAATGATTAACAAATACAGCAAATGAAATTCCCTGATACTTTTAGGATACACTACAGTTCTTGTAGAAATTAAAATGTGCATAGGCTTAACTTCACTAATTATTCATTAGTACTCATCTGGCTTATTGAGCATGCTAAGGGAGATTACATCAAGTGCATACTGGCTCATAGGCTCAAAATATATGGCGTTTAAAAAAAAAAAAAAAAACAACAATCAAAGAGGAGAAATCCACTGAGGCATGGTCAAAGTCACATAAAGGATTTTGTAATGGAATTTAACCTACATGTAGCTCAATTTACCAGTTCCTTCAGTCCAAAAAAGTAATTTTGTTAATGTAGTACAAAAAGTAATATGAAAATTGCTGTGAAAGCCCATATTTGATTGAACTTATGTCTTTTTTCTGCTCTGATTCAACCTTCAACCCCCCGATTTTCTCCATAATTTGGTCACCAGGCAATTTCCACCCACCACCCAGCTCTCCTGAATCACATGACAGCTACCAACCAGGAGGGTGAAGGCTAACACATGCTTCCTCCGAGACACATGAAGACAGCTGGTGCTGTCTGTCCTCTTCAGCATACAGTGACCTCCACTATTATTGGCACCCTTGGTAAATATGAGCAAAGAAAGCTGTGAAAAATTGTTTTTATTGTTTCAATTTTTGATCTTATGTTCAAAAAATTCACAAAAATATTCTGTTTTCATGGATATCAAACAATTGCACACAGGTTTATTAAAAATAGCTGTCAAATATAGATGTGCAACAATTATTGGCACCCCTATGAATTCGTATGAGAAAAATATATTTGAAGTATATTCCCATTGATATGCACATTTTTTTAGTACACCTGGGTGACTAGGAACAGGAAATTGTTCAACCATGACTTCCTGTTTCACAGCGGTATGAGTATAACGTAAATCATAGGCCAAATTCCCTTAGACATTCAGAACAATGGGTAAGACCGAGGAATATAGCTGTGATGTGCGGCAAAAGGTTGTTGAGCTTCAAAATGGGAAGTGGCTATAAGAAAATAGCAAAAGCACTGGAAAATGCCCATTTCCACCATCAGGACAATAATTAAGAAGTTCCAGTTAACTGGAAATGTTATGAATCGACCAGGAAGAGTTCGTGTGTCTATATCGTCTCAACGCACTGTGAAGAGGACGGTTCGAGTGGCCAAAAAATCTCCAAGGATCACAGCTGGAGGACTGCAGAAGTTAGTTGTGTCTTGGGGTCAGAAAGTCTCTAAAACTACAATCCGAAGTCACCTACATCACCACAAGTTGTTTGGAAGGGTTTCAAGAAAAAAGCCTCTACTCTCATCCAAAAACAAACTCGAGCATCTTCAGTTTGCCAGACACTACTGGAACTTCAAATGGGATCGGGTTCTATGATCAGATGAAACCGAAATAGAGCTTTTTGGTAATAAACACCAGAGGTGGTTTTGGAGCACACAGAGAGGTAGCCATATGGAAAAGTACCTCATGCCCACGGTTAAATATGGTGGTGGGTCTTTAATGTTTTGGGGCTGTTTTTCTGCCAGAGGACCTGAACCCCATAGAAAACCTGTGGGGTGTACTGAAGAGGAGAGTCCACCAGCGTGGACCTCGAAATGTGAAGGATCTGGAGAGGTTCTGTATGGAGGAACAGTCTCAGATCCCTCGCCATGTATTCTCCAACCTCATCAGGGATTATAGGAGAAGACTCAGAGCTGTTATCTTGGCAAAGGGAGCTAGCACAAGTATTGACTAAAAGGGTGCTGATACTTGTTGCGTATCTATATTTAACAAAGTTTTTTTTATAAACCTGTGTTGTGTTTGCAATTGTTTGATATCCATTTGAGCAGAGAATTTTTGTGATTTTTTTTTTTTTAACAAAAGATCAAAAGGCTAAACAATACAGACAATTTTTCACAGATTTCTTTGCTCATATTTACCAAGGGTGCCATAGTATTATAGCATAATAGTGGAGGGCACTGTACATGGGCTCACAGACACAGACACAATTGGCTAGTGTCATTCTGACTGACACGGGAGACAGTATATGCAATCCCTCCTACACAGGGTGCACAAACATATTTTGCTCTCTTGGTTCCTGACCATGAATGGCTGTGGCAACATCAGGAATAACAATAGGTCAAATGCTTTTCTGTTTTTTGGAGCCTCTGTCTGCTCTGATTAATGTTTTAACATGTGGTCTTGAAATCTGGTCTTTGGGCATGGTGTTCCACACCAGGAAAAGCTAAATGAATAAAAACTGGAGGAAAAAAAAAGAGAGAGCTGTCTGAGTTAAGTTTACCTTGAGAGAGAGTCCACTGGTTAAGCCTGACATGATACAAAATGGAACGAAGCTTCCAGTGTTGCACTAGTGGATATCCAGACACTTCGCTGTAGTTCACCATCCCTGAAACACAAAACAGTGCAAAACAGTACTGGAGGGAAAATAAATCAAAAGCTGCTGAGTTTGACACAAATGCATTAGCAATGCTTTTGTTTAAAAGGCTTACTGCTATTCGGTTTGTGGGGGGAAAAAAATAAACATTTTTCAGGTAGTTGCTAAACGTTTGAGTTGATTTTTAATGTTAAGCCACACAATCTGGGAATCGTGAAACTCCAGAAATTGAAATGGAATGCAGGAGCAGCTGTTACTCCTAACCTTGCTTGATTGGTTCAGCTCTTCATGCCGGCAATTCACTGCCTCCCTGAGAATCACACCCCATTCTGTCGCTACTTGAAAATCACTGCATTTGCATTTAGCCACATGAGAACATGCTTAAGATTTAAAGGACTCAAAGTGCCTCTTGTCCTTTTTGCCCTGACTCTACAATCAGCAAAATGAGAAAATGAAAAAAAAAAAAATTCTTGGATTCACAACCAATAGGGCTTCAAGAACAGTTATTGTATTATTGTGTTAAGTCTAATATGTGCAGGTGTGTTTAGTTTTATATATAGTGGGGTCGAAAATTCTGAGACACATTAAAAAAATCTGGAATTTGTTTTCCCCTCGATATAAAAACAGAAATAAAGAGAAGGTTTTAGAATTTTGAAACATTTATAAGAAAAAGTTCAATATCTTGAATATTTAATATTCTGCACTATTTCTATGTCCCTATTTAAATGTAAGCAAATGTGTGATATCGACCATGTCAACTGCTTAGTACAAAAGGTCAGATTTCCCTCATGCCTAATCTCTTCTACTGACGCATGTGTTCAGATGACATGCCGATGGATTTGATCTAAAATGGATCATAAGGTCTGGAAATTCGGGAGTCCATGCCAGCTCAAGTGCACAATCTCATTACAGCAAAAAGGGGACATACCAAATACTAAGAAACTCTGATACTCGTAAATATTTCAGAGATTCTACTTTTCACTCAAGTTGTCAATAATATCATTTGTAATGATAATTGTTGCATTAAATTAAGAAAGAATGCACAATAGAAGCATTTTCACTAGTGCTATCAGACTTCTGGACCCCACTGTATGTTCTTCAATTCAGTCTATTATGTGTTGTGTTTAGTCTCAAATGTGTTCTGTTTACTCTAGAATGTGTTGTGTTGCTGGTTTAACAATTATGCACATCCACCCATCCATTTTCTGTACCGCTTATCCTACACAGTGTTGAAGGGAGTCCCCCAAGTCCCCCAAGTCCCCTGGTGCCTATCTCAGGGGACTTGGGGCACAAGGCGGGGGACACACTGGAAAGGGTGCCAACCCACTGCAGGGCACAATAGCACATACACTCACTCCTACTCACACACTATGGACAATTTGGATATGCCAATCAGCCTACAATGTATGTTTTTGGACTGGGGGGAGGAAACCAGAGTACCCGGAGAAAACCCCCAAAGCACAGGGAGACAGCAGAGTCAGTGTGAGCTCAGCACACACAGGTCGGACGTGAGAATCGAACCCCCAACCCTGAAGGTCTGAAGCAAACGTGCTAACCACTAAGCCACCATGCCCCCGCAATTATTCTGCACATGTAGATGTAAATAAAATTAACATAATACTTCTGCATAGACAAAAAGTAGAGAGTATAGTAATGGATAGGTTTCTGATTACATAGTGTATAGCAGGGATTCCTACAAAATGATTGCCTGGCTATAGACCATTTGTTGTGGGTAATACATTATTAATAAAAGATGCAGCATTACAAATTTCTATAACTGCAAAACATAGCTGCACGTCATTCATCATTCAATAGATGAGACCCGTCACTGCTCTGCCATGAGCAGAATAGCAACTTCTCACACACTGCCATATGTAGGTGCAGCTGAGGTGATCAATCATATCGTCTCCTATAGCAACCCTCAGCCTCGGCATGTCACATGAAGCACCGCGGCCATACATCAATTTAGTCCACCGTCATGTTTACCACATTTGGAGGCTCGCACAGGCCATAATGCACCCTGTATCTAGCAACCTCATATTTAGGTTTATGGCACTGTAAACTCAAACTGACATCTTTTAGAAGCAAGACACACACTGACAGGCTCTGAAAGTAGTGAAACATTCCTTTCAGCATTAAGAAAATATTGTTTTTTTCTGTATAGATTTCACATCCAAGCACAACATGATGGATTTACATAAATGAGCACAGGCAGAAAATTGGCTGAAAAGTATTAAAAAAATAAATCTGCAAGCTTGAACACCCGCACCTGACATATTGGACAGTGAGGGAAGAGTTTGAATTGTGCACAATGCAATAGTTGTCCTGGCATCATCCTGGGATTTCTTTCCATCTTTCCACGTTTTATGCACACTTAGAATCTGAGCATAGAAAATATGCATCATGTGATAAATTGTAGAGCAAAAATATTTTCTATATCTCCATGAGTCCAATACTCTTACCTCAGTGCTAGTAATATATATTACATTTTACTACATGTACATATATTTATATATAACTTATAATTGTATACATGAAATATTTTATTTCTGTTCTAAATAAATAAATAAATAAATAAATAAATAAATAATTTTACCATTCCATATCACAATTTTCATTCAAACAAATTGAACTCTTAGGACATACATGTTTTTAGAGCAATTAAATAGGAATTTTTCCTGAATGTGCTGTTGAAGGAAAGCTTCAGCACTGCACACCACTTTCAGATTTTTTGCCAATCAAATGGATTCAGGGATCAGTACCATGGTTCAGAGACATTTAACTTAGGCTTTCATTTTTCCCACCAATAACATACAAAAACCTTATCTGGTATACAGTCGAGTTGTTCGAGTAATTGACACGGAAACACACTGACCTTGCCCCACGCTCTGATGTCACTGGCTCCTCAGTTTCAGGCTAGCAGAATTTTCTGTACGGGACACACCACTTCAATTGTGGAAAAACACAGAACCGTTCCATATTAGGCACCTACTCCGGCATCAGGAATGATGCCAGGACTATGGAAAGCCACCGTGTGTGTGCTTGGCTATCAGTCATTTATCTTCATCTTGTTGATTTGTTTCAGCATTGTCAATATAAGCAGTACATTTGCTGCATTTTGGGAAATTTTTGACTCAAATAGGAAATGGGTAGACTGCATTTCGTGTTCTTTCACCCTGTTAGCGCTCTGACAGAGTACACATATTTGATAAATAAGGACCTAAATGTATACTCGCACAGTATGCTCACACTGAGCGCCTCTCGCTTAGATCTATCTAAAACGGAAAAGATGCATTTGCCCCCATGGAGCACCCTGGCATTAGTGCAGCACATGTCACTGTTAGGATTAATAACAAGCTCCCAACACAGTACATACCCTCAATTTCTCTTCTCTCAGCTAAAATCCACAGGCTTTTCTGTTTTTTTTTTTTTTTTTTTTTTACCCTTTGGGCTCTGTGCTCTTGTCTGACAGAATGATTAATACTAGCAAACTTCACCTTGCAAACACAAGTTCAGGGGCTGAAGACACAAATCTGCCAGTCAGTGGTGGCATCGTTAAAGACTGAACTGAGCTTTAAACGTCCAACAGGGGGGAAAAAAGGCGCTGCTGATGGATAGACGTATACATACAAAGCCACACACAAGCATATGCTGAGAGGTTGAAGGAATTCTGGATATAAAATTGGTTCAGCACTGTGCACACATGACACTTATGCACCTAAAGAGCCCATAAGTCACCATGGCACCAAATTCACCCATTTAAAGTATTTGCAATGGAAAGCGACAGTCGCTGATAGCAGTCCTCATATGGCTCATGAAAGATCATGAACAGATGTAGCCCTTGTCCCATTTCATCCTTGGATGAGTTGATGAATGGAGGAGCAGGAGGAAAATTATATAATTGTGCAACTTGGGCCTGACATTTGTTCACTAATCTAATAGAAGAGTAATGGTGATGCTCATTGTCAGTTAGAAGACAAGACAGCATAAACATGTGGGCTGTTTAATATCATAAATAATGTGGGCTCTTACAAAACACTGACATCCATTTAAATTGGTGCTTGAACGTTTGTGAACCCTACAGAAGTTTCAATAATTCTGCATAAATATGACCTAAACATCATCAGAAGTCCTAAAAGAAGACAAAGAGAACTCAATTAAACAAACATGTCAAAAATATTATACTTGGTCATTTATTTAAATGAGGGGCACACGGTGGCTTAGTGGTTAGCACGTTTGCCTCACACCTCCAGGGTCGGGGGTTTGATTCCCACCGTGGCCCTGTGTGTGCGGAGTTTGCATGTTCTCCTCGTGCTGCGGGGGTTTCCTCCGGGTACTCCGGTTTCTTCCCCCAGTCCAAAGACATGCATGGTAGGCTGATTGACATGTCCAAAGTGTCCACAGTGTATGAATGGGTGTGTGAATGTGTGTGAGATTGTGTGCCCTGTGATGAACAGGGCACACCCTGTCCAGGGTGTACCCTGCCTTGTGCCCCATGCTCCCTGGGATAGGCTCCAGGTTCCCCGTGACCCTGAAAAGGATAAGCAGTATAGAAGATGGGTGGATGGATTTATTTAAATTACATAACTGTGACTGGCAAAAGTATGTGAACCTTTGCTTTCAGTATCTAGTGTGACCCCCCCATGCAGCAATAACTGCAACTAAAAGTTTCTGGTAACTGTTGATCAGTCCTGCACATCGGCTTGGAGGAATTTAAGCCCGTTCCTCAGTAGAGAACAGCTTCAACTCTGGGATGGTGGTGGGTTTTCCTTTAGAAGTCGCTTCTATAATTCGGAATTCATTGTTCCATCAATGATGGCAAGCTGTCCATGCTGCAAAACAGGCCCAAACCATGATACTACCACCATCATGTTTCACAGATGGGATAAGGTTCTTATGCTGGAATGCAGTGTTTTCCTTTCTCCAAACATAACGCTTCTCATTTAAATCACAAAGTTCTATTTTGGTCTCATCTATCCGCAAAACGTTTTCCATTAGCCTTTTGGCTTGTCCACATGATCTACAGCACACTGCAAACTGTCAGCAGTGTTCTCTTGTAACCCTGCCATGCCAGTGTTCTCCTGATGGTGGACTCATGAACATTAACATTAGCTAATGTGAGAGTGGCCTTTAGTTAATTAGAAGTTACTGTCGGTTCCTTTGTGAACTCACAGCCAATTACACGTCTTGCTCTTGGAGTGATCTTTGTTGGTCTCCACTCCTGGGGACGCTAACGATCGTCATGAATTTCCTCAGTTGTACACAATCTGTCTGACTGTAGCTTGATGGAGTCTAAACTCTTTAGAGATGGTTTTGTAACCTTTTCCAGCCTGATGAGCATCAACAACTCTCCGAGGTCCTCAGTACAATTTTCTTTGTTCATGCCATAATACACTTCCACAAACATGTGTTCTGAAGATCAGACTTTAATAGATCCCCGTTCTTTAAATAAAACAGGGTGCTCACTCACACCTGATCATCATCCCATTGATTGAAAACACCTGACTCTAAGTTCACCTTCAAATTAATTGCTAATCCTAGAGGTTCACATACGTCTGCCACTCACAGATATACAATATTTGATCATTTTCCTCATTAAATAAATAACCAAGTATAATACTTTTTGTCTGATTTGTTTAATTGGGTTCAATTGGTCTACTTTTAGGACTTGGAAACTAGAAAACGTCACACTTTTTTTTTTAACCATTTATAGCTACATTTAATGTTATGGAATGTCCACGAGAGACGTTCGTTCCCATTATCAGTTACTTATAGCAGGTACAAACAGTCGTTCCTCCACCAGCCTCTATTATCTTCTCTGTCTTGAAGTTAATAAGATAAAAAAGTGCAGCTTGTCATGAAACCAGAACGCATAAATGCCTCTGTCCATAAGACCTTACTGTGGAAAACTTTATACTGACGGTTACAAAGAATCCTTCCATAAATGTTAAAAGTCTCATTACAGAAAGCTTAACTATGTCAAGTTTTTCCTTGTTAAATAATGTTTTTTTATTATTATTATTATTATTATTTTTACCTTATAGTTTATTATAAGCTATAGATAAATCTCTTCTACTTCAAGTCCTGGCACTTTAACGTAAACCTGTAATTTATGTTACAGTCAGAACTACTAAGAGCTGTGGTATTATAGAAAATTAATCCACATCTTCTGATTTGAGTATTCAACTGTGCTTTATTAAAAATTAAACCATCATTGCTATATTATGCTCAAAAAGTTCTGGAATTTTCCATGAGTATCACTGTGTACCATTTTGCATTTTACTGTATATGCAGAAGAACACGTTTCATATATTAAGTCATTAAGAGTTCAAATTAGGTTGACTTTAGGTTGACACTATCATTAAACTCCACAAGGCTGGGTCACTTTTCATTTCACTATCAAAAAACGATGAAAAATTTCAAAATGATTCAATATTGTCCTTTGAATCTCCTTAGGCAATGGCGACAAACCTAAACGATTTTCATCCAGAAAAGGGCAAACTCTAACAGTTTGTAAATTAACATACAAAATATATCCGGGGAATAGAACCTTAGCATAAATCTCCACATCTCTTCTTTGTGCACAAAGTTATAGAGGAGACACTGCTAAAGTCCAAGGTGACACACTTTTTCATGTGGACAGAGCGTGTCAGTGTCTTGAGGCATCTCAGCAGACTTGCAGCTTAGAGCCAGGCTGGTCACTGGGCCATATGCTGGCATTTTAATTGAGAGGGAGTTTGGGAGATGGACATTTTGCCAGTAGAATGAATCACCGCCAGTCACAGCCATGTCAGTGTTCAACCTCAGTTTGGCTTCTAACCAAGAGACAACAGCAGATTTCTGATATCCATAAGGAGGAAATGAGCTGGACTGATCTAATAGTATTTCTGTAAAGCTTCCAGAGCCATTCTCTTCTGGTGTGTCCAAACTAGGTGTGGGATAAAGATTCACAATGACCTTTTTAAAATAAATAAATAAATAAATAAATAAATAAATAAATAAATATAAATAAATAAATAAAAACAGAGCTCTGTACAGCCAAATCTGATTGTAGAATTCATTTTCAGTTTCATTATTTATCATTTTTTTTTCTTTGCCATATCTGAATGGTTTTAAAACTTTTTAACAACCTGAAAAATGCTCATTTAATCAATATCATTATCATTATCAACAGCTAAAGCAAGCATATTATGTAGAGTAAATAGCCTATAATGCTGATCACAATGTAATTAATGAGCTTCAGTGTCGACATGGTATTTGTAAATGTGAAACAGAATGCAGATCTTCCTCAAATCTTGAATAGCCTTCTGAATGCATTCCTTTAATTGGTCCACTATTGTAATGGCTGAAAATGTGAGCATGTAAATTAGCTTTGTATATGAAGGTAAATTGTGCTCTTCTGCATACATATGACATTAATTAAAGGACTCCTGGGTGGGAGCTTGTGTCCATTTGCACTCAAATCACTGCTCGTTTTGATGTCATACGACAGATTCATGGATCAGACAGAGATCTGTATTACAACATACTGGACAAAACACAGTGCTTGCTTCTGTGCACCATTGTCATGAATATGAGGATCGTATACTAACTGTATATCTAAGTACAACAGTTATTGTTCTATACCAATACCTGCTTATAAATGTACATTTTAACACTTCATCAAATGCCATAACACAATGCAGCAGCCATGCATTTATTAAATCATTTGGATATTATGACGTTCTTTCTTGGCTAACAGAAGCCACTATCTCTTAAAACCATTGCACTATATTTCAATATTACATATAACAACTATGCCACAGTCAAAGTCCATCCATCCATCTTCCATACCGCTTATCCTTCCTTCAGGGTCACGGGGAACCTGGAGTCTATCCCAGGGAGCATGGGGCACAAGGCGGGGTACACCCTGGACAGGGTGCCAATCCATCGCAGGGCACAATCACATACACATTCACACACCCATTCATACACTACGGACACTTTGGACACGCCAATCAGCCCACCATGCATGCCTTTGGACTGGGGGAGGAAACCGGAGTACCCAGAGGAAACTCCCGCAGCACGGAGAGAACATGCAAACTCTGCACACACAGGGCCACGGTGGGAATCGAACCCCCGACAATGGAGGTGTGAGGCGAACGTGCTAACCACTAAGCCACCGTGCACCCCACAGTCAAAGTCAGGGCATATTTTTTCCCATTATGATGTTTATAATGAATGATTTTATGCATTGGCTGCTATTTCTGATTGGATAACTGCATGAATGTGTATGAGCAAGTGTATGAGCATTCCTAATAAATTGACCAGAGCATACATACAGTATGTACTGTATATAACAATCTACAATGTTATAGCATGACAGCGATGCTGTAATTATTTCCTATCCTATTGCTAGTGTAAAAGAGGCACCACAAAGTACAAAGTCGTGGGTAGGCGAGCTGTTCATAGATACCTGGATGTCATTTCCACGGATGCTCGTGGTGACAGGCAGCACCGTGGCCACCCTTAAGAACTGCAGGCCCCGTGCTGCGGCACCCAGTGTATTAATTATCACTTCTAATGTTGTCAGCTAATTAAGTGACGTTTACTGCAGGAAATGGCTCTGGCAATTCACTGCAATTAATTAGTGTCAAAGAGTAAATTAAACCTGAAATTCGATTACCATTGAGAGTGGCTAAAAAGTTGAATATTAATAGAGCCTGGTCCTTTTTACACCCATAAGTGTGCCATGGCATACAAACTATAACTCCAATATCATTTCTCTCCCCACGCTGCTGTCCAGAATGTGTATATACAAAGCTACTACCTGTGCCATGTCTAAATAATAATCGTTATATGTACAATCCTTTACTCATGTTTAATTTGATCCACCCATTTAGAAGAAAAGCTGGAAAGCCATTAGTAGAGAAGATTGCGCAAATTTATGCAGTGTGTGGTGGACTGCTGCATCAAAATCCACTTGTTTATTAACATAGCAATTATCGTGCAAGATAGGAAAGCTGTTTGGCTCAGTTATTAAAACACGATCGCTGAATATGTGGCAACCGAAAACTCTAATTGCCCTGGCAACGGCGCTGTGTTTTCTGTTGTTTCTTTCCAAAAACTGGTGACAGACGGATGGGGGACACCAACTGAAAGTCGGAATATTGGCAGTGAGCTTCTGTAATTGCAGCCTAGTGTAATTTCTCTTTATATGATTGATCCCATTATACAATTATACGTCCATTCAACACATGGATTAATGTTTAAACAAAAAGAACAACAACAAAAAAAAACATTAAATAAATGGATAAAAATATTTTGTGACATATGTAGCTCTAGAAAAATTAACATCATTAAACTTGAACAAGGAAAGTGGAGAAAGCATTTGATTAGAGATTTAAAATAAGGCACCAATAAAGATGGGTAATATATTCAATATATTATAATATATTTGCAATAATTCAAAATAAAACTTAAAAATAATAAGGAAACAAAAAGGTCAACTGAGGAACAGCAGGGTTTTGAGTGGCTTCAGTAAAAAAGACTTAAAAGATTGTTGTTATGAAATGGACGCCACCAGCAGGTTTGGAGCCGACTGAATATCATACCCTGAAGGCGTGACCTTCTGTCGCGGTACCAATTACAGCCACCGCTAATAAAATATAGATTTTTCTTTCCTGTCTCTGCAATGCCATATCTGAACTAAGTGTCACAAGGTGCCACAAAAACACCCCAGAGGAACTAACTGTCAGAGTATGAAAAGATCAATTGTTTTTATTATGGTGGTACACAAGTTCTGACTGACGGTAAGTATATATTTTACTCAAACTTTGTCAGTTCATACAGCCAAGTCCAGATCTTCAGCTTCAGTGTAACATCACGTGTTCATTATTTTACATTAAAATTTCCTCACATATATTTCTTTTTCTATTCTAGCTTAGAAATACTGTCTATCGAGGTTTCTTTTTATTCACCCAAACTTTACATCTACATATTTATTGAAGTTCTGAAGCCAAATCAGTCACAGTGAAATCAGAATATTCTGAGAAATATTCTTAATCTCACCATGTCTGGAAAACATTAAAAAGGTTACTTGAGGATATGTATTTCTTTACTTATACTGATATATGCAGATGCCATTACAAACTATATATTTAACAGACAAAATGCAGTAAGCTGCAAAAAACAAACAAACAAACAAACAGCAAAACACTTTTCCCAGAGAACTGGATTCCTAACAAGCAGTGATAAATAAAAACTGTTCGTTATTTGGAGATAAAAAATCTTGCCAACATTGAGTAAGGCTAACTTACTACTCATAAAGTACCCTTGGTGCTTCCAGATGGAATACAGAAACTCCTTACACACTCCTTTCCTCTGCATCATTGGGGAATGACCATGACATTGCATCACATAGGGTCAGGAAAAGACCATGGCTTTGTATAGCATAGGGTCAGGGAATGACCTTGAATTTGTATCACATAGCTTTAACAACACCATCTTACTTTATCTCAGACCTTCATAAGTGGCTATATCCATATCAATTACTTAAAAGTTAAAAAGTCTTGGTGTGTTAAACTTGTACTGTACTTCCCATCTTTGGAGGAGGAAAAAAGTAAAACTCACTCTGTAGGATCTATTAGAGCAGACCCAGTCTGTTGGACAGATTGCATGGTCACTTTTTAAAGGTCAAATACTACAGATCAAATGCTCTTTGCTGGAATCATTATAAATGTGAGTCCTGTCCCATTCACTCTCTCTTCAATGGTCACATTCAGTAGTCTGCTAGCAAATTCTTTAGAAGTGCCAAAAAGTCCTTAGTCAGCCATTCGTTGTCCAATTTTACCAGCCATGCTCTTCCTTTTGCAATGATCAGTGATATATCTTCACTTAGGGCTCATCAACCTGACATTTTAGCACATGCGGCCATCTTGTAATGCAGCAGCGCTCTTTCCCATAGGTCATACACAGGACGGCAAAGATAGAGTCAATTTTGTTGCTTCCTCATCAGCAGACCACAATTAAACACTGTTCACACTGAGACTTTATTCCCAGTCCAAGGTCATGAGCAGCAATCAATGAGTTCAGCATGCTTGAAGATATATCTCCCCCCACACACACACACACTTTTCAGATCTCAGCAGGAATATGTTTGGCATCTGTAGGCTTCCTACTGTACATGCTTTCCAATTAAATCAAGATGTATTTGCCTTTCAAAGAGTCTCTCTCTCTCTCTCTCTCTCTCTCTCTCTCTCTCTTTCCCTCCTCCCCACTGGAATAATTGATGGAACTCTCAGGTCTATGATGAATCACTTCCAAGCCAAATATGAATAGAAAGATAAATGTGTTGCTCTTCGAGGGTTGTGAGTATAAACTCAGGGAGTTGCTAACACAGTGACAAATACACTGACCATGACATGGAACTGGCCAAACCAGTAAGAGTGGAAGGGGAAGGGTGGAAGCTCAAACCTGCACCATATCACCAACTCATATCCCATTAGTTCAGCTAGTGGCAAATTTTTGGCGAGCAGTTTGTTGGCATTCCAGTACACCATAGTGGCAGATTAAGGTCAGGGGAAAAATATGGGAAGTTATGAGTAAATTAATAAAAAGTATTTTAGGTTTTAATGTGTAATTTAACTAGTCTCTTCTCATGTCATCTGTTCTGTTTAATAGAAAACCAGTGCTACAATGTTTTGGGGTTTTTTTCAGGAAGAACTGAAATAATATTAGTCAAACCAGCTTGATGCATTTAAATGACGATGACTTCTTGTTAATATTATTATTATTATTACCCAATAACACAAAACCTTGCAAAAACGTGTTTTTACTAAGAAAAGCACATTGCACCATGTGACCGAGACTATGCTCTTAACTTCCTCTAGATGTAAATTAATGGCTAATGTCGTACACATGATTAATGTAGAACATTTAATAGATAATGTGTAAGGAACACTGTTCAGGAAGCCTCAGGTATAGGAGCTATGGGGCTCTGAGGGCTTATGAGCACGACCACCTGGCTCTACCTCTGCAGGCCTCAGTGGGTCACACTTTCATGGATAAATAATCTCCACTCCTTCAACATCATGGCTAAGGACCTGAGGTACTTCAGCAAGATTCTTTCATCGTTTTAAATGTATCATCGAACTCGGTACCTCGGTATCCTCAGCTGCTACAACCATGAGTGTGACAGCAAAAAAAGTTGAACAAAATGCACTTGTTCACCATCAAACATTACACTATTATATTATGAAGGAAAGAAAATAAATCCTTTCTATTATCATATTTTATTATCAAAATGATTACATTCTCATCATTTTGAAATAAGGGCCGATCTTTGTAAACATGACATGAAATATGATTTTAGGTGCTTCACATATCTTCACATATCATACCTCAATATCTTATTTTTAACATTTTGTGAAACCAACAAAACTTTATATGAGGCAAAGCTCACAGAGCTCAAAATGTCAAAATGACAACTAAATGGCAAAAGAGTGCCTCCTAAGCATGGCATGGGCTAAATCTTTTCCCAATTAAAATTTCTTGTGTAAAGGCTCTTATGGTTTATGAAAAAATAAAAATTATAATCATTTAAATGGAGATTGATAATTAGGTCTATTTCCATCAATATTGTTTATAGACTGATCTAAAAAAAATTGAGTAGTTTTAAATAAATTACACAATTTCACTGCTATTAAATGACGTGGGTGAATGTGACATGCATTCTTAAATGAGCAGAACAGGTTAAAAGTGCTTTGCCCTTGAAATGATCAATGATAAAATGTGTGATAATTAAAAATGCACTGCAGACAACAGATAGCATCTGAAATTCACTGTTAGTCTCATTTCGTAATGCACTGTGAGGTACTACTAAAAACAATCACCAATAAAGCAAGCTGTGTATGATCCAGAAAATCCACTCAAGGCTTAAAATGGCAATAAAGGAGTTATAATTATAATACTGGTATCCTAGTATGCCCTTCCTGCAGTTAATTTGGCAGTTAATAACCTTAGGACCGGATTTTCATTGTTAGGCATTTTGTTATATTGATGTCAAAAAAAATAGATGCTGATGAAAGCCATGGAGTAGGGGAGTTATCTGGCAGGATGGGTGTATTTGGACCTATTTTTTCCCTCATTAGGAGTGTAAAATGTGAAAGTAAGGCTGCCGAGCACTTGTTCCAGACAGGAGTCAGATTAGCTGCCTAATGAAAGTCGACAGCTGTAGCCGCGTCCAGAAGCAAGCAGTCTTGTCGCTGCACCTTAAAAAAAATTAATATATATATATATATTTTTTTTTTAATGGGGAAAAAAATTTGCATAATGCTCTTGCCCATGTTCTTCTCCTTCATCATTTACTCACCTGATTTATCAGAAAGCATGAAGGAGAAGACCCTGACCTCCAAACAAACATGCAGGTGCACATACATACACACAGAGACCATGTGTGTGCGTGTTTGTGTTTTGCTTATTTCCGGTGGAAGGATTTGAAAATTTCTATGTAGATAATGATGAGTCATTACAAGGCAATGTACGAAAAAAAATGCACTGCGGAAATGCAGACTTCCTTTTCAGTGTGCTTCAATCAAATATGTTAAAAGGGAGAAGGGCTTGTTAGAACATCGGGGGGGGGGGGGTTTGTAAATCAACTGAGTTGTCTTGCGCAGTCTTATCTAAACTCACAAAATATAAATATAAAATGTATATTATCTGTACCAGTAGATATACTACTTAGATGTAGTGTTGACTGACACCTTAAAGGCCTTCCAACAACTGTGTGGCATTTCCGATTTATTTTGGTGTATAAACTGATGCAATAAGCATTTGGTTCAACTTACAGTAAGATCAATCGAGTATAGAAGAGACAATCATTTTAAATTTAGCTAACATTGTTTTACCGGATTATTGATAGCCTAATTGATGGTATACTGATGGGAAATTTTTTTATACAGATGCTATACCCTGGTTTATTCATCAGAATGTCAGTTGATTACATTACGATTTTGCTTAGTTCAATTATTTAGGCAGAGTGACTTACCAGTGAGATACTCGGGATCAGGAACTGGATCAGAGAGCTCCTCACGGCACTGTGCCTCATTTGGTACCGATGCCACCACCATGCCGTCTGGAAGCTGCTGTTCTATGCCACGGGCAAAGTTCTTCTGCCTGAAAGAGGAGGAAGAAAACCTCAGAAGTATCACTCTGTAAACATTCAGACTGACAGCTCTTTATATGAGTGGCTATCTGTCACCAGAAGATTACTGACACACCATTAGAGGAGGGGGGGGGGGGGAACAATATGTGAAAAATCATCATTTTCATCCCTTCAATAGCCTGTTCTTCCTGGCTTCTTCTGCAATCCCTACCCAACTTTATTTTATATTTTATTATACAACAATTATTTCTGGTCCACTACTTTGAATTGTCGTTCCAAGAATTCCAAAATTCTACTTCCTAGTTAGAAATGGTTACTACAGTAGTGTTAGCGGCATCATCAGCAGACATGGCAAACAATACTTCTCAGGAATATTACTTTTGACTTCAAATATATAAGCTCGTCAGATGAAGATGAAAAGGAAGAAGAGATGCCAGTTTTACCGGAAGCACGTTTAAAAGGAATATACAAATCAATGTGAGCTAGCCAGCTAGTCAACATGCTATAAAGTGAGTGTGGATTCTTTGGGATCTATTTCCACTAGAGCAAAAATAAACAGAGCATTTGGCCATACTGTGTCGGAAACATCACTTGCTCGAGTTCTTCTTTGTAGAACTGTTGTATAAAATCAATATGTCAATCATGTTTTTAGCTATACTATGCTATGCCACTCGTGCACACGCAGGCTCGTGCGTACGGCCAAATCACAGCCGTGCCAATATTTAGTATAAATAAACTCTTGCTCATGCGGTACTGCTTAAATGACTACCTACTAAATTAAAGATTCATTCATTTATTTTCAGTAATTGTTTTATCGTGGTCGGGATCATGATGGATCCTATCGCAAGGTGGAATACACCCTGGACAGAAAGCCATTCCATCACAGAGTACTGAGGAGGAACCTCACCCAGACACAGGGAGAACATATGAAACTCCACACAGACATTAAGCTGAGCTCAGGATCAAACCGGGAACCCTGGAGCTGTACTGCCCCCCACTGTGTCACCTTGCAGCCATGCTTTAAACATCATAAATCAACACAGCTCCCATGTGGACATATATAAAGTTTGCATGGTTGTCGATTCAGCAGTTAGGGGGAAAAACCTGTCAACATTTCAATATAACTACTCCCTACAAACACTGAAAAATATTTAATGCGTATTATAAGTATTATAAAAGCCAGCCATTTGCTTGATGGGTAGATACTACTTGAGTAACTTCATTACTACGTATTATTTTGGAGTACTTAAATATTTATTGATATTGAATACTTTTACTTAACTACGTTTTCAAGAAACAAACATTTGTTTGACTTCTTATATTTTAATTTAGACTTTGAAAGGACTCGTTATAAATCTCAAATGGTCTCTTCTTCTCTCATCCAGCCAATGACTATTCATCATTCAATCAAGTTCATGAATGTAGAAAAAACACAAGAATCATGCTACAGTAGGTAGTCAATCAGGATGTCTATTACTGTTGACATGTACCACGGCAGTAAATACAAACCAGTTACATGTGAAAGTCATCGAAAGGGACATTTTTCAAGATGAGTGGAAGTGTGACATGAAGATCAAGTAACGGTATAAATTAATAGTAATAAAAATATTTTGCCAAATAGAAAAAAATCAGCAGTGACTGCTTTGATGTTATTATTTTCAAAGCTTATTAGAACAATGTACTCGATCCAAAACGAAAAAAGTCATTTTTTTTTGTTCTGTTTTTGCTCGGACTCTGCTACTCTGTCAAACATGTTTACTTATGTTATTTAAAAGGTTCATTTCACTTACTCGTTTTTTTATTTTACTTCTTTGGTACATTCAACCTGTAGTAACGCTACTTCACGCCAAAGAATACAAACCACCTGAATCAAACTGTTACAGGGATGGCTCAGTACAAAGGTGGAAAGGGTACCAGGCTAGGCCCACTATTCAAATGGATAAAAGATGGACAGTAAAATATCCAAAATGCAGGTCTGGAGTGAAAAGAGGATCTTGTACTGGCTGAAAACAAATGTTTCAGAAAAAAATTCGACTAATGTTGCTGGCAGCGGAGCACAAACTGAGGAGTCCATGTTCCTCACTCGGACACATTAACCACCGGGCTATCCACATAGATAGTGAACTGCAAGCAGATGTTTTTTTTTTGTTTTGTTTTTTTTTTTACAGTGTAGCTATAAATGAAATAAACATAAATCAATAAAGAGGGGAATTTTAATTTTGTTTAATTTTAAGACCAGGTAATTCTTATGTACATTTTGTTAAAGATCCATTCAGTAATCAAATCAGGGGATGTGCCTCATGTTTGTTTTGTTTGGACATTTTGTGTACAAATAGACTGGGATATGAAATAATTGTTATATTGAAGTTAACAATTTGGGGAAGCATCGACAAATTAGGAAATTTTATTTAGCAGATGTTATTAAATTGGATTACAAAAAGTTCTTTAACTTCACATGCAAGTCTGTAGTGGGCCGTTTTATCTCTGTGAAGTTGGCACCTCATGAAATTAAATAATCACCAAAACTATGCCATTCATTTGTGCTACGTTTGTGCCGCAAAAATGAATGTTTGTGCTGGTTTGGTGTTTGAGCTATTAAACATGTGATGTCACTCTCCACCCCATGTCACTCAAATTGCTCCAAATCAGCAGCGTTCGTTTGTGCTCGGTTTGTGCCGCTAAAACAAACATTAACTATATCCCTTCCTTAGATAAAGCAAGAATGTTTTGGGGAGCAGTCACATCACTCTCCACCCCATTTCGTCTAAATCGCACAAAACTGGTCTCATTCATTTGGGCTTGATTTGTGCCAATTTGTGCCATTATAATGAACATAGTATCTCTGTGTCACAATTCTGTACATCTCTAGTTTGTGTCCTGATGTACTGGAATAGAAGGTGATTATGAACTCTTTCTGTTATCTAAAACAATCATTAAGCTCAGCCCCGGTCCTGGGAATCCAGGAATACTCATCGCCGTTCCACCTGTATGTGTCTGAGGATGGGAACACTGTGACGGGACTCCTGGCCCAGCAACACGGTGGTAGCTATTGCCCAGTAGCATATCTTTCCAACTCTCTAAAACCTGTAGTTCAACGTTGCCTCCCTGTTTAAGGGCTGTTGCTACGCCTGCTGTCAGGGCCACTAACGCTGAAAAATTGGTTCCTTCACACCCACTCACAGTGCACACATCTCACTAGGTCTTCTCTATCCTGAATAACATTCAGACACAACACATGACTACTCAGGCAGCAAAACTTGTTGATCTCACACGTGTTTGTCATCTCTTTAAGGGTTAGACTGTTGATATTTACACTGATTCACATGATACTTTTGGTGTCGTACATGATTTTGGTAAGATATGGCATGTTCGTTGTTTTCATGCCACTGATGGTAAACCACGCATGCCACGCTTGTTTCTGATCTTTTCGAAGCCTCACTTTTACCTGATAGGCTTGCTATTGTTAAGGTTAAAGATCATGACTCTTCTAATTCAGAACAGGCTCGTGGTAAGTCACTCGCTGATGAAGTAGCTAGGTGGGCCTTGAAAGACGGCTCGCCCAGCTCCTTTGTCCCGAATAATGTCTCCATTTTTCACATCTGCGCATTCTCTAACTCCTTGTGACATTGATGTTGGTTTTTTACAGACACAGGCGACCTCACGTTTTGGTCCTCGGAAGGTTATTCCCCATCGCCCACTGATGGTTTAATATGCTGATTGCCATTTCGCTCTTCCGTCTTCTGTCCTACGGTTCCTGTGCGACATTTTCATGGTGTTTCTCATGTCGCATGAAGAGGGGTGGGTGATCTCTGCAATAACATTGAGGTTTTGTATTCGAGACAAAAACTGTTAAATTACACCTCGATGCATGTTTAACATGCGCAAGAGTAAATGTACAAGGGAAAACTGCCAAACATGATGCATTACCACCACCTAGGGGTCCTTTTCAGGCACTACAAATTGACTTCACACATATGCTAGCTTTCAGAGATCTCAAATATCTTCTAGTTATCATTAAATTCTCTAAATGGGTAGAAGTCTTTCCACGCTCAAAGGAAAATGCAAACAGAGTCGTTAAAATTCTCGCAAAAGAAATAATCCCACTGTATGGTATCCCCCAAACTATTGATAGTGACAATGGGACACCTTATGTTTCCAAGGTAACACAGAAACTATACAAGTATCTAAACATTGATTGGAATTTTCATATTCCATATCATCCCCAGAGCTCAGGGATCATGGAAAGAAAATATCGCACCATTAAGGAATGCTTTACTAAGGGGCTCTTAGAGAACGCCTCAAGTAATTGGGTCGATTTATTACCTGCTGTCTTATGCAAACTTCACATGACTCCTAATCAGAAAACTAAATTGTCTCCTTTTGGGATCATTATGGGTAGACCTTTTCCCACTCCATGGACTAAGGGTAACCCAGGTGTTTGCTTTACAGGTAATCTCGATGTGATTGTCAGCGATTACACTCAAGTTCTCATTGAAAAATTTAACAGTAATATGGTGATGTATGTATGTATGGTATGGCTTTCTCTCCTCTGCCCTATTCACTCTTTCCTCCCAGGTGACATAGTTCTTGTCAAAAGTCTGAAACCCACCAAAGGTTGGGGAAGCATCCTTGGGTCATCCTACATGTGTGGTGGCAGTTACCCATACTGCTGTCCTCATGGATTCACAACCCCAGTGGATTCATGCCAACCGCATCAAGCGCTGTCCAGAGACAATACTACCTATCAAGTAGCCCTCAGGGGGCCTCATCGCATCTCACCTCAACATATCCTCAACAGATGAGAAAGGGGAACACTCACAATCAAGCAGCCCTTATGGGGCCTCTTCTCATCTCATTTAACATATACACATATAGCTCTGTTTTGTATTACACACAATAAACACAATTTTTTTCTTGTGTTCTGTAGTGTCCACAGAGATCATGCACAGGTCATTTTAAAGACCTAAGAGGGCAATGATAAGTTTCAGGCATGATCTCCGTGTTTTATTATAGAGGCAAAGCCCATGTGAGCATTTGTTGATTAGAATGAACTCAACCTGAACAATAAATGTCAAGACTGTATAATGGGCTTTTGAGTACTAAATTTGGTTCCGTTAATATGATTTATGTTTTATGACAGATAAGGCAATTGTGTGGACCTTGACAATTTGATCCAAGATGGTGGCGCAGTAGCACGCAGCCGCCACTTCTGGTCCTCTAATATGGTGCATGTTACATGTAGCATACACCAACTGGGAAACTTTCTTACACCAATTGGGAAACAGATGTACATTGGTAGCACTGGTGTACATGTCTATCATCACCAAATTCTGCTGAACATTAGAGAACAAAGCTCAGTAGGAATAAACAATGGACTACTAGATGAGCTACTTGACCTCGGGCTATTACGCAAACTAGGCCCTAGGACGGCTGTATCGCCTGATGCTGTTGGCTGGAAGAGAGAGCGCTTTAAATGGTGTGCGAGGCAGCGGAAGCGCAGAAAGTAAGCCAGCATAAAGGTTAACCCAAGCCGTCCAGCTCTACCATCCATTCTGCCCTCCAATGTTCACAACCTGTGGTTAATTAAATTGACACACCAGCTTTCGTGATTCGTGATTGCTTTTATTTATCCCCCCCGCCCCACTGTTGAACCATAGGCAGTCACTGAAAGAGCCACATAGGTTCCTGGCCCCTGGCATAGATGATGTAACTTCTTTCAAGACCACCACCACACGTGCAAAGCAGAAACCATGGATGACTGCTCAGGTGTGCTCGCTGTTGAAAACCCGAGAATCTGCCTTCAGGTCCAATGAAGGAAGGCAGCCCTCCGCACAGCAAGCGCCAATCTGTCCCGGGATATCAGAGAGACAAAGTGCAACTACACAGAAAGAATCCACAATCACTTCATAAACACCAAAGACACAAGGCATATGTGGAAAGGCATTCAGGCCATCACAGACTACAAAGCTACACCACCTCCTCTGTGATGATGATGCCTCCCTCCCAGATGCCCTGAGCGATTTCTATGCACGGTTCGAAGCACAGATCAACATGTCAGCGAGGAAGACCACCCCAACTCCCACTGACCAAGTACTTTGTCTGTCTGAAGTAGACGTCAGGAAAACTCTGTCCAGATTTAACCTGCGGAAAGCTGCAGGTCCTGACAACATACAGTTGCAATCAAAATTAATCAACCCCCATTGCAAATAAGTTTAATTGCCAAAATTTACAGACTTTCAGCTGCTTGCAATGAACAAATCAAACAAAAGCAGTTGAAATAGTTGAACACAATGAATGCTTCAAGTGGTTTCCCCAAATTCAACTGAAAATGCAACTTATAATGCTTTCTCCAGTTTCAAAATTATTCAACCCCTTCATGGCAAGCATGTTTAGGACTTAGTAGAGCACCCTTTAGCTGTTATGACCTGCTCCAAATGAGATGCATAGCTTCTGGCAGCGTTTCTGAGGGATCTTAACCCATTCAGCTATGGCCTCCAGTTCAGTAATATTCTTGGGTTTGCATAGAGCAGCCGCCTTCTTCAAATCCCACCAGATATTTTCAATTTCGATTGCTTTTATTTGATTTGTTCACTGCAAACAGCTGAAAGTCTGTAAATTTTGACAATAAACCTGATTTGCAATGGGGGTTGAATAATTTTGACTGCAACTGTAGCTGGCCGGGTGCTCACGGAATGTGCTGATCAGCTTCCAGATGTCCTCACAGACATCGTCAACATTTCCTTGAGCCAAGCAGTTGCCCCCATGTGCTTCAAGACGACCACCATCATCCCTGTGCTGAAGAAATCATCTGTGTCCTACCTGAATAACTACTGGCTTGTTGTACTCACACATATCATCATGAAGTGCTTAGAGGGGCTAGTCATCAAACACATAAAGAGCAGTCTTCCCACCACATTGGACCCATTTCAGTATGCATACCATCCCAACCGCTCAACAGATTACACCATGTCTGCTACCATCCATCTGTCTCTGACACATCTAGGAAAAAAGGATGTTTATAGAAATCAGTTCAGCATTCAACACAATCATCGCACAACAACTGATAAAGCTGAGCCTGCTGGGTTTAAACACCTCCCTCTGAAACTGGATCATGGACTTTCTGACTGGGAGACCCCAATCCATCAGAATCGGCAACACCACCTCCAGCACCACCACACTGAACACAGGTGCCCACCATGTTATTGTGCTCAGTCCACTGCTGTTTACCCTGCTGACTCATGACTGTGTTATAAAGTTCAATTCTAATCACATCATCAAGTTTGCTAATGACACTACATTTGGGCCTCATCAGGAACAACGATGAGTCAGCATACAATGAGGAGATGAACTAGTTCGCAGAATGGTGTAGAGACAACAATCTATCTCAGTGTTGATAAGACTAAAGAGATGATTGTCAATTTCAGGAGAACCCAAGTCAGAACTGCACATGAACGGAACACATCTTGGTGTGCACATGACTGAGGACCTCTCCTGGACTCTCAACACCACCTGCCTAGTCAAGAAGGCCCAGCAGTGCCTCCACTTCCTGCAGAAGCTTCTACAGAGGGACGATAGAAAGCATCCTGACCAGCTGTCTCACCGTGTGGTACAGGAACTGCACAGCCTCTGACTGCAAGAGCCTACAGCAAATTGTGAGGACAGCTGAAAGATCATCGGGGTCTCTCTACCCACCATCAACACCCCATTCAACAGCCGCTGCATGTACAGAGCCACCAGTATTGGGGATAACCCTTTTCACCTCTCTCATGGACTATTCACCCTCCTGCCATCTGGCAGAAGGTACAGGAGCATCCGTGTCACCACTAGCAGACTCTGCAACAGTTTCTTCCCTGAGGTGGTCAGATTACTCAACACCCTTCTGACTCCCAACGCTCACCTGGGCCAGTCAAACATCCAAGACAGCATGACTCATACCACTGCACATGCACTAAACCAGTAAGACTCAGTATTACTGCACACTGCACTTTACATAGCTGCATCAGTCACTTTATACTATGGCACTCGTTTTTGCTGCCAGTATTGCTGCTATACTTGTGCTGCTACATTACACAGTAGCTTACAGTTACAGTTCATGTTCGGTGTATCTATTGTCCTGTGTATCTATGGTCCTGTTCTGCGTATTTATTGTTTTGCATTCATCTCACACTGTATCGTATTGCACTTTATTTAGTCTTGCGTACTGTGTTGCACTATGGTTCTGAATAAACATCATTTAATTCCAACGTATGCAAGCTATATAGAGGAATGACAATAAAAATCCACTTGACTTGAGTGTCCTGGCTCTACTGTAATAAAATATTTCCGTATGCTGGAGAAGGATCTGTATAAGGTGAGATGACACGTTGGCTTCTCTAGAAGCTGTGAACTCCATCAAATTAGAATTTTTTTTGTGTGTGTTAACTGGCCAGGTTAGACCACCATCAATTCCACTAGCTAATATAACTTGATAGACAGAAAGTCAAATTCTAGCTAATACAATATTAATTTTGTCAGTTAAAAAACTATATTTTTACTCTTAATAGTTGAGTACTTTTAATTTGAGCAAAGTTTTTTACTTTCAGTTGAGTCGTTTCAACTGGACACTTTTAATTGAAACATTATCTATAATTTTCTTTATAATTTCTCAGTACTTGTCCACCCCTGCTCACCCCTAGAATATTAAAATGAATTTAAAATGGAAGTTTAAACATCTTGCAGCTTAAATAGAAATATAAACTAGACATTTCATCTTTATGCACAGTAATTTATCATTTCATCATTTATAATTCATAATTCCCCGACGTGATAAAAGTGATCATTAAACTACTGCTACTTTTATTTGGACACTAACACATAATTAATATATCTTTCCCACTCCAGCTCTCCATAACTATAATACAATATTAAAAATGTGTGAAAAAAGAAAAATCAAACAGTTTTCACCAAACAGATTAAACAGTACTTCATCTTGAAAACATTTGTTTTCTTTTAATTATTTTCAAATACATGTGATTTCATCCAAATTACTGAAAAAGCCCAATACATCAACCATCAACTGAGAGAAAATATAATGCCTGACAAATTTCCCAGCCTTTATGATGATGCTTTGATGGACAGAATTCTAAAAAAAAAAAGCTGACAATATCCAGAATATCTACTTATAAAATCCCTTCTATTTCTGCTGCACAACTGAATTTATAGCATTACACAACCTAATTCACTCTGCAAGGTCTACTGTCATATCTCATTAGGAATTGGACTCCGATAGGAGAATAGCATTATCCTAAAATACACAAAGCTCCATCTAACTGGGCTTAAACAAGAGCAGGAAGAAAGCTAGAGGCGTATAAGAAGCATTTGAAGTTAAATTGGAAACGAGAAGTGGTAAGCGCTGTGGAGCGGCTGTCATTTGTGCTTTAGTAAACAGGCATGATGGTGCACAGCTTTGTTGACACTTAGCTCTTGTTTCCAGGCTCAATAATGACATTGGCAAAGTAAACTATTCCTCCTCTGGTGCTGCAAAAAACTCATTATCCAAAGATGGAAATATCTGTAAATCTATGAAGCAGTTGGTGTGAGATTGTTTTATAGCTAAACTGCATGGCTCAAGTTTCTTTAAAGAACATTACTTATCAAACAGTTTGCTTCACTGTAAACATAATACTTTTTTTTTTTTTTTTTTTTTTTTAAGTTTTCAACAGACTCTTCTGGTGAAATCTGGATTGGGTGAGTCCCTGTCTTACAATCTAATGTACAATGTATCACTACGTGATCAAAATGAAACAATTCTGCATTTCTTCAATAATTAACATTTTATGTCATTTCTCATGGTACCACAGAAAAAGGCTCACACAGATATCCGTGTCATCTTCCTCTACAATGTCTCCATTCAAACTTATATTACTGCATATCAAGTGCTCCAGCTCTAGGCAATGAACAGTATGTATGTGTGTGCCATACATTCATAAACTTCAATCATATTCCCACTCTCTCTTCAGTGGATTTGAAGGAAGAGCACCACCATGATGTACTTCTGTGCGTTGGGGGAGTCTTTCTGTGCATGAAGAAAATGTGGAAAAGTTGTCAAAGTAAAATGTTCAGACAGAGAAGAAAATATTAATAGTGCTGCACTACTGATAGTCAAAAAATATATATATAAATAAAATATTTATCTTATTTCAATCAGTGACTTGCTCAATTATGATCAACGACATTCATATTAATGCTAATGTCCACAAGCTGTCTTGCTAACTGAAGCACTCAGATGCTAAAGTACATTTTTCTTGTCGTGTCTGCATGAATCATTTTCAACATATGGAATTGACTCCAAATATTTGGAATTGACTCTTAGTTTTCAATGCATGGAATCAGGGAATCGACCCATTTAAGGTTCAACTCCCAGCACCTTCAATGTAAACCGAAAACAACTTGATGCTTGCACACAATATATATATATATATATTATATATATATATATACATACACACACACACACACACACACACACACACACACACACACACACTCTAACTGGCCACTTTATTAGTTTAGGAATCATGTGACATTAGAACAATGCTTAAAATCATGCAGGTCCAGAGCGCTAGTTAATTTTCACATCAAACATCAGTAAAATGTTAGGGGGTTACAGTCTCAATGACTTGTCATGTTTGTTGGTATAAGATGGGCTGGATGAAGTATTTCATAAACGGCTGATCTCCCAGGACTTTTACACACAACACTCACTGGAAGTTACACAGAATAGTGCAAAAAAATAAAAAAAAATAAAAAACCATCACTGAGGTGTAGTTCGCAATTATTGTTTTGATGTGAACATTAACTAAAGCTTTTGACCTGTATCTGCATAATTTTATGCTCTGTGCTGCTGCCAAATGACTGGATGACTGTACAGGTGTTCCTAATAAAGTGGACGGTAAGTGTACATAGTATACACTAAGAGAAACTTTGTATCAATTGTATCAACATTCTATCAATGCCACTGGCTCAAAAAATAGCTTAATTACTTAGAACAAATTGAATCAGACAGCTTCACTACTAGTGGTGTGAAGTGACGTGTTGCATGACATACTGTTCTTCATAACATAGACTGCGCTGAATTTTGTCTTTTATAAAACATACATTCTCCAGTGTTTCATTGTTGCCACTTAGATGGAAACATCTTTTAATTTTTTCATTAAAATCCTTTGTACCTGTTATACAATAACTCACTTAAATGTAGAGATATAATTCCAACCATATATTCTGTAATATCATGACTGTGTCATGGAGCAGACTCTGAGAAAACCGTAATAATGGCGTACATGCAAATGGAATGTTGTCAAATGGGGAAAAAAGCACACGTAAGAACGATGCAAGTCAATCAATGAAATGAAAAAAAAAAACACACAACTATTTTACAGCCTGTGACTAAGAAATCAAATCAATGGCATTACCACACGGAGAACATTTAATAGTAGAACAGAAGGAAAGGTATTTTATTTTTCTTAAACCTTTTATGGTGCACCCAGAAGAACAGCTGAGCTTCAGGAATGCACATTAAAGATTATTAATAGCTTTATTTAATAATGACTTTCTCCTCAAAGAGAACCGGAAAAACATTTTTTGATTCAAAAACAATAATTTTCGACACTGCAGGGAAATGCTGAGCTTTGCACTGAATTGTGACCCTCCAGGACCGCACTCTGAGTAACGGCTAGAGAACAACAATGAACGACAGTGTGAAGCAACAGTGAGAAATCTCAATTTGAAGAACAAAAGCTGCAATAACAAATGGTACATTCTGTTTGGATGCAAAGACAAGCCATTCAGAATTCAGCAAAAGTACATTTAAAAGTTAAACTTCTAATTGCTGATGTTTATGAAATCACCGACGTGTGAGACAAGAGCAAATTTAACACAAAGCAGGGCCCCCCCATTTCTGAATGAAAATGAGCATCTGTAATAACCACACTGATTAGAATATCATTTATTCATCTTCAGTCAGTAATTTATCCTGGTAAAGGTTGTGGTGGATCCAGAGGATATCCCAGGAACACTGAATGTGAAACAGGAATACACAATGAACGGGCAATCTGCCCTCTTCAGCATACGTGAGATCACAGAAGTCAACCAAAACTAGAGAGAAAAATTGCCTGATCTTTTTCCAATCACTCTAGCCCCAGATTGCTCTACTTGGCTGACAGGAATGGAATGAAAACCGTTATGGTTTCCTTCCATAAACCCATAAACCCTGCCATAAATCCTCTTTTCCAATAATATGTTGGATGGTTTATCAGCATGTCAATTCAGAACAGATGCATATTTCCTGGGGCTATTTCTACTGGTCATTTAATAAAAGGTCAAATAATGGTATAATCCATCCAGGCTGGAATCCTTCCTTCCATTCTTCGTGAATGTGTAGCCTGTAAAAATTATGACATGACGAATTCAGTCTGGATTAAATCCCACAGGTATTCTGGTAACAAATACATTACCCCCACCTCCCCATGTAAAAGCAGTCCTTCCAAAAAATGCTATCGAGAGAGTGTGAAAGATTTTCCGCTACATACTGATGACGCACTGTCTGTTGCTGTGCATGAACCCAACATAGAAAATAATGTACTCTATGTATTTTTGCTTTTAGTCTTTTCTTAGGTTGCTCTGCGTTCTGTGTGTATGATGTGTATTACTTCGTTTTCTCACGTAAACGTGTTCCATACTGGTGTAAATGTAGAGACAAAATTGCAACCAGCATACTGGAACAGTCTTGCTGTTTTCCCTATATTGCCTGAGCTTAACCCATATTTCGCCATTAATAAAATGGCTCTCATAACGACACTGCACCTGGCGTGTATGTGATAGATTAATTTTCTGCGGAGAGAGTAACTGGGAGACGTTGATCGTAATCATGATCCACCTCTCTGTTAATGAGAACAAAGACCAGTAAAATATTCATTAAAAGTGGCTCGGTCCATGCTGTGCATGAGAGAGGTGGAGAGCCAGAGGAGCGCTGAAGTAATTAGGAATGGCTGTGTTTATAGCCTGCAATGTTTTTAGGTAGATGGTCTCAGGACAGCTGGATAGAAAAAGGGAAAAAAGTAAAAAAAAAAATAAAAATAAGATTTAACAGCAACAGAACTGAACTGAAGAGAAACAAGGCAACACACTGGGGAAAAGTCTGCATGGGTTTGGAAAAATGAACATAAAACGATGACTGCAAAATGTCCTCTCCTTGGCATGCGAGGCATTTGGAAAAACATTTGTTAGTTCTGTTTATCTTGCTAATGCCAGCCTCCTCCACATTCACAGCGATGAGAGACAAACTGTGTGGCGTAATCCAAGTAAAAAATATCACAATAGAATGTGAGAGAGGGGAAAAAAGCGGGAAAAGAGAGATGGAAAGCAGTAATTTATGGATGGAAATATATTCTGCAGCGTGACAAGCATCTACAGGAGAAAAGTCATTTCGTGCATGTAGGCAATCCGCATTTCAAGCAACGTGCCATCGTGTGTGTGTGTCTAAGCGTGTGTACATGTGACAATACTTAATTTCCTCCAACAAAAGTGCAGTAGGCGTTCTGGACACTAGCCCAATATACCAGCACTCTGCTATCATTTCCCTCCATTTACTGATCCATCTAGGCACTCAAAACCAGAGCTACTCAAAATTTAACATCTCATATCAGTTGCAATTTGCAAGTTTACATGTTTATTGAGTGAAACAGACTGTTTCAAAAGACTGGACATGATCCTACAACTGTCTGAAATATAAACCAGGCATAACACATTAATAATGAAACATACAGGCAGTTCCAGTATGTCCTGCTATCCTTTCTCCAGTATGAAACACCAAATCTTAGGTGATAGACAGTCACTATACAGTATTCATGAATTGCTGATTTCTTAAGAGAAAGATTCACTAGATTCAATCTTCTGGAAAGATCATTTGAATCGACTTACATGGTAGTTCACTCCTTGCCTTAATATAAGTGTTCAGTCTATAATCTGAACATTACTATAGATACAACACACATCAAACACGCAAGAAATCCCAGAGTTGTCAGCCTTGAGCTGAATTCATTTATATGTTCTTCCTGGTCAAAGCTGCCAATTTGAGATGTTTACAAAAAGTTGAATGAGGCAAAAAAAAAAAAAAATAAAAAAATGCTTTTCCTCTTTTTAAATTTTTTGCCAAACGACTGCCATGTAAACAAGTCTATGTTAAATACCCTGCATCCTATATTTACACTCTGATGTGTGTACACACTAGAGATTGCACAGACTAGTCAACAAATACATTCACTAGTAATTGCTGTGGGCATGTCTACTAGTTGGGGTGCTGGGGGGGGGGGGGGGGGCTGGGGGGAAAGGGAGGCATGTGGTCATTATCCAGTCCCAATAAGTGCCGCATGCCAGGTCAAAGAGACTGAATATGAAGAATTACTACGTCCTTAAATAGTGTAACGTGCTACACAGATTTATTATTTTGCACATTTTATTGCATTTATTTACTTATTAATTAAATCAGTGCAATAAACCTTAAGTGTAGCATTAAAAAAGCATTAAAGCTGGAAATGTAATTTGTAGTATTGCATGCAGGGCTTAATTTTCTTCCCTACTGGACTAGAGCAAAGGGAATAAGTAAGTACAATGTTCTCTTTTCAACTTAAAGTAACCGTCATGTCACGGCAAACTAGACTACAAGTCCCAAACGACACACCTTCCCCAGAACTAATCACACAGACCTGCTCCTGATCATATTCACAATCACATTGCAAAGTAAACGATCAGTTGCGCTAGTCTCTGGCGTTTCCAAGCCATTTTATTGTGTTGTGATTCTGGTTCTGATTCCGCTTTGGCCTCGACAATGATTATCTGCCTTACCTGCTCTAGTCTGTTTGCCTGATCGTTTTACCACTGACTGTCTTCGTCGTTGAGTTTACCTTGCCCTTTGGATTATATTCTCTTAAATAAAAGCTCTTAACTGCACTCGCATCTGTCCTAAACCTCATTACGTGACAGTAATGTTCCCAGATCAAAAGTAATATCCTACCAAAATCTTCTATTTTGATTAAGCAGCTGGAATGTTTACCTTTTTCATGAGCTAAAACAACATTCGGTTCTACCTCCAAACTCATTGTTTTACACCCAGCTTGCCTAACACATCCAAGGCAGTGATCCTGTGTCAGTGGCTTCCAAGCGAAAACAGACAGAAATGGTAATGTTAGCAATGAATTGACACCAGCGTTCACACTGCATGCACAGCAAGTGTACACACCCCATGGATAATTAAATTTTTTACTACAATTCACATATTTGCCTCGTAGTGCGCGTCTGATTAAGATTCTTCAGCTTTTTTCTTTCCTGCACTGCCAGCCATCTTAATTTTGACCGTGTTCCCATTCTGAGCGTATGAATTCACAGTCAATGTGTTACACATCACACTTGTGATTAAATGGCATTAAAACTTCCCTGTCATGCTGAATCTGTTTAAGAAGGCATGATGAAAAGGCTAGGTGACAGCCCAAAAACTATGGGGTGTGGCATCTGAGAAAAGGAATTAGAAAGAGGGAAAAAACTCAGTATTGTAGACCTTCAGTCTCTCAGTAGATTTCATGTGTCTAATTTTCCTCTATGTGCCATTTTGGACAAAAGGTGAACCGGAATTGCCCTTGTGTTTCCTAATTAAATTACAAAACGGTATGTCTGTGCCAATTTGGACGCCTTAAAAAGATATTATAATGCATTGAAATTTTCATTATTTGCCAAATCTTCTTCCTTTTTCATTGCTCCTTTCTTCTTTGGGGAATACCATTTCACCTTGTGTAGTATCCCCAGCTACTCAAATACTACTCAAAGCATCTGATAAGCATAATTAAATATTTTATTCCGGACAAGTTTTAACCACTCCTGTTTGCGCTGATAGATAAAAGATAATGTGATGGTGTGAGTTTCTTATCTCTACAAAGATGGTTACAGTGGAAGACAGTCTGTATCCCTTAGTGGGATTTTTTTTTTCTTCCATTCATCTTTCTGAAGATTTATCTTCTTCAAAGCAGAATAGTTTTATTTCCTGTTCCCATCTTTTCTGAGCACCGATTCTTTGACTATTTCCTTAAGTTTGAAATTAATTGTCACAGTAGTCTGGTATTTCATCAAAGATTAATGAAGTGACTTGCAGGATCAGCAGCACCACTGCAGCTTCCCTTTGTTCCCTGCAATCTGCAAGTTTCATCTGGCCCAATTAAATCCAATTAAAGCAAACTTTCCCATGGTCACTTTCAATTCGTTTCCCAGCACTTCCCCTTAATTAGAGTTTGAGTTAGGCTGGGCATCCCAAAAGATGCATCTGAGTGGCGTTGAGTGCGAGTTGGAGCGCACAGAGGTCAGTTGTGTTTTCATAGCTTGTCGACACCCACCGTCTCTCTGGGTACTTTGAAATGAGATCAGAGCATTTGAGATTTGCCTTCTTGATAATATTAACTTTCACTCTCACTCTCTAACTCCGCCCCAACCATTGGCCCATATGTCGCTCTAACACATCCACTCAGTAAACACAGGATGCACAGTATAAAAATGAAAATGACTTTAGCCAGCTTCTAGATATAATTCAAGGGCTGTACAAGACTGTACGGCAGAGAACAAAACAACGCGTCAGAGGCCATTAAAAGAGCATTCCAAACATTTTATTTAGGATTAGACTATACTAGATTGGTGTCTAGCACTATGATTTATGGGATTTAACAGAACTTGTCTTGCCAGGTAACTCATCATTAGAAGTTGGCATGCAGTATCTGAACAAATAGAACACCTGAACGTGGCATACCAAATTTCCAAATGAAGTACTAAAAAACAATGAAAAACCATATAAAACAAAGTGAAAACAAGATGTTTACTGTAACATTGATTGCATAATGGTTTTAACCAGTCCTAATAGGTGTATCATTATGTGCGAGTTCTCTGAAAAGGCTCCTAACGGTGAAACAGCGGGGCGGCTGCTGGGAGCCAATTATTCTGGTGTCGAATGTTTCTCAAAGTAAGAAGTGGAAGCTCTGCAACAGCGAGAAAAACAATTATCGCATGCAGTCATATTTCTGTTTGGACATGTCTCAAGTCTTGTAATTATGAACGGGTGCAGCCTGGCAAATTGTCAACTATTACTCCATATACAACTACTATTTAGGTTGGTGGAATAAATTTTAATATGACTTATTTCATCAAATGTTTTCAAATGGTAACATGGAATGTGCAACCAATCCAGACAGGTGGTTAGAACAATGATCAGCTCTGTCTAGTAGTATAAAGTAAAGGTGATAAAGCATTTTCAAGATAATATATATCTGTACAACTGGCCATTCAAAATCACAGATATATAAATTAAATCCTTTACAGACACAATGTTAAGGCAGAAGGAGTCAGCAAAGAGACAGAGGACGATTCTGTGACCAGAACAAATAAGTCATTGCATCACTTCCTACCTGAAGGTAGCCTTAAGGATCTGGCCTGTGGTAATCTCCTTGGTGCGGTTGTCATAGCCATAGAAGACATCTCCAAACGTGGTTTGATTGGCTGGGGTGCCGGCTGTCTCGCCACAGTCCACTCCCTCAGTGCAGGATTCAGACAGAGGCAGACATGTGCGGCCATCCGCCCCGCGCTTATAATCCTCAATGCAGCTGCAGGGGTGGCATTGGTATTTATTTTTATTTCAGAATCCGTATTGCAAGTCATTGTCCAAAAAAAAAAAAAGTAGGAAAACAACAACAGCAATAACAGAAATAACAATACCTACTGCGTTTTAATAATTAATAAAAAGGGGAAAATACACTTCACATTAAGAAGTTAATGCAGTCATTGTTTTAGCAGCTTAAAAATATTTATATGAGGTTTTTGAATCCCATTTTTGACATGTTATTTTTCAAAATTATTCATTGACTATAACTTCATATTCATAAAAATATAAAAGGTAAAGAAAGTTTTCCTGGGAGCTACATCACACAGTAGTGGCATTCAAAAACTGAAAGGCTGTTTAATATTTATGTTACATGTGAAAAATCCCAAAACAGATCATTATATTGGACTCACGCTCTCTACAGAGTTCACTGTCAATTTAAAAAGAACAGGGAGTCCATGAACGACAAGCATCACAGAAAATAAAGCTGTTTTAGGAGTCATTTTATGACTTAACAAAAAAACAACATTATTCTGGTGGGTCATGGCCTCATCTGAAAGAAGAGGTCATTGCTTGCCAATGTGGTGGATGAGAACACACTGCTTTAGTGGACACAGACACAATAGCATGACGGTTCTTGTACTTCATTTGGATTTGTATTGCTCTCTCCATTATGATTATAGATGGCATGTGAAAGGCTCTAAGTTTATGTGCTGTACTGTGCTCAAAATGAGTATACAGAATGTCTAAAGCACATGCGGAAAGAAAGTGCATGAAATGTCCTCGATACATAACAATGTTCTTGAATTGTATATTATATGCACTTACATTTCCATGTTATCAAAGCCCTGAATGGTAAAAAAAAAAAAAATGGCGTGTTTCTGAACAAAATTTTTTGACTATTTATTTCTGTTGCAAAATAATGGCTATAAAACATTGTAGAGTATGAATTTCACATTTTGAATGTGAAAGGTCCCGCCGTACTTTTTATACTCTTGTATTTAATAGCATAACATACCATAAAGTGATTAGCAATGGAATACTCATTATTATTCAGCAGCTTGGAAAATAGCATTTGATCCACCAACTTCTGTTTTTTTGCCTAATGAACTAGAAGTAGTCTTTAATGGCAAAAGTGTAAATAAATAAATAAATAAATAAATAGTTGACAGATCCAGTGTTCTTTTCCAAGCTGCCAAATAATGAGGGTGGAAACCAGACAAACTGATAAATTTGCTGTGATTAAGATGATAATTAGGCTATTTATGCAGCAATTCTAGACTAGACTGCTACTCTCTATTGTCGAGAGCACCAAGTGACTGGACAGGACTGTCAAGAATAAAGAATGTAAGCACACTCATAAATGTTGGAAATATATATACATACCCTTTGGAAATTTCTATATTTGAAAATGATTGAATATTACATATCTGAGACCCCTTTGTATCAGCCCTTAAACTGTAGTACCTTTTCTTAATAATTTTTTTAACAATATTAAACATCTGTTCATAGCTATTTTTTTATTTTAGTTTTATGCACACAATGTGACACAAATGCACACTGTCTTACATTGTTAATTATTCAGAAATTTAAAAAAAAAAAAAAAAGTATTTTCTGTAATATTTTTTCTTCAGTTTGCTAAATATTTTTTCAGAATGCACCAACAACTACATACATGGCCAAAGGGGACCACACTTCACAATGTAACACATAGTCACATCACTTTCTCATAAGGACTAATCACACACACCTGTTCCTGATCACAATCAACATCACACCACACTATAACAGAGACTGTTCAGGCACTAGGCTTTTGCGAAGTATATGCCTTGTTGCCTTCTCTCTGTCATTAATAAGCCTTTTGATCGTGTCTGTTTATTCTGGTGTTTTGACTTCGCTTATGTTTATGACTTCGTCTCTTTGAACTGCCCTGTTTGTGCTGTTTTCCTGATCGCCTGACCTCTGCATGTTCATGATTATTGTCTTCTGCCTTATCCTTTGGACTTGTTGTTGTTGTTGTTGTTGTTTCATTAAACTGCCACTTGCTTCTATCCTGCACCTACATTATGTGAAAGAATACTTTGCCTATAACATGGAAGCAGCAGGAAAGCAAAGGAGACATCATGCCAAGGTAGTAAGGAACACGCTACCGAAAATCAACTCTATTCAGCTTCCTCAATAGGTTGCCATGGATCCCCTAGAGACATATGATGGATTTTTTGAATTACCTGAGAATTTTTTCTTTGACTGCCTCTTTGACTACATTTTTTGAGCCTAACCAGAGGCTAGGGTTCATACTCCCCTGGTTCGTTGGCCAAGCCCGCCAGTGGGCGGAGTGTCTGGCCCGTACAGAATCCAAGGGACTGCACAATGTAACTCAGTTTGTGGGACTATTGATAAAGGAGTTTGGGTCCAGAGTACATCCCCAACCTGGATGAGTTTTTGGGGAGGGCCAGTCTCATGAATAAACCTGTGAGGCCATTCACCACCTACTACAAGATGACCTCCTACCCAGAGCTCCGGTTGGAGGTCAACATGGCGACCTCCTCTCCAGATCCCCAGCATGAGACCTATGAGGTGGTCTCACCCGCAGAGCTCCAGCCAGAGGTCAACATGGTGACCTCCTCCCCAAAGCTCCAACCTGAGACCCACAAGGTGGTCTCACCTGCAGAGCTCCAGCCAGAGGTCAACATGGTGACCTCATCTCCAGAGCTCCAGCATGAGACCTATGAGGTGGTCTCACCGGCTGAGCACTCGTCTGAGGTCAATATGGCGACCTCAGCTCCAGAGCCCCAGCATAATGTGAAGTTCCTGTTCGAGGTTGAGGAGGCGGCCTCCTGAGCCACATTCCTGACCGAGGCCGAAGAGAAGGCCTTTGTTCCACATGTTTTGTTTCACGGTTTTAATCTTGTTGATGACATAGCATTCTTTGATTCTAGTCTAACCTCGTTAATGCCCATTTGCTGCTCGACTGACCCTCTGCCTGTTTTGACCATGCCTGTGTTTCACGATCTGGATTTGTCTGCCTACTTCTCATCTAATAAAGCTCTTATCTGCACTTGCATCCGTCCTCAACCTAATCTACATGACAATTCTAATATATTGAGATACTGGACATTTGATTTACATGATCTGTAAGCCACAATCAAGATTAAAACAAAAGGCTTTATGTGTAATGAATCTAGAATATATGAAAGTTCCACTTTTTGAATTAAATTGCGGAAAAAAAAAAAAACTTTTCCATGATATTCGAATTGTTTGAAATGCACCTGTGTGTATATATACACATACACGCACATAGAAGCCCTTTCTCACAAAAAAAAAAATCCAAGCTCAACTAAATCACCCCAAACCATGTGGCAAAATGTGTTATGGCCTGATGAGACCAATTCCAAAAAGGATATAATTATTCCATAATGCCAAAAGGTATGTTTGGCAC
The DNA here is from genome assembly GCF_023375685.1 of Ictalurus furcatus. Taxonomy (NCBI): domain Eukaryota; kingdom Metazoa; phylum Chordata; class Actinopteri; order Siluriformes; family Ictaluridae; genus Ictalurus; species Ictalurus furcatus. The sequence goes on along the minus strand of NC_071261.1, from coordinate 4,891,362 downwards.
ACACAAAAAAGTACATCACTAAAATAACACCATACCCACAATGAAGCATGGTGGTGGCAGCATCATGCTTTAGGGCTGCTTTTCTTCAGCCAGAACTGTGGGTTTTAACAAGGTGTAGGGAATCATAAATTCCTAGTCAGAGCCCAGATCTGAAACTAAAAATCCATGGGATTGTGCGGGCTGTGCACAGTAGATGCACTCAGAATATGATGGATCTAGTATGCTTTTGTAAGACAGAGAGGGAAGATATTGCCAAGTCAAGATGTTCCATGCTAACAGACCAAAAAAGACTGAGTCGTGTAATAAAATCAAAAGGTGCTTCAACAAAGTATTATTTTAGAGAAGTGCACACTTATGCAACTAGGTTATTGTAAGTTTTTTATTTTATTTTTTTCCTAAAAGTTTCTGATTGTTTTTCCACTTTATTTGTATACTTTGCAGTTTCACATTGAAGGTAATCTCATATGACTTATCTTCATTTAATTCTATTACTTCACAGAAACCTGCCTTTTTTTGGACTTTTTATATCCAGTGTATTTGTTAAGGATTACAGTGAAAGGTGGAATCTGGATATATATAAAAAAAAGCGCAAAGGCATAAAAAAAAAGGAATGTCTTAAAATTATAGCAAATTCTTAGAAAAGACATGGACAGAAAGTTTTGCTGTACATTAGTGAAAATTAATTAGCAGCTCAATGCCCTGCCCTGGTTTTAACACTACATTGCTACTTGCTGCAGTATTACCTGTGAAACAGTGAGTTAATTGTAGAATTATTACAGAACAAAAGCCACCTACAGCTGATCAGAAGCAAAACCGCTTTGCGCTGGTGTAGCCATTAATTCTCTCATTATTTCTATGGAGACAGCAGTGGTGCTTTGCCTACAGGTAAAGCAGCTATGGACAGTACACATGGCTTGGATACGACACCTAAATGCTGCACTCGAAGTTAACTCAAATACAACTTTGACCCCATTTACAATAACCTTTTCAGCTCAACCAATAAGATGAGATCTTAATGTGATATAAAAAAAAGATGCAACTCACTAGTTAGAATGGAGTTTTGCCAATCATTCAACTTAAAATAACTTGATAGTTAGTTTCAATTTCATATGCTGCACCTACTTTGATAGTGTGGGAAGTGCAAAACATTAATCATTTGCAGGCAGCCTTATGGTTTTCAAAAGCACATGCTATGTATGCAGCTCTCCAAATACCCCACCATCAGAAAACGTGCATTTGAGATGATTAATTAATAACATTAATACTCTAACATTCTAGGCACACTTCACCTCATTGTAAGGCATTCATATCCAGGAGCTGAAGCTTAGCTCCTTTTTTTATTTATTTTATTTTATTATTTTACAAAATTTAGGTTTAACTAATAGCTCAGTCATGCTTGGTATCCTACTATGAACATGCAGAGCAGTAGATACTGTGCAAAGCCTGACAGTATTTTTAGTAATAAAGCTTTCATTACATAAAAGGATAGGTTAAACCTGCAAGGTTTCAGCTTTTATGCAAATCTTCAAATGCTTTCATACCTCAATATGAAACATGGAAGAAGAAACAACAAGAAGGGAAAGTAATAATTAATGCTATTGCCTAAAATAGGTACAGGTGTATTTTTCCTCAACCAAAAACAAACAAACAAACAAACAAACAAACAAACAAACATAAGAAATTCAGGGCAACATTCCTAAATACAGGTTAACCCTATATATGCATGTAAGTGTAGGTGCCTAATTCTGTATGTAGGAATGTGTGTGCGTGTGTGTGTGTATGTGTGTGTGTGTGCACGCACCCGCAGAACATCTGGATATTGTAAAGGGTAGGGTCTTCCTCAAGTGGAGCTAGTTGCTGAAGACACAGTTGCTCACAGCCACCGTTAAATCCATCAGAGCAGTCTATGCCAATGTGGTGGTCATAGCAACCGGTGCCATCCTTCATCGGGCTCAGACCAGGAGGGCACTAACACAAACAAAGCAAAAAAGACAAAATTTTTTTTTACTAATTGAATGAAACCTTGACCATGTGCTGTAATAAATAAAGGCCAAAGCAGAAATGCCACAAATATCCCTTCTTACGATTTGTATTTGTTTGGCATTTCATATATGTTTTCCAGCCCACCTACAGCTCTTATACAACTAGCATTGAAATGCAAGAGCAGAAAAAGCACACATGAAGTCTCACAGGATATTGCAAAATACTCACTCTCCACCTTTTTGAATCATGCCGCAGTTACATGTGTGAATGGGTGAAAGTATACACATCCAAGATTACCCCACTTTGCAACTCCCCACCTGCTGCCTCTGTTTCACACCGTTCTATGCATCTCCCAAAGCAATTTTGCTCAGTACTATGCAGGCAGATTCACATGATGTTTCTGTCAGCTCTGGCTTCAAAGGGGACTTTGATGGGTTGACTCTGACTAGGCACTCCTGCTAGGAGAATAGGATAAATTTCTCTGTAGACCTTTGGGGCATTAAGGTACAAATTTCATATTCTCTCTCTCTCTAGTGTCCAGAACACATGGACTTCAGCAAATGCCTTCCGTCTACACGGTGCAATATTTCTGTAACAAGTGCATGCTGGGATGCGCATTTCTTTATAAGCTGCAAAGGACAGTTTGCTATATTGTGCAGACAAAATGCTGTAATATTTCTAAAACTGGAGGTTGCACATTGAAAACTTGACGTGCCCCAGAATGAAAACAACAACAACAACAACAAAAAAAACATTAATAGGGCTTTAAAGAAAAGAAAGAAAGGAAAAAAAAAGGAAAAAATGGATCCAACATCTCTGACACTTAAATGTGCATCCCCAAACAAAGATTTGGGCAAGGAAGTAATAGTACACGGAATTGATGCAGAACCAATTCTTAGTTAAAATTAAGACAGTGAAGAAACCTTTGAAATTGCTGCTTGTTATAGAGTCAAAACTAAGGCACATTAATACATGTTAAATTTAATGGAACCGAATCTTATTGGCTTGGACCTGAATGAAATTGTTTTAGTACTGAACCGAATCGTATCAGTGGTGAATCGAATCACATTGGTGCTGAATCACATTGTATCAGTGTCAAAGCAAGCCATATCGTTGTTGAATAGAAGTGTGCTGGTGCCAAATCAAACTGTATCGGTGCTGAACGTATCAGATCATTGATAAATATAATTGTACTGGTGCTGAACCAAATCATATCGGTGGTGAACCGAATTGCATCTGATCAGTGACGAACTGAAGTTTATCAAATCGTCAGGTATCAAAGCGACTTCTTTAATTGTATCATTTTGTATTCTAACATACAGTCGTGTGAAAAAATAAGTACACCCCATGAAATTGTTGTTTTTTTTTTATCATCTTTGAAACAGTGCCTATTAATACAGTTGATACATTTTAAACAAAACCACAAGGAAAGTGAGCATTTTGAATCATTTAGATGTGACAATTTTCTGTGGAAAAAGTATGTACACCCTTGGTCTCAGAAGCTAGTATTGCCCCTTTGAGCAGAAATAACTTCTTGTAGCCGTTTTGCATAATTGTCCACCAGGCTTGCTAGAATTTTTGACCACGCTTCCATGCCTTTTTCTTTCACTTGCAAGGTGTTTGAGGGTTTCCTTGCATGTACTGCCCGTTTCAAACCCACACACACATTATCTTTAAGCACTCTTGGATAAGATGCAGAATTCATAGTTGAATCAATGAATGCAAGCTGTCCAGTCACTGAGGCAGTGAAGCAACCCCAAACCATATCATTTCCACCACCGTGCTTCACAATTTTTATGAGGAGCCCGTTTTTTTTTTTTGGATCATTTAAATTGTGGAAATTACTACAAAATGTTAATTTTATGTGTCATTTGATAGAATGTATCACCTTTATTAATAGGCACTGTTTCAAAGAGGATCAAATGTTTGCTTATCCAAATATGTCAAAAAAGCCAACAATTTCCACGGGGTGTACTTATTTTTTCACATGAATGTATACTACATATCAATATTCATACTGCATCATCAAAACAAGATTCACAAACCCTAATCATAATGGAATGTAGTTTAAAGTCACTGAAAATTCAGGCACTGATTTTTGTGATATGCTTGTTCAGTATGTTCAATTGTAAGACTGACATTTTCTGACTATGTAGTTGGGTTGTAGTTGTGCTTTTTTTTTTTTTGTAGTTGTGGTATTTTAACTGTATATCTATTTTTAAAAATCAATTGCCTGCCCTTGTGTCGGTCAGCAACCATCAGTTTCTTTTGTAATGAATTCTTTAGCTTTTTGCATGGAAATAAATGATAGATTTTTCTGTTTATAACCAGGGGAACAGGAAAAGGTCAAATGTTTGAATATATGTCCTGCTTCCTGCTAGAAGCCATTTTAAGTGTAGGGTGTCTTCTGTTTTGGTAAAATGATTTCCCCTAACCTTATAACATTGAAAAGGAAATCCAAATAATTTTGCAATACCTTTCATTATATCCATCCATTATACTGTATACTGGCTTTTATATCACTATTTACTAACATGCCATGCGATGCCTCTATAAACCCAGTCCACTTAGAACGATCTGTCCATGACTCAGAAGCAGCTCACTAGCTATAAATTCAATCAGGATGGGATTCATGAAAAAATATGGCTTAATCCATGGGGAAAATCTTTTGCAGTCCTTTACAGGCATCCTTTTCCTAATCAGAATTCAATAAGCAGCATCCATAAATGCGTAAAGGTTTCTAACCCAAGAAGCAATGAGCATCCCATTTCTCTTCTACAAATATTCTATAACAGCCTTTTCCAGAAGTATGAAATGTAATACACCTTTTCTGAGCTAGGGTCAAAAAGCATTTATAGTGATTGGATCACAGCCTTCTGTTTGCTTCTTCCTTTTGTGACCAGAGATTTAGAAAGGTCAGTAGAATCAAAGCAATTCTGTGGGAGTAGATAATATATATATATATAAATATATATATATATATATATATAAAAGGTTTTTATAATAATGCTTTTTTATATATTAAAGGGGTCTTTATGATAATGCCTTTTCACAAAGATTTATGACTGCGGAAAATATAAAAGGAAGGAGTCAAGTGAGAAGAACTGGAGCCTACCCGATTTATTCTATTTCAAAACTAACATTTGACTTTAGCAATCCATTCCTTTAGATGAATAAGCACAATTTGTTAGTGTTTTATTATTCCAATAAAATTTGAGTTTTTTTTTTTCCGTTTTGTAAACTGAGATAGGAAGTTATTAGGCATGTAACAATACGTCAGACATAATGCATCACAATGCAAAAAATTGCATGATCAGCATGGAAATCAGCATCACGTGATCACGTTCTTTCATGGAGAGCCTGTGAGATCTGCACTCATGAAGCCCGATAGCTCCGGATTGCAATGGCCTTCAAACACCACCGAAGGCTGCATAAATCAAGCATTTTATCTGACTTTAGTGCTCTATTTCTCTACAGATGCTCATGTTTCAGTTGATTGTTTTCAAAATGCCCAGGTCAGACACTTTGTTTATTCAATCAAACTTTTATTGGAAGAATTTATTAATGTATTTATTAATAAATGGAGCCTATCCCAGGGAGCATGGGGCACAAGGCGGGGTACACCCTGGACAGGGTGCCAATCCATCACAGGGCACACTCACATACACATTCACACACCCATTCATACACTACGGACACTTTGGACATGCCAATCAGCCTACCATGCATGTCTTTGGACTGGGGAGGAAACCAGAGTACCCGGAGGAAACCCCCGCAGCACGGGGAGAACATTCAAACTCTGCACACAGAGGGCCACCGTGAGAAATGAACCCTCAACCCTGGAGGTGTGAGGCAAACGTGCTAACCACTAAGCCACCGTGCGCCTGTGATTAAGATGATAATTAGGCTATTTATGCAGCAATTCTAGACTAGACTGCTACTCTCTATTGTTGAGAGCACCAAGTGACTGGACAGGACTGTCAAGAATAAAGAATGTAAGCACACTCATAAATGTTGGAAATATATATAAATACCCTTTGGAAATTTCTATATTTGAAAATGATTGAATATTACATATCTGAGACCCCTTTGTATCAGCCCTTAAACTGTAGTACCTTTTCTTAATAATTTTTTTTAACAATATTAAACATCTGTTCATAGCTATTTTTTTATTTTAGTTTTATGCACACAATGTGACACAAATGCACACTGTCTTACATTGTTAATTATTCAGAAATTTAAAAAAAAAAAAGTATTTTCTGTAATATTTTTTCTTTTTTCAAAGTTTGTTTAAAATATTCTGAGAATCAAATCGAATAGAAATTATGAAGCCAGTATTGTGAACGGAATCGAATCATGACTGGAGTGTATCGCCACACCCCCATGAGTTACTGTATGTTTATTTTACTGTAGCATTTGGGTATAAATTAACAATAAATGGAAGAAAACCATGAACTATTAAGGACTTTAATCTCACATGTACAGGTCTCTCTGAAAGTATTGGAACAGTGAGGCCAATTCTTTGTTTCCGCTAAACACTGAAGACATTTGAAAAGATGAATATGAGATCATGCACCAAAATTTTTGATCCCTTGAAAAACATGTGGGTTCAAACAAAGGTTCCAAGTTGTTTAACACATCTTAAATAACAGGAAATGAAAGCTGACATTCTGATCTCATTCATATTGTCATCTCAAACCCAAATGTCTTCAGCGTATTTCAAACTCAAAAGAATCTGCCATGCCGTTCCAATACTTTCAGAAGGGACTGTAAGTGGACATCCAGCTCCTCTAGTTACCCAAAACTTAGACTAGCTAGTTATGAAAACTATAATAAATAATGATCCTCATGCAATTTGTTTTAATGCCTACACTAATCACTTACAGCAGACATTGCTTTCTATCCCTATTACTCTGAGGGGACTGTTTAGCATTCTCAAGGCTTTCAACAAGTTCTTGTATGTAAAAAAGGCAACCACACAAAAGATTAACCTTTAAAGGAAAAATTGTGTTTAGTACTCTAAGATGTCTGGTTGCTCACAGGGATAACCATAATAAATTATTCTGTCCTGAAATCTCCTCATTTTGTTTTAAAATGCCAAACAAATGGCATACATTTGAAAAACAAGAGCAGTGGATATGTTTCTTTCACCATCCCTCAGCATAGCAGAGAATTTCTCAGCACAAGTGTCCTAAACGTCTTTGTAAGCATGAGAGCAGGAATTATACTTCAGGTCACTATAGGGGCTACAATCCAAAATTAGCACGCCCTGGCATCTTGAACAGTGGAGCAAACAGCAGGACAGTGACAGAAATGGATAAATCCCTTCAAATCCACCTTCTGATGAAAACACAGAGGTACTTTATAAAAGCATTGTATAGTAGCCTCTCTCCTACAGAGCATGCACTCACAGGACCTTTCAGAGTCTTAACAGAGAACTGAGAACAGCTTAGCAGGAATGGATGGATGAACTGATGGGATGACCTTCTGTCTCCACATGCCCCAGGTTTAAATCTTGCCTTAAGGAACAATGTGAGGAATAGACGTGTGCTCAACCTTCTGCCAAGTACAGTTTTAACCTTATGATGCTGATGATGGTCTAGTGAGGTTAGTTGGGGCTTGGACCAAACCGATGAGGCCTAACCAAAGTTCTGCTCAGGAGATCAAATCTCAAGGATGCTATTTATAGTTTTCAGTCGTGTGACTCAGGCGTAGACCTGAAGGGTAGAACACTGTTCCAAAATGGCAGTCAACACTGGACACTCCATGGAACCGCAGCACTGGCCTGTCAATTTTCCATCTGTTTTCAATCCATATACAGCCCCCACCACAGTATTTCAATCACTGAAAACAGCGAAGTCCCTGTCAGAGCTCCACTTTGGCGATGTTTACAAATATCTTGTGGATAATTCATCCCCTTACGCTGCCACCAGAATGAAAGTGTGCAAAAGCACAGACAGTATTTTGCTCAATAATGCTGCTAACGTACAAGAAATTCTTCATTGTCAGAGCAAAGGTGAGTGTTAATTAGCTTAGTTTCAGGTTCACTGTAGTCCGTGTTCTAGGGCAGTAATATTTCGGTTAGGTTAACGCGATATCTAATGACATAAATCCAATCAAAACTTTTTTTTTTTTTTCAATGTCAGGTAAACCATTCCTACTCTTTAAATGCTCCACAATTGACAGCCTGGGTTGCTGCAGAGAAGGAGGGATTGTTGCGATTTGGCCACTGCACTTGTATGGCAGGGTTAGAATTCGTGTGTTCGCATGTAGGTACCATACTCTATGCTTTGCTAGAAGCAAAGCATAGATCAAACTGAGTGCCACTGCATGCACTGATGAGGCATGTATCTCGAATGAGCCTAGTATGGAAGCCATAAGGACAGTAGAGTATGCAGAAGGGGGCCAGGTAGCTTTTGGCTAAACAAATCTCGTAAGAAATAACTAGCGGGCAGCGGAAGAAAGTCATGTTTTGCACTCCAGGTGGGCATTGCTATAAGAATATGACATCACGTGAAAACTATGAATAGATTTAAAGCTAAAAACTGTAATGAAATCAAGAAAGACCAGGTCGGTGGTGCTGGTCTAAAGCGGTAACGTGAAGTCCCAGTGTGAAAAAAATAACCACTTTGGCAAACTGACGTCTTATTTATTGCCATGAACGACTAAATTGCCAAAAGGTAACTGCTGTTGCCATTCATGTGGGCTTTTGAGAATATGGAATTTTGTTTAGCTGAACCTCGACAAACTTTAATTGTGGAGTAATATCCTTGAAGCAGAGGTTCACGTTGAACATTTTGATGTTCAGATGCTAATGAGAACCATGACAAAATACACCAGGTTTAATTTAAACTGGACTGGAATTGCAGCCCAGGTGAATATAACTAATCCAGAAAAGTATGTGACTACTGCACATGATGCATAAGTGCTATTGGTTGCTCTTTTAAATGCACAAATAGCATTAAAAAAAACATATTTTACACACACACACACACACATATCTATATATATATATATATATATATATATCTATATATATATATATATATATATATATATATATATATATATATATATACACACACACACGCACACACACATACAATATCTGACAAAAGTGAGTACACTGCTCACATTTTTGTAAATATTTGATTATATCTTTTCATGTGACAACACTGAAGAAATGACACTTTGCTACAATGTAAAGTGGTGAGTGTACAGCTTGTGTAACAGTGTAAATTTGCTGTCCCCTCAAAATAACTCAACACACAGCCATTAATGTCTAAACCGCTGGCAACAAAAGTGAGTACACCCCTAAGTGAAAATGTCCAAATAGGGCCCAATTAGCCATTTTCCCTCCCCGGTGTCATGTGACTTGTTAGTGTTACAAGGTCTCAGGTGTGAATGGGGAGCAGGTGTGTTAAATTTGGTGTCATCGCTCTCACACTCCCTCATACTGGTCACTGGAAGTTCAACATGGCACCTCATGGCAAAGAACTCTCTGAGGATCTGAAAAAAAGAATTGTTGCTCTACATAAAGATGGCCTAGGCTATAAGAAGATTGCCCAGACCCTGACACTGAGCTGCAGCACGGTGGCCAAGACCATACAGCGGTTTAACAGGACAGGTTCCACTCAGAACAGGCCTCGCCATGGTCCACCAAAGAAGTTGAGTGCACGTGCTCAGCGTCATATCCAGAGGTTGTCTTTGGGATATAGACGTATGAGTGCTGCCAGCATTGCTGCAGAGGTTGAAGGGGTGGGGGGGTCAGCCTGCCAGTGCTCAGACCATACACCGCACACTGCATCCAATTGGTCTGCATGACTGTCATCCCAGAAGGAAGCCTCTTCTAAAGATGATGCACAAGAAAGCCCACAAACAGTTTGCTGAAGACAAGCAGACTAAGGACATGGATTACTGGAACCATGTCCTGTGGTCTGATGAGACCAAGATAAACTTATTTGGTTCAGATGTTGTCAAGCGTGTGTGGCGGCAACCAGGTGAGGAGTACAAAGACAAGTGTGTCTTGCCTACAGTCAAGTATGGTGGTGGGAGTGTCATGGTCTGGGGCTGCATGAGTGCTGCCGGCACTGGGGAGCTACAGTTCATTGAGGGAACCATGAATGCCAACATGTACTGTGACATACTGAAGCAGAGCATGATCAGTATGCAGTATTCCAGCATGATAACGACCCCAAACACACCTCCAAGACGACCACTGCCTTGCTAAAGAAGCTGAGGGTGAAGGTGAAGGACTAAACCCTATTGAGCATCTGTGGGGCATCCTCAAACGGAAGGTGGAGGAGCACAAGGTCTCTATCATCTACCAGCTCCGTGATGTCGTCATGGAGGAGTGGAAGAGGACTCCAGTGGCAACCTGTGAAGCTCTGGTGAACTCCATGCCCAAGAGGGTTAAGGCAGTGCTGGAAAACAATGGTGGCCACACAAAATATTGACACTTTGGGTCCAATTTGGACATTTTCACTTAGGGGTGTACTCACTTTTGTTGCCAGCGATTTAGACATTAATGGCTGTGTGTTGAGTTATTTTGAGGGGACAACAAATTTGCACTGTTACACAAGCTGTACACTCACTACTTTACATTGTAGCAAAGTGTCATTTCTTCAGTGTTGTCACATGAAAAGATATAATCAAATATTTACAAAAATGTGAGGGGTGTACTCACTTTTATGAGATAATGTATATATTATACACACACACACACACACACACACACACACACACACACTAAGAATAATCATAGCAACTAATTCCTCCATGGCTCCTCAATCTCCTGAGTTTTACGTAGCATGGTGATGCCGGCATCTGTCTTTGCTAACATGGAAAAATCAAAGCGATGCGACTTTGCCAGCACCCCAGGCCATCTTGTTTAGGTGTGAACAGGGACCAATTTATTTTTCATGCAGGCAGCAACGAGACAGCTCTCTCTGCAATACAAATCGTGACAGAGGAAAAAAGAACTAATTAATCACATCATCATTTAGCGATTATCAGACTTTCATCTAAATGAAGGCACTGCTAGCTCTCCCCAGGAGTGCCATACATCAGTGAGGTGGGTCACAGAGTGTCTGCTCATGCTGACTCCAATATTAAAGATGGTGCTGCCGTCCTCAGACAGGGCGTTAATTGATTAGTGTGGAAATGCACTCTCTGGGAGCAAGCCAGTGAGCTTTTCCGATCAGATGACGTGAGGCATCGTTTATACACTCTCAGTCAACAAGTAATTACAAAACATCAAGCTACAACAGATGGAACCCACATTGGCTAACAGTGACAGCGAGGTAATGTGTTTAATTTTCCATGAGGTGAAGTATGAACAGGATGCAAAATGTCTCTAATGTAACTTTTTTTAATTCAGTAATGATGTCTGCACGGTCAGTAAATACACATTTGAAAAACAAACTGTGGTGCACTGAATGAGCTTTTTACATGAAGGACACCCACACTGAGCTTCATAATATTTATAAGCAATGCTTAAATATTTTATAAAGCAACATTGTGGCTTATGACTTTGTCTTTATATGAAAGACAGATGAATCTCAATTACCACTTACCGACTGTACGAGACTGTTGTAATTAATACATTTTTTATCTAATCCTATAATCCTAAAATATTGTTTCTTTACAGATCTATTAGGACGTCTTCAATCTTGAGCAATCTTCTATGTACCTGTAATCTTACCTTTTGGGAAATGTAGGGAACAAGTATGGAATTGAATGCTCTTTAAGTGCTGGCTGTCCATTTGCATTTAAAATTATTATGTAGAATCATTCCGCTACAATCTCACTTATTTACACACCTATATAAAAGACTGATGAATTAACGACCTGAAACTAAAGTAGTAATCAGATTATACATTTATAACAGTGTTATAAAGCACTGTATGTGCATTTTGCAAATTCGTCAATGTGCCATCAATGCAAAAAAAAAAAAAAAAAAAAGAAAAGAAAAACAAATAACAAATCAGAGAATAGTAAGGGGAATTGCAGATAGATTTCATTTATCGTGATATCCTTCAAGTTGGACGATTTCAATATCTGCTGGGAAACATCTGCAGCTTTAAGACCAACAAAAACATAGTGTTTTATCTTGTAACACGTTTCATTTTGTCTATTTTATAGTCCTATACAAACCTTAATAACCTGCTGTCTGACTTCAGAACAGCGCAACAAACATTTTCATTTATGCATCTTAGCTTCCCTTGTCCATGCTAGCCTTCCATGCATGGAGTGTCTTTACTTCTCAAACCATGAACGGAGGCTTAAATTAAGAAAACTAAACATGTTGTTTAGCAGGGTTAATTTCGTTTACAAGAATTCAAGTATCTAAGTTGCTGTTCAACACCGACTACATGCATGCATAGTTTTACACTTTCATTTTATACTGAGCTTAGTTATAACTAACGACTCGTTAGGCTTATTTACAGTCCAGACTTTTGCAAGTATTCCTGACCTTGTGGGGGGAGAGAAGCAAATCAGACTCAAGAGTAATGCTAGTGACTAGCAGCTACAACTGACTTGTAATCAGCTTTCAGTATTTAGTTGGGTGTAATGACGTAACGTGTACATGGCTCACACACATCAAACGTTGATAGTTCGTAGCCACAATAAGATGATAGTATGTCTCACAAGCTTAGATCCCAATAATTTGCAGTGCTTTTAACTTCTCTCTTTTAGGTAACAAACAGAACAAAAGTCATCAGTTTTGACATTTCATGAAGTTAAAAGATTTAAGCAATGCATACGAATGTGTTTATAAATGAGTACATTTCAAATCAATATATTAATACACCACATGACCGAAACAGTACTGTTCAGCAGGTCTAGGCTGTCACATGGGCCTGAGCAACAGCCATAACCCACATGAAACACTAAGCTCTTGCAAATGTAAGAGGAAACACAATTAGCTCTGTTTTAGACTGAGCACAGATATATCCTACAATTTGCACACACCAGACGGCATCTCGTAGGAACCTCATAATGCAAAGGTGTAATTTAATTAAATATATTAGATATCTCCCACAATTATCCCACAGAAGGAATTAATTATTTTTTTGCATCAGCCAACGCCACTGGCCAAGAGATGCTTGGAGAAAAAAAAGTTCTATGAAAGTCAAGCTAATAATAATAATCTGTTCCTAAAAGAAACTTCAGATAAAGATTCAAACAGTTTAACAAATTTATAAAACGGACCCCATGGAAAGGTGCATAAAATTAAAATGACTTCTCCTAGCAGTGAAACATGAGTCATGAGACAGTGTGGGATGATGAGATTATCAAAGCTCAATGTGCAAATATTATAGTTTGACACATTGTGTCATGCAAACCATTTCAGCATTCACCATTCAGTTCTCAAATAACAGTTCTACATTTCTGAATAAGTATTTTCAATCATTAACCATTTTCATTGATCATTTACAACATAAAAATGACTTAAAACAAATCACTAGAAATGTATTCGTAAAAACTGTTATATAATATTCATGAAGTTCATTTTAAAGATCAGCAAAGTCATAGCTGATAATTTAAGACGCTTAACCTACAACTGAAAGGCAAAAAAAGAAAAAAATAATAATTGGGGTGGGAGTGCCCACATAATGTCGAAGTTCTGAACCACAACTTGTACCTCTCCTTTGGTTTGTATTTGAAGTTGGTCCAAATTTTGTCTATCTACTCAGCCAGATAATATATGCACTCTGCACACTGGCAGCTGCTGTGGCCAGCTCCCACCTCACAAGGGTTCAATCTGATCAAACAGCAATCAGGCAGAAAGTGTTGGCCTACACATCTCTTCCTAAATGAAATGAGCAACAGGGTACAGAACATTTTGTGTACGTGTACACTCACTGTCCATATTAATAGATACACCTGTACATTTATACAGTAATCCAATCAGCCAAACATGGTTATAAAACCATGCAGATACAGATCGAGGCCTTCAGTTCATGTTCACATGAAACATCAGAATGGTGAAAAAAACGTGATCTGTTTGTCTTTAACTGTGGCATGGTTGTTGGTGCCAGATGAGCTGGTTTGAATATTTTCAAAACTGCTGAAACTCTTTGCATTTTCACACACAACAGTCTGGAGAGTTTACACAGAATGGTGCGAAAAACATCCTGTGAGAGAAGGCTCTGTAGGCTGAAACACCTTGCTGATGAAAGAGATCAGAGGAGAATCACTAGACTGGTTTGTGCTGATAGGAAGTCTATAGTAACTCATAATCACTCCTTACAACTGTGGTGAGCAGAAAACCATCTCAGAATGCACAACACATCAATCCTTAAGGTGGATGTTCTACAACAGCAGAAGACCACATCAGAGTGTATGAAGGGAACTGCTAATTGTCTATTTTTTTAAATTCTGACTAAATTAACTGATTTGACAAATAGGCAGTGCGTGAAATTTTTTATTCAAATTTCAGAATGTGCGCGCTGCTCATCTAAATGCCACCAATAAGAGAATGATGTAGAATTAATGCTGCACGATTAATTGAATATCGATCTCGATTATGATTTATCTGCCCACAATTACATGAACACGATCGACTGCGATATTGACGTATAAAGTTCGTTCTCCGCTCGTAGAAAACTCCTTCAGATCAAATCAAGCGCTTCCTAAACGTACAGACAGTCACCATAGAGCGGCGCAGGGATGACGTCATTTTGTAACGCCAAAACCCGGAAACGAGTTAGCATTTTAGCGCTCGCGCTGCCTGCTTTGCTTCGGGTTTTGGAGCGGGAAATCATGACACTAACGTTATTAAACGGGACTACAGACGTTGTCGGGGACATTAAACGTCATCACGTCAAACAGGAAAAACTCTTTGCAGATAAACTGGTTCAGGTCTGCTGTGCACAATTTCCCCCCAAAAACAAAACCTGGATGAAGATTCATCCACAGAGTAAATCCGTGTTATGGAAAAGGTTTTTAAATAAAGTTTGGAGAAGTTATCGGAAGCTCGGTGATGGTGATGTTGAAGTGGAGCGACCGTGGTGTAGATCGTTTATAGCGTACGGTTAGCTTTTTATTTCTGGAGATTGTATTTAGAATTCAAACTTCATAAAAGTTGTGTTCATTTGTGAAAATGATCTTGATGGACAAAACGTGTTGGTATTGTAAATTATGTTGATCACAGGCTTTTGGATTATTGCAAAAAAAATAAGTTCTGTGTGAAAATCCTATTGGGTTTTTGTGGAGGAAACCGATGTGATGATAACTTCCGGGTTCCGGTACAGAATGACGTCGTCCCTGCACCGCTCTACTGGGTGATCTGTCTGCGTCTCTCCTCCTGTAAACACTGTTATTGACTTTTCTGCATTCGCCTGAATTGTTTTCATTTGGTTGATTTGATTTCATATTTTCATTTGGTTGATGTTTTTTTTAATTTTTACTTATCCAATATTTTGGGTACAATTTTATTTATAATTTTCTTCTACGAGATGATGCACTTTAAGGACCAGTCTAATTTGATGTAAAGATTTGTACATTATCAGGATTGTAGCACAACATGGAGGTGAAAGCAGCGATCTGTTTATTTAAATGTGAAAGTGAAATAAAAATATGTTGTCCCTGAAATCAATAAATAATCGTGATAAATAATCATGATCTCAATATTGATCAAAATAATCGTGATTATCATTTTGACCATAATCGTGCAGTCCTATAAGATAGTGGCAATGGCAAAACAAAAACACAACATTCTAATGGCCAGAAAAAAATATCCTTATTACCTCAAGTTCAGTTTGAAGAATGTGTCTGTTTATGTGAACGCATTTTCTTCACAAGCCAGGATTTCGCTGATTGATGATGGCAGCAGAAGGCAGTAATCTTCTTTAATCGGAGGTCTATCATCTATCGTATTTTCATCATATAATCTGACATGTAGAACATGTTATCTCACAGTCCGTTATAGAATTTGGCCAAGATTTAATTGGGATCTTCTCGTACAGTGCAGAACATAATCTTAGAAGACAATAGTACAGAGTTGCTGTAAAACATGCTTCCTCTGAGACACATGAAGTCAGCCTACGCATCTTTTCACATTGGATAAAAGCCCTAACTTCTTTTTTCCTTATATATGAACTCACAGACACCTACGATTGGTTAGTGTTGCTCTGACTGCCAGTTGAGAAAGTAATTTCACCTCTCCCACCCAGAGAGCAATTTAGCCACAGATGTCTGTGGCATCATCGGGATTCAAACTGCTGGTCAAGCGATGATATGGAGAAAGCTTTTTTCCACTATGTATTTGTAAAGAAAGAGTCCACATATCTTATTAAACATGCGTTTACCTGAACTTTTTCCTGAAGATTAAAACTGTGGTGTTAAAAACTGCACTACTGATCCGATTAGGACATGTAAGATATTCTTAATCCAACTGACTTTAATACAAATAATATACTCAGCAAAAAAAGAAACTTCTTCAGGGGACTGTATTTTAAAAATAATTTTGTAAAATCCGAATAAGCTTTATAGAGCTTTATTGTAAAGGGTTTAAACGATGTTTTTCCATGCTTGTTCAATGAAACGTAAACAGTTATTGTGCATGCACCTATCGAACAGTCAATTTCAAGTTACAATAATTTAGGACACTAAAGAGACCTTTCTACTGACTCTGAAAAACACCAGAAGAAAGATGCCTAGGGTTCCTGCTCACCTGCGTGAACATGCCATAGACCTGCTGCAGGGAGGCATGAGGACTGCAGATGTGTTCAGAGCAATAAACTGTAATGTCTGTAACGTAAGACGCCTAAGACATGCGACAGGGAGACAGGAAGGACAGCTGACCGTCCTTGCAGTGGCAAACCACGTGTAACCATGCGTATCAGAATGAACAGATAATGTGTTCTAAATGGAAATAAATAGAGATACGAATATTAGGGACACGTTTACTTTTTTCTTCCTTTTTTTTGTTGAGTGTTTTAGAAAGTTTGCCAGAAAGGCCATCTGGTTGGGACTAGAGAGAGGTTTTTACTTTCATGTGGGCATGAATAATGATGATAAGTCTTTATTGGTCACATAAATACTTTTACAGCACAGTGAAATTCTTTTCTTCGCATACCCCAGCATGTTAGGAAGTTGGGGTCAAAGTGCAGGGTCAGCCATGATACAGCACCCCCTGGAGCAGAGAGGGTTAAGGGCCCAACAGTGGCAGCTTGGCAGTGGTGGGGCTCAAACCCCCGATCTTCTGATCAATAACCCAGAGCCTTAACCACCAAGCCACCACTGCCTATGGTGAATAAGTGGTCAGATATGAAGCTCACAGGACAATGAAAGGCCACGTACATTATATAAATGCACTGTGCTGAGCAATACATTTACAGCATGCTTGGTAGCTGTCTGGTCAGGGTTATTGTGGTTTAAATTATGCTATTAGTTTGTTTATATTTTGTAAAAATATAAACACCAGACTGAGAAAGTCTTAAACTTGAGTGCTTTTCAACCTAAGACAAATCTTGCAGTAGAAACTAAGTACACTAATCCCAGTGCCAGAAAACGTGAAACTGAAATCACATTACGCATCAGGCAGATGGCATGAGAAACCACAATGCTTGCCTCATTTCGTGGCTGATGAGCCTTCACAAGAATAAACTTTAAAATAATAGTAAAAGAAAACCAAAAAAGAAAGCCAATGAATCATGGATTTGTGGCTTATAATCATAAAAATGAATAGCAAGTTCCTGAGATTAATTTTGATATTGATATTTACTTCATGCCACTGTGCGGGAGTTAAGCGGGTTATGAACATACAAAAAAAAACTGGGTGAAGACAGAGATCGAGTTCACAAGAGATAAAGCAAAACTCGTACTAGAGTAATGAGCAACAAGTATACTATAACGTGCAGGATGTAGAGAAAGGGCCAGGATAACGCACCACACAACCGGTGGAGTCCAACTTTCGGTCAGATATGCAACGGAAGTTTCGGCTGCAGCCGCCGTTGTCTTTTGAGCAGTCTCGCACCGGGCCAAAGGAGTCCAGCAGAACTTCCAGACTGTCGAAGGACGAGGAGATCATCAGCTCCTCCCTGAGAAACACCAAAAACACAGAGTACACACTGTCAGGAACTACTGCTGAGGAATACTAATAGAGGTAAGTCACAATAACACGGTGTTGTGTAGCATTTTAAAAAGTATTCGCCCCATCCTGATTTCTTCTGTATCTCATATTAAATAGTTTTAGATCTTCAAACGAAATACAAGATAAAACAAAGGCAACCAGAGTAAACACACAGTACAGTTTTTACTTATTTATTTAATTTTATTTTTATTTTAAATATAAATCATGCAAAAAATTAAGTGTCCCCCCTAAACTTAAAATCAAGTTGTGCCACCTATAGCAGCAATAACAGCAACCAAACGTTTCTGATAACTGGAGATCAGTCTTTCGATTACTTCTAGCAATAGGATTTACTCCTCTGCTTTGGATCATTGTCTTGCTGTATAATCCAGTTGCGCTGGAGTTTCAATTTACGGACTAAAGACCGGACATTCTCCTTTATGATTTTCTGGTAGAGAGCAGAATTCATGGTCAACCACCATGCTTGATTGTAGGTATGATGTTCTTTTTGTGAAATTCTGTGCTTAGGTTATGACAGATGTAACCGAACCCCTGTCTTCCAAAATTCAGACGAGTCTTAATGTTCTTCTGGGTTAGCAGTGGTTTTCTCCTCACCACTCTTCCATGGATGCCATTTTTGCCCAGTATCTTTCTGATAGTGGAGTCATGAACAGTGACCTTTATTGATGCAAGAGAGGCCTGTAGGTCCTTTGATGTTGTCCTTGGCTCTGTTTTGACTTCCTGGATGAGTCGTTGCTGTGCTCTTGGAGGAATTTTGGAAGGTCGGACACTCCTGGGAAGGTTCACTACTGTGCTGAGTTTTTTTTTCCCATTTGTAGATAATGGCTCTCACTGTGGTTCCTTGGACAGCTTGAATCTATCATGTCTGATTTACAAAGACAACGAATAGCAAATGACATTAATTGACAAAGTTCATTTTCATCACAATTAACATGTCCCTAGGTTATTTCCACAGTGTCATAAATAAATGAATCGATTAATCAACCAAAGAATCAATCAATAAAAACTTAAACTGTGTAGGTTTTGTTATCGACAAACCTTGACCTTGTGAACCCTGCTGTAGCCTTGATTTGAGCTGTACTGAATGAAAAGTGATGATTTTTTTTTTTTTCCCTCAAAGCACTCCACATCCAACTGTTTATAATTGACTGTTTAGAAATTTGAAAAAGCAGTAATCATGATGAGGAAAACAGAAATGTGACCTTTTTATTGTCTGATATGTATTGAGCTTGCTAAATCACCGCGGCACTGAGTAAGTGGGATATGTATGATAAATTGAGAGGATTTATGAGCATGCTGCCACGACTCAAGCCTGGTGAGAGAAAGAACGTTCTGTATTGTTTTGCAAATGTAATGCCCTCACTCACACTATGCTGAACGAAAGCTTCGAACAAATGGGTTTGATGTTTTACTGTTATTACGACCCCCGCCCCACCCCACCCCACCCCACCCCCCACCTCACACAATAAATATTTAAAAATGGTTTTAAGACAAATGATAACATTTCTATAAAGATAGGCTAATACAACTGAGAAGATAAATACTGAAGCATCTTTGTGAAGCCTCATTATGAACTTTTACATAAATCCTATAGGAATAATGTCGTTATTTTTTTTCTTTTCTTCAAGTTATTGTCAATGTTTGCCTTATCAGTTTTATCATGCGGTTATGGCTCATGACAAATCATTAATGGTTTCTATAGTACCACCCTTATTTAGTGGAAGACACTAAATATCGACCTTGCACCTCCATTCACTCTTGGCTAAATCAGAAAAAAAAAAAAAATCACACGAATTAGTGTAATGACCGTTGAGATAGATAACATAATTGTATTAGCACTGAATACACAAACACTCTTTCTCCTTTGTAATGAGACAAATGTACTTCAGTGAACGTTCCTTTCTGCAGGGCTTGAGACAGAACACCAGTGGAAGCTTCTAAATTACTTTAGTAATGCCTAATACAAAATGCCCACTACTGGTACCTTTCATCGTGTACAAGAATCAATTAATTACATTATTAGCTGATGCATAATAATAATAATAATAATAATAATAATAATAATAATATCAATAAATTATTCATTAATAAATTTAAAAATATTGATAATAATAATAAAAACATAATATTATATGCCTTTGAATCATTGGACAGTCCCGGTAATCACACCCAGGGTATTGTCGAGGTTTCATTTTGTCCATTCATTCATTTTCAGTAACCACTTTATCCTGGTCAGGTTTGCCATGGATCTAGAGGCTATCCTGGATTAGATTTCACCACGTGTTGGTGGATTTCAGGCTTTAAATATTTATAGAATATATTTGCATTCTGCTTTGTAGCTTTCTTAAACTCTGTTAAAAGCTTTTCTTTAAGGTCATTTTCAGCATGATTTAGAACCTGTCTATTAAGACCTACAGTCTGGAGTCCAGTCAGGCACATCTGAAATGATCATCTACCCTTTAATACTCAATCACAGAACTCCTGACGCAAATCCAGTGTTAACACGCATAATATGAATTTTAAGGTTGTTTAAATGGTAATAATACAGCTCTGGATTGGACACAACACATACAGTCCCCTCTGAAACTATTGGAATGACAAGGCCAATTCATTTTATTTGTGCTATGCAACAAAGACATTTGGGTTTGAGATCAAAAGATTTACATGAGACGAGAGTTTAGGATTTCAGCTTTTATTTCCTGATATTTACATCTAGATGTGTTAAACAACATAAATAATAGAACCCTTTGTATCATCCATCCATCCATCTTCTTATCCTTCTTCAGGGTCACGGGGAACCTGGAGTCTATCCCAGGGAGCATGGGGCACACGGCGGGGTACACCCTGGACAGGGTGCCAATCCATCACAGGGCACAATCACATACATATTCACACACCCATTCATACACTACGGACACTTTGGACATGCCAATCAATCAGCCTACCATGCATGTCTTTGGACTGGGGGAGGAAACCGGAGTACCCGGAGGAAACCCCCGCAGCACGGGGAGAACATGCAAACTCTGCACACACAGGGCCACGGTGGGAATCGAACTCCCAAACCCTGGATAAGTGAAGTAAATTAAATTAAATAACACTTTACATATTGAGTTGCATATACCTTGTTTGCAATAACTTCATCAAGCCTGTAACTCACTGAAATCACCAACTTGTTGGTTTCTTCTTTTGAGATGCTTTTCAGGTTTTTAACATGGCCTCTTTCAGTTGTTGGTTGTTTTGGGGGATTTCTCACTTCAGTCTCCTCTTCAGGAATGAAAATGCTGCTCAATTGGGTTAAAGTCTGGTGATTGTCTTGGCCAGTCTAAAATCTTCCACTTTTTTTTGCTCCTGACGAAGTCCTTTGTTGAGTTGGCATTGTGTTTTGGGTTACTGTCTTGCTGCATGATTAAGTTCCTCCCGATTAATTTGGATGCAGTTCTCTGTAAATTGGCAGACAAAATGTTCCCGTAAGCTTCTGAATTCATTCTTCTGCTACCATCATGAGTTACATCATCAATAAAAATGATGCAAGCCCAAGCCATGACACTACCTCCACCATGTTTCACAGATGAGCATGTATGTTTTGGATCATGATCAGATCCTTTCTTTCTCCAAATGTTGGTAGAGGTTAATCTTGGTTTCAGAACTTTTGTGTCTCACCTCTGTATTTCTTTTCAAACTACAATCAGGTTTTCCGATTCTTACTGCTGATGAGTGGTTTGCATCTTGTGGTATGGCTGCTATATGTCTGTCTTCTTCGAACGTTGGATTGTGATACCTTCAGCCCTTCAGAGGTTGTTGGTGGTCATTGACTGTTGGTTTGGGTTTTTCTTCACAGTGCTCCCAATGTTTGTCATCAGCTGTTATTGTTTTCCTTGTTTTCCATTCTATGTCTGTTGCTCAGTACACTAATGGTTTCATTCTTTTTCAGGACATTCCAAATTGTTGTATTGGCTATGCCCAATGTTTGTGCAATGCCTCTGATAGATTTTCCCTCTGTTCTCAGCTTCAAAATGGCTTGCTTTCCTCCCATAGACGGCTCTCTGATCTTCATGTTGTCTTATCCTTTTTAACAACAAATGCAGTCTTCACAGGTCATAGAGTAGAGTGGATGATCAAAGCTATTTATTCAATATTTTTTGCTTGCCTACAAATTGGGTGGTCCGATACAAACTGTGCCATGTTCTATGTCGATTAACACATTTACACATAAATATCAGCAAATAAAAGCTGAAATTCTAAACTCTCTTCTCATATTCAGGTCTCAAACCCAAGTCTACAGCAAAAACAAAAAAGAATTGGCTTTGCCATTCCTATAGTTTCGGAGGGGACTGACACATCTTAGATGTCTACGCACTTGAACTGGAGAAGAATGCTTTGCATAGAAGTATGGCCACCATAGCCTACCACCAAGCCCTCATACTAAGCAGGTTTTGGTTTGCTGGTTTGATTACTGATTTGTTTCTCTATTCCCCTTTTAGTGTAACCTTGTCCGTGCCTGTTTACTGATCACCTAACTATCTGCCCGTTTCTGAATCTGAATATTGCCTTATACTTCTGCCTTTTTTTTTTTTTTTTGCCTTGGTTTATGTTAATAAAACCTACACTTGCATCTCTCTGGTTGCCTTTTATGGCTATACATTAAGCAAGTACTTGTACATGCATTCAATTTTCAATTATTTAAAAAAAAAACAAAAAAAAAAACATTTATTTGAATATAATGAATGATTGCAAATAGCCAAACAGTCAGGATTTTCATTTATACCAGTGCAGCAGACTCCACTCAGACACTGTACAGCAAATCAGAGACCAAATCTTTATAAACTATTCATTCAGTGCCTGCTGTGTGTAACCAAGTTTCAGCACAACATGGGAGGGCTGTGTGAATTAACACGAGACATTCTAGTGAACTCAAACCACCCAGCAGTGAGGCAATTTTCACTCAACTGCACCTCAGTATGGCTTAGGGCATATCACTCCAGCGCCTGTTCTGTCAAATTTACCATTGGGACGCCAGTCACTCTGCATGAGCAATGTTCTGAAATCCAGAGGAATGTCATCTGCAGCCCTAAATCTGAGGAGACATTCTAGTCCACCTAGCTCTGATTTAGAGCTACCATAGTACACACAGATTTACTTGGAATTTGTGTGTATGTGGCATATCCAGGATAGGAAAAGTGAGCTATTTTTGTATACAAACACTCTTGGTTATACAGGGTGTCCCAAAAATCTCCATAAATAAGGGACTAGGGTTTGTCAGCACATTAGTTGTGCCTTCATCAGTGGATGTTCATGGACGTCCACTTCTCGGATGGTCCGCAACACTTCCAGTCAATTTGTTAATAAGTTTGGTGATAATCTGTGTGATGTGATTCCCTGTTAAAGTCCATCGCAACCGTCTGACAGCTTCCCGATCCAGCCATGAGAATGATTTCAACATTCTCAACGTTCTTCTTTAGTCAAAGGCGTTCTTAAAGGATCTCTGAAAAAATGTATATATAGTCATGTGAAAAAACATAAGTACACCCCATGGAAAGTGTTGGCTTTTTTGATATATTTGGACAAGCAAACATTTGATGATCTTTGAAACAGTGCCTATTAATAAAGTTGATATACTTAAAGAAAACCCACAAGGAAAATTTTCTTTTTCAATCATTTATTCAACAGAAATATTAATAGATGTGAAAAGTAAGTACACCCTTGGCCTCAGAAGCTAGTACTGCCCATTTTGCAGAAATAACTTCTTGTAGGCATTTTGCATAATTGTCCACCAGTCTCTGACATCGGCTTGCTGGAATTTTTGGTTTTCTTGCATGTACTGCCAGTTCACAACATTTGAGTGGGATTCAAATCCAGGCTTTGACTAGGCCATTCCATAACCCTCCATTTCTTCTTTTTGAGACATTCCTTTGCTAGTGTGTTGAGGATCATTATCCTGTTGAAAGGTCCATTTTCGGTTCGACTTCAACTTTTGGACAGATGGCCTCATATTATTTTCAAGGACTCTTTGATATGATGCAGAATTCATAGCTGAATCAATGAATGCAAGCTGTCCAGTCCCTGAGGCAGCGAAACAGCCCAAACCATAACATTTCCACCACCATCCTTCACAGTTGGTATGAGGTGCTTCTCCTGAAAAGCTGTCTTTGGTCTGCGGCAAACATGTCTGCTGTTACCGTGGCCAAACAACTCTATCTTTGATTCGTCTGTCCAGAGCACATTATTCCAAAAGGCCTGGTCTTTGGTTATATGCTCATTGGAAAACTGTAGTCTTGCTCTAAAGTTCTTTTTAGACAGCAAAGGCTTTTTTAGAAATTGATTGTAGAAGCGTGCACTTTGACAGCAGCAGTTGCAAGACTTACTAGCAGATCCTGTGATGAAATTTTGGGGTTCTTGGAGACTTCTTTTTGCATCAGAGGGTCTGCTCTTGGGCTGAATTACAGTGAAATTATGCATTTCAAATAATTTGGCGAACTTTTTAAATCCATTGCCAGACTCAAGCATCCACAACCTGTATTCTGAAGGCCTTACATAACTCTTTAGACCTTGGCATGATGACATCTGGGAACACCAGACACTAGATATGAGAGGGGCATAAATAAGACAGGTTCCACCTGCACTCCCTAAGCAGGTTCTGATCACTGGCATCCAATCTTCAACACCTGATTCTAATTTTATGAATTTGAAGGTGTGATAAATGTAGGGGTGTACTTACTTTCTCCATGTGACTGATCAGATTTTTTTGTTAATTTAAATTGTGAAAATTACTACACAATGTCAATTTTATGTGTCACTTGATAGAGTGTATCACCTTTATTAATAGGCACTGTTTCAAATGTGGATCAAATGTTTGCTTGTCACACACGCACACACACACACGCATACATACATACATAGTCATGAATCAGAGAAGGAACTCTGAATACAGTTCCCAGCAGCCACTGCATCAATGTCACATGACCACCTGCACTACAGCCACAAATGTCCATTAAGAGGAACTTTTCACAGCAATTACTACTGTATTTATTCCCTATAAGGCTAATCATAAGAATATATGTACTTTTTGATCCCCCAAAAGGTAATTTTTTTTTAAAGCATCCACTACTGGCCTATTTATATATATATATATATATATATATATATATATATATATATATATATATATATATATAATGTGTATTTTTTATTTTTTTATTCTGAATTAGTTTATTGCACTGTCACAGTCACATTCCAAAGTAAATAGTGCCATGTGTTCTAATGTCAAAATTCAACAAGATGCAATTCAGAATGCAATCCAAAAAAACTTGGAGCTTCATCTGGGAAAGTCAATTAAGACGAAAGCTAGTCATTTGGTTATAGTATCATACATTCAGAATTTTTCCACAATCCCCTGAAGTCTGTGAACAGTATGAAAAATATCAATACAGGTTTTAGTCATTACTTGGCGGTGTGTATTTTGCTTCTCTAATTGATTTTCGATTAACTTAAATGGTCCTATGTTCCCTCAGTTACTATTAGGTAAAACCTGCAGTAGAAGACCATAGGATTTCTCCCTAAGAGTCCTGATCACTGTGGCCTTACAAAAACACACTGTAGCATTAATTAGAACAAGAGTGCTCATTTGTGGTCCTTTGCAAAATATCAGATTAGGTATTTGCAATACACAGACAATGAAGTGTTTCATCTGAGTGATACAGTATATAGTGAGTGCTATAAATAATAATTTTTGAATGGTCACATCTGGAAATACATGAATGAGCTCTGATTTGCATTAGTCATTAATCAATACGTAAAATAACAGAATTAATAGATGGATCATTTCGCATTAATAAGATCATTACATCATATTTAATACGGTTAAGAGCACAGAAAGAACAAAGCTGCGGTAAGTCAGAATTGGGAGACATTTTATGCACAGTGGACCAAGTCCTGGTTCAACTACTCTAATACAAATAAAATGAAAAAAGTTACAAACATTACGCCTGTATTGTTTTGACAAATAGGGGGAAAAAAAGGAAAATAAAAATCACCTGCCTTTGAAAATTTGGAATAAATTATATTGTTTATCAGTGTGAAATTCTTGACAGTGCATGCAGAAAAGACTAAGGAGTCTCTACAAGCATGTGAACTGGGGTTTCGAACATCGATTTCCTGGATAAGGTACACTATATGGGCAAAAGTTTGTGGACACCTGACTATCACACCCCTATGTGGGCCCTTCTCCAAACTTCTGCCACAAAGTTGGAAGCACACAATTGTACACAAAGAGAGGTGCATGAACATCGACATTTATGGCATTTGGTAGACGCCCTTATCGAGAGTGACTTACAAAAGTAAGAATACCATCAATATTAGAACTCTGTTGGGAGGAAAAATAGTAAGAACACGGACAACTTTTTTTCTTTTTTTTAATGAAAAGTTCTAATTCAAGTACTTTAGGAAGAGGAAGGTCTTTAGACGTCATTTGAAGACTACCAGTGACTCAGCTGTTCGGACATCTAGGGGTTCATTCTACCATCTAAGTGCCAGAACAGAGAAGAGTCTTATTGCATGCCTTCCTTGTACCCTGAGAGATGGTGGCACCAGTCGAGCGGTGCTAGAGGATCAGAGGGAGCGTGGTGCAGTGTGGGGTGTGATAAGTGATTTGAGGTAAGTGGGTGCTGGTCCATTTTTGGCTTTGTTGGCAAGCATCAGTGTTTTAAATCTGATGCAGACAGCTACAGGAAGCCATTGGAGGGAGCGTAGCAATGGGTTGGTGTGGGAGAACTTAAGAAGGTTGAAAACAAGTCAAACAGCTGCACTCTGGATCAGTTGCAGAGGACAAATGGCACTCAGAGGAAGACCTGCCAGGAGTGAGTTGCAGTAGAACAGTCTCGAAATGACAAGAGACTGAACCAGCACCTGAGTGGCCTGTATGGATAGAAATGGACGAATCCTTCTGATATTGTAAAGGAAAAAACGACATGAGTGTGTCAGATTAGCAATGTGAGAGGACAGTTGATTGTCCATGGTTACCCCAAGGTCGTGTGCAATAACTGAAGGTGGGATCAGAGAGTTGTCCAGGGAGATCCCAAGATCCTGACATGGTGATGAATCACCTGGGATGAACAGTAGTTCAGTTTTGCTGGGATTAAGTTTCAGCTCATGAGCTGCCATCCATTTTGAGTTGTCTGCCAGACATGCTGAGATCTGAGCACAAACAATAGGATGAAGACATGGTTTACATAGGCTGGTGTGAAAGAACTCGAGTGGCCTGCACAGAGCCCTGAACTCAACCCCACTGAACAACTCTGGGATGAATTCGAACGCTGACTGTGCACCCGGCCTCCTCGCCTAACATCAGTGCCTGACATCACTAATGCTCTTGTGGCTGAATGAGCACAAATCCTCACAGCCACGCTCCAAAAACAATAAAAAGCCTCTCCAGAAGAGTGAATTATTATAACAGCAAAGGGGGAATAAATCTGGAATTGGATGTTCAAAAAGCACATAGTGTTATGGTCATGTGTATGACACATACACACACAGTGTTATGTCCACATACTTTTGGCCGTACAGTGTATAAGGGGTATTATCAAAATTGCAAATGCACTGCTCTAAAAGCAAAAAAAAAAAAAAAATAATAATAATAATAATAAAGCCTTGCTCAGTAATAGCACTATAGCATTTCTAAGTATACGACAGAGTAAGAGGCTTAAAATTCTGCTTCATAGTGTCCTGTTCTACTTCTGTAGTAAGTTAATAAAGTGGAAAAATTGCCCACCTAACATCTACGGCGTCTTCCATGACAGTCATATCTGTCTTACACTTGGCAGAGGGGTTGATGGCCAGCTCAGCCGGTGGAATGACAAAGCTTTTGCTCAGCGGCAGCCACATTCCTTCTCCCAGAGTGTATGTGAACCTGAAACAAAGGAGATTGTGTGACAAAAATAGATTAATAGTTTGTCGGACAAAATGGGTTCAGAATTTGCATGGACTATTTTCTTCCCTTGTGTGTTGACAAATAATCGAATGATAACTTTTTTTTCCTCCAGATTTGAACTACCTTATGAAAACTTGTGCTGGTAAATATCAAGGAATTTTAAAATACAATTTGAAATGTATTTTTATATCATTTATAATGCAAAAATCTCAGTTACTATAACAAGTAAAAGATAACGGCAACTGGAGGAGACATTGACTACATTTACATGGACAGCAGTAATCTAATTATTGGCCTTAATCTGAATAAGACATTATTGTGATTAAGGTGTTTACATGAGTCGCTTTTAGAATATTCCTTTCATGTTCAGGTTTTACGTGTTACAGAACATAGATGGATTAACGGCACACGTCATTACATCCCCATGCCACGCCGTCCGACGTTCCCTCCAGAATTTCACGTATCGACATACAGTTCGTCTTCGTTATGGTACCTTATACAGTTTTGGGTGTTTCAGTTTTAATTTGACGAAAGCTTCAAGTGAAATTAATTATTTGTCGTGCTGTACATGCTAATAGACGACTGCTTGAAGCCGTGGGCTGCGTCCCAAACCGCGTACTTACCTACTATA
Organism: Ictalurus furcatus; assembly: GCF_023375685.1. Lineage (NCBI taxonomy): Eukaryota > Metazoa > Chordata > Actinopteri > Siluriformes > Ictaluridae > Ictalurus > Ictalurus furcatus. The sequence continues at coordinate 4,862,724 of NC_071261.1, read as the reverse complement.
TAGTAGCTGATATACATGTATTACACCTACTATATACTGTAGTAGGTAAGTATACGGTTTGGGACGCAGCCGTGCTCTCTTGTTTGGCATCAAACGGTTGAGCACTGCCGTGTGTGTACGTGTCCTGTCGCACAATGCGGTGAAAACTCTCACACGACGTTAATAGTGTGATTAAGGTGTGTACATGTCTGTAACGCACGTCCATAATGCGACTAAAACAGGAATACTCCACACGTCTTAATTCCATTTGTGTTTACTTCAAGTATGACTTTAATCGGATTAGGTCATCAATAATCTCTGTTTACATGCTAGTTTCTTAATCAGAGTATCGTCTTAATCGGGTTCATATCGGATTATTGTTGTCCATGTAAATGCACTGAGTGGCAGCAATCAGCATAAACATGAACACCCACACATGGGGAAAATTCATATCCGGTTACCACAGTTATCACTAGTAATGCACCGAATGGAAAATTCTGGACCAAAACCGAAATTTCAGGATGCACTTGGCCAAAATCTGAAACCGATTTTTAAACAAACCCATTTTAAAATAGTTTTTTGTATAACTGTATTAATATTAGACTTTTTATTTCATTTCATGAATTTAATGAATCTGAATTGAAAAACTATAAATCAGTTAAATGATCAAACTTTTATTGAAATTAACACACCAAAAACAATAAACGTTAACTATGTTATTCTTCATTCAGTTCTGTAACAGCTAAATTGAACAGATTTATTTTATACAATTGTCCAAATAATGTAAAGTTCTAGAAAACTATTATGATAGGCAAAACAGCAGTCAAGTAATGAACTAGGCCAATATTCTGTTTACGTAAACGTATTTCCACATTAATTAAAGATTATTGTGAAGAACAACCGTGCAAAACAGCAGCGATAGAACTAAAACCAACCTCAAACTGTAAACAACAGATGTAGCCTCAAGTCAAGAACAAAGTTTTGCAGGGCTACACGAATTTCAATGTAATTGCTAAACACATAGCAAATTGGACTGCTTTCTATTTAAGCAAAAGTGGCAGGTTCCTCTTCAAGAACAACAGTTGCTCAGCTTTTTGGCAGGAGAGACGGTTCCTCTTCTCATCAAGAACATGAGATGCTGCAGTGAATAGTGTCTCACTCTCTGTGCTGGTTCTTGGGGCAGATAAATACCTGCGTGCAATGGAAAGCGTAGCTGCGCTTGTTGTGGCACCTCTATGGATCGGGGCGCTTTCCTGTAGAATCTCGTCAAACATGTCAGAAAGTGAGGGAGTTTGTGCCTCATCACTTGTATGCACCCGTTTCTCTGGCACAAGTTGGCCGTATATATTTTTGGCTCATATTTTTGGCCAAAAACCAAAAAATTTCGGCAGCTGAAATTTCAGTGCATCCCTAGTTATCCCATATTGTTAAGTCTGAACTCTTCTGAGTAAATACTGCATTAAGAATCACATCAAAAACAAATATTTGTGCTTGAACTATAATCATTTTCTGAATTACATTCTGAAATATATGTAGCTTAACTTTTTATACTCACTCTCAACTGCTTTAACATGATCGGGGTCATGATGTTAACTTTTTATAGTTTTAAGAAATATTTTCTATATTTATTTATACATGTTTTTATATATATATATATATATATATATATATATATATATATATATATATATATATATATATATATATATATATATATATCCCTTCCAACGGATCAGTGCCTTATCGATGGCGGAAGGGTTTGCGTGTGCTAATGACGCTGAGAGTTATGCTGTCAGGAGTATATACTCCCAGAAGGGCCACCCAAGGCAGACAGGTCAAAGCTGAAGCACCAGACTAAATCTGATCCATTTGCCAATACGCATTGGACAAGCGCGGCGAATTGACGTCCATTCCTGTTGTATGCTGACACAAACGAAATCATGGCCCTTATTCCCCGGAGGCCAGCGAGCACCTACCTACGGCAGTGGGAAGAAAAGCTCAATGGCAGAGGGCGCTAAAAATCGCCGGGTACATTTAGGCTGCTTACGGACTCTGAAACTAGGAACGCTAAATATTAGAACTATGAGAACGAATGACAGACTCGAAGAACTAATGCTTGAACTTGAAAACATCAATTGGGATATAATAGGTTTGGGTGAAATTCAGCACAAAGATGAAGAAATTTTGAAGCTGAAAAGTGGTCATATCCTTTACTACAAAGGCAACACATCAGGTAGAACCAATGGAGTAGGATTCCTAGTAAACAAAAGACTAAATAACAATGTGGTGTCATTTGAAGGAATATCAGATCGAATATCAAAACTCACGGTTCAGCTAACCAAAAGATATACAATGCAAATCCTGCAGGTGTATGCACCAACTATTAGTCATGATGATGAAACGGTCGAAAGATTCTATGAAAATATTTGTATGCACCACAATAATACCACAAACCATTTCAAAATAATAATGGGAGATTTCAATGCGAGAATTGGCGATCATCGAGAGACGAAAATTACTGGTCAACATGGTTTTGGAACAAGAGATGAACGAGGAACCAGACTAGTCGAATTTTGTGCTTCTGAGCAGCTCTACATTATGAATTCATTCTTCAAAAAGAAACCGATAATGAAATGGACTTGGAAAAACCCAAATGGAGGAAAAAGTGAAATCGACTATATCTTCTCAAACAAAAAGGATATCTTTAAAGATTGCTGCCCTATCAACCGATTCAATGTAGGGAGTGACCATCGTCTAGTACGTGCTAAGCTAGGAATAAACTACCACAAAGAATGAACTAAAACTATCCAATAGATTTGAAATTTTACAAAAATTAAATGATATGGACATTTCATCTCAGAATGAGGCCATCACTCAAAACCTGTTAGATGCTGCACATGAGACGGCTCCACCTACAAAATGCAATAAAACTCCAAGGATATAGATGAAAACCAAACAAATGATGAACAAGCGAAGAGAAATGAAACAATCCAGGATAACTGACAAAATCGAATATGTGGAACTGTGCAAAACAGTCAGGAAATGCATCAAATCAGACATTCGAACTTTAATACTCAATTAATCACCAAAACCCTAGAAGAAAATCTCAGCCTGAAAAAACTGAAAAGACGACTCATATTTGCCAAAAAACTCATACCATCACTGAAACTGGAAGATGGCTCCCACACAACAACCAAACAACAGTTGATGGATAGAATAAAATCATTCTATTCAGATATGTATAATGATGATACCCCATTACCCGACCTACCCAATCCATTTGAAATGGTCCCTGACATACTAGCAGAAGAAGTTGATTGGGCTATTAAAACAACTAAGAATGGAACAGCAGCAGGACCTGATCAAATCTCAATTGAAATGTTGAAAGCAGGTGGAGAACCCATAGTTAAAATACTTGCTAAACTTTTTACTACCTGTCTCAACAAATATACAATACCTGACCAATGGAAAAACGCAGATGTCATACTACTGCACAAAAAAGGAGATGCTAAAGACCTGAAAAATTACTGTCCAATAAGCCTTCTATCTATAATTTACAAAATTTTCACAAAAATCATCAACAAAAGACTTGAATCATCACTAGATTTTGCACAACCACAGGAACAAGCTGGGTTTAGGAAAAATTTTAGTACATTAGATCACATACAAGCCCTTCAACAGGTCATTGAGCGCCACAATGAGTTTAATCTACCACTTTGTCTAGCTTTTGTCGACTATGAAAAAGCTTTTGACACTGTCAAAACTTGCTCAATACTTCAGGCCCTACAAAACCAAGGGATCAATCCGGTTTATATAAAAATCCTGTTCGAAATCTATAAAAATGCAAAAGCTACAATTCAGTTAAATGATTACAAAGTGGAAATCAAAATACAAGAAGGCGTCCGCCAAGGAGATACCATATCGCCCAAACTTTTTTCGGCCTGCCTAGAAGAAATCTTCAAAAAACTCGACTGGGAGGACAAAGGAATCAAGATCAATGGCTCCCACCTCTCCAACCTACGTTTTGCCGATGACATAATTCTATTCTCAGAAACCCCAGAAGAACTACTACTAGACTTAAATGAAGCAAGCAAATCATCAGGGCTAAAAATTAACCTACAAAAAACCCAAGTTATGTTCAACAATAGGGTTCAACCAATACCAATTAAAATACAGGGAAAACTATTGGATCAAGTAAACAGTTACATATATCTAGGACAAAACATATCAATGGACCTGAATGGCCTTGACGAAGTCAACAGGAGGGCAAGATCAGGATGGCAAACTTTTGGCCGCCTCAATTTCATCTTCAAACACAACTTTCCTCTATGTCTCAAAAGAAAAGTGTTTGATCATTGTGTTCTCCCTGCTCTTACATATTCATGTGAAACCTGGACCTCAAATACTAAAATAATTCAAAAATTAAGGGTCACTCAACGAAGCATGGAACTCCGCATGCTTAACATATCGCTATTAGACCACAAGACTAATGTGTGGGTGCGAAGTCAAACCAAAGTAATGGACATAATCAAAAGGGTGAAAACATTCAAGTGGAACTGGGCAGGACACGTAGCAAGAATGAAAGACCAAAAATGGACGTCTGCAGTCCTAAATTGGACTCCACTGGAAGTCAAACGCCCAAGAAGACGACCTAAGGCCAGGTGGGCTGATGACATCAGAAAGTTCGCTGGAATCAATTGGCAACAAAGGGCACAGGATCGTAGTTGGTGGCGGTATTCAACAGAGGCCTACGCCCTGCAGTGGGCCGAGGACGGCTGAAGAGAAGATTATATATATATATATATATATATATATACATTTAAAAAAGAAAATGATGTTTCATAGAACGCCAGAAAAATCAACCTATGTTGTATATATAAGGTTGATATTAATCACCTTATATATTAAAATCAGTTTACAGCACAGACTTAAAAAGTTGTTGTAAGCTCATAACCAGCTCAGGATTAGAAAAGGTAAAATAAACATATCACGGCCTACACAGTCTTTTCTTCCTCACATTGCACACAGAACACCTACACACAATGAGCATCAGTGCAAGTCTGCGGCAGTCAGACGGTGCTGTCTCGTTTCCTACCTTCCATCGTCTGCAGCTGCGAAGATTACACGTTTACACTGCATTGTGCAAGCTCAGAAATGTTACCACTGGAGTCAAACTGTCTGCAACAATCCTGGCTGTGTTTCATGCACAAAAGCCATTCTGTTACTTCAGCAAAATAACATCTACAATACAGTATACTGATGCAGCATCTGGAGACGGTCTTTACTTCAGGTGATCTCACTGGATGTGAAATTTCCGTAAACAGTACTAGAACGTCAAGACCAAGTGTGTCAGCGGCTTCCGATTCTTTTGTCAGTCGGAATCGACAGGAATAAGAGCCCAACTAAAATAGAAAGCATTATTTCTGACTGAGATATCAAGCTTGACAGGTTATAAAAGAGAAAAAAATAATTGTGGTTATAATAGTGAAGATTTAAAAAAAAAAAAAAAATCCTTTCTATTTAGTTCTAATTTCTTCTTTTTTTTTTATTTAAGCCTTAAACAAATAGGTCTGCTGATCATTTAGATGTTGGCTGAATAACCTTTAGTCAGATAGCTAGTAACACAGTCTAAAATCATTACTAATGCTTACTTTATGCTGCTAAAAAGGATGAAGAAAACATTAATTATATATCATCTGATCTTAATTTAATGTGCCCGTGAGCCCTGAACAGTCAATGCCAACTTTAATTCCTCATTGTAATCCACTCAATACGTAGTGGAACAAATCAAGAAGAAGAAGAAGAAGGAGAAATGAGAGGTCAAAAATAACATATTCCTTAATATTCCTAGAACATAAGTCATAGAACGGGGCCAATATTTACTCAGTACCTGCATAGTGCCTTTATGACACATTCCTAAGCACTGCATAATTATTTTATAAAGCAATGCTGGAGAATTTATGAAATGCCTAATGTGATATTTAACGTTTTATGCAACTTTGTTTATACATAGAAGACAGAACAACCACCAACACTTATGAAGAGCTGACTGACTGATATGGTGTCACTGTATGCTTTTGTATCCATGATAAACAGTGTAGTTTGAGGGCAATAAATTCATTCACTTGTCTATGAGCTCGATAAATAAAAAGCTGAGCATTCAATTCCATGCTCCTATTACTAGATAACATACAGTAAGTACACCCCAAATAATGTTAGATTGTTTTGCCAATACTTTGCCAATTACTGCATCGACTTCTTACAGAAGCATGGGCTTGATTGCTCAGTCAACTTGCAATACATGCATATGTTAATGAACAAAATGCTATAATTTTACTATATTGTGCAGCCTGGACCCAAAATTTAAAATAAATAAATAAAAACATACACCATTTTATGGTAGAATTTATCTACAACATAATGTGCTGTGCCTTGTAACAAGATAAAAATGGAAAACATAATGCAGATCAAAAGAAAAAATAGCTTGTAAAGAACCAAAGGAAATAAGTTACAATTTTGCCATGAACCTCTCGGTTTCCAAACTTCATTTAAACAAGGCAGTGCATCACATCTGGCAGTTATAACAGATAATTTAAGAAGACAGGACAAAAGTCTGACGCACAGCATTAAAACACAGGCATCAGTGAGGAATATTATATCTGAAAGGATCCAAAACCTTCAGAAAACACAGTAATCACAGGCAATTATGAAAGTAAAAGGTGGAAATACATGTTAATATATAATATTTATACTGCATTCAAAAAGGGAGATGCAACCTTCTAAATTAAAAATCTGATTTTTTTAACAGCTGTTGCATACAATATTCATCTGACCTTGCTAATAATTCAAATCCAACTGTATCTTTCAACCAGAAGATAACATTTTGTTAATGTTGGGCCACCACAAGCTACCAGAACAGCTTTGATTCACCTCAGTCTTGATTGTTAACAGTCTCTGGAGCTGTACTGAGGATGAACCCCATTCTTCAAAAAGATATTCCCTCAACTGGTTTTTTTTTTTTTGTTTGTTTTTTTAAATACTCTATTGGCATTTTTAGTAAATATACAGAAAATACACTTTGCAACAACATATATAAACGCATTATCCCATAATACTGTACTTTCCCCTTTCCACCCTCACACGGCGTCGACATCAAAAACATAGCTCACAGCTCACACACATGAAACACTCTGTCCTCACTGTGATGTACAGATAGATAGCAGCATTACTGTGTGTCTGCAAGCAGCTATACAGTGCCCTCCACAAAAAATTTGTTATAAAAAATTCAGACCAGGGAATATAGCTGTGATGTGCGGCAAAGGGTTGAGCTTCACAAAATGGGAAGTGGCTATAAGAAAATAGCAAACGACTTGAAAATACACCATCAGGGCAATAATTAAGAAGTTTCACTCAACTGGAAATGTTATGAATCAACCTGGAATTGGACGTGTGTCTATATCGTCTCAACGCACTGTGAAGAGGACAGTTCGAGTGGATAAAAAATCTCCAAGGATCACAGCTGGAGAATTGCAGAAGTTAGTTGTGTCTTGGGGTCAGAAAGTCTCCAAAACTACAATCTGAAGTCACCTTCATCACCACAAGTTGTTTGGAAGGGTTTCAAGAAAAAAGCCTCTACTCTCATCCAAAAACAAACTCGAGCGTCTTCAGTTTGCAGACACTACTGGACCTTAAAATGGGATCGGGTTCTATGGTCAGATGAAACCAAAATAGAGCTTTTTGGTAATAAACACCAGAGGTGGTTTTGGTGCACACAGAGAGGTAGCCATATGGAAAAGTACCTCATGCCCACGGTTAAATATGGAGGTGGCTCTTTAATGTTTTGGGTCTGTTTTTCTGCCAGAGGACCTGGATATTTTGTTAGGATACATGGCATCATGGACTCTATCAAATATCAACAGATATTAAATGAAAACCTGACTGCCTCTGCCAGAAAGCTTCAAATGGGCCGTGGTTGGATCTTCCAGCAGGACAGTGATCCAAAACATACATCAGAATCAACACAAAAATGGTTTACTGGCCACAAAATCAAGGTCCTGCCCTGGCCATCCCAGTCCCCTGACATTAACTCATAGAAAACCTGTGGAGTGAACTGACTCAATTTGAAAGATCTGGAGAGATTCTGTATGGCGGAACGGTCTCAGACCCCTTTCCATGTATTCTCCAACCTCACTGGGAATTATAAGAGAAGACTCAGAGCTGTTATCTTGGCAAAGGGAGGTAGCACAAAGTATTGACTAAAAGGGTGTCAATAATTGTTGCACACCTATATTTAACAGAGGGTTTTTTTTGATAAACCTGTGTTTTGTTTGCAATTGTTTGATATCCATGAGCGCAGAGTATTTTTGTGAATTCTTTTAACAAAAGATCAAAAGGTTCAACAATAAAGACAATCCTTCACAGCCTTCTTTGCTCATATTTACCAAGGGTGCCAATATTAGTGGAGGGCACTGTATGTATAACAATTACAAGGATAACAAATAAGTAAATAAAAAAAATAAACCTCAGATAATGCTTCAGATGTCTTGATAATGCTGCTGGAGAGTGGTGCAAAAATATTCTGTTGGTGTTTAAATGGGTTGAGAAAATTTGCTCAAATTAACAGTGTCCTTGGGGTCAATTTCCAGTCAGTCACATGACACGGAAAATATGGAAAAAAAAACAAAAACGGCTCGATCGTCCCCCATGGACGAAACATGTCCTCCAAGCTCTACCGCCTGTGCTCACACCCTGCCTATCTATGGCTAACTGTGCTCTCACCTAGCTGCTTTTAGTAGTTGCACTGTGTAGGAATTCATCACTACATTTTGCCAGGGTTTGCAGGAAGAAGTGAAGATTAAGTTAGCCTGTCATGACAACACCCTGACTCTGAACCAGCTCATCGACCTGGCCATCTGTTTAGACAACCTGCCGCATGAATGGTCCAACAGCAGGGGCGTATTCATCAGTGCCAGCTGGATCCCCTGAGACTAGTGAAATTGGTAAAAACATGAATCTTCAATGAAGAAAGGCAGATGTGTTTGTGAGCAGCTCTATGCCTGTACTCTGGCAGACCATTTATGCAGACTGTCGCAATCACCTGGATGCTCACTAAACCAGTGGAGTTGCTTACACAAGCTGTACACAGATTCATTGCATATTCCTGTTACACTGATTGTAATGTAACACTAATTATGCAGACATAACTGAAAGGTATGAGCTTTATTAATCTGTGATTGTAAACGAGCTCACCAGAGAAAGGGTGTTGCATTTTGCATTGGATTCAATACTACACAGACTGAGAAGGGGATCGTCAATGACAAGGATATGTTAGACATGCAAATTTTCATCACTGCTGATGGAACACAATGCTGTGACTCTTTGGATATCAACTCACCAACAGGCTTCTGTCACAGACCTATCCTTGGTGGGTCGATGGTTTTTATATACATTTCTTTATTCTGTTAGTGCTACCATCGGGATGTAGTACCTGATGATGCACATGCTTTACAACCAGAGTGAGGAATACATACACAGTCTTTGCTGGCAGTAAGAAAGTAAGTACATACATAAGTATGTAAGTTCATACTGTAAGTAAGTGTGTACACAAGTATGTACTTAAGTGCATATGTAAATAAGTACATAAGGAAGTACATAAATTTAAATTCAACCCCAGTTGAGGACAGTATGGAAAATGCAAAATAATAATAATAATAATAATAATAATAATAATAATAATGGTTATTATTATTATTATTATTATTATTATTATTATTATTATTATCATTATTATTATTATTATAAATGAATAAAGAAAAAAATACAAACAAACATTTCACCCTGTACTACATTGAAAACACATTATTAACAAATTATTTGATGTTTTACTTTGTGAATTTAAATTATTTTTTGAAAATATACACTCATTTTAAATCTGATGACTGCAACACACTCCAAAAAAGTTGGGACAGTCGACTGTTTACCACTGTGTAACCACCTTTTCTTTTAATAACACTTATTAAGCATTTTGGGCACTGAAGGCACCAGTTGGTTAAGTTTAGCAAGCGGAATTTTCCCCCATTCATACATTATGCATTTCTTCAGCTGTACAACTGTACAGGGCCTTCGTTGCCTTTTGCGCTTCATAATGCACCACACAGAAGTCAGAACTGCAGCAGGCCATGCTAGCACTCTGCTTATGCAACGATGCGCTTGTAATCCGGGCAGAATGTGGTTTGCCGTTGTCCTGCTCTGGATGGCAGCGTGTGTTGCTCAAAAATGTGTACATATCTTTCTGCATGAATGCTGCCCTCACAGATGTGCAAGTTACCCATGCCATGGGTACTGACACCCCCCCATACCATGACAGACGCTGGCTTTTGGACCTGACGCTGATAACAGCATGGATGGTCCTTAACCTCTTTGGCCCCGAGAACACAACGGTTGTTTTTTCCAAAAACTATTTGAAATGTCGACTCGTCGAACCACAAAACATGTTTCCACTGTGCTACTGTCCATCTCAGATGAGACCGATGCCAGAGAAGTCGGTGGTACTTCTGGACAGTGTTGATGTATGGCTTCTGCTTTGCATAGTAAAGCCTTAACTTGCATCTATGGATGCAGCGGCGAATGGTGTCGACTGACAAAGGTTTACCAAAGTATTCTCGAGCCCATGTCAGGATATCCATTATATGGATATCATGACGGTTTTTAAGACCGTGACGTCTGAGGGATCACAGGTCACACGCATTCAGAAGTGGTTTTCGGCCTTTCCCTTTAAGCACCGAGATTTGACTGGATTCCTTGAATCTTTTATTGATATTGTACTCTGTAGAAGGTGAAATGCCTAAAAACTTACAGATTTGTCTTTGGGTAATGTTGTTCTCCAAAGTGTTGGATTATTTACTGACACATCTGTTGGCAGAGCCTTGACTCCATCCTAGGCCTTTTTTGGAGGATCCTTATACACTATGATTAGATCACTTTCTTATTTCAACTTTTCACATTGCTATTAGTCCTAAATTGCCCCTGTCCCAACTTTTTTTGAATGTGTTGCATGCATCAATTTCAAAATAAACGTTTACATTAAAAAAATAATGCTGTTGATTAGGTAAAACATCAAATACCTTATCTTTATGTTTTTGTTTAAATACAAGTCAAAGTACATTTACAAATCATTCCTCTTTGTATTTATTAGCATTTTCCATACTGTCCCAACTTTTTCAGAATTGGGGTTGTACAAACAATATTAGGGAAACACGTAATTATAGCAGTTAGGCTAAAGTGACAGTCAGGTCCCATAAATAATCCATCCATCCATCCTTTTTCTATACCGCTTATCCTACAGGGTGGCAGAGAACCTGGAGCCTATCCCAGGGAGCATTGGACACAAGGCGGGGTACACCCTGGATGGGGTGCCAATCCATCGCAGGGCACAATCACATACACAGTCACACCCATTCATACACTATGGACACTTTGGACATGCCAATCATCCTACCATGCATGTCTTTGGACTAGGGGAGGAAACTGGAGTACCCGGAGAAAACCCCCACAGCACGGGGAGAACATGCAAACGCCACACACAGGGCATTGGCGGGAAGCGAACCCCCAACTCTGGAGGTTTGAGGAGAATGTGCATACCTATAATCCACCGTACACCCCCCCCATAAATATTATTTTAAAAAATATTTGTATTTCTAATCCTAATTTGATATTTCACATCAACGTCAATAGCACGGTAGGAATGTGACGGTGAGGAAAATTTCCCACCAGTTAATCAACGTGTGGTAACGCCGGTAATACCGGTATCACGGGGGGTCCCCTCTCACTTATGAATGCCAGTTCATTTCACTTTCGCTTTCGAATTAGCTGCAATTTGGGGGTGGCATTTGCTTGAATGGTGGGTTCATTATTATTCTTAATGAAAAACACAACTACGAAACAGTACAATGACATATTATTGTATGTCTTATTCTATATATTGTATGCTTATATTAAACAGAATAGCCTATAACAGGTTTCACTTAAGGAGCATAACCCAATTTACTGTAGACTGCAAAATGCAAGGATATTTCACACTTTTATTTTCGTTCTAAGCCGGTTATAATTACAAACAATTTAAAAGTGACAACTTGTACAGCTGAAAGATTGAAGCATAATCCCACTTATTATTGCATCAGTTCACTGGCAGACTGAATTATGTATTAGAAAAAGAAGAAGGAGAAGAAGAAGAAGAGGAAGAAACCATTATTTGTCACACATACATTATAGCACAGTGAAATTCTTTTCTTCACACATCCCAGCTTGTTAGGAAGTTGGGATCAGAGTACAGGGTCAGCCATGATATGATATCCCTGGAGCACAGAAAGTTAAAGGCCTTGCTCAAGGGCTCAAAAGTGGCAATTTGGTAGTGATGGGGCTTAAACTACTGTTCAGGGAAACCACTGCCCACTATGTACATTTGTTTCAATAAATCATGATATATACATACTGTAGATATACAGTATCTCACAAAATGAGTACACCTCTCACATTTTTGTAAATATTTGATTATATCTTTTCATGTGACAACACTGAAGAAATGACACTTTGCTACAATGTAAAGCATTGAGTGTACAGCTTGTGTAACAGTGTTAATTTGCTGTCCCCTCAAAATAACTCAACACACAGCCATTAATATCTAAACCGCTGGCAACCAAAGTGAGTACATGCCTAAGTGAAAATGTCCAAATTGGGCCCAAAGTGTCAATATTTTGTGTGGCCACCATTATTTTCCAGCACTGCCTTAACCCTCTTGGGCATGGAGTTCAACAGAGCTTCACAGGTTGCCACTGGAGTCCTCTTCCACACCTCAATGACAACATCACGGAGTTGGTGTATGTTAGAGACCTTGTGCTCCTCCACCTTCCGTTTGAGGATGCCCCACAGATGCTCAATAGGGTTTAGTCAATCACCTTCACCCTCAGCTTCTTTAGCAAGGCAGTGGTCATTTTGGAGGTGTGTTTGGGGTCGTTATCATGCTGGAATACTGCCCTGCGGAACAGTCTCCGAAGGGAGGGGATCATGCTCTGCTTCAGTATGTCACAGTACGTTGGCATTCAAGGTTCCCTCAATGAACTGTAGCTCCCCAGTGCAGCCAGCACTCATGCAGCCCCAGACCATGACACTCCCACCACCATGCTTGACTGTAGGCAAGACACACTTGTCTTTGTACTCCTCACCTGGTTGCCGCCACACACGCTTGACAACATCTGAACCAAATAAGTTTATCTTGGTCTCATCAGACCACAGGACATGGTTCCAGTAATCCATGTCCTTAGTCTGCTTATCTTCAGCAAACTGTTTGCGGACTTTCTTGTGCATCTTTAGAAAAGGCTTCCTTCTGGGACGACAGTCATGCAGACCAATTCGATGCAGTGTGCGGTGTATGGTCTGAGCACTGACAAGCTGACCCCGTACCCCTTCAATCTCTGCATCAATGCTGGCAGCACTCATACGTCTATTTCCCAAAGACAACCTCTGGATATGACGCTGAGCACGTGCACTCAACTTCTTTGTTCGACCACGACGAGGCCTGTTCTGAGTGGAACCTGTCCTGTTAAACCGCTGTATGGTCTTGGCCACCGTGCTGCAGCTCAGTGTCAGGGTCTTGGCAATCTTCTTATAGCCTAGGCCATCTTTATGTAGAGCAACAATTCTTTTTTTCAGATCCTCAGAGAGTGCTTTGCCATGAGGTGCCATGTTGAACTTCCAGTGAGCAGTATGAGGGAGTGTGAGAGCGATGACACCAAATTTAACACACCTGCTCCCCATTCACACCTGAGACCTTGTAACACTAACAAGTCACATGACACCGGGGAGGGAAAATGGCTAATTGGGCCCTATTTGGATATTTTCACTTAGGGATGTACTCACTTTTGTTGTCAGCAGTTTAGACATTAATGGCTGTGTGTTGAGTTATTTTGAGGGGACAGCAAATTTACACTGTTACACAAGCTGTACACTCACCACTTTACATTGTAGCAAAGTGTCATTTCTTCAATGTTGTCACATGAAAAGATATAATCAAATATTTACAAAAATGTGAGGGGTGTACCGGCTTGAGACGGGACACGTGAAATGATGGGGCTACGCGGCTGTGTCGGGGTAACTCCAGACGATAGGTAGTGTCGTTGATCTGTTTGCTGATCCTAAAGGGCCCTGTGTATCGCGGCGTGAGTTTTCTGCAGCCATGAGGCTGCTTTAAGTCTTTGGTTGATAACCAGACCCTATCGCCGGGTCGGTAGCGGGGATGCTCACTGCGGCGGCAGTCAGCAAGGTGTTTGTATGTGGCTGCTGTTTGACTCAGGCATTGGTGTGTGTCAGACCAGACCTGTTCACTTCTCCTGAACCATTGGTCTACAGCTGGAGATTCCGTGGGAGTCGCGTTCCACGGAAACAAAGGGGGCTGGTACCCAAGTACGCACTGAAATGGAGTGAGTTGCGTGGCGGAGTGTCGGAGAGAGTTTTGAGCATACTCGGCCCACGGAAGAAATCTGCTCCGATCCTCGGTGTTGGAGGCGCAGAACGTTCTGAGAAATCGGCCCAACTCCTGGTTGATCCGTTCTACCTGGCCGTTGGCTTGGGGGTGGTAGCCTGACGTGAGATTCACTGTGATTCCCATCTTCTCCATAAAACAGGACCATACTCTAGAGATGAATTGAGGTCCACGATTGCACACTATCTCCTCCGGAATGCCGAAGTACCGGAACACATATTGAAATAACATCTCCGCAGTCATAAATGCAGTTGGTAGATGGTGTAGAGGAATGAATCTCACCGACTTCGAGAATTGATCCACCGTGACCAGAATGGTTGTATTCCCCTGGGACCTGGGTAGGTCGGTTACAAAGTCGATCGATATGTGTGACCAGGGGCGTTCTGGTGTGGGTAGTGGCTTGAGTTTTCCAGCTGGAAGTCTCCGTGGTACCTTACTTCATGCACATGAAGAACATGAGGCCACCACACGGTGTATGTCCCTCTCCATATTGGGCCACCAGTACTTCTCCCGTAGCAACTGATACGTGCGTTGGGCCCCTGGGTGCCCTGTACCTACTACCGTGTGGGCCCAGATAACGAGTTCTTGTTGGTGACATTCAGGAACAAAGAGTCTTCCCTGAGGGCAGTTCTCAGGCACTTGAGACGCGGGAACCTTGCCCAGAACTTGATCCAGCTCCCACTCTAGAGCTCCTATGATACATGAGGGGGGAACAATGTATTCCTCGTGGCTGTTCAATACTTCCTTGTGGTCTAGACGAGACAGGGCGTCAGCCTTGGTGTTCTTGGACCCGGGACGGTACGACAGGGAGAACTGGAACCTGGTGAAGAACAGCGCCCATCGGGCTTGTCGAGATTATAACCTTTTAGCCTTACGTAGATATTCAAGGTTCTTGTGGTCCGTGAAGATGACAAAGGGGTGTGTGGCTCCTTCCAACCAGTGCCGCCATTCCTCGAGTGCTAGTTTGACGGCCAAGAGTTCTTGATTCCCCACGTCATAGTTTCTTTCAGCAGAGGATAATTTGCGTGCGAAAAAGGCCACCGGGTGGAGCTTGGGCCTTTCTCCAAAACGTTGTGATAGAACAGCTCCTACACCTGTTTTGGAGGCGTCCACCTCCACAGTGAATGGTTTGGATGGGTCTGGGTGTTTAATGATGGGAGCAGTCGTGAAGGCCTTCTTGAGTTGATCGAATGCCGCCTGGGTAGCGTGGTTCCAGGACAGGCGTTTGGGTTTTCCCTTCAACAAAGACGTCAGTGGATTTGCGAAGGAACTAAAATTCCGAATAAATCTTCTATAAAAATTAGCGAAGCCCAGAAATCTTTGGAGCTCCTTCACCGTCACCGGTCTGGGCCATTCTACCATGGCTCTGACTTTGCTGTGATCCATGGTAATCCCCTCTGGGCTGATGACATAACCCAAAAAGGAGATAGTGTCTCTGTGGAATTCACACTTTTCTGCTTTGACGTATAATTGGTGCTGGAGTAGTCGTTGCAAGACTTGGCGCACGTGATGAATGTGTTCCTCCTTGGAATTGGAATAAATCAGGATATCATCAATATACGTGATAATGTAACGCCCCAGCATTTCTCGTAGGACGTCGTTAATCAGACACTGGAAAACGGAGGGAGCATTAGAAAGTCCGTACGGCATGGCCAGGTATTCATAGTGCCCGGAGGTGGTGCTGAACCCCGTTTTCCATTCATCCCCTTCTCGAATCCAGATCAAGTTGTAAGCACTGCGCAGATCTAGCTTAGTAAAAATGGTGGCAGTACGTAGCTGTTCTAAAGCGACGGGGACTAGTGGTAGAGGATAGCGATACCTGCTGCAACATTGGTTTAGGCCTCTATAATCTATGCACGGTCTCAAGCCCCCTCCCTTTTTCTCCACAAAAAAGAACCCGGCGGATGCTGGTGACGTGGAGGGTCGTATGTAACCCTGGAGTAGGGCTTCCTGAATATAATCCTCCATCGTGCACTGCTCCTTCTGTGTTAGGGGGTAGACCCTTCCTCGGGGTGGCGTAGCTCCCGGTAGCAAATCAATAGTGCAGTCATAGGGCCGATGAGGGGGTAAGCCACTCACCTTTTTCTTAGTAAATACCTCGCTGAGGTACCGGTACTCCATGGGAATGTGGGTGGTTGTGGTACAGTTCGGACTTTCTATGGACGTGGTAGCTAACATGAGTACAGGTGCTCGAATACAATTCTTAATGCAATGAGGGGACCAGTGCGTGATCTCCTTCTGAGTCCAGGAAATGACTGGATTATGGTGCTCTAGCCAGGGAAGGCCCAGGACCACTGGGTGTCGGGTGGAAATCGTGACATAAAAAATGATACTCTCCTGATGAATTGCACTGGTTTGGAGGGTGATTGGTTCGGTGCAGTGGGTGATGAGCCCCCTCCCGATGGGAGCCCCATCGATGGCTTGGATCCGGCGTGGAGTATGTAGCGGTCGAACGGGGATATTGTATTGCTGGACGGTGGACTGGTCAATGAAATTCCCCGCTGCTCCTGAGTCGATTAGTGCCTCTATAGTACAAGACAGGTTTGAGTATTCTAATACCACAGGCATGAAAAATGCGGATTGAGATGAGCACACTCACCTCTGGCTGATGCTGCTTGGCCGCAGTGTTCTCTCTTGTGGCTCCGCGTGGTTTGAGAGGGCATTGTGGGATGAAATGCCCCTCCGCACCGCAGTAGAAACATCGAAATTCTCGACGTCTTCTTTCTCTCTCCTCCTTACTAACCCTTGATCGACCTAGCTGCATAGGTTCAGCTGGAGGAGCTTGTACCGCCAGATTCCCCTCACTGTATGTTGGATGGCGACTTTGTAGCAGTCGGTCAAGACGGATGGCCAGGCTGATGAGCGAATCGAGAGTTAGTTGATCATCGCGACAGGCAAGTTCAGTCACGACGTCAGGATTTAATCCTCTGCGAAACATGGTTTTTAAAGCGGGTTGGTTCCATCCACTTCTAGCTGCTACAGTGCGAAATTCCAGCGCATAGTCCGCCACGCAGTGTGTCCCTTGTTGCAGAGTTAACAGTTCCTCCCCAGTCTCCCTTTTGTCGGGAGAATGATCGAATACAATCCGGAATCGCTCGGTCAGCTGATCATATGTAGCGGTGGAACCATCTGCCTGCTCCCACTCGGCTGTGGCCCAGAGTAGTGCTCTTCCGGTTAACAACTCCATAAAATGGATGATCTTGCGATTTTCCGTCATGTCGGGGTATGTAGAAAAAAACAAGGAGCACTGAAGGAGGAAGCCTCGGCAACGGGTCGGATCTCCGTCATATTTTTCTGGTGCCGGGGGGGGGGAGGAAGACGTGGAGATGCTGTAGTAGCGGCTGGCACGGCCTAGTTTAGCTTAGCTATCTGTTCGTTCAGGTTGGCTATTTGTTGCATATGGCCGCTTAGAACCCGGCCGTGGCTTTCAATGGCTTGTTACACACGCGGATCACCCGCTGCTTCCATTGTAAACGGCGAAGTAATCTGTCACGTACCGTAGGTGGGGGGGCGGAGGCAGTCGCGGGTGACAGGAATCAAGGCAGAAATATCCAAAGGGGACAGACAAAGTTCGTGGTCGATAAACAGGCGAGGATCGGGCGATCGGTCAAACAGACAAAGGAGGCAAGGCAGAGCTCGAAGTCAGGGGCGGAAAAACTGGTCAAAAGGTAGCTTAGTCAACGTAAGAGAAACGGCTTAGGAAATGACAGAGAAACGAGTCAACTGAACACTTTGGGTTCAACTTCAACATTTGGACAGATGGCCTCACATTATCTTCAAGCACTCTTTATTATGATGCAGATTTCAGAGTTGAATCAATGAATGCAAGCTGTCCAGTCTCTGAGGCAGCAAAGCAACCCCAAACCATAACATTTCCACCACCATGCTTCACAGTTGGTATGAGGTGCTTCTCCTGAAAAGCTGTCTTTGGTCTGCGCCAAACATGTCTGCTGTTACTGTGGCCAGACGACTCAATTTTTGATTCTTCTGTCCAGAGCATATTATTCCAAAAAGCCTGGTCTTTGCCTATTTGCTCATTGGCAAACTGTAGTCTTGCAAAGGCTTTTTCCTGGCACACCTCCCATGCAGGTCAAATTTGTGCACTCTCTTTCTGATTGTAGACGCATGCACTTTGACACCAACAGTTGCAAGACTTAATAGCAGATCCTGTGATGAAATTTTGGGGTTCTTGGAGACTTCTTTTTGCATCAGATGGTCTGCTCTTGGGCAGAATTTGCTGGGATGGCAGTCGTTTGAAATCTGCGCTGTTTGTAGATAATTTTCCTTACAGTGGAATGATGTATTTCAAATCATTTGGAGATCTTTTTAAATCCCTTGCCAGACTCATAGGCATCCACAACCTTTTTATGTCATGTATCAGGAAACTCTGGACTCCAGTTCCCATCAGCCACTGCACTGCACTACATGTCACATGACCACCTGCACCTGATTCACGTTCTGTTAATGAGCACTCTTGTGTATATATAGTTATTGTCTGCACTGTTTCTCTGTCTTTCGTTGTCTTAGACTTCTGTCTTCTATGTCACAGGGTTTTGTTTCATGCCACGGTGTTATGCCAAGTTGTCTTCATGTCTTTGTTTTGTTGTTTAATTGTTTAATAAACGTTAATATATCTGCGATTGCTTCTGCCTCAACCTCGGTGCGTGACAGAACGAAAGACCTACAATCAGAACGAGCAGATTGCCCAGATTGACAACTGGGGCATCAGGATGCCACGCCAGCAGGAGGGGGAGTCTGTGGTCGGGGTTAATACCATCTCCCACCCTCCCTCCCCTATTATGGATCTCGTTCAACCTACCCGCTCGTCTGAGGACGTTGCTCTGTCTCCTGCCGGACTCAAGTACTCCCCTCTGTTCTACAACCCCACACTCAATGCCGCTGTGCTATGACAGCAGCAGGTCGCCAGGAATTACCTGGCCTTCAACTCACCGCCCATGTTTATGAAGGACTACGCCATGCCACGCCAACAGAAGGGGGAGTCTGTGGTCGGGGCTAATACCATCTCCCGCCCTCCCTCCCCTATTATGGATCTCATTCAGCCTGCCCGCTCGTCTGAGGACATTGCTCCGTCTCCTGCCGGACTCAAGAATTCCCCTCTGTTCAACAACCTCGCGCTCAATGCCGCTGGGCTTTCCTGTTCAGCTGAGGATGTCGCTCTGCCTTCCTGTTCAACTGAGGACGTCGCTCTGCCTTCATGTTCAGCTGAGGATGTCGCTCTGCCTTCCTGTTCAGCTGAGGATGTCACTCTGCCTTCCTGTTCAGCTGAGGACGTCGCTCTGCCTTCATGTTCAGCTGAGGATGTCGCTCTGCCTTCATGTTCAGGTGAGGATGTCGCTCTGTTTTCCTGCACCGCCGAGAACGTCGCTTTGCCTTCCTGCTCGGCTGAGGTCGTCACTCTGCCTTCCTGTTCGGCTGAGGTCGTCTCTCTGCCATCCTGCTTCACTGAGGACGTCGCTCTGCCTCCATGCTCCACTGAAGACGACGTTCCTCTTCCTTGCTGCGCGTAGTATGTCACTCCCCCTTCCTGCTCCACAGAGGACACCGTTCCCCCCTCATGCTCCGCGGAGAGCATCGTTCCTCCCTTGGGCCTCGCGGAGAACCTCGCTCCTCTCCCTGGCCCCGCGGAGAACCTCGCTCCCCTCTATGGCCTTGCGGAGAACATTGCTTCCCTCTCCTGTCCTGCGGAGGAAGTTGTCCCGCTGTTCTGCCACACAGACGTCGCTCCGCTTACCTGCTCCGCCGAGGACGTCGCTCCGCTTTCATGCTCCGCCAAGGACGGCGCTCCGCTTTCATGCTCTGCCAAGGACGTCCCTCTGCCTCCCTGCTCTGTTGTGGAAGCAGCTCAGCCTCCTGGTTTTGCTGGGGACATTTTGCCCAGGGGGCCAGGACCACCAGATGGAGGGTGTGTAATTTTGGGCACTCCGGGAGTAGCGCCCTTGGGGGGGGGGGGGGGGTTCTGTCATGTATCAGGAAACTCTGGACTCCAGTTACCATCAGCCACTGCACTGCACTACATGTCACATGACCACCTGATTCACGTTCTGTTAATGAGCACTCTTGTGTGTATATAGTCATTGTCTGCACTGTTTCTCTGTCTTTCGTTGTCTGAGACTTCTGTCTTCTATGCCACGGTGTTATGCCAAGTTGTCTTCGTGTCTTTGTTTTGTTGTTTAATTGTTTAATAAATGTTAATATCTGTGATTGCTCCTGCCTCAACCTTGGTACGTGACATTTTACTGAAGGCCTTACATAACTCTTTAGATCTTGGCATGATGACATCACACACCTCAATAACAAAGGGAACACCAGAAACTAGTTATGAGAGGGGTATATATAAGACAGGTTCCACCTGCACTCCCTAAGCAGGTCCTAATCACTGGCACCCAACCTTGAACACCTGATACTATTTTTATAGATTTGCAGGTGTGATGAATGTAGTGGTGTATTGATCTGTTTTTTTTTTTTTGTTAATTTAAATTGTGAAAATTACTACAAAATGTCCATTTTATGTGTCATTTGATAGTGTATCACCTTTATTAATAGGCACTGTTTCAAAGAGGATCAGATGTTTGCTTGTCCAAATATCTCAAAAAAAGCAACAATGTCCATGGAGTGTGTGTGTGTGTGTGTGTGTGTGTGTGTGTATATATATATATATATACACACACACACACACACACATTATATATATATATATATATATATATATATATATATATATATATATATATATATATATATATATATATATATATACACACACACACACACACACACACAGTATATATAAAAAACATCTATATTACTGTAGACTGCTGCTCATCATAAAGTCTAAGCTGCTCATGTTCAACAAACTTTAGATGATTAGTCAGACTTAACTGTTTGACTTTATAATGCACAGTTGTGTAATAGTGATGATTTATAATCTGGGAGAGGTTCCAACTGAATTGTATATACTAGACTTTGAACACTGCACTTCACTGAGCTTTATAGAAAGTGTAGCTTCTGTAATCAGATTTTCAATATCAGTCATACATTGATCACTGGATCATATAAAACTGTATGAGAAAGGGCACTGAAAACAGTTAAATCCACAATTTCACAGACTTGGCATTTTATTAAATGCAAATTAAACAATTTGAATATTTAAAAAAAAATGCAAAGTTAGCATAATGAAAGGGCAAGGATGGGAATGACACTAAGTGTAATTTTAGGAATTAAATGACGACATAAAATAGCTATAAAAGCAAAGGCTCAATTATGTCCAATTATATTTCCCTGTTCTAACTTCTGTGGGTAATGAATATAACTGTCTAACACCTGCCTTTTAATATGGTGCGTTAGATACCAGTGCATGATTCCAATTTGGGAAATGTACTAAACTTGTATGATCCCACTGTCTACATCTAAATGAAGAAAATATGATTATACCTACTTTGGTTTGGAACACTCCCTAAATAAAGTTCTACACCACGCCTGGATCCATTAATAGTATGCAAGATGTTATGTTATCCCTATATGCTATTTTAAAAAAAAACAAAGCATTATGGGAGATTGCTTCAGAATTACCAAAAGGGTAAAGCATGGCATTTTCCCAACTGGGTTATCTCATGTCTCCTAATGTATTTTCACTGTGGGAGAGAAAAAAGCTGATGTAAATATCCGGTATTTATTTTACAGATTTGTACTGTAATTAACTGCCAATTTTTTTTTTTTTTTTTTTAAATAAAATACCAGAAAAAGCGATACATAGTGGGACATCTAATGTTTAAAGTGTGAGTCATAATTGTAAAAATTCTCTGTGTCAACAGCAGACAAGTAGATCATTTTTGTGCCCATTATTTTAGTCATTATTTTTTGCAGACACAAACCCTTTTTGATGTTTATATAGAGAAACATTCAATTTTATAAAGGATTTAATGGAAAAGGTGGTTGAATCAGTGCAAGATAGTTGAGAGAAGTGGTGGCACAGTGCTACAGATCAGAAAGTCATGAACTACAGATCAGAAAGTCATGAACTACAGATCAGAAAGTCATGAACTACAAATCCCAACAGCACCAAACTCACATGGTCCATAAACGAGTTGCTTTAACTGCTTGGTTATATCCTGCCTCAATCATACGTCCTTTTGGATAAAGAACATCAGCCAAATGAGCAAATGTACTGGATATCTTATTTATTTTATACATATATATATATATATATATATATATATATATATATATATATATATATATATATATATATATATATATGTATATATATTACATTTAGAGTGTATTACTGAAAACATACAGTGATATACTGTAAAAAGTACAACAATCACCTGTAAATATATCACAGCACTTTACTGTAAATGTTTTACATTATTTTAGTGTAAATTTACTGCTTCCAGTAATTGCTGTTACAGTGTAGACATTTCAGTACAAACTCCCAGATTAAATTTCTCAATATATACACCATTAAAAGCAAAGCATATAAAGTGAAACAAAGCTGCATGTCCCAGAAAACCAGAGCATTCAATAACAGGAAGCTGTCTGAACTTGTGCATCCAAAATCGGAAAAAAAAAAAAATAAATAAATAAAAAACTGTTCAACAAAGAATTGGGGTACTTTTAGACTCATTGCCACAGAAATGTTAACAGATGGCAGAGCTTTCTTTATAAAAAGCAATCTCTATTAAAGGAAAATAAAACAGTTCATGTTTATGAACCACAATTATGTACATCTGAGATTTTATTCAAATATTGTATAAAATCTCTCAAAACCACAGTTAATCAATCAATCAAACTATACTGTAATGCTAAAAAGAGAAGACTAAATCCTTTATTTTAAAAAATAAAAAAAATAATAATTATGGGCTTCTTTTACCAATTCAGTTCCAAATCAATAACGTATATTGAAGAACTCCATAAAATCAAATATAAATATTTCATCCAAGCTGTATCAATATTGAAGTTTATGTTTGCTTAGAAATAAAACAATCAATCATCTTTCTGGTCTTTGTGCATATATTCAGGTGAGATTTATACTGGCAACTTCCTCAGGTGTAACAAAGCGCTTAATTACCAAATCACATATCTCCAATAAAGTGCCGGGAGCTAAAGCACTAAACTGAATCCAACTTTGCCCCTACTGAATGAAAAGCAATTTCATGTGTGAAAAAGCCATTTGTGCACATTAACAGTGGTTAATTACATCTGGACTATTAGGAATGGGATCTTTTTTTCATCCACACAAATCATTAAGCATAGTTACTGGATTATCCTTGGTAAAAATTCCAAGACATGACTCTCACATTCAGAGTCATCCTCATCGATACTTTGGATATTATACCGATTAATTACTAAATTACAGCCATATAGTTGTTAGGTTACATATGCCTGAACAAGAATGTGTGGTCTTGTTTTTAATAGTGAGTTTCCTTCCACTTGTCTTTATGTTTTCATAATTTATGTACAGAATTATCCAAAAATGATTCGGCACTGGCCAAAGTTGAAAAATATGATAAAAGCTTATTTATTAACTAAATGATAACAAGAAAATGTGTGTAATCCATTCTCCCATGAGTGTATGTTTGGCTGGTGGTCTTGTGATCTAATATTGCTCATTTTCAGGAGATATTACATGACAGCTGATTGATAAAATAAGAAGCCTGACATTTACATTTTAGCTTGCCCAATGTTAGGAAATGCATTAAAATGTGTGGTGGTGGTCTGGGAAAACCCAGCAGATGTGGCTGAATTTTGAGAAAACAAAAACTACAAATCTGTTTTTGATGAAAGTGCCAAAATGTCTGGGTTACCCATGTAACCCTGTTCCCTGAGAAGGGAACGAGACGTTGCGTGAACATCATGCTGTAAGAAGCGCCTTGTGCGGTATCTGAAGTCTGTGTAAAATCACGGCTATTTATAGGCCTGCCGTGGTCAGGTGACATGGCATTTTGTGACTATAAATAGCGCCTGTAAAACACGTCAACAGCTTCTCTTTGGCTGAAGCAAAGATGAAATTTACAAGCATACCCCAATATGACAAAGCTATGCAACGTCTTGTTCCCTTCTCAGGAAACAGGGTTACATGTATAACCCAGACGTTCCCCTTCAAAGGAAACTCAACATTATGTGAGCTTCACGCTTTGGGAACGAGCATAACCACTTCGTCATACTGAGGGTATGGCCTGTCCAAAAAGGTCCAAGCCTGAGGGTCACTGCAAGACCCTCGAGCCTGGGGAGGAATTCATGTCCAAACTGTAATACCGAATGAATCTGTATGGCGTAGACCACCCTGCCGTAGCACACACATCCTGTACAGGTACCACTTTGGATAAAGCCTTCGAGGAGGCGACTCCACTTGTGGAATGAGTCCTTACGCCCAGAGGTGTAGCAAGACTCCGTGCCTCATAAGCAACAGAGATAGCTTCCACTATACAATTAGACATGTGATACTTTGCCAAAGCAGACCAGAAACTGCTCTGATTTATGCCACTGGCCGGAGCAGTGGACGTAAGTATTGTTGGTCATAACTAACACATGGCGACCTCTCAACTGAGGAAGAAAGAATTTCAGTGCTAGGAATGGGGCCCATATTTTTAGGCGATTTATATGCCATAAGGAAATGCCCCTAGAGTGTGACCTGAGGATAGAAACCAGGGACACATCCAAATTCTCAGAGCACATAGGCATCACCATGTGACACTAATTACTCTCAAGGGGTTTCATCCTTGGACAAAGTCGAATCCCATATAACCCCTAGAAAAGTCATCCTCTGAACTGGAGAAAACATACTTTTCTTGAGGTTCAACCTGTGTCCCAAGCTCCTTATGTGGACAAGAACATCATCTCGATGTTGAATCGCCAACTCCATGGATCGTGCTAGAATTAAACAGTCATCCAGATAGTTTCGTACACGGATGTCCTGGAGTCACAATGGAGCCACAGCGGTGTCCACACACTTTGTGAAGGTGCGAGGGGATAAAGCTAGACCGAAGGAAAAAACCCGGTACTGATAAATGTTGCCTCCAAACGCGAACCTCAGGAACTTCCTGTGACTGGGCAATATGTGTATGTGGAATTATGAGTCTTTTAGATCTATTGTCACAAACCAGTCCTTAAACTGTATCTGTGGAAAGCTAAGTTTGAGCATCAACATCTTGAACCTGTATGTCCAAAGAGAATGGTTCAGATGACACAGATCTAAAATTGTCTGCAAACTCCGTCTTTTTTGCAGACCAGAAAATAATAGGCTCAAGGTTCAAGAGGGGCATCCAGAAGGGAGGCTTTATCATTGTCCCCCATGCCCAAGAGGTTGAGCCATAGGTGCCTCTCCTCCACCTCTCCTGGCACCTCAGGTGCCATTTATAGTCACGTGACACATGAAATGCCATGTCACCTGACCACGGCAGGCCTATAAACAGGCATGATTTTACATGGACTTCACATACAGGTTGGTATCTGTACAGTGAGGGAAAAAAGTATTTGATCCCCTGCTGATTTTGTACGTTTGCCCACTGACAAAGAAATCTGTGGAGGGAGCTGAAGGTTCGAGTTGCCAAACGTCAGCCTCGAAACCTTAATGACTTGGAGAAGATCTGCAAAGAGGAGTGGGACAAAATCCCTCCTGAGATGTGTGCAAACCTGGTGGCTAACTACAAGAAACGTCTGACCTCTGTGATTGCCAACAAGGGTTTTGCCACCAAGTACTAAGTCATGTTTTGCAGAGGGTTCAAATACTTAGTTCCCTCATTAAAATGCAAATCAATTTATAACATTTTTGACATGGGTTTTTCTAGATTTTCTTGTTGTTATTCTGTCTCTCACTGTTCAAATAAATCTACCATTAAAATTATAGACTGATCATTTCTTTGTCAGTGGGCAAACGTACAAAATCAGCAGGGGATCAAATACTTTTTTCCCTCACTGTATGTGAGGTGCTTCCCACAGTGTGAAGCTCACACAACACTGACTTCCCTTTGAAAGTTAACCAAGAGTTTTTTCCACCAAATAACATGCTTTGATGGCTCTAGTTCAACAAAAAATAAATATATACCTTATAATTTGCCTTCTGCATGCAAAGATCATGTTGTGTAAGGAGTCAGTTTAAAAAACACAAACAGTCAGTCTGTCTAAATAGGTCTAAAATCCTTGTGTGGCATTTTTTATAGTTATGTGCAACAGCCAAAAAGACATAAGCCTAATCAAGTCAGTTTGTGATAAGATACCAGCTGTCAAAAGTTTTTGCAATGCTCCTGTGCTGTCACATCACCATCAAAACAGAGAAGAAAGCTTGCACAGTCTGTACAGATGACAGCTGAAAAAGATTTAAAATGATTATGAGATGACCTAATAAACAGAACTGAATTAATCAGTGATTATTTCTCCACTGATTGTAGTGTGAACAGAGATCAGAGTGAAGAGACAATGATGAGGTTTCGTTTAAATGAGTGAGTGAGTTTTACCTCAGGTACAGACAGAGACAGATGTGGATGATGCTGAAAATCTGATAAGTAAAAACTCATTTCTCATTGTAAACTTTTACAGTTCTTGTAAAAACTTGGCAGTAATGTTGTTTTCATACAATAAGTAGATTAGGTTAGAAATGTAGAGGTAGGTGTAACATCATTCAGCGGAACAGAACTCAAATCTTTAAATATGATTTTCTGTATTTTCACTATTTGGAGTAAATGTCTGATGTTCAAAATGTACACTTCACTGCTGCTTGAGATATATACATCCATCCATTTTCTATATAGCCTATCCTACACAGGGTCGCAGGGAGCCTGGAACCTATCCCCGGGGACTCAGGGCACAAGGCGAGGGACACCCTGGACGGGGTGCTAACCCATCGCAGGGTACAACTGTACACACATTCATACAGCACCGACAATTTAGAGATGCAAATCAGCCTACAGTCCAGACTGTCTCTGGACTGGGGGAGCAAGTTGGGGTACCCGGAGGAAGCCCCCGAAGCACATGGAGAGCATGCAAGTTCCGCGCACACAGGGTGGAGGTGTTAACCCCCCCCCCCCCCCCCCATGAATAAGGAAAACATATTTCAGTTCAGGAAATCCTGTCATTTGCAGAACTATCTAGCAAAATTACATTTTGACCATGTGAAGAATTTCCCTAGGATGCCACACATGTAAAAGCTTCCTGGAATTTACAATTAAATAATGATTGTGTTGTAATGTTACAGGTATGTATGGTTTTTATTGCTTGTAAAAAAAAAAAAACTAATAAAAATAATGAGGCACCTAAAAGCTATTTGAAATGTGTTGTCTTCAAGTATCAGTAAATTGTAACAACGATTAATCTTTTAAAAACACCCTCATGCCACGGTTCACACAAACATCCTATAAAGAGAATGCTGGTAGCTGTGATAAGGGCTGTCAGTGCTCTTACCTGAAGATGCGATCAGATGGCTGCTCCCCCATCACCAAGTCAAAACCACGCTGGAAAATGGTGTATGGCCAAGGACTGGGAACGGAACAGAATCAGGCGACTGTGTGATTTTCTTTTTTTTTTTCCCAGTTTCTCATAAATCATCCCACTCATCACTGTAGCATTTGACCTCAAAACTCTTTAAAATTGTAACTACTCAATAACAGCACTGAACTTGTCCATTAAACCTACGCATGCATGTTACAGAATACAGTTTTGTTAAAAACTGACAATTGCTGTTTTCCTGCAAACAACCCCACATACTTACTCGCGTCTCACACACACACACACACACACACACACACACACACACACAGAGAGAGAGAGAGAGAGAGAGAGAGAGAGAGAGAGAGAGAGAGAGAGAGAGAGAGACTACTCTCCTTATTGCACTTTTATCATTTAACAGAAGGTTCATTCCGATTGTGTACTCCGATGCATAAGCTGACTGACACACACACTTCTTGTATTGCTATCCTTATAAGGGCGTTCTATTTCATTAGCACAACGTTCAGTGTGAAGATCATGTTTTGCTACACACAGAAAAAATATCTTTTTTTACTATCCTTGTGAGGACCTCCTGCTGACATCATTATTAATGCAGCCAATTAAGGCTATGCCTCCACCTAAACCTTACCCTAACCTTAAGCTGTTTTAGCATCTTTTTTTTTTTTTTTTTTTTTTTTTTAAATAAAAGAATGTCCCATCGAGGTCAAAACTGTCAGATGTTTCTATCCTTGTCAGGTCATTTGGTCAATATGACTTTCTGATAGACATTGTTACTGAGGCACCTTTCCCTGCTTGGCATGTAGTCATGAGTGGAGTGATGCAGGTATTTAGGAAGTGAGAGAGCTGAAGGTTTTGTTAGCAGCTGGAGGGTCAGAGCAGAGCAGACAAAGAGACAATGACACTCAAAGAAAGCTGTTAGAATCAGCAGAGGCAGCTTCTTGATGCTAAAGCTCTGTTTTGTAAATATTAAATTGTCTCCTTCAGGACTTGGCATATAGAAAATTTGTACTATGACTTTTGCCCAAATGCTATCACAAATGCCATTTGGGCAAAACCTGTATCAGTGAAAAGGCTATGAACGTAAAGTTCAGCATAGGAAATATTTAGGTCCTTAGAAACTTTTAAATAGCTTTTTTTTTCCATCATAGGATTTCTTTTTGCCTCCCTGAGGTGTTAGGTCCAATTAAATAATCTTCACACCTTCTCGGCATGCCACCCAGCATGCAAACCCCTCATCATCATGAGCTATGTGCTTCCCTGCTGCCTATCTTCCCAATTGTTCCAATCAGATTTCTAATTAACAGATCCATCTCACCAACCATCATCACTCCCATCTCACTTCCAATTAAAACGCCAAGGTTTTCCACACCTCTGAGTCTTAAACACTCCAGAAACAGCAGCCCAAAATCCTGACAAGTGCATGCGAAATACTGTTTGGCAAGAAACAAACTCTAATTAACTTGATATGTATTAAATGCTTCTCTTTAGAGGATTCTGGAAGCCTTTTTTTTTTTTTTTTAGTTTTTTTTTTTTTTTTGTCTGTGAGAATGTTTTCATAATTGTAGCCATTTTAGCTCAGTTTCCTGAATTGTTTGCGCATTTTTAAATCTACATTCTAAGAGGTCACTTGTGCTGTTACAGCGTTGCTAGCAAATCTGACTTAGGAACAGGATGCCATCTGTTTAGTGGCTTGTGCGACTCTCATCTTGAAGACCTTGAGCTGTTACACATTTTTGGAGCATATCTAAGGCGACTCGTAACGAGCTGGAAGTGAGGGTTATTTAAAGTGATGTCAAATAAGCACACTATCAAAATCCCTTTTATACCTATCTATCTACATAATGGCCCAGGGGTTATTTAGTAGAGCAGTTCATTATGTTCTTTTATATGTTTTGGAAAAAATCCAAAATTACCAGTATAAATAAAACAGAAAAATGGAGCAAAAGAGAGCGAGAAAGAGAAGAGAGAGACAGAGAGAGTTAGAGTACAGAATGGTATACAAAAAGAATTAAATGATTTAATCTTAATTAGAAGTCATAACTGGAACTGTATTTAATATAACTTTTTTCCCCATTTTCTCCCTAATTTGGACTCCTGCCCACCCTACCCACCAGCTCCCCCCACCATACAACACCTACCAAACGTGAGGGTGGAGGGTGAAGGCTAACACATGCTTCCTTTCCTTTCGCTATCTACCCTCTTCCACATACCTGAGCTCACTCCTACAATTCTCCTGGCTTGTGTCACCGTGATTGATAAGGGAAACAGAGCATGCAATCCTTAACATGCAGAGAGCATAACCAATTCTGCTCCCTTGGCTCCCAGCCACAGTTGACGTGGCATCTCAGGATTTGGGAACACACAATCTCCTGACGTTAAGGTGAATGCTTTTCTGTTGCACCACTTGGGATGCCAGCATTAATGCTTCCATCAGGTTTTTCATCCTTTACTGACCATAATGTCTGAGATACAACAGAATAAAATGAGGTGGGGTGAACTTCAGCTTACTCACCCCTGATTTGGTCCCCATTCATTACGAATGCAGAGATGCTTGTGAACAGGGTCTTTCATATACCCATCAAAACATTGGCAGTCACCTGTAAAAGAATATGAAGCACATATTTAAACTGTGCTACCAGCATGTGAAATAGACAACAAAATAAATCAGTTAATACAGACAGAGGTACTAATGCAACACTCTATAATGGCAGTGTGGCCTCACAGGAGAGCGGGCAGGATGGAAATGGAGGCTTTAGTGTGATCTCACCTAAATCTCACAAAGCCCTATTGCATATTAATGACCTACGTAACTTGTCACTAGCGATGCACGTGGCCATTTACTCTGGGTCAGGATCAGTTTGAGAGAAGCCGACATGCTGCACTCATCACTAGATTTGTCGATGAAAGCCTCCGAACACAATGTCTCTGATGCTCACCTAGAGAAAACTGTGAATATCCGATATTCTACTGAAGTCCCTCATTAAACTGTCTGATTGTTTGTCCAGACTGCTCGAGGACAGACATCAGAGCTACACTCAGCTTTGATTATTTCTAGAGAAACCTGATTGTAAAATTTTGCAATTACTGTTGAAGATCATATTTTTTTTGTTGTTGTTTGAAGGGACCAAAATAAAATACTAACTTCAATAAGTGTGTGTAATTCTGTAGTTCAGAACTTGTTCTACCAGCCAAAGTTGGCTAATTATCCAAACAGTCCACATTTTCTGTGCTAGACCAGGAAAAAAAAAAAAAAACAACAAAAAAAAACAATGTGTAGTGTAAAGCATGATATAAGGATTTAATTTTTCAAACACAATTTTATATTGCCAAGATGTCAAATGATTTTTACTCTAATTGTATTATATTACTGTGCCTTCCAACCGTTATGAATTTTGCAAAGGAGCTCTGCAATTTAACATCGGATTACACTAATGCAAGTTATCACTAAAAAATATGCCAACTTGAACTCTCTCATATTAACTAACATCAACTAGAAGTCCTGCCCCCTTTCCCCATCTTAAATGCTCTCATCCTGAGGATGCTTTCAGTCATGGTAAATGGAGAATGTTTTGCGTTAATTACCGTGAAAAAAGTTTTTATCACTGTATGTTCAATTTAGCTAACAATAGATGAGTGTAACATGTAATAGGTAATAGGTGAGTGTAATCAATGTGTAATAGGGCTGGGTCGATATAATATCGATATTGTGATAAATGATTAGGAAATACACTCTTCTGAGATATCGTTGGTTATGGTGATGTGTTTAAATTTTTAATAATTACAAATTAAATGGTACTGAATGGATGCCGTTGATTTGACTTTTTTTTTTTAGTTTTTAATTTAATCTTTGTCTCTGTAGGCATTAAAGAAAAGTATTGTTTAACTTTTTAATTTTTATTTTTCTACTGTTTCGTTGACAGTCTGTTAGCTAAATTATATCCCATAAAACACACTGTGTATTGTAGACATGTCCTCAAGTATTGTGATATGATATTTTTGTCCTTTCTCCCAGCCCTAGTTTGTATTGTGCAATTAGGGATGCCATTGAAATTATTTAACTTATTACTAAATAGGCCTACAACAAATATCGTTAATAGTGATGATGATTAGAAAGTGATTAAATACGCTCAGGTTGTTTTTTTTGTTGTTGTTTTTTTTCCTGTGCTGGTCAGTGCTCAGACACGTTCAAACACTAGAAGCAGCAATATGACCAACAGACAAAATGTCGGCCGTGCAGACATTAAAAAACTGACTTGTAAAAGAATTATACTGAAAATGTACTCTTAAGGTTTCTGCACATTACTGGAGAATCACCTAAAAAAATCAACCATACAGCTGATTTTACACGATTGCCACTGCCAGCAAGCAGTTCCCGACTACACAGCTCATAATAATATTACTCCCTGCACCTGACATGGTAGAAATGCTCGTCTTTCCTTCTTGTTAAGGCATCCGGTTTGGACATAATAATAATAATAATAATAATAATAATAATAATACTATTATTATTATAATAATAATAGTATTAATATATAATAGTATTAATAATAATAATAATAATTACATTATTCATCATCATTATTTCTATTGTTACAAATCATAAACAGAGAAAAATACATCTATTTTTCTCAACTGTGTTAGTGTGATTTACTGGAATTGGTTATAACACTACATCATGAAAGTACTACTTCCTGCTATCCTCCAGGCATGCACTTTCATATGCATGACCTTTTCCAAAAGCTTACATTATTCTGTAAGAACCATTTAACAAGCCTACACTACTCCAAAAACATGCACTTAAATGTCCTAAAAGTGGTTTTAGTGTGTAGTACTGTGTAGTGCTACAGCATAAATGTGCACTGCTGTGATGCTATGAAGTGTGCATTGGATAGTCTGAGTGCTGCTGATGTATATGTTGTACATGGGGCATATTCCCCCCATCAGTTTGTAAATCAGCGATTGTGTAGATGTGTCAGACCCTCCCAGTCACTCTGGCTGATATTAATGTGTTTTGTCAGGTCACAGTGGAAGTGTGTCATTTTGTGATTTGTTTGTACAGGACTGATAAAGATGCACTCTGAATCGTGGCATGACCCAATAACTGGAATTTCAAATATGTGATATTTCAAATATTAAAGAATAAAGGAAGCATCATCATTTTACCCTCTATTCGCTTCACAGCAAAAATTCTTTGTACAATGCTATATTTTTATAGAATATACCTTTTAAAGAAAAATGATAATGATAAAAATGATTCCAGTTTAGGCTGATAATAATTTTCTCAACTTATATTTCTTAAAATATTTACTGTTGATTAATTGACATTTTTGGAAATCTGAGCATCAGTACACAGACTTTGACCAAAAAAAAAACTTTAATATTATACGACAGTGCAGGTGAGTTCTCAAATCTGATTGGATAGAAAGGTGTGTATTATTTTTGTATAACCACACAACTCAGACAGTAATCCCAGCTGTGATATACACGACAGGTTAATATTAATGAGCTGGTTTTAATACGTCATTGTTTCTATGGTAGAAGCTTATATACACAGACACTCCACACAATCAAAGACTAATAATAACCAGATTTAAAAAGAAATGCGTCGTTGAGAGACATTTATGAAAGTAGTCCAATGTCAGGGCTTTGTAAGAATCATGGTGCTTTGCAAAGTTTCCCAGCGCTGTACTTCCAATCAGACACGTTTATGTGGGGGGGGGGGGGGAGGGAGTGAGAGAGACAGAGAGAGAGAGAGAGAGAGGGAGTGAGAGAGAGAGACAGAGAGAGAGGGAGTGAGAGAGAGAGACAGAGAGAGAGAGAGACAGAGAGAGAGAGAGACAGAGAGAGAGGGAGTGAGAGAGACAAAGGACAGAGAGAGAGAGAGAGAGAGAGAGAGAGAGGGAGTGACAGAGAGAGAGAGAGAGGGAGTGAGAGAGAGAAAGGGAGTGAGAGAGACAGAGGACAGAGAGAGAGAGAGAGAGAGAGAGAGAGAGAGAGAGAGGGAGTGAGAGAGAGAAAGGGAGTGAGAGAGACAGAGAGAGAGAGAGAGAAAGAGAGAGAGGGAGTGAGAGAGAGGGAGTGAGAGAGGGAGTGACAGAGACAGAGAGAGAGGGAGTGAGAGAGAAAGGGAGTAAGAGAGACAGAGAGAGACAGAGAGAGAGAGAGAGAGAGAGGGAGTGAGAGAGAGAAAGGGAGTGAGAGAGACAGAGAGAGAGAGAGAGAAAGAGAGAGGGAGTGAGAGAGAGGGAGTGAGAGAGGGAGTGACAGAGACAGAGAGAGAGGGAGTGAGAGAGAAAGGGAGTAAGAGAGACAGAGAGAGACAGAGAGAGAGAGAGAGAGAGAGGGAGTGAGAGAGAGAAAGAGAGAGAGAGAGAGAGGGAGTGAGAGAGAGGGAATGAGAGAGAGGGAGGGAGAGAGAGAGGGGGAGGAGTGAGAGACACAGAGAGTGAAGGAGATGCTGGTGAGGGAATGACTGTATCACACCACTCAGCATGGATTATTTTTGTATAACTGCAAGGTCATTAGTATGATATTTGTTACATATACTATATGTCCAAAAGTATGTGGACACCTGACCATCATAGCCTATTTCATAGCATAGTTTATATTGGGTTGGGGTGTGGCTGTGGAACCACATATGGGTTTTATAGTCAGGTGTCCACAATTTTTTTTTCTTTAATGTTTATTTAAGGAAATCAATTCTAAAGTGTAGCCTACATTACTTTAAGATATAAGATAAAGCTCACTGCACATTTTTGTTTACAGTTCACTGATTTCAACTTCTTCCACTTATATCCAGCAGGTTGATTAACCTTTAAAACTAGTTTTACTTTTAAAAGTAGTTCTGATGGTGTACTAGATTTTCACCATATTTAATCTGCCAGGTATTCATTTTTATTTTGTGTGTGTGTGTGTGTGTGTGTGTGTGTGTGTGTGATGTGCACCATCTAAAGAGAACAGAGTCCCACATTCGTGTTTTCTATTGGTTCAGAAGACCGAGGCGCTTGCGTTCACCAAGATAAAGTCAGTGCAGAGCAAAAGAAGCACATGCATCTTTCATTTTCCCTTTCAGTGAATTGGCTATTTTTATTTGTGTTCAGTTTCACCACTGCTTCAGCTGAGAAAGAAGTGTCATTTTCATCTGTCTCCCATATCATTGTACAGTAGCGAGTGGTAGCAAAGTCATACATTCTACACTGTAGATATAGGCAGGTGTGAACATATTAATCTAATTGACTTTTACACACTGAATTTAGTGAATATGTATCTCTGGTTGGTTTAATAGATTTTCAGCCTCATGATAAGACTTGACTGGTTTCCTATAGTGGTCAGTAAGGTTTAAAAAAAAAAAAAAAAGGCTGCGGTGGCCATGCCCATTGCTTTTGACCTCGCACATGCAAAGCTTTCACCAGTTCAGGTATGTGGACTTCTAAAGTGTGTCATGTGTTGTGTCAAATCCAGAGCATATTATGCATGTTAACACTGGATTTGCATCAGGAGTTCTGTGATTGAGTATTAAAGGGTACAGTAGATGATCATTTCAGATGTGCCTGACTGGACTCCAGACTGTAGGTCTTAATGGACAGGTTCTAAATCATGCTGAAAATGACCTTAAAGAAAAGCTTTTAACAGAGTTTAAGAAAGCTACAAAGCAGAATGCAAATATATTCTATAAATATTTAAAGCCTGAAATCCACCAACACGTGGTGAAATCCAGCCTACACAAGGAGACATCCTGACTGCTGAGTGAGATATAACCTTATCCTGTTCTTACAGCTTCAGCTTAAACCGACACACATTCTTTATAGCTCTGTGAAGTGCCTACATGTGATAAAAAATGATAATAATAAAAAAAAAATGCTGAAAAATAATAACTCGCATTTAGTTCAACGTTCTCGTTCCAGAGGCTCATGAAGAAGGCGAGGAATGAGATTCTTTGACATGTTGTTAACAGAGGCCATTTGTCTCCCGATTCATTTAGACACAATTATATTCACAAACGTGTTCGTGTCAAAAAAGGAAGTAAAGCATACAGAGAAAACTATATATATATAAAAAAATAAAATGTGAGAAAAGACTAGGCCATTTTTTTCCCCTTTCATTTTGCGTTTCTAGAAAAAATAGCACGTGTGATGTAATGGAGCTTCTCAATTTGATCTTTTTAGCAAGAGAGGGTATTTGCTCAAGCTTTCGACACTCTGACACTAATGCGTGTGTTACTTGCTTGCAATGAATTGCCAAATTATCTGCCTGACACAGAACTACACAACATACACAGGTCAATGTAATATTGACATTGAACATAAAAAAAAAAAAAAAACACCCGCAAATGCTTTTTAAGCAGAATAAGAGGGATTTCTAAGGCAATGACCTTAAATACAATAACACTGACTTGTGTGCAGTATTTAAACTTGCACTTGCCAGAATGCAATCACGGCTATTGGATTTGTGTGGAAAGGGCTGGTTGTGTTCTATTACCTGTTAATGATTTAAAGTTTTAGGTCCTAAATCCACGATAATTCCCTTTCTCTCCCTGACCTCAAAGAGCTCCATAAATCAATCGAATTAATGAAACTATAGTGCATGGATCAGGTAGCTGTGTGTACAACGTGCGGTGTTCCTGTTCAATAAATGTCTGCATCTATCGCACACTCCCTCTCTCTCTCTCTCTCTCTCTCTCTCTCTCTCTAATGTGCTTAGAAACCGCAGATACTGTCGCTTCCCATTCACGTTTTCATCAGTATATTCTCCCACTGGTTTGATTGAGGCTGTCGTACAGCTTCCACCTCCTCCATTACACATATCCACCCTCTGATCCTGTGGCCCGGCTCTTACCAAGGCTTTCATTAAGAATGTGGCGTACAGAAAGCACAATGCAATTACTGAAGCGAAGCAGTGCCAAGGCCTCATCTGTTAGATTTCATTTACTAGAAAACCAAGGCTGAGTTCCCACTGGTCTAACTTGTGATTCATTTAGGCTTGGCGAATTCACTATTCAAAGTTCGCTGGAGACTGTAGATGTTCTGAATTGGAGATGCAAGAATAAGAGATTCCCCCCATACCCCCCCAGGACTACAACAGTTCAGATGGAATTTAGCTGGGATGAGGGTTATTGGAGATGTGTCTATAAAACAAATCTATTAGCAATTCTTTGGATGTGCTCGAAAGTTTGACAACAGTTTGGTGATTAAAATAAATAAACCTATGAACTGGAATCAATATTGACTCTACTGGAAAAAAAAAAAATCAAATAAGCATTCATTAAAATCCTATAATGGAGGCAGGAAAACATTTCGCTTCCATTCAAGCTGCAGTGCGGTTGTGCATTAAAATATACAATTAACACAAACAAATCTGTCTCTCTAGAGTTTCTAGAAGCGTAAATGGTTAGTTTATGAAAGCGCAAAATGATTTCCTGACCTAATTTTCATTTAGATGTTGGTGGTACCTTTGAGAATGATACAAATTGTACATTTCTGAGATGCAGGATCTAAAATCTCTTAATTTAGTATTCACTCCTTAAGACTGTACATGACCGTTTTAAACTAAATTAGCACATCTCTCCTTTTATTTTCTTTGCTTAAGGGATCTAGCTCATTACTGGTGCTGCCAAAGGACACTGATTAGATCCAACAGTGTGAGTACTGCTCAGCTCAGATCTTTGCTGATTAAGCATGTTTCTACAGTCGGTACCTGCTGAGAGTTTCCTATGACTAATTATGAAAAATTCAATTTCAACAAACAAGGCAAATTATGCTTGTTCAGTGGACTATATAATAAATGCAATGTGAAAACAAATGAAAAGGAAATAGTAGAAAGGGAAAAACAGAATCCCCCCCACCCCCCTAAAAGTCAGGTTGTTCTAGGAAATTACGAAATGAATCAATGAGGAAAATTAACATTTAATTTTCTGTAGCCCACATTTTGAGTAAGGAATAAAACATGATGGGGTTAGTTCCTCTTAAAACTTACATTATAACAACTATAAACAGCCTCACTCTTCTGTGAAAGTAATAAGAAATGTAATTATTTTACACACTTCATAAACTGGGCAGCTTTTTTTTTTTTACCCCAATAAAACATCAAACACGAATGAAGCACCTGTCATGATATGATGCACCTTCTGAGGCAATAACACTGACTTTTTTTTGTAATACTTTGTATGATATTGGAACGCTATAAAAAGAAAAATGGCTGACTATGGTTATAGCTAGGCCAATGATGTTCATCATAGTTGAAGCGGTGTGTTTGTGTGTGTGTGTGTATACCTGTCTCAGGATCACACTGGTGTTCGCAAGGGTCGACGAGGCGACGACCACACAGCTCACTAAGCCATGGCCCGCTGGCATTCTGCTGATAGTAGAGCAGCACCTGAGCAGGGTTGAGCCAGTCAGAGGCATCCAGCTGACTACCCTGTAACAGGACAAACCTGGAACCTGCGGAAAGAACCACATCCTGTACAGTAAGAACGAATACATGCTATTGTGCATATCAGTACCGAAAGAATTTTTTAAAGCTCCTAATCCATCAACCAGGTCTCACACTCATAACAGCATACCTTTGGTTTGAGCTTCACTGTAGCTTCATAACAAGAATTAAGAATAACTGAGGAGTTTTATGGGTTAAACAGGCAGAAAACATACTGCATCATATTAGTGCTAATACATGCACACTATACACAGAATGTGAAAATCCAGTTAGAAACCATTTGCATAGATCTGTAATAGAATATTAAAATCTTACTGAAATACATGAAGTACAGTGTATAGTTATACTCTGTATGATGCTGGATGGTCATCTATACCATATTTGGACCATCTATATATAGATGGTCACATTTTCAAACAGTGCGAAAGTTAATGAAATAATATTCACATATTATCAGTAAAAACTACGATGATCATCAAAAATCTAATAACCTAGTGGTGCACTTCTGTCTAATAAACAGGTCTGCAACTCCACAAATGTTTATATACCACTGTACGCCTCTGCAATTTCCTGAACATTTATAACTGCTGCATTATGAGACATTGCACTATCGCATCATCTTAGCATTCATTTTCAATAACATGTACCACATTGTCACTGATAAACAAGCCCACACATAAAACAGTTATATAACACAATAAAATACACTATATGGCCAAAAGTATGTGGATATGTGAGCATCACACCCGTATGTGGGTCCTCCCAAATCTATTACCACAAAGATGAAAGTACACAATTATCTAGAATGACTTTGTATGCTGTAGCATAACAATGTCCCTTCATTGAACTCGAGTCCTGACCTCAACCCCTTGAACACCTTTGGGATGAATTGGAACGCTGACTGGTGCGGTCCAGGCCTCATCAAACAACACCAGTGTCACTAATGCTCTTGCGGCTGAACGTGTAGAAATCCCCACAGCCATGCTCCAAAATTTAGTGGAAAGCCTTCCCAGATAAGTGGAGGTTATTGTAACAGTAAAGCTGGACTAAATCTGGAATAAGATATTTAAATAGTATATTTAAATATTTAAAAATGGATGTGATGGTCAGGCCCACAATATGTTGGCCATATAGTGCATATAATATAATAAGTGGTATAGTTTTGTGTGTGTGTGTGTGTGTGTGTGTGTGTGTGTGTGTGTGAGTGAATATATATGTACACAACATGAGATATGTACAAAAAATGAAGTTCTGTTTATGACCAATTCGCTCACTACAGTATATAAAGTAGGAAAAAAGAAAGGAAATTTTGCATTTTGTATTTATTTACAGAATTCAACATTTTAGACTATTATACTGCCTGTAATAAGACTGGAATTTATCAGTATTTTTTAAGCATTCAAAAATCTGTAACATTCCAGATTGCCCAAAGACTGCAAATACACATCCATGGCTACAGATCATTTTTGAGGCGGCTGAAGCCAATGGCCATGACTCTGCTGCCACATTATATTCAGTTTCGTACTCTTCATAAAAGCCAAGACTGCATCACTAGAGCTCACTTTATTTTCTTCCACTAAAATCCCAAGTTTTTATCTTTTTACCTGACATTAAGTATTACCATACAATGTTCCAAAGACATTTACTGCCCTATTAAAATGACCTGAATCTAATGACTCAAAAGGTGAATGGTACATTCTTCTCTTCCAAATGTTCCCTAGATATCCACATAAAACATATAATTTCATATATTCATATAGCAGTAGAATATTCAGATTTTTTTTTAAAGGCTGTGCAAGACATCTCTGAACGTGCAGCTGTCCGATTTGAAATGGGGAGTAGAAAAGCAGCAAGGAAAGAGCAAGGGCAGAGAAGGGAAGAGAGAGGAAGAAAAAAAAACTGGCTTGTACTTTTAAACTCCAGGTGTCACATTAAAATTCATTAACAAACACATCCAGCACACAAGCACGATCAAGGTCCAAAACCCATACAAAGGGTCCTTGGGGGAAAAAGGCTAGGGTTTATTGTTGTTCAAAACTCTGTGTGTAAGTCTACGTGTCCTGACCTGAATATGCTTTGATGCTGTTTTGGCACGGCTGCTGTACCATCAGAGGAGACCCTCATAGACAGAGTGACATTTTCTACTTGTACATTACAGAGCGAGTGTCATGTCAACTCAGATACTCATAAGAACTAACTGAAATAACATGCTGTAACACTTAATACTTCTGGGGTGCAATGTTTCGTGTAGGTTAAAAACTGTACAGACAGCAATGTGATAGTTTGGAGATAACCATGTGCATATGTGAATATTCTACAAGGGGTTGTCTATTTACTATGGCAGACGTATTAAAACCAGGTCTCGGAAACATTAACCAGAATTTGCTACAGTGTAGTTACACACTACACTGTAAAACCGGATAGTTCATTTAATTCAAAAAATTTGAGGAAACTAATTACCTCAAAATTTTTAAGTTGATAAATCAATTTCTTTAAGTTAAATACACGTAAATATAACAAAAAATGAAACTCAAACTTTGAAATGAATTTTTTTTTTTGTTATATTTAAATATATTTGGCTTAAAGAAATTGATTTATCAGCTTAAAAATTCTGAGGTAATTAGTTTCCTCAATTTTTTTGAGTTAAATGAACTTATCCAGTTTTACAGTGTACTATAACAACAGTAATGGAATACAGTGTTTTAAGATGAATATCTGTGCTTGCAATGAAATTTCTGCCACGCACTTTCGGTTTTGTCCTACTGAAGGGACTGTATATTAATAACATCAACCTTGTAGGGTTTTTTTTTTGTTTGTTTGTATGTTTTTGTTATATATCATTCAGGGAAATAAAAATGTCAATTTGGTTAACATTACATGGAAAACAAATATTAAAATATATTCCGAGATACCACTGATCTGATACCTAAGATTGGTCAGGCCAATACCAGCAAAAAATGTCGGATAGGATATCAGAGTAGGGATGCACCGAATGTTCGGCAACCGAAATTATTCGGCCGAAAATAGCAAAAAAAGCACTTTCAGTGTTCGGCCGAATAAGTGAAAAGGCTGAATAAATTTGACCGAACAATGACGTGTTTGATGACGCGACCAAATAGTCTAGCAACCAGAGTGAGAAAACTCCCCTTTTTTTCCGGAAGTGCATGATGAGATATCACGCTTCTGGAGAACACCATACACTAGCCGTGTTTATAACTCCGCAACGTCTGATTACTCAGCCGTCATGGGGAGTGAGCAGCATGGCTATTTAGCAATGCCAAAGGTGGAGGAGGTGCTTGTGAGCCACCTCTCTCCATCAATGGCAGGTAATTTAGGGAGGCCAACTTTACCTTCTAAGCCATGTAAGGCCACCTCAGCATTGGTGGCCTCACTGCATACAATGGCAGTGTTGCAGGCCTACCAAGCAGACCTGCTGAGTGAGCTCGATACTGAGGAGGGAATTGGGCCCGAGGCAGTGGTAGAGCTGCGCCGCGCCACAGATTTATCCCTCCGGGCGACCAAACAAACGGCCCGTCATATCAGCCGTTCAATGGGTAGCCTGGTTGTGGCGGAGAGGCACCTATGGCTCAACCTCTCAGGGATGAGGGACAAAGATAAGGTCTCCTTGCTGAATGCCCCTGTTAAACCTTAAGGCCTGTTTGGCGGCGCGGTTAATGCCACTGTCGACAGGTTTCGCGAGGCAAAACAGCCCATCGTGTCCAGTTCACCTGGGCCTCCATGAGTGGAGCCCGGGCCAGCGCTAGTGCGAGGGAGGCACAGAAGGCGAATGTGGCGGCCCGCCTCCCTCCACAGAAAGCCAGGGGGACCGGGCGGCCACAGCCACAGCCTGCTAAGAGGCCTGATCTAAGAATGATCATAAAAGCAAAGCAGGCTAGGAAGGAACGGTCCTGATGGGCCACGGAGGGACGTATCAGGGGATATGAGGTCGTTAGGGCAGTTAGCCCCAGTGCTACTGTAGGGCCTGCCCTGGCCAAGGCCATCCCACATTTTCAGCCTTGTCTGGTCAGCGAGCTGTCACAGGGAGAGGGAAATCTGATGCCTGATGAAGCTAACATCACTGAAAGACCATTTGGCAGCGTGGAAACTACTGCCAAATGTGTCTCCATGGGTTCTGTCTACCATAGAAAAGGGTTACCGGGTCCAGTTCAGAGCCCGACCCCCCGGTTCAGAGGTGTGCTCACCACAGTTGTCAGCACGGAACAGAACCCAATGTTAGCGCAGGAAGTAAGTTCCCTTTTGGAAAAAGGGGCCATAGAACTTGTACCCCATTCCCTAAGGGAGGGAGGTTTTTACAGCCGTTTTTTCCTGGTACGCAAAAAAGATGGGAATATGCGGCCAATTTTAGATCTGCGTCATCTGAACCGTACTCTTCGGACATACAGGTTCAAGATGCTGACGCTCAAACTTATCGTGCCACAGATTCAGTCCGAGGACTGGTTTGTGACGATAGATCTGAAAGATGCATATTTCCACATAGGAATATCGCCCAGTCACAGGAAGTTCCTGAGGTTTACGTTTGGAGACAGCACATACCAATTTCGGGTTCTTCCCTTTGGGCTAGCTTTATCCCCTCGCACCTTCACAAAGTGCATGGATGCTGCTCTGGCTCCCTTGCGACTCCAGGGCATCCGTGTACTATACTACCTAGACGACTGGTTAATTCTAGCACGATCCAGGGAACAGACAGTTCAACATCGAGATGTTGTTCTCGCCCACATGAGGAGCTTGGGGCTCAGGTTGAACCTCAAGAAAAGTATGCTTTCTCCAGTGCAGGGGACAACTTTTCTAGGTGTTATATGGGATTCTACTATGATGAGGGCGTTTCTATCGCCAACACGCGTAGGATCAATCCTATCAACTTTGAGCAAGATAAAGCTAGGCCTGGGCATCCCCTCCAGTCTCTACGAGAGACTGCTGGGCTTTATGGCAGCAGCAGCCAATGTCATACCGTTGGGCCTATTGTACATGAGACCGTTTCAGTGGTGGCTGAAAAGTCGGGGGTTTCATCCGAGGTTGAAACCTCTGAGAGTAATCAGTGTCACGCTGCGATGCCTACGTGCTCTGAGTATTTGGAGGTGCCCGCAGTTTCTAGCCTCGGTTCACACTCTAGGGGCATCTCCTTACCACAAGACAGTAATGACAGACGCGTCCCTCACAGGCTGGGGTGCAGTCTTAAATGGCTGTCCAGCGGGCAGAGGGAAAGTTCTGGTCAGTGAGTGCAATGTATATTCCAGGCAGCCGGAATGTAGGGGCAGACATCCTCTCGAGGCAGGGGCTGAGGCCCGGGGTTGGAGGCTCTATCCACAAGTGGTGGAGTCCATATGGCGGAGGTTCGGACAAGCGGAAGTGGATGTGTTCGCCTCCGAGGAGACAGCACACTGCCCTCTGTGGTTCGCCCTCACTCCTCCCGCACCACTGGGGCTGGACGCCATGGTGCACACGTGGCCGAGGTCACATCTATATGCTTTCCCCCTGATCGC
The DNA here is from genome assembly GCF_023375685.1 of Ictalurus furcatus. Taxonomy (NCBI): domain Eukaryota; kingdom Metazoa; phylum Chordata; class Actinopteri; order Siluriformes; family Ictaluridae; genus Ictalurus; species Ictalurus furcatus. Next base: position 4,818,816 of record NC_071261.1, on the reverse strand, counting down.
TCTGCTCCCAAAAAGTTCTAGCGAGAGTTTGCCAAGACCGTCTACGTCTGCTGCTAGTAGCACCTTATTGGCCAGCTCGAATATGGTTCTTGGAGATAATTTCCCTGCTCGACGGCACTCCTTGGGAGATTTCCATCCGCAGGGATCTACTGTGTTAAACGCTAGAGCACCATCCACAAGGAAATTGTATGCGCTCAAGTGGCGGCTTTTTGTCTTGTGGTGTGAGGAATGTCAGCTAGACCCAGTGAACTGCACAATAGCTACAGTCCTGGAGTTCTTACAAGAACGTTTCTCAGCAGGGTTGGCTCCTTCTACAATCAGGGTTTACGTGGCCGCCGTTTCAGCCAGCCATGCCCCTGTTGATGGAGCATCTGTGAGGCAACATCCTCTAACTTCGAGGTTCATGCGTGGTGTCAGATGGCTGAGGCCCATCTACAGGCCGCGCATACCTTCCTGGGACCTTTCTGTGGTCTTGGAAGGTCTGTCAGGGGCCCCATTTGAGCCCTTAGAGTCAGCCTCTGAGAAGCTTCTGACTCTAAAGGTAGCTCTTCTACTGGCCCTGACATCTCTCAAGCGAGTGGGAGATCTACAAGCTCTCTCTGTTGCCCCTTCCTGCCTTGACTTTGCCCCTGGATTAGCCAAGGCCTTCCTGTATCCTAGGCTGGATTATATTCCTAAAGTGCCTACATCGGCTGCCCACCCTGTGGTGTTGCAGGCTTTCTGCCCTCCTCCATTCCTCATAAGAGAGGATGCACCTGCTGTGTCCAGTAAGGGCTCTCTGTACTTACGTCCACCGCTCTGGCCAGTGGCGTAAGTCGGAGCAGCTGCTGGTCTGTTTTGGCGGTGACAGTAGAGGTGATGCTGTGTCAAAGCAACACATCTCTAATTGAATAGTGGAAGCAATCTCTATGACTTACGAGGCGCGCGGTCTCGCCATGCCTCTGGGCATAAGAGCCCATTCCACTAGAGTGGTCGCCTCCTCAAAGGCTTTGTCCAAAGGGGTATCCTTGCAGGATGTGTGTGCTGCTGCAGGATGGTCTATGCCACACACATTCATCCGTTATTACAGTCTGGATATTCATTCCACCCCGGGCTCGAGTGTCTTGCAGTGACCCTCAGTCTTGGGTCTTTTTCAACAGGCCGTACCCTCTGTATGATGGAGTGGGTAGTCCCGTTCCCATACTGTTATGCTAAATGCAACGTCGAAGTTCCCTTTGAAAGGGAACGTCGGGGTTACGCATGTAACCCTGTTCCCTGAGAAGGGAACGAGACTTGCATAGCTTTGTCATACCAGGGCAGGCCTGTGAATTGCGTCTTCGCTTCAGATAATAGAGGCTGGCGGCGTGGTTCACGGGTGCCATATATATATCATGCAACGCGCTTAATTGCCACGTCACCTGATCATGGCAGGCCTATAAGTAGAGGCATGATTTTACACAAGCTTCAGATACCGGTCACGCCCGCAAGGGCGCTCCCCATACTGTTATGCTAAATGCAACGTCTCGTTCCCTTCTCAGGGAACAGGGTTAGATGCATAACCCCAACGTTTCTTGTTGTGTTTTGACCCTGTTTTCTGTGACCGCAACTTTGATTCCTTCTTTTCCCCGTTTACCTGTCTTGACTAAGTTTTTTGGATTATGATTTGGATTTGTCTGCCTGCCCTTAAATAAATACATCTTTACCTGCTTCCGTACTCTACTCCCTTATGTCTCACGACATGACAGAATACTCCGGAACAGAAAGAAAACAAACGCACGTGTCCACAGTAAACATCCGAAGAGCACGTAGCTTGTGCACGTAGCTCGTTTATGCGCATGCCCCCTCATCGACGTCGTGATATTCGCGCGTCTCACTCTGGTTACTAGGCTATTTGGTCGCGTCATCAAACATGTCATTGTTCGGTCAAACTTATTCGGCCGAACACCGAAAATGCTATTTTCGGCCGAATAATTTCGATTGCCGAACATTCGGTGCATCCCTAATACTTGACAATAACAGAAGCTCTGTGTACAACACTACATAAAGTGGAGAATAATGTGCACAGTCCAAAGATAACAAGCACAATCCCATAATGCAGAAGAAGTGGTGCAGTTACCGTCAGCAATGAGGTGCTCGGGTACGTGAAGGACCACACGCACATTCAGGCCACAGGACAGGTGAGAGGAGTACACCAAGCCGATCACACAACTTGTAACACTGATCAAAGTTAGGGTGGTCTTATTGATGGGACTGCGTGGGGAGCCTGGAACAGAAGAAAGAGAGAGAGAGAGAGAGAGAGAGAGAGAGAGAGAGAATATGAGAACAACACAAAAAGAATTAAAAAAAAAAGATCTGAACCAGGGAAGTTCAGCTTTTTAGTGCCCCCCTGGGCAGTTACAAACAACTCTACATCTGAGTCGCTGATGCATAAAAAGGGGCAGCAGCACAGCACTACGAACCACGGCCCAGCCATGGACAAAAAAGGTGAAAAGATGAGGCTTTATGTATTTTTTAGTATAGTGCTCTGTGTACTGGGAAGGAAGGCAAATAAATAAATAAATAAAAATGAATGCTACAGATTTGCCTTTTTATTATTATCTACTTTTGCATTCATATGCAGACATACCGGATTGGTGCATTGAAATCAAATCGATGGGGAGTGCTAAAGTATTCACAAACCAATGACACAATTTTTATTTTATTATTTTTTTAAATACAGAGAAGAGAGAAGGAGATGGGAAAAAAAAAAAGAAATAAAGCTGCACATAAATAAAAGCACAGCTATGGGCAGAATGATGCGCAGCTGGCTGATTTGATCCCCAGTTCCAGCAGAGTAATCACGCACAGCCATAGTGAGATTTAAAAAAGGCTTTAGCCTGACTCTCTCTGCTCTCTCTTTGTTTATCAGAGCTGCAGCATTGTCACAGACCACATACTGGTCATAAAATACAATACACATTCATAAACACAATAAACTCAAGAGAAATGGCCCTCGTTAAATTCCCTTAAACACAAACGCTTTTGATGCACTTAATAAAATACAAACAAGGTTCTTCGGGAAATGAACCTAAATCCATATCTAGCCTTAAAAAGAAAGAATTAAAGAAGAGCCCAGCATTATAATATATCATTTGGCATTCAGAATTTAAGAGGTAGAGAACACTGACACTTTATATATTCATTATATTCATTATTCCATAACTAGTAAGTTGCACGAGTGCATTTAATATTAACAAAACCTAGATCTTACTTACAAGTGGGAGAAAAAAAGTGACTTTTAGTGCTTCAAAAGAAAATTGACCGTAATAATTATAGTTTACTCCATATCACATCGACGGTGACACGACACACCTTGTCACCTCGTGCGTATAAACATAGTACATGCAAACATGTCTATCAAAATCAACACATCACAGGGAGCAAATTATTGGTTCAAGCATGGCAAGGCAAACTGTGAACGAATGCAAAACAAACTGCCATGTGTGTTATCGGGTTAATTTAGATTAGAGGTGACACGGCTGTAACTGCTGGGGGGTTTTTTTATACCCAGGATCTAAGAATTTGGTAATTGTATGGTGAGACAAGTTAAGGACAACATGATTGGCTATCGTCTGTCGTCTGACCAGCAATCTAAACTGAACTCTAAAGTCAAGCTGCTCAGCTCAGACATTGAGATCCACTCAAATGATAAGCTGAGAGTTCTTAGTAAAGCACAATGTGTACGGGGATGCATGTGTGTGGCAATTTTGAACCAATATCCAATATTTCGCATGTACATATCTGCTGTGCATACAAACAAATTGATCAAAAGCAGAAACTGGGATCTACCTACAGTAGATTAGCATTACGGATATATTTTATCTCGTACCAACATTTTGTTGAAGCATTTTTGGCTGCATAGCTGGTTTGTTTTGTATGCTTTTGAGATAAGGGTAGTAGTGTGAGTGTTTAAAATGAATGTGTGGCTGGGGGTGTGGTCAAGTGGCAGGTGAAATGGGAGGAGTCGCCACAGAGAACTAGCAAGTAATGAGTGAGGTGTTACACCAGTGTGTCGTTAAGTATTTATAGTCTGTGTGTGTTGCAGTGAGTGGCTGTTGACCCTGCAAGAGAGAGCTGACCTTGACTGAAAGCAGTCACACTACAGTGGTGTGTGTGCAAACCTTTTTGTTATGTTTTGTTTTTACCATGATTTAGTTTGCTAAAAGAAGCACGGAAAAGCACCCTAATAAAAATAATCTTAAAAAAAAAACGGTACTGCTTTCATCAAAGCCTGTGTCTTCATTCCCTTCGCTGCCTACTAGGATTATACAGCCTGACTAACCTTGAGCTATATCCAAGACACTATGCTAGAGAAGAAACACCATCATTCACAATGAGCTGCAAAAAGTGGGCCATACATAGCAAACTTTGTACAATAACACCTTAACAGAATGTGGTGCATTGGATACAGTGACTGTAGCCACACTTATGAGGCCTCATACACTTACTAAAAGTAAACTGGTCAGGAGGGATCAGGTATGATAGTTCTACATTTCCTGAGTCTATCTAGCAGTGCACTCACCCACAGCAGTGTCCTCTCGCCTCGCCTCGCCTCTCGCGCATGGCCAAGTACACAGTGCGGCTTAATTAATTCCTTTCTGTAATCGCCTTTACAAATTGACTGCTCAATTTCTGAATGGTTTAGACTTATTTTTATTCACATTATTCACAGAATTCGAGTAGAAGGGTGAATTATTATTTAAATATCCTTATCTTTTCATCTAAACGGATGGTCTCTTTGGATATTTTGCGCAAACATTCTTTTAAACACGACCCCATTGTGTGATGTGGAAAGCTCTTGGCTGTGCATTTTGCTTTCAAAAATGTTGTCCGAGCATACTCGCAGGACTCGCAACAGATGTCCGAATGTTGGTGGTAATTAATTGTGTTCGCTATGTTGAGCAAGTGTTACAAATGGCACATTTTATATTGCTCTGCGCACTTTGAAAAACTTCCGTAGAGCATGCATTTTAGAGCGGTAGCCTCACGTTGCCTAAATGTCTTGCACTTCTGGAAAACAATAAATCGGTCAGATTGAATTATCGCTCAATGCTAATAATTTTTGGACACCACTATCTGCAGATGCCAGCACAGCTCTGATATTATCGTGCATCCCATGAGCTCATAGAGAAAAAGTGGACTGACAGTGCCAACAGAAGGACAGTTAGGAGATGAGAAACACACATATATACTGTACGTCACCATCATTTTTCTTTGTCCATGAAAATAAACATTCCAAATGGAGAATCTCACAAATCACAAATGTACACAGTCCATCTATCAAGGCACATGCCTGGTTGTTAATGACAACAATTAATGATGTAGTTGCACGCTGAGACACGTCACAACTACTGCTTTGCTCAACCACTGAACAAAGTCCCCGACACACATTTCACACACGCAGGCAGGCGCCAAATCATGCGACGAACGGTGTTGATGTCGTCCTTACCCCCAGAGCCCCACGCTGGGTTGGCGTTACCGTTTCTCATACCTCGGCTGCGGCGACGGCTGCGGTTGGGGTCGGTGTAGAAGGTGAGCTGTGGCTCGCCATCTGTCTCAGGCCCAGAATCCCCATCCGGGTTCAGGAAAGCTGAACCCGCTGCAGAATTCACACACAAAACCCATCATCAATGAAAAAAACAAAAAAAAAAAAACTTTGAACTTGCAGAGACCTTGATTTAATTTGAAAAGATGCCTGATGAGGGTTCTGCACTTTGCTAAGGAAGACTACATTCTGAATAAATATGCGCAAATTAAATAGACCAAAAACCTCAATATTCGCTTGACCTTAAAATTTCTTATAATTACAAATCGAAATTTCTCAAAAAGCAGGACAGGAAGAAACCCTGCTTTCTATGTAATAAATAATTGGCTCAAAAATAAGGGGAAGAAATATTTCTCCACATGCATGTGTACACAACAGCCAACGTTTTTATACTGATGACAGAATGACTCATTTTTGCCTATTTGCCAGTCATTTGTCTTTGATTATTACTAAGTGGGAAGAGCTAGAAAGCCACAAAACTATTGCAAAAACCACATGATGTCTGCTCTATGTGCACAAATAAACAGAAGAAAAGAGAAAATTTAGTTGAATCTGAAGTTTACAATCAGATGGCAGTATCACCACTGTTTATTTATACCACTGTATCTGAGGTAAATCCACATTATATCCAAGAAAATGAGATGCCGACTTATTCATCATGTGCTTGAGCTGTGGACTAAGCATCAGGTTGTACGTGTGTGACACAGCGTGCTCTATGTATTGCACATGTTCAGTGGTCTACCTCCACTAGATTCAGAAGTATCACACCCTGATGGGACCGAGTTTCCCCAACCCTGGTACTGTAGTACCCCTGTCCTGCAAATTTAACTTTTTCCCCTGAGTTAACACACAAACTTTAACTCAAGAAGGGATGGTAATTAGCTGATTATTTGAATAAGATGTTTTGGGAGCAGGTAAAACACTATAATGAACAGAGTTGGGAAACTATGTACGAAAAGCTTGTCTGTGTAAAAGTATTACTGTACGTTTTATTATTGCATGTTTCGTATTAGATATTCAGAACGTGTCTACACTTCTGATACCAGTATCATTTAATGTGTTTCATTTTAAGATTTTTTTTTATTCATCTCATGTACAGAATGCACACTACAATTATTACAAGGGATGGGCGAACACTTTGAATCACAATTCCCGAAGGCATTTCATATCGCTCTATATAGGTTTGCAAATGCTTTCCTAGCAATACAATAACCTTACTTCTTCATTAAGAAAAAAAACTTTTGATATTGTATGCATTGGTTGATTATGCATTGATGAGATTTTTACATTTTTATCATTTAATTTAAAAAAATTTAATTTTATAATTTTATAAACGATTATAAATAATAAATAGCACTGAAAAAAAAAGACTGACCATCACACCCATATGTGGTTCTTCCCGAAACTGTTGCCTCAATGTTGGAAGTAAACAGTTGTATAGAATGGCTTTGTTTGCTGTAGCATTACAATTTCCCTTCACTAGAATTAAAAGGCCCAAACCTGTTCAAGCATGACAGTGTTCCTGTGTACAAAGCGAGATCCATTAAGACACGGTTTGCCAAGGATGGAGTGGAAGATCTCGAATGTCCTGCACAGAGCCCTGAACTCAACCGCACTGAACACCCTAACATCAGTGTAACATCACCCTAACACCTGACTAGTGGCTGAACTAGTGGACTGTGGCTGAATGAGCACAAATCCCTAAAGCCACACTCCAATATCTAGTGGAAAGCCTTTCCAGAATAGTGGAGGATATTATAAGAACAAAGGTATGACCAACTCCATATTAATGCCATGCAGTTGGAATAGGTTATTATAATGACAAAGGGGGGACTAAATGTGGAATGGGATGTTCAACAAGCACATATGGGATTTATGGTCAGGTGTCCAAAAACATTTGTCCATATAGTGTATCACATCTATAGTCTACACTACTTTATTCATTTATTATGCTGCATTTTTAACAGTACAGTAATTCTCTTTACATTTAAACCATCCTACACTTCAGTTTCTGTCTCTTCCAGAAATCTGTTTTAAATCCGAACTCACAGCAATTACAGATAATGTCGGGGTAACCCTGTTCCCCGAGAAGGGAACAAGACATTGCGTGAGCTCGACGTTGTGGGATCCAGTACGACGGCTCCAGTATCTGAAGCTTGTGTAACATCATGCCTGTTTATAGGCTTGGCGTGATCAGGTGACATGGCAATTAAGCAAGTCGTGTGATATAAAAACGGCACCTGTGAACCACGCCGTCAGCATCTATTATCTGAAGTGAAGATGCAATTCACCAGCATGCCCCAGTATGACAAAGCTATGCAACGTCTCAGTCCCTTCTCAGGGAACAGGATTAACTGTGTAACCCAGACATTCCCTTTCAAAGGGAACACAACGTTGCGTGAGCTCCATGCTATGGGAATGAAAATACCCACTCTGTCATACTGAGGGTATGGCCTGTATAAAAAGATCCGAGACCAAATTGATTTCAAGCAAGACACTCAATATATATCAATGTATATCCAGGCTGTAATATCGAATGAATGTGTGTGGCATAGACCACCCCACTGCAGCACACACATCCTGTCAGGGTACCCCTTTGAACAAAGCCTTTGAGGAGGCGACCCCCTAGTGGAATGAGCCCTTATACCCAGAGGCATAGCGAGACCACGCGCCTCATAAGCGATAGAGATTGCTTCCACTATCCAATTAGAGATGCGCTGCTTCGACACAGCATCACCTCTACTGTCGCTGCCAAAGCAGACCAGCAGCTGCTACGACTTACGCCAGTGGCCGGAGCGGTGGACATAAGTACAGAGAGCCCTTACTGGACACAGTAGATGCAATTTCTCTTTTTCTGGTGTGAGCAATGGAAGCGGGCAGAAAGCCTGCAACACTACTGGCTGGGCAGCAGAAATAGGCACTTTAGGAATATAATCCGGCCTAGGATATAGGAAGGCCTTGGCTAATACAGGGACAAAGTCAAGGCAGGAAGGGGCAACAGAGAGAGCTTGTAGATCTCCTACTCGCTTGAGCGATGCCAGGGCCAGCTGAACAGCTACCTTTAGAGTCAGAGTCAGCCTCAGAGAAGATTCTAAGGGCTCAAATGAGGCACCTGACAGACCTTCCAGGACCATAGAAAGGTCCCAGGAAGGAATGCGTGGTCTGCAAATGGGCCATAGCCACCTGAAACCAACGATAAACCTCAAAGTTAGAGGATGTTGCCCCACAGACGCTCCATCAATAGGGGTGTGGCAGGCCAAAATGGTAGCCAGATAGACCCAGATGTAGAAGGAGCCAAGCTTGCTGAAAAACATCCTTGTAAGAACTCCAGGACTGTAGCTACTGCACAGTTCACTGGGTCTAGCTGACGTTCCCCACACCACGAGACAAATGGTCTCCACTTGAGCACATACAATTTCCTCGTGGATGGTGCTCTAGCGTTCAACATGATCTCTACAACTTCAGTTGCAAGACCAGAATCTATGAGCTGGTGCCCCTCAGGGGACAGACCCACAGTTTCCTGAGTTCAGGCCGAGGGTGATATATCAGCCCTCTGGCTTGAGATAGCAGATCCCTGCAGATGGGAATCTCCCAAGGAGTGCCATCCAGCAAGGATATTATCTCAGAGAACCATATTCCAGCTGGCCAATAAGGTGCTACTTGCAGAACACACAGAGAGTCTTGGCGAACTCTCGCTAGAACTTGTGGGAGCAGAGTGATCACGGGTAAAATGTAGAGATGTGACCTCGGCTGCATCTGCACCATGGTGTCCAGCCCCAATGGTGTGGGAGGAGTAAGGGCAAACCACACCAGACAGTGTGTTGTCTCCTCGGAGGCAAACACATCCACTTCCACTTGGCCGAACCGCCGCCCCATGGACTCCACCACTTGTGGATGGAGCCTCCAATCCCTGGGCTTCAGTCCCTGGCTCTAGACGATGTCTGCCCCCACATTCCAGTTGCCCAGAATGTACATAGCACTCACTGACAAAAACTTTCCCTCTGCCCAGAGAAGAATTAGCTGTGCCTGCCTGAACAGGGGGCACCGCTGTGTTGTCTGTCACAGCTAACACACGGTGACCTCTCAATCGAGGAAGAAAGAATTTCAGTGCAAGAAACACGGCCCGAATCTCTAGGCGATTTATATGCCACTCCAGATGAGGGCCGCTCCAGAGACCATGAGCTAAACGGCCATCTAAGACTGCTCCCCAGCCCATGAGGGAGATGTCAGCCATTATCGTCTTGCGCACAAACCGGTCCTCAAACTGAATCTGTGGAACGATAAGTTTGAGCATCAGCATCTTGAACCTGTATGTCCAAAGAGTACAGTTCAGATGACGCCGATCTAAAATTGGCAGCATACTCCTCTATTTTTTGTGGACCAGAAAATAATGGCTGTAAAAACCTCCCTCCTTCAGGGAAAGGGGTACATGTTCTATGGCCCCTTTGTCCAAGAGGGATCTTACTTCCTGTGCTAATGTCGGGCTCTGCTCTGTGCTGACTACTGTGGTGAGCACACCTCTGAACCAGAGGGGTCAAGCTCTGAACTGGACCCGGTAGACCTTTTTTAGGGTAGACAGAACCCATGGAGACACATTTGGCAGTAGTTTCCATGCTGCCAGATGGTCTTTTAGTGACCTTAACTTTTCCACATTCTATTGGAGGAAAAGCATCAGATTTTTGTTGTCCTGTGACAGCTCGGTGACCAGAGAACACTGAAAACTTGGGACAGCCTTGGCTAGGGGAGGCCCTATAGTAGTACTGGAGGCTAACTGCCCTAACAACTTCATGTTCCCTGATACATCCCTCCACGGCCCTTCAGGACCGCTCCTCCTTTGTCTGCTTGGCCTTTATGACCATTCTCAGATCAGGCCTAATAGCCTAGTAGTATTGGCCACCTGGTTCCCCTGGCTGTCTGCGAGGGAATGCGGGCCGCCACACTTGCCTTCTGTGCTTCCCTCGCACTAGCACTGGCCAGGGCTCCACTCGTGTATCCCCGGGTGAACTCAACACAACAGGGAAGCAACTGGCTGAATGCCGCCATATGTCGAGCTCACTCAGCAGGTCTGCTTGGTAGGACTGCAACAATGCCCTTGTATGCAGTGACCCACAAGGAAGACCCACAACCGCATGGGCCTTGCCCACCAATGCCACGGTGGCCTTACATGGTAAAGCCCCCCCCAAATTACCTGCCGTTGATGGAGAGAGGTAGCTCGCGAGCACTTCCTCCACCTTTGGCATACCTAAATAGCCGTGCCATTCATTCCCCACGATGGCCGAATAATCCGACATCGTGGGGTTATAAATACAGATTATGAATGGTTTTCCCCAGAAGCATGATATTCTGTCACGCACTTCTGGAAAAAAGGGGAGTTTTCTGCAGTGTGAGGGAGATTTATTTTCACTTGGGAGAAGAAAGCTCATCCAGCCTTAGTAATCACTTCAGGAAGCTTTTTATATGCTTAAGAGCTGCTCTCAGTTTTTAGCACACCCTTCTGGCTCCTCTTAGTCAGAGAGGAAATAATTTTTTCTCTCTATAGCGGAAGGAGTCGCCTCGACACAAGCTCCAAAATCCAGCAGAGAGCTTGACTCCGATGACAGAGAAAGAGATACAGCAGCGCTCGTCTCCAGCTCCTCTTCCAGATCCATACGAGATCCCCAGGACGAGTCACGAGTGGAGCTGCCTGATTGTAATGTTTTTCATAATCCATACCATCAGACCTCTCGAGGGCTGCCCTGGCGTGCTCCATCCCTAGACACTTCACACAGAAAGTGTGTCCCCTCCCCCGTGATGAAACGGGAGCAAGGCATAACACATTTCCTGAATTCTCTCACTCATACTTTTCTCTTTTTTTTTTAAAGGGACAAAAGTAAAGAGATTTTTTTTAAAAGATAGAGAGGAAATGAAAAGTCTTTTTGCGAGTGTTACACAAACAACCGACATGCAGTCTCGCTGAAAATAATAAGGCTGACGTTTTTATATCACACGACGCGCTTAATTGCCACGTTACCTGATCACGCAGGCCTATAAATAGGCATGATGTTGCACAAGCTTCAGATACCAGTCACGCACGAGAGCGCTTCCCACAGCATGGAACTCACGCAACTTTGCGTTCCCTTTGAAAGGGAACAATTAGTGCACACAAACATCTCATTTACATATTGTTTCCTCTCCCTACTTTCCATGTAATGACATTCTTGCAATTATTCTTTAGTAAACCAACTGCAGCACACCTACTAAGTGCACACAGGATTTATACAACTGCACACAAACATGGTCTCAGTTTAAATGTATAAGAAGAAGGAAAGCAGAAAAAGTATGATATGCATTGGGTTAAATGCACGTGTCTAATTAACTGGTCTGTGTCAGATTTCAATAAGGTCAATCTCCATGAGCAGGGGTGGCCAGCTATCATATAAACTGTCTCAGAGTAGGAGTGATGATCTAATCTCAGTTCCCATTTATTGAAAGTATGCTGCATTGTGTGTGGCTGATGTAGTCTAAATGTCTGTATGAACTGTAGATTAGAATCTGTAGTCAGGAAATGACAGATTGGGTTGCATTCCAATATCTGTCAGTTATGGATTTGAAGTCACTGTGCATTTACAGCAGTGCAATGCCAAGGCACTTTTTTTATTTCACTAGTCTTTCAGAAGAATAAAACATTTTAGAATTACCCACAGTTCTGTTCCATATAAATGTGATGCTTAAAGAAATGTATTGTTAAATAAAATAACATAAAGTAATAGACCACCTTAGAGATAAAAAAAAAAAAAAATCAAGGTTATCTGGTATTACCTAAGGACACAGAAGCATGTGAGATCCTAAGTCTGTAGAAGAATTATAGCTGGTTCTCCAAGATGCATAGAACAACCTACACTATATGGCCAAAAGTATGCTGACACTTCACCATCACATCCATGTGTGATGCAACATCCTCCCTCAGGCAATGAGGTGGAGCGATCTCCATATAGCTGTGGGGATGCGCGAAATCCGAGCCAGAGCCTGATCGCGGAATGACAGCCACCACGGAGCCAGAAGGGGGAGCGACGTGCTCCATGAGGCCAAGGGGGGAGACATCCTCCACGAAGACGTGACCTGTGCAAAAGGTCACGTGACGTGATCCAGTGAGGTGCACTGGCTGACTGAAACTTAATGAAGGGCTGATTCAGCATAACTATGACAACGATATGCTGAAGAAGAAAAAAAGGTTGCCATTTCAATGTAGCTGTCACTGGGGATTTATCACTGCCTGCTGTTAGCATCTAATTCATATAGTCACTGCTGTGGAAACACTGTTTTACAGCTACAGTAGTTGTGTTAAAAGAAACAGACAGGAATTAAAATGGGATTCATGCAGTTCATGTAGTGTATGATCCTGGTTCTGCTACAAAGAAACAATGATGTTGTACGTTAGGGAATATGGCTTGCAAGGTAATGTTTGGGTGCTGTTTAAAGTAAATTTGAATTTAGTTAAAACAAAGATAAATAAAACATTATTAGCAGCTGGAAAGTTTTAAGAACATCAAGTTGTCACTGCATTTCTGTTGTCATGGAATGTTTAAAAGCTCAAAATCTTTAAGTGCATGTTTCTGCTTTTTATTTCTGGGACTATACATGGCAGCGTTTGTGTTTTAGATGTGTTTAAAAGAATATGTATAACCCCAATTCCAAAAACGTTGGGACAGTATGGAAAATACAAAAGAAACTACACAAAAAGAGTCAAAAAGAGTTGAAAATTCAGTTCACACTGTACTATATTGAAAAAACATTATTAACACATTATTTCATATTTTACTCTGAAAATGTACACTCATTTCAAATCTGATGACTGCAACACACTCCAAAAAAGTTGGGACAGTCGACTGTTTACCACTGTGGAACATCAGCTTTTCTTTTAATTATACATATTAAGTATTTGGGCACTGAGTGAAGACAGCAGTTGGTTAAATTTGACAGATGCTGGCTTTTGGACCCGACGGTCATAACAGCTTGGATGGTCTTTTTTTCCTTTTCGGCCTGGAGAACACGACGGCTGCTTTGTCCAAAAACTATTTGAAAAGTCGACTCGTTGGACTTGCATCTGTGGATGCAGCGGTGAATAGTATTGACTGACAAAGGTTTACTAAAGTATTCCTGAGCCCATGTTAGAATATCCATTACAGACTTATGACGGTTTTTAAGACAGTGATCATGCACATTCAGAAGTGGTTTTCACCGAGATTTGACCGGATTCCTTGAATCTTTTAATTATATTGTACACTGTAGAAGGTGAAATGCCCGAAATCCTACCGATTTGTCTTTGGGGAATGTTGTTCTCAAAGTGTTGGGTTATTCGATGACGCATTAGTTGGCAGATTGGCGAGCCTCGACCCAGTGAAGGACAAGGCTTTTTTGGAGGCTCTTTATATACTATGATTAGGTGATCACCTTCTTATTTCAACTGGTCATATCGCTATTAGTCCTAAACTGCCCGTGTCCCAACTTTTTTGGAACATGTTGCATGCATCAATTTAAAAATACATTTTTATCTTCAAAAAACTATACAGGTGATTAGGTAAAACATCAAATACCTTGCCTATATAAGTTTTTTGTTTAAATACAAGTCAAAGTACATTTACAAATCACTCCTCTTTGTTTTTATTAGCATTTTCCATACTGTCCCAACTTTTTCAGGTTGTAAATCTGAATCCAAGAGAACCTCTTTAGAATTTCATGTAGATAAAACAATTCAACATTTCACCTTGGATTTTTCCTAGCTGCCACACAATTTTAACTGCGTCTTATCTCAGTGGGTAAACACATGCAGAAGAAATGCCTGAAGGAAATAACTACATGGCTCCTCGAGGTGCTATGACATAGAGCTCCAGAGACTATTTACCCTGAACACAAATGGAAAAATGCTTCTGTTATGTATGGCATGAAACAACAGCATGGCACAGCATTGGCATAAAAATTGTGCTGTTTCCCCTTGAGCAAATGGTTTAGTTGTTCCATACGTCTTGCTATAACACAACCGTGGGTTTTAAAATAAAATATGACAACTGCATCAGGTAGAAAGCAAGAATTGATTTTTTAATATAGAGATATAATATTGTGCAACTGTATTTCCATTCGAGATGTGGGGAGAGAGTGATGAATCAAGGCATGCGCAATGGCCAATAATGCTTTTTTTCTCCCGCACTCCAGATTCATTTCATGTCATGACAGAACCACTAAAGCGTTGTGAGCAAACAAATCTCTGAAACATGAAAATAAAGATTTCTCTCATTGGTTGTCCTCGATGAAAGCAGAAGTCCGTCGACTCAGATTTCACACTATTGACAGGTTCTACACAGCATATGCACCATGCAGTACAAATGCGAGAAGTCAAGAAGTCTCATGACCAAAACAATCGAGCAACAAAATCAAGCAAGGACAAAAGTTACAGAAGGATTATGTTCCTGCTTCCTGTTTTCCCTCATACAGTGTCACCGCTCTCAACACTCCTGTTGTTTGCACTTTTATTATGCAGTTCTATTTCGTAGTTTGTTTTATTATCTTAGTCAGTACATATACTGATGTGTTCCTCTTAGGGATGTACCGAATGTTCGGCAACCGAAATTATTCGGACGAAAACAGCAAAAAAAGCATTTTCGGTGTTCGGCCGAATAAGTGAAAAGGCCGAATAAATTTGACCGAACAATGACGTGTTTGATGACGAGACAAAATAGCCTAGCAACCAGAGTGAGACGTGCGAATGTCACGACCTCGATGAGGGGGTGCGCGCATGCACGAGCTACGTGCTCTTCGGATGTTTACTGTGGACACGTGTTGTTTTGTTTCTGTTCCGGAGTATTCTGTCACGTCGCGAGACGTAAGGGAGTAGAGTACGGAAGCAGGTAAAGACGTATTTATTTAAGGGCAGGCAGACAAATCCAAATCGTAAACCAAAAAACATAGTCAAGACAGGCAAAGGGTTATCGGGCTACTGGCATACAGGCATAAACGGGGAATCAAAGTCACGGTCACAGAAAACAGGGTCACAACACAAAACAAGAAACATGAACTAGTACTATGGACTGGGAGCGGAACAACCACTAAATGAACTAATCTATAGTTTAAACTAACTAAATCTATCAAGGAACATAACATTAACAACGTATCTAACTATACTATATCTACTATAATGCTCCGCGAGGTGTACAGGGACGCGAGCGGTATATATCCCCAATATAATCAGCCGTATAATCAGCCGTATAACCGAATAGAACCATTTTTTGCACTTTTTAATGCACGTTTTAGTTGTAGGCTACAGAGTGATACATTCTTTCAGCAGTCAGTTATAGACCTAACATCGGCTATTCAAGGGGGGCTCAAAGATGACCACATAAAAATATTTTTATTTTACTCATTTACTTATTTAAAGTTATATTGTGCCTTGTTGGTAGCCTATGCCTGCTGGAATGAAAAAAAAAAAACTGTTCATTGTTAAATAAATATTTTGAAATTGTAGTTTTTGTAATTGATTTTTTTCTTTGAAAAGCAAGACAAAATAGTAAAAAGCACATTTTGACTATTTAATTCATGCAATGGTGAACAAAATGGTAAAATAAACGGAAAAAACGCGAAAAAACCTGTTCGGTATTCGGCCTTCGGCCAAGTTTTTCATTATATTCGGTTTCGGCTTCGGCCAAGAATTTTCATTTCGGTGCATCCCTAGTTCCACTTTGTCCTTTGTAAAGTGTTGCTAATGAAAATCCGCATGTCTCATGTCTAGTTTATTCTACTTACTCTATTTATAGTTTCCTAGTAGTTTATGTTGTATCTTCCAGGATTGACCTTTGCCTGTGTTTTGCATTGAGGATTTCTTGTATTGGAATTACCCTTGATTACTCTCCCTGCCTGTGTCTTGACCCCTGCTAAGGATCAACCATGTCAAGCATGAACAATAAAGATACATGTAGGCACATGCCCTACTGTTTCACATTTGGTACGACATCCATCTTTTATCCGAACTACCAATAAATTCTAGACAGAAAGCAGTAATCTTTTGATAAACTAGGCTTAATGAGGAATTTGTCATCATGCTGCATTATAGCTTGTATAATAGCCTATGCAAACACTTGTGTTTTAAAGCAAACAAGCTTCTCGGGTTGGTATTCAAAGCAACACTTGATTATTGGCACTATAAAACAGGCTTTAGGATTAAGACAAAAGCTACAACAGACTATATTTGCACCTGAGAAATGAACTCGTATAACTGAGGTTATACAAAGTGGGCGCAAAATACAGCAAAACACATGGTTTCCTGATAACAATGCAAATACCATGATATATCTCTATGCCACAGAAAGAAAAAAAAGAAATGAATGAAGAACTTTAAAAGAATTAGCTGAAACTCTTGGAGCAGGTGAGAGTGTGCCAGCCTCCACAATTAAGCAGGGGCCAAAAGGTGCAGCGCTTCATGGAGAGGAATAAAAGATGAGCGTGTTTAAATATTCAAAGCTTAGCATCAGTGCATCCTCAGCATGCTGATCTGTTCAGGTGCAGAAAGCAAGTCATTATAAGACCTCTAGAATCTGAATGTCATGAACTAAAGAATGATGATCTAAAGCATAATGATCTACGGAAGACGTAGAAGGAACGCTCAGAAAACATAGGGCTTATTCAGAGCCATGTTAAGTGTGTGTAGTGAGAAGATAATACTTGTGCACATCAGTATTCAGACCACAGACCTGCAGATGTTTGAGGGTTTGAGCACACGGGGCAGAGTTTGTCAAAACCGGAACTGTGTCGTAGCCATTCCGTTCTTTGATTTTTCTTAAGCGATATCTGCTCGAATGAGGAGCGGTATTAAGTCCAGCGACCACTGGACAGAGTTTGATGTTACACTGAAATTTATGTTATGTTTTCAGCTGTAAATAGAGTCTAAAAAACGAAGAAGAAAAAAGGAATACCATTCATAATGATTCATGCCACATTTTTTATGCTTAAAAATGATGAATTTGCTTAAAATGAGCAGTAAGTATAGAAAATTCTCTGGGGCATGTTTTCTTTAAACCAAAACATTATTATTATTATTATTATTATTATTATTATTATTATTTAAATGGAAAATCAAAAGTGTGATACACTAGTTTTATATCCTGTATGCACATTACGATTTCTTGACCGTTATTTGTGACCAAAATCATTTTTAAAAAAATAATAATAATAATAATTTTAAAAATTAACATTTTCATGACTTATCCACTTGCAGCAGCTGTCAACAGTAGGTACAGCACTTTTCCACGCCCAAGATTCACACTTCCTGCTACTATATTTCTAGTTCATAGAAAATGCAAAAATAACAGGATGTGCTGGACCAAGTGCTATTTTATAAGCAAATAACAAGGCTGAAAGCATATTGTTGAAATGATTGAAATTAAGACAAATTAGACAAATTGCGACAAATCCTATACCCTGCCACACCCAATACTTTTGTTAATTGGTGATTACTGGAAGACACAACTGCACAATGGCAGGCCCTGATTTACCAACAGCAACTAATAATCTGCTGCATGCAATCAGATAAATGGGATGTTGTGGGTGGTTTATAAATAATAATTGCATGGATAGCTTCACTTACAAAGCATCTGTAGGAAACAATATGTGAATGAGGTTTTTCGCGTGTGCTAATTGTTCTCAATAGCCACGGAGAGCTCAGATCACAACTGAAACTGAAGTATAATTGCAATTAAACATGATGAGATGAGTATAAAAAACATGCGTGTAGACACGAGTCTGCACTTAATGCAGATAATAATACATTGTCATTTTGAGAATTGTCCTTTCTTTTGTTTTGAGAGATGGGAAGGCATACATTGGATAAATCAGTGTATAATTCAGACTTTATTAGTAGTATTTATAATTTAGTAAAATTCAGTACAATTTTGTCATCGACCAATGAAACCTGCCTCGGCATAACTGAGAATCACTATTCCAAAAGTGTCTCTGAGGCTTATTTAATTAATCCATTTGCATAAATGCCACCCAACATTTTGTACTTAATCCAATCATTCAATCATGTGGCACAATGCATAAAATCATCCAGATACAGGTCAAGAGCTTCAGTTAATGTTCACATCAAACATCAGAATGGGGAAAAAAATGCGTTGATCTTTGTGACTTTAACCGTGGCATGGTTATTGACGCCAGACTGGCTAGTTTCAGTATTTCAGAAACTGCTGATCTCCTGGGAATTTCACACGCCACGTCTCTAGAGTTTATACAGAATGGTGTGAAAAACAAAAAACATTGAATGAGCAACAGTTCTGTGGGTGGAAATGCCTTGTTGATAAGATAATTCAGAGGAAAATGGCCAGTCTAGTTTGAGCTGCCAGGAAGGACATAGTCGAATAAGGAACTCAATCACTCTTTACAACTGTGGTGAGCAGAAAAACATCTCAGAACATCAAACCTTGAGGTGGATACAACAGCAGAAGACCACATCAGGTTCCACACTATGGTCAGACAAGAACTTGACGCTATCATGGACACAGACTCACCCAAACTGGACAAATTAGAAAAAAAAACTGCTCTTTTTCCAGTCTTCAACTTTCCAGTTTCAGTGAACTGAAGCTCTTGACCTGTACCTGCATGATATTTTGCATTGTACTGCTGTCACTGCTGTCGCATTATCCTGCTGAAACTGGCCACTGCCATTAGGAATGTACTTGGTCTGCAACAATATTTAGGTAGGTGGTACGTGTCAAAGTAACATCCACATGCAGCACCAGCAAAAATTTAGGAACACCCACAGAAAATTATCATGCTGATGATGTTAGCACATGACTTGTCATTTGAATCTCAATGACATTCTTTTTCATGAGCCGCACCATGGGCTTAAATTTAGTGAAGGCGAGGTCTTCTTTGGCAGTGGTGTAGGCGGTGTTAAATTTCATGTTCGGCTCAGCCAAATGAGTAGAATGGTCGGCAACATCCTGACGATTGCAAGCTTCAACAATCGAACCTGATCCTGAATTTTTTGCCACACACTTGTCCCGGGATTTCTTCTGCTTGGCACTCTCCCTGCGTTTAATCAAGATCTAATGTTTAAAATGTTTGGATTCAGTGGCGAATACAGTGTTACCTGCAACCTCTCCCCACAGGCTTTACAGTGGACGCAGTGCATTTAGCCATTTTCATAGCAGAGCCACTCAAAGTCTTTCAGCCAGTCTCTCTGAAAACTGCAAGCCTTCTTTTCTGCTGGTGGATCCACATTCTCCACATGATCACCATCACCAACTCCAGGACTCACATTATCTGTAACTTTAGACGGCTTACAAAAGAAATCTCGGTGTTCTTTTCATCTTCTCTCTTCAGCTCTTTATATTTTGCCAGCTAGTTAGCTCCCCGTCACGTGACAACGGAGCGCAGTGAAAGGGAGCGATCGACGGCTAATATTGAACAATCTAGACTCTGCATTAAAGTTAAGAATGTAAAGATGTAAAGAAGTTTAATTGGTTTTGTAACACTGGACAGAACGGTGGACGGGTTACCGGATCAGCTCAAAGCAACCACATACTGTGCACCTTTCGTAGAGAAATTAAAACAGGTCACACCACAACAATTATTTGCACTCGCACAAATGCTCCCAAATATATTTTGGGGTCGCACAGATTAAATTTCAGGAGCATATGCAACCAAAACGGTCGCAATTCGAGCCTTGACATGAACGCCAGGACCCAAAGTTTCCCAGCAGAACATTGCCCAGAGCCTCAAACTGCCACTTCCCATAGTGCAGTGTTCTGCACTGTCAAACAGCCACTTGTATCAAAAGTTATTCCATTAAGTTCCATTTCCTATATAAGTGGGCATCTATAAAATAAAAAAAACTTAGAGAGAGCAGGTTAGCTGCACTGATCTGAAGAAGTCAGGAAACACACACAAATACTTTTAAGACGAGAACTGTTGGTCCCCGAAAGCAGATTATATTGGGCTGTAGATAGCTGAGCAACAAAAAAAAATAGAGAAAAAAAAGAAGAAGAAAAAAAGTTTAAAAAAAGAAAAAGAAAAAAGTATGCATCAAATATGATTTGAGTAAATGTGAGGTTGCAGACCCAGACCTCGTCAGACAATTGGCAGAGTCACATTTTTGTTCTGCTCCAGCCCTCAGCGGCTGACCTGTGTAATCAAGCGCTGCAGCAGTGTGATTACAGCTCCGGTATTGTAAGAGAATAAAGACGGACAAATTCGGGGTCTCTGGGGGATGTTTTGAATGTCTCAGGTCTACATGGATAAAATGTAGTGATATTCCTGAGCTGTGGTCTTAAACAGGGGCACATCATACAATACAAGACTGGTGCAGCTTGATTGTAATTGTAAATACAGAGATGTTGACTCCCACACATGCTCACACACACACATGCGCATGAGAAAGAAGAAAAAAAAACAAAACAATATACATCTAATAATGTACGCAACTAAGTCTGACATGGAAGTTACTAAAATAACATTTTTAATATTAGGGATGTGCATGGATAATAATCATATTATTTAGAGAGACACAAGATAAACATAAATCAATCTTTATGAGTATGTATAGGAGGGAAAACATCACACTTTCCTTGGGGCTTCGTCCCAAACACTAGGAGTCATGTCTAGTTATTAAAATCAACCTCAGATTTGAAGAAATATCCCAAACACTAGAAATATGCTGTAACAAGGCTTGTTATTTTTGGGCATTCATATGTATCCTAGGTAGCTGTAGGAATGTGTGTGTCTTACCAATCATGTTGTTTGCTCAGCATTTTTACACACCATGTCAGGTTTAGTGAGCTGGGTTAATTTATGAGACACTACATGATTGATTAGTAGGATGCTCATAATCCTTATTGTATCTTTGTGTAGCATGTTCTTTAGTCGTTACAATTTTACCACACACTAGCATTTGGGATACAACCAAGAAGTGAGAATGGCAGCTGTGGGTGGCAGCGGGCATGTTTAAATGCAGGCGTCTGCAGGCATGGCCGACCACTCACCGCGCGTGTTGCTGGACAGACGCGTGCGCTGGTTGGTGGAGGTGTTGTGTGGGAAGAGCGTGTTTTGCTGGTGATTGCTGTCAACGGTACTGGTGGCTATGATGTTATCCTTGTACTTGCTCATCAGGGACAGTTTTGTATTGTCATTCCCTGATGGCAAAGAGGTCAAAAGGTTAATGTTAGGCAGAGATATAGACAGAAAAGGTTGAGAGCACATAACACTGACCACTGATGGCAAAAGGTCAATATCAGGCAGAAAAAGAGAAAGAAACAAAGAAGAAACAGATAGGTGACCAGCACATGATACCCAGACGCAGGCAGTGATGCTCACAAGAAGAGCTCTTCTAACTTAAAATGAGCTCTTCTCGCTAGTGTTTGACAAGTACTCTTGTGATTTGGTATTTTGGGGTATTTTTGGTATTTGTACAAAAGTGTTTTTTGGGAAGTGTGCCAAAGAAATCCTGTAGGAGTATCATTCTTAAGAATAATGCTTAGACCACACTAGAAGAGAATCAGGCCTACTTTTTAACTGATTCGCCCGTTTTGACCATTACCTTAAGTATTTATTTTCCCAGATTATTCTCTAGTGTGTAGTGTGTAAAAGCCAATCTTATCCTAATCAGTCTGCCAGTTGCAGCTGCCTGGATTTAAAATTGTATATTTATAAGTCAACATCCTGTAGTGTGAAGGGAATTATGGATTTGTAATTATAATTGCGGCAATAATGCAACCTGATGTCGTGCATGAAAGATCCGCAACCAACTACCGCCAAGCTGAACTGCTGAACGATCAGATATGTCTATCTTAAATCTGAAGTCATATTTGCGTATATGAAACTCAGACATTCTAAGAGTCAATATAATTGGTTGGTACAGTGTGGCATTTTATTCTCTTTCACTTTCACCATCAGTTAGGATTGTATACATCATACAGTGTGGCCCAGGCCGAAGTCAGGAAGAATACACTGATCAATATTGGGACGATGTATATTATGTATTATGCCTTATTGTTTGATTGGTCACATTTTACTTTCTTTGACGGAGCTGAAGACACCAGCCTTGCCAATAAAGTAAACAGTAAAGAGAACTCATCTGAATTGACTCGGTAGATATGAGCTTCCATCATTTTCCATTCTGCAACAGCGCTCAGTGTATGCCCCCCGGTAATAATATATATATAAAAAAAAGCACTACACCAAAGAAAACTGACACTGCAGGGCTTTTTGTACTATTCAAATTAGCATGGCAACATGAAATTACTCGTCTCCAGCATGGTCTACTGGGAGTTTTCATAGCAGAAGACTCTTCCAGGCAAATACCAACATCATTTCACACTCAGCCAGGGCTGATGTCTCTAATGCTGTGCGTCCAATGAACCTGGATGACCTCTGTGTCTCTACCTCGAGTCGAGAGGCTCTTCTTGCCTTTAATGATGTTTAAAACGGGTCCTTTGGTGCTGCGGGGTAAATTAAGCAATACAATATTTATCATGAATAATTTACTTAATATCTAACTACTTCTGGTCATCTTAAGCTTCATACGCCACAACATTACTGGCATTTGTGACCTTTTTTTAAGTAGAGCTAACGCACGTATCTACCATCAGTGCTGTTTGTTGTAATAATAAACAAAGTGTTTTCCGCTGTCTTACTCAGTGTGTTTCGATGGCGAGACGGATACAGAACAATAGAGAGACCACTGTTATATGGATAAGCTGACCAAGCAGCCATGTGTTAAGGTTACAGCTCAGTTTAAGTAGACTCTAAAGAAGAATTGATTGGGCTTACTTAAAAAAAATAAATAATAATCCTCTGGTACCATTTTGCATGGATATTTTATTAGTCCCAATTTAATAGTGCCATTGTCAGAGTAAAATAACTAGATTATGTTATGTTACCAATATGATTTTCCTCAACATAAGAAAGGTAAAGTAAAAGAAGCAACTTAATTGTTCAAAGCTTAAAGGTGCAATAGTCCAAATAACCTGGAAAATGTGCAGAATGTGATCAAAAATAATTGTGGCTGAGAAAGGCCATTTAGAAAACAGCTTTTTTGGTCCGGCGTGCTCGTTTGTATCTATATGGGCCTCTTGTCAATCATTTTATACACTCCCAAATGCACCTTCTCTCCTCCTTCTCAGGAAAAGATCAAAGCCAGATTATTCTCCTGAGAGCAAAATCAAGTAGATACCCTTTATTCCAATATAAGGAAGAAAGGCACTTATAAAAATAAAATATTTTATGAGCCAGATTGTGTGCATTTAGTGTTATACCTTAATTTTCAAGCTGCTGAATGGTCTATCTTTTACAGTAGCTAGCAGTGTTAGAGTTTAGAGCTCATAAGAGTTTATTACAAAGGAAAAAGGACAGAAAAGGGATGTCTAGAGTATCCTCATACATCATTGAGCCTGAATGTGTTGTTAATAGTGGTGTAACTTGGCTTTCATGCAGCTGAATGTGCTTTAAAGTGATGTCATAAAAACGCTTGCTAATACACAGACGAGCACTAGGAGCCAGGTTCCGGGGGTGGAGCTTTGTGTACATGTGTGGGAAGTCTCGTTCTTCCTGTTACTCATTTATAAGCTAGAAATACACTTAAAATATACTTCAAAACAGGAAGGAAGCTATCGATGAGAAACTATGTCAGACATCTGACCTTGCTTTGTTGTTGATCCTGTTTGGATCAATTCCACAATACAATCAGTTTATCTGCTGGTTACAAATGACAATTCCATACCACTTTTTACACTAATACGAGCCTTTAATGTACGGACAGACAATCCAAAAACACTCAGTGGTGGAAGCATAATTTTATTCAAATGTCCTTAACTGTCCTTAACTACTTAACCATTAGAGACCAACTCTTGACTAAGGCCAATAAATTACCACTACACCACTCAAGAGTTATTGCTAATACTCTTGGAATTTCCTCATATCTGCCAGAACAAGACTAGCGCAAGCTATTTGTGGAACAATATTTCATAACATTGGTTGTGCTACACACCGTACAAAGTAATCCCACAGCTGCGAGCGCACACATTTACAACGAATTCAAGGCTGTGTGTCCCAAAACACAAAATACACACGGTGTAATGACACTTTATTTAGTAGGTAGTATGCCGTTTAGGATGCAGCCAAATTATTTGTGACTTACAACTGCTTAGTATTACAGAAGTGTATACTGAGTATTAGATGAAAAAGCAAAAGCCTGTGTTTTAGCTTCCATCCGCTGTTTAGCTCTTACTGTTACTGCCTAATCCAGCAGCATTGCCTGTGCACTGTTAACCTGCCTCAGTGGAACTGTAATCATTTTCATTTCATCATAAAGAGCACACCTACAAAATGAACTACACACCCAACATCAGCTAGCTAAAATATAGCTAAAAGGCTTTGCTTCAAGGTGAAAGCTTGTGCTAATCTTTTAATATGCTGCTTGCACAGATCCACAGATTTAATACAGGGGCTTTCCCTGTGGTGCTGCACTATTAGACGCAGCTAGCCCACTGATCCTAGCTAGCGTGTAAAAAAATACAGGTGTAGAGAATCAGACTATATTTCCTGCCTATTTCTTATTTGCCAGCTTTTTTTTTTTTTTTTTACCCAGTCTGTTTTCTCAGTGTATCTAATTTGTGTATTTTGTTCTATCAAAAAGCTTGGCAAGAACCAAATCATGCTAACACAGTAGCTACAACCCATAAAGGAGGTTATAAACACACAGATCAGGCCAGCAGAGGTGTTGAATTGCTCACTCTCGCCTGACTATTGTTAGTGATCACTGATTATCATGGGTTCTGTAGCTCAATAATTACGTTAGATATGCACACACAAACACCACAAGAAACATGAATGTATCATTCACTAGCATACCGCATTAAAGAACCTGTTACCTGTTCAGCAAGAATAAACATAAAACTTTAACTGAATCCTATTTCCTCAAACAGCGAGCAACATCATGTGACTTGCTACTAGATACTTTGCATATCCATTTTGTTTTTTACCGCCGCAAGGGACCCCAGTCCCATATTCTTGTTTTCAACTAGCTCACAAGAAACCGAGAAAATAACTATCAAACCATGCATTTTTTATTTTTTGAGCTGAAAAAGCAAAAAAGTGTGAACAGTGTTATATTCAGTTGCCTCGTGTATCACCAGGACAAGTAGACAAAAACAGCTACACTGTACCTCAAAGCACCTCTAAAGATAACTAATAATCTTCAGTATAAAACATTGTGTACAAGCAATTGGTGCATTTGTATGAGTAGGTACTAAACAGCTAGTTAGTTAACAGGTTTTGCAATCACACAAAACCGAAAGCAGAACATACACAGATTGATGTACACAAAGTGTGTCTGTCTTTGAAAAGATGTTAATATATATCTTAACACACAGCGAAGTACACTTTCATTTAAAGTAATAGAAACATCGGTCCTGCACCTACTTAAACCGAGCTGTCAGCTTGTCAATTAAATCATGGCTATATCTTCTGTAGAATGTTAGAAATTTTCTTACAAGACGATATAACCAAAACTTGGGTGCAATTTTGGATTCTAATAATGGATTATGATTTCATGACCTTAACCTGGTATCTCGTAGCCAAGGTAAACTTAAATACAATGAATAAAACGTTCGCTTCATGGCCTTTTAAGAGATGTGTAATAATAAGTAAGTTTGAGAATTCAGCTCTTATCAGTTGAATGTTTATCCAGACTTAAAGACGAGCAGCTCTTGCACAGGGTTTTCTAGCTCTTCCCAATTTTTTTTTTTTTTTTTATTATAATGTATGAGGTATAAGAATATCTTAATGGCTTGAAATACAGGATGTCCCAAAAGTCTCCATATTCAGGAGAAATTAACACTTTTTTTTTTTTTTTTTGCAAAATGCCTCTTCATACTTATTTCATATTCTATATAGTACTGTGCAAAGAAATGCTATAGAGCAAAGATGCCTTCAAAAATAATGAAATTAAATGTTTTTACATTTAAAAAAATACCATAAAGATCAGTAAACAGTAGTAAATGAAACAAAGTCAATATTTGGTTTGATAAAAAAAATAAAACTGGCTGGATCTGGAAGCTGTCGCAAGGTTGTTAAAGGACTTTAACAGGAAACATGGCACATCACACACGACACTATCGCCAAACTTATTAACAAATTCAAAAAGACTGGAAATGTTGCGGACCGACCGAGAAGTGGACGTCCACGAACATCCACTGACGAAGGCACAAGTGACGTAGTGCCGGTATACACAGTCCCCTATGTATGGAGACTTTTGGGACACCCTGTACAACAAATAGTAATATTACAGTGACTGGTTCCACCCATCTTACAAAGACGAGGCATTGCTCAGTAGTTTGAGCTACTAGAACGCACCGGGGGTGAGATCCACGTTGGCCTTGTCATTACAGCCGTGAAGCGAATCGAGCGTGCGTGTCACCTGGCTGGCGAAGTCCTCACCACCGTTCATGCACTCACGCTGCAGGTGCTGGCGCAGCTCACCAATGTCGTACTCATAGCCATCGAGGATGGGCGTCTCACGGATACTGAGGGTGCCGCTGGCATTGGCACCCTGGCACCGGGAGTTCCTCAAGCTCTCGCGTGCCTGCCCACCCAGCAGCACAGATGGGATGTAGTGAATCTCATTAGCTGCTTCGGCACTCGCGCTCTTCTGAGGCTGGGGCACCCGACGCCTCTTACACCAGCGCTTCCGTGTGTACAGGATCATCACCAAGCACAAGATGGAAAGAAGCAGAGCAATCATCCCACCCTGCAAAAAGGGACAGAGAGATAGACCAGACAGCAAGAGAAGGATAAACAAAGAAATAAACAGAGAGATGAAGAGACAGTGGAGAGTGGGGTGGGGGGGTTGGAGAGGTGAGTGGAAGGTAGTGTGTGGGAGTAGATATGAAAGGACAGGAAGAAGAGTAGGAGAGAAATGGCGAGACATATAATTGAAGGCGTGAACAAGAGATGATGACAAATGTACAGGGAGAAGTGAAAGTGAGAAAAAGGGAGACAGATGGACAAGGAGTAAAAATGGAAAAATTCAAAATGAGTAGACAGGATGTACAGTAGGTAGGATAAGGAATGAGAAGAGAGAAAGAAATATGTGAAGACAGACCAGGAGAGAGAGATGGAATGGGATGAATAACAGAGTCAAATCAAGGCCAAAAAGAGAAAAACAAACAAAAGGATAGACAATTACAAAAGTCATTGTCACAGAAGATAGATAGAGAGAGAGATAGAGAGAGCGAGAGAGAGAGAGAGAGAGAGAGAGAGAGAGAGAGAGAGAGAGAGAGAGGAAAAAATAAGTATTAGGATAAGCTAACAGGCTGATAAAACACCCAAATAATTCCATAAACTGAAACCCAATGTCACTCGAGATTGGGAAAGGAAGAAATTAGGGATGCCACGTTGGAAGCTACTAGGACTCCAATTCAAACAATGGCAGAAAGCTGAGCCTAAAGAAAAGCACTTTAATCGCCTCACTTACACTGAGCTAGAACAGCAAGTGTACACTCATTTTGCATGAATTGTTTGCCTACTTACCTAGTCAAGGGCGATAATGAATGGCACCTTAATGAAGGTCACTCATGTTGCATTTGCATGGGAAAAAATCGTGAAACTACCATAATTTATTTTGTTTTGTTTAAAATTCCTTAATGCGTTCTAAGTCATTAAGCCAGTTTCCTGTTTGCGTATGATACAAAGTTAAGTACATGACCGATTATACACCGGCGGGAGAGAATGTGGGGAGAATGGATGGTTCAGGGGGCTCAAGAATAAAGAGAATTTACGATGCACATTTTTCCCCAACATACCTGAAAACACAAGATAAAAGTGTTCCAATTAGCAATCAGGAGCCAACTGATGTTTCTTAGGCTTCATGATAAAAACAGAAGAAGGAACCTTCTTATGCAACTTTGTGTAACATAGCTTTAAAATAATAATGTATATCTTTTAAAGTAAAAGTTTAAACATTTACTGTTTGCTCTTGAGGATTGCCAGTAAAACGGACAGGTGATTCTCCATTAAAGCTAATGAACATATTTTATGATGTGCACAGCTTTTTAACTTTTCTGGCTGCCAACTGTGCAGCAATATACAACGCCCTCCACTAATATTGGCACCCTTGGTAAATATGAGCAAAGAAGGCTGTGAAAATTTGTCTTTATTGTTTAACCTTTTGATCTTTTGTTAAAGAAATTCACAAACATACTTTGCTCTAATGGGTTTCAATATAATGCCTGATTGGAGAAAGGGCTGGAGAATACATGGCGAGGGATCTGAAACCATTCCTCCATTCAGAATCTCTCCAGATCCTTCACATTTCGAGGTCCACGCTGGTGGACTCTCCTCTTCAGTTCACCCCACAGGTTTTCTATGGGGTTCAGGTCAGGGGACTGGGAGGGTCATGGCAGGACCTTGATTTTGTGGTCAGTAAACCATTTCTGTGTTGATTTTGATGTATGTTTTGGATCATTGTCCTGCTGGAAGATCCAACCACGGCCCATTTTAATCTTTCTGGCAGAGGCAGTCAGGTTTTCATTTAATATCTGTTGATATTTGATGGAGTCCATGATGCCATGTATCCTAACAAAATGTCCAGGTCCTCTGGCAGAAAAACAGCCCCAAAACATTAAAGATCCACCTCCATATTTAACCGTGGGCATGAGGTACTTTTCCATATGGCTACCTCTCTGTGTGCACCAAAACCACCTCTGGTGTTTATTACCAAAAAGCTCTATTTTGGTTTCATCTGACCATAGAACCCGATCCCATTTGAAGTTCCAGTAGTGTCTGGCACACTGAAGATGCTCGAGACTGTTTTTGGATGAGAGTAGAGGCTTTTTTCTTGAAACCCTTCCAGACAACTTGTGGTGATGTAGGTGACTTCAGATT
The DNA here is from genome assembly GCF_023375685.1 of Ictalurus furcatus. Lineage (NCBI taxonomy): Eukaryota > Metazoa > Chordata > Actinopteri > Siluriformes > Ictaluridae > Ictalurus > Ictalurus furcatus. The sequence goes on along the minus strand of NC_071261.1, from coordinate 4,789,352 downwards.
GTAGTTTTGGAGACTTTCTGACCCCAAGACGCAACTAACTTCTGTAATTCTCCAGCTGTGATCCTTGGAGATTTTTTGTCCACTCGAACCATTTGACACGTGCATCTGTAATGATTTCTGTCCTGTCTCCGCCCCTGTATTTTCATACATACATAAGGGTTGTTTCCCGTATGTGACATCATTGTTCTCAGTTGTTTCGAGTTTCACCCATGATTACGCTTGTTATTTAAACCCCTTGTGTATCTTGTACGTCGCAAAGTATTGAGTGTTATCACCATACCAAGCGTTTGTACCCTGTTCCTTGTTTCGGTTCCATAGTCTTTGATCTTGTTTCTCGTTACGTGCTTTTGCCTCGCCCTGTTTAATGCCCGTTTTCAGATCGCCTCGCCTGACCCATTGCCTTTTTTTCTGACCACACTATTGTCTCATGATTTGGATTTGTCTGCCTGTGTCTCTTTAATAAAAGCTCTTATCTGCACCTGCATCTGTCCTAACCTCCATTACGTTCCACTATGTGACAGAAAGTCACAATGTCATTTTTTAAAATTACGTACTCATTCTGCCCAACTTTATTTTGATGGAATTATTCTATCCTGGTCATATGTGGGTGGTTTATTAAATATTCACACATCAAAAACATATTGATCTTGAGTTACATGCATGAGCCATAGCATAGCACACACAACATACTTGTTTGAAGCAGTGTTGCTGTCAGCTACTGAATATAGACTAGTCTAAACAAGAAAAATATAAGAGCGTGCATTTAAAAAGATCAAAAAGTGATAGTATTTTTTTCATATCACCCTAAACTGCATGAGTTGTGCTAACACATCACTAGATATGAGTTACCCAGGACTGGTACTTCACCCGGATTTTGTTAATAAAACATGATTTTTTTTAAATGAAGCAGAAATGAAACTGATGTTATGCAGGGAGATATATCATTGGTTCATAAACACTTGGCTGATAGGAAGTCTCATTTGGATGGGTATTACATTATAGCTAATAATAAAATTCCCCTATGGCGGTTATAAATCTTACTTCTGGAACCTGATATAGAAGCACTAACATTTCTACCTTCATCTTCCCTGGAGGAACCTGTGACGCTGCCAATACAGGCACTGTGTATAGTATCAAAAATATGTGCATGCAACATAGCCAATATAATACAGCATTTAGAGCGCTAAATCTCTTCGCACATTCGTAATATTCGGCAGAAACTTACTGTTTAGGTATCTGTAATGCAGCTTCATCAGATTAAGAGAAACTCTCTGCCTTCCCTATAGTCCGTCCTATGCACTAGTGATTACATACCACAAATGCTAAAGGAGAAAAACCATCCCAACACAGTGTCAGCTTACAGCCCCAGAGTCAACAGCTAATCAGTTTTCTCTAATTTAATTTCCTTCCAATCTGTCAGTGTGCATTAGCCAAATGAGCAGCTTACAACTTTATGGTGGAGAAAATTAGGTAACACTATACACAGGAGTTACAGGAGACTTAAAATTAGAGGAGACAGGACAGCGCATTATGAAGGAGCCCTATTAAAGTCAAACAAAACATCAGATGCTAGCATCGTGTCAGCCTGTAATCCAATTAGCAAAGATCTACGCCAACCTGTAATCTGTTTGGTGGAAAGCCATGACATTCCACTGCATATCAACAAAGTCACTGATGAACAATATAATGACAAAATATGAATTGTTATTACATGACCTCATGTATCATGACCTCATGCCCAAGTTCAATTTTCCTACAAAATTCCCAGTTTTGGATTTACTCGTCAATTATAACTGTTATTTGATGGCCTGGTCTCCACTCATATAACATGGTTGTCACTGTAGATAAGAATCATACTGTATGTATAAAACACTTTGTCTTTAACAGTCTTGTGTTTAAGAATATCCAACCCCCTGCACTGTACTTCCTACTGTAAGGTTTGATCTTTTATGTAGCATTAAAAAAAACATGGTGGGCTTAAGTTTAAGTGAATAAAAAACAAACAAACAACAAAAAAAAAAAAAAACACCCTCTTTTTGAATATTTTGGTTGGGCATTTTTTTCATGTTTGCCCTGTATCGCTATTTTCATGGTTAGACATTAATGCACAGTACTGTCACCACCTTCCAATACCCCCTCTTAGCTCAGACAAGCTATTAAAAGCATCACCATTGTGAGACCAATCAAAAGCATCTGGGTTACGCATGTAACCCTGTTCCCTGAGAAGGGAACGAGACGTTGCGTTAGCTGAACGCTGCGGGAGCGCTCTCGTACGTGACCAGTATCTGAAGCTTGTGTAACATTATGACTATTTATAGGCTTGCTGTGATCAGGTGACGTGGCAATTAAGCATGTCGCGTGATATATAAACGACAACTGTGAACCATGCCGTCAGCCTTATTATCTGAAGAGAAGATGCAATTCACAGGTATGCCCCAGTAATTTTGTAATTTTGTGTCATTTGATAGTCTATCTGTAATGGAACCTAGGGAAAGTTCAACCTTGGACCAGTAGAGGGCACCCCTGTTCCCCATGTAGAACTTCTTCCTCTGTTGTCTCCCTCAATTTTCTGTGTAACCTTCTCGTGTGTTTATTTCACTGATTGGTTCCCTGTGTTTCTTCCTTAGTTACTAGAGCATTAACTCATGTCAGGTTATTTTTTAATGTTGTTATGCTTTGTTATTTGCACTATGTTTTTGATTATATAGCATTTCTCTTAGCGTTTATTATTTTTTTTTTGTTTGTCTATTTTTAAGTTTATTAAGTTCTGATAATCCTGGTTCCCAGTGTGTCTACTCCTCGTGTTTGTCCCACAAGTCTGTTTCCTCAAGCCTGTTCCCCGTGTTGTCTTGAATAAAGAGGTTCTGCATGTGCATTCGCCTCCATTGACTCTCCCCTTGTGACAGTATCAACTTTGTTAATAGGCACTGTTTCAAAAAGGATCAAATGTTGGCTTGTCCAAATATGTCCAAAAAAGGCAACAATCTCCATGGGGTGTACTTATTTTTTCACATGACTGTATTTACCCCCTCCCTTAGTCACAATGCAAATTTATGCATATAAACTATTAAATATTTGAAAATGACAAATTTACTTACATAATAGTCACTATCAATCTAATATAAACTTCACGAGGTCAGGTCACAAGTTATGGCGCAGTTTCACCTTTTCTTCTTCTCGACTTTCATTTCTTTCTTCATGTTGATTGATTTTAATCTACATTAAAATAAGATCCAATAACTTTTACATATATCCCTGCATGCATAAAACTGATTTATTTATTTATTATTTATTTATTTCTGCTGTTGGCGCTGATGTGAAGCAAATTCAGCTTTTAGATACAGCTTTCAGGCTTGGGTCACTCATGACCAGAAACATGTAGTTTTGGTGAAATATATTTATAGAATATTAAAAGATGTCACAGGAAGAATACCCCAATTTTGGTCACCTGATTTTTCATACATTTTGATTAACTGCCAGAATTTGGTCATCATATTATACTGTAATATACAGATACCAAGAGAAGTTTAAGCTACACCATAATATATATTTTTTTTTTTGCCCATACCACCTACTACAGAATATTCAGATTTCCTAAACAGGAAATCAGATTGATATCTATCAGTTCTGAATGATTTATTCTTAAGTAATAAGCACTAGCTGAGTAAATGTTTGTATTAGATTTTGATAATGCGCTTTTTGTTTTTGGTAGCCAAGGAAATGTGCCTTGCTGAGCAACATCTTTATCTGATCTAGGTATCGTCATTATAATAAATGCATGTGACCAGAGGAAATAGCCTTTCCATTCCTGGGTTAGCCTGGCCATAAAACAAGGCATTATAACCACTTAAACTCTAAGTGCCTGCAACAGAGGAAAGCCCACAGGGCAAAGGAAAAGTACCACCAGGTCACATCCCAAATGTCTGCTTGATGCATTTCCGGTAGTTTTTCAGTCTTTGAGTCATGTTTATTTGTCTCTAAAAATCATTTTATTCATCGTAAATGATAAGTATCTTTTTATAACCTGAAAGAGTATAGTTTAACATTGACCTCAAAAGTTACACTGAGACACTCTTAAAGAGATCAGAGATTATGACGCTCTTTAACAGGATTTTAAGTAGCACTAGCATAAAAGCAGAACGCACTGGAGAATGGATTTCCAACATGCTCCCTTTGCATAGGTGTAGCATAATTATGAACTATGCTCAGACAAAGAAATATACAGGACTTTTCAGATTAACTTTGAACATTTTCAGCAACATGGTAAGGAAACCATAGCTTACCCCGCCTCCACGCTGGAGTTCCCTGAGGGTGTATAGTTCAAAATGCGATGTCAATATGAGCTAAGGCTAATGTTATGGTACCAAATTACTGAAGCTCACTATATTAAAAATGACTAAATGCAAGTCATTTTGAATATTCTAAACCATATCAGTTTATGTTAAACAGAAGTATTTCGCAGACAACTTAGAAAAACTGCTGAACATTCAGTAGTTCATCTCTTAATAGAATTACATTCATTAGCTACTTATGTAACACTGGTTAATATTAGTATAAAATGCAGCTCATTCTGTCTTCTGGAAAAAAAATATTATCAGCGTATGTTGGAAAACTGGGCATAAGGTATATACGGTCCCTTCTGAAACTATTCAAACGACAAGGCCAATTCATTTGTTTCTGTTTTAGTCTGAGGACATTTGAGTTTGAGATCAAAAGATGAATATGAGAAGAGAATTTAGAATTTCAGCTTTTATTTCCAGGCATTTATATGTAAATGTGTTAAGTGACATAGAACATCTTGTATCAGGACCACCAAATTTGCAGGCGAGCAAAAATATTGGAACATATTTTTAAATATTGTTACCCAGATGTGTCCTTTTAGATTGATTGTTTAAACAATAGCTCTGAATATTTACTCTTGGTTTTAGCCTTCAGTTTCACCTGTGAAGACTGCATTTGTTGTTAAAAAGCATAAACCAACATGAAGACTAGAGAGCTGTCTATGGGAGAAATGCAAGCCATTTTGAAGCTGAGAAAAGAGGGAACATCAATCAGAGACACTGCGCAAACTTGGGCATAGCCAATACAACAATTTGAAATGTCCTGAAAAAGAACAAAACCATTAGTGTACTGAGCAACAGACACAGAATGGGTCGGACAAAGAAAGCAACAGCTGCTGATAACAGAAACAGTGTAAGAGCTGTGAGGAAAGACCCAAAAACAATGAGTTATATCACCAATAACCTCCACAGGGCAGAGGTGAAGGTCTCACAATCCACCATTCAAAGAAGACTTCTTATAGAGGCCATAGCACAAGATGCAAACCAATCATCAACGGTAAGAATCAGAAGGTCATGAGGTAGTGTCATGGCTTGGGCTTGCATGACTGCTTTTGGAACAGGCTCACTAATATTTATTGATGATGTAACTCATGATGGGAGCAGCAAAATTAATTCGGAATTAAACAGAAACAATCTGTCTTCTAATACAGTATACAGAGAAATGCATCAAAGTAATCAGGCAGATTTTTATCATGCGGCAAGACAATGATCCAAAACACAATGCCAACTGCCCATTTATCAGGGTGAAAAGTGGAATGTTTTACACTGGCCAACCAGACCTTAACCCAGTTGAGCATGCATTTCACCTCTAGATAAGAAAAGCTGAAATTAGGGCTGACAAAATGACAAAAATATAATTTCATCATACCTGAGGACATTTTACGATACACATCACGATATACAATTTAGCTAATAAATTGTCCAAAAAAAAAAGTTAAACTGAATTTGATTATACTTTTCATTAATGCCTATAAAGATTATTTTTTTTATTACACCAAATCAACAGCATCCATTCAGTACCATTTAATTTGTAATTATTAAAAAGTATATCACGTAATCATTTATCACAATATCAATATTATACTGCATTAATATATTGCTCAGCCCTAGCTGAAATCCTAAACTCTTGTCTCGTATCCATCTCAAACCCAAAGGTCTTTGGCATATGGCATAGACAAATGAATTCCCCTTGTTCTAATAGTTTCAGAGGGAACTGTAGCACATCATGAGAAATAAAAATATGATCCGGTGAGCACATTCATCGTACGCAAGAGCTTTAACATTAACATGTATAGTTTCCATTTATTAATTTTATTTTATTGTTCATCCCTTACAGAATAATTATATTATATTATACATACACACACTCAGAAAAAAATTTTTTTACGTCCTCTCACATTCAACTGCTTTTATTTCCAGCAAATCTCTTAATATTTGTATTAACGTAAAAACATTCAACAACTGAGACATAAGCTGAAGAAGTTTCACAGACATTTGACGAACAGAAATGGAATAATGAGTCCCTGAACAAAGGGGGGGGGGGGGGGGGTCAATATTAAAAGTAACAGTCAGTATCTGGTGTTCTCCAGCTGCTTTAAGTACTGCAGAGCATCTCATCCTCATGGACTGCACCAGATTTGTCAGTTCTTGCTGTGAGATGTTCCTCCACTCTTCCACCAAAGTATTTACAAGTTTTCCATCACGTCTGGGAGGACACATGTTTACATGTAATTTTCCACTGCGAAGACGGTCAGCTGTCCTTCTTGTCTCCCTGTCGCATGTCTTAGGCGTCGTACATTACAGACATTACAGTTTATTGCTCTGAACACATCTGCAGTCCTCATGCCTCCCTGCAGCAGGCCTATGGCATGTTCATGCAGGTGAGCAGGAACCCTAGACGTCTTTCTGCTGGAGTCAGTAGACTCTTTAGTGTCCTAATTATTGTAACTGTGACCTTAATCACCCACCACCTGTAAACTGTTCGTGTCTTAAGGACTGTTCCAGTAACTCAGGATGGGCTTTCTGTTTCATCATGCAGTAAAAGACCTTGGAGTGATTATTGACCCCAGTCTTTCATTTGATGCTCAAGTAGATAATATTACTAGGATATTTCTTTCCATCTCAGAAATATTGCTAATATAAGAAATATAATGTCACTACATGATGCAGGTATATTAATTCATGCTGTCGTCACTTCGAGGCTAGATTACTGTAATGCCTTACTGTCTGGATAAACAAGCTCCAGTTAGTCCAGAATGCAGCTGCTAGAGTCCTAACTAGAACCAGAAGATACGACCACATCACCCCGATCTTATCCACACTGCACTGGCTCCAAGTCAAATTTCACACTGATTGTAAAATACTATTACTGACCTATAAAGCACTAAACGGTCTCGCACCACAGTATCTAAGCGAACTTTTGGTCTTCTATGATCCACCACGCCTACTTAGATCAAAAGGTGCATGATATTTGTTGGTACCTCGATTAGCAAAGGCTACAGCAGGGGGAAGAGCTTTCTCTTACAAAGCCCCACAGTTATGGAACAGTCTTCCAATTAGTGCTCGGGACTCAGACACAGTCTCAGTGTTTAAGTCAAAAACATATTTGTTTACTCAAGCTTACCATGAATAGACTTTCTTTTACGCACAGTACACAGTCTTATCCATCACGGGATAGTAAGCATACCTAACAATCTCCCCCTCTCTTTACCTCCCTCTCCCTCTCTCCTTCTGTCAAGCCACACTTGATTTTATGGAGTGATCCTGATCCTTTCTGCTTTCCGAACCTGCCTGATCCATCCTGATGCCCTACCTCTGGATGGAGCTCTCATCAACTGGAGGCTACAGCCTGGAGATTGCTGAGGAGGGTACCTTTTGAAGTACTATAGAAATGGTTCCTCTCAAGGTTTCTTCCTCATATCATCTTAGGGAGTTTTTCCTCACCACCGTCGTCACCGGCTCACTCAATAGGGATAACTTCACACACTTAAAATCTCTATCCTGTGTTTATATGTTTCTGTAAAGCTGTTTGAGACAATGTCCATTGTTAAAAGCGCCATACAATTAAAACAGAATTGAATTGAATTCCACAGGTGCATGTGCAATAATTGTTTATGGTTCATTGCACAAGCATGAAAAAGATTGTTTAAACCCTTTCCACATGGAAATATATGATATATATCATCTTCTTTACTGCAGGATAAAACAACCCCATACAAGTGCATTAATTGATGCAATCCTGAATAAGTCAGTCGAGGACACAAGACCACACTCTAGCTTTTGAGATCAAGGCTTCCAAGAAATTTCGAGCCAAAGACAGTACAGTAACAATATGGAATTAAAAAAAAAAAAGTTAAGCTATTGCTCAATAGTTATTTTATTGACTGAATAAACAAATAAATAACTGATAAATGTTATGTTTCAGTCCTAATCATTTACAAGCCAAATTTAAGCCAACTCACTGATTAATTAACTATTTAATATATATATATATATATATATATATATATATATATATATGTATATGTATATGTATATGTGTGTGTGTGTGTGTGTGTATTAAAGCTATGAATTAAAGCTATTAGAATTAAATGAATTAAATATGAATTAAAGCTATTAGAATATTTGCATTTTTCGCAGCCCTAGATTGGATTAGAGGACAGCGCTTCTCTTTTAGCTTTACACTGCACTATTTAAGGCATGTTGTGGCAGTGTTAGTTTTGTTAACAAAAACTAAGACGAAAAAAAAAAAAATACTCAAATGGCATTTAGTCTTATCTGATCTGTCAATGTATGCTAACGCTTTGTAGCACTTCTTATGTGTTCTGAAACAGAAGCTGTCTTTTGGGGGAATATAATTATAAAACACCCTTTTCTGATATACAATGTTTCAGGAAGCTGCTTGTTTTGTTTCGTATGATTGGCTAAAATGATAACTAGCTAGAAGTGGCATAGCTGGTGAACAAAGTCAATAAAATTACACGCATTACATTAAATGTGCTCGTTATAGTAACTTTATCAAAGACTTTCCATTCCAAAACATAGGGTTACAAAGAAAATATCAGATTTTGATAACTTAAAAATAACATTTATGGGAAGTTCCTACTTCTGTTCTACAAGCCCATGCTCTAGCTCCTGAAACTGTCGAGCTTCTTGCCCTTCTCATCTCATCCTGCCTACTATGGTTGTCACTAGGGTTGTCACAATCCCAGAATTTTCACTTTGATACTAATGGCAACTTTAATATCATAACGTTCAATACTAATATGATACTAAGGCAAAAAATCATGCTTTACCTTTGATGAAGTATGAATGAATTATGAATTATTTAATTATCACACTGATAAAAATACAAACTTTTGACTAAAATAACCTAAATAATTTGAGTGCACAGAAACATCACCATTTAAGGCAGCAATTTTAATGGCTTCATGTACAGTATGCTCGCCATTCAACACTTCAACACTTGGTTGCGAAGCTGTACTTATCCCTTGTCAGTGGAACGTTTTGAAGCTTTAATGTGCCTTTTAGTTAAAGATTACCTTTACTAATCGCTTACGCAGAAAGGTGCATGTAGTGTACCTTTAAAGTATCACTCTAAAAGATCATTAAAGTGGTCCTTAAGGTCTAATTATGTATTTTAAATCATTTGACCCTTTCTTGCGTAGTGGTCACTACAGTGGCAATAGCCGTTTTCTGGATATTGCAAGGATTTCAATAGAATAACTGCATAGCAACCACAAGAGTGGGCAATAAATCTTCGTTTGAACGCATGCAGTCCACTGGAGTGTACACGGCCATAATTTTTGGAAAAATTTAAGTAAAAGTAGAATGAAGGTGAAATGATTTTTTTATGCCTAAAGAAGAATAAAACACAGAAAAAAAAAATCCTTGATTTGGATTTCATTATTCATGCATGAAAGGGTTAACATTCCCATTACTATGCACACTTTTTTTCCTGCGAGTGTTCCATCTCTTTATAATCACAACGAGGCTGAAGTTGGCTTCTTATACACCAGTTCCTCACTCTGGTTTCCTGTTCCACCTTAAAAACTCCAGCAGTTAGGATCCCAGGCCTTGAAGCACATTCGCTTACTGTATCACTTAAACAACCGAGTAAACCGGAGCAAATCTGCTTATTTCTTTCGTCATTATCTCCTCACTCACAGCGTGTCTCGTGAATTTGACAATCACATACGAGATACAGTGTAACACACGATCAAAACACTCAATAAGAAGAAACCAGCCGCGGAACGGAAGCCGTACTCCTCAGCTTGAATGATTGTGTTGAAAACATAAAGGTTGTAATTAATGAGCGTATTGTAAGTAAGACTCTTGATATGAACGTAGCGTAAGACAAGGTTAGGTGACATTCAGCAATCACAGTTTATAATCAAGGCAGAAGTATACGTCTCAAGGTGAGATTATTCACTTTAGCAGGAAGATGAACACTGTGTATAAGCTGTTCTAAGATAAATAAGCAGGAGGAACTACAGCAGGGGTAGCGCATCACAATTAAATATCCGTGTCATATCAGGAACATCCACAGAGCAAGAGAAATCACAGCAGGGGAATATACTGCAATCTTCCACCAGCATCAGCATTAGGATCTTTCGCCATCATCAATTCAGGAAGCAGCACATCTTTACAGCTAGATAGATAGAAATGACAGACTGTTACTGTACCACAACTCGAGGACTCGAAGGGATGTTGTGGGTCGATGTGGAGAAGTTTATTCACAAGGAAGGAAGACAAGAATATAGAAGGCTAGTGTATAGATGGTAGGAATTGTTTCTGGGACAACAGTTTGTTTGGCAGATTCAAATTAAATGAACGTGTCTCAGCTTTTGTGTTTTTGTGCCTGGTCTGTAGGTTACTATGAATTTGAACTCATCCTGCCTGCCTACTCATTAGGTACACTGTTACCAATGTCATAATTTATTTCTGTTGTACTTAGCACAAGGACGATTCTTACCCCTGTTTCAATGTCTTATTGATAGCAAAGCTCGTATTCCTGTTTCTGAGGCATTCACTTCTGCAAAGAATTTTGGGATTGAAATTTTTACTGGTGTTTAATGGTGAACCTGCCTTTGAGCAGATTAAAAGCCAAGACTCACCTCATTTTATTTCAGGCTTATTTGTTTACCCTTCAACATGTATGTTATGGAAGCTGCGTCTGAAATGAAATTGCCGATTAAAAAAAAAAGAATTGGCTGAACCCAACCCAACGCTGCAACTCTTCTTGATTTGGGGGCATCATCTGACATCCTTTACCGTTTTATACTCAATTTAAACTCCCTTTCACTATATATACAAATAACGAGATGATAATATCCTCTTACGGAACTCTGTAATTTCACACATACGGTTTTCCAGCAACTTTCTTAAGAAAGTGTTTGTCCATATATTTGGAAAAGACGAGGATGCCGTCGAAATATAATATTATCCGTTTATGTCATATTATTTCTCTATGCTGGCCAGGCAATAGGGCACTACCAGAGACTCATGAGTAGACATTGTAACGAAGGCAGTTTTCCTATTGGTTTCCACCTCAAATACCAAACAAACTTCTGGAGTCCAGTTTTGTATTTAGCTCCTTAAATATGTTCTAGGGCTGCTGAATGAAGTTCTTTCAGTGTTGAGGTACTGTACCTGGTAACCAGTCTATTGCACAATCCAAAGGTCTGTCAAGGTTAGGAGTTCAAAGTGCAGAACTTCAGCGCATAATGTCACTCAAACTTTACCTTGCCTGAGGCTTAGCACTTTCTCCACAGCATCTTTTTCAGAAGTCAAGAGATCAGAAACTTGTTCAAGCTGCTAATAAGCTCATAAGGTGGGTGGCTGATCAGTGGTGGAAAATTATGGTGGCCTGCCATGGCTTTTCCTGTAAGTAGCGCTAATGTCAGGGGGGTTGGGTACGTTCACTTGTAAGCCTGTACAGGTTGAGCAGTGAAACCGTTTTCTATAGTTCTATAGAGTGCATGATAAGTTATTCTGCACTGAAACTCAATGAACTGCATTGGCGTCTTCTGCAACACAACGAGCTGGAAAGGGTGTTGTGGTTCCAAATGCGGGGGTTTATTTACAAAGAAGGTAGACATGACAAACATGACATGACAGCACACAAACAGGAACAATGGGGTTGTCCTAAAAAATGGAAGGCAAGTCTTACTACACTGACGAATGAATTTAGCAGGGCTTCGCAAACATGAGTCCTTAAATAGACTCTGTCAATGGGGTGCATGTGTGAGTAATTGAGTTGGAAGGGTCACTGCTGATACATATATTACAGTCATGTCTGACTGGAGAGTACTATACCCAACACAGCATCCATGACAACCTTCATGTTTCCCCTTGTGGAGCCTGTTACTTCTATCATGAGGTCTACAACCTCCTGTTCAATCTAAATTCTAATCCTAGCACCTACATCACTTTGCTCATACTCATTGATTGATTGCTGGATATTACCAGCGTCTCCTTTTACATACAGTACAATGATAACGAAATGGTAAATTGCTAACCATCACTAACAACTCTCTAACAGGGTTTCACCCTCATCATATTCGTAAACTCCGACATCCTTGTCCAAGCCTGAGGATATGCACTGACGAAGACTACCAAGCATTTCTGTAAATCACTATAGATATGGGCATCGGCCAAAAGCTGTAAATGTAAACCACAAATGTATATTCAATATAAACTAGAAGCCCAGATATGATGTTTCTCAGTGCGTTTCACTGCCTTTATGCTCGAGTTTTAGTTTGACAATTTCCAAGAGTTTCTTCAAGATCCTAACCAGCTGCAGAGAACGACTGGCAACTTTTTTCTTTTTTTTTAACTAAAGCACCTGCAACACTAACGGCTGGATAAACCGCACATGCAAATTAGTACTCCTAATTAAGCATCTGAGTAAATCAGGGCCTGAGTGTTGATTTCTCCCATGGCTTCTTCACTCTTAGCTCCATTAAAAGAAGGTTATGAATGTCATATTGGTCTCTGTCAGGTAATGGAATGAGGTGTGTAAAGCTGCTTTAAAACAATATATATTGTAAAAATAAATAAATAAATAAATAAATAAATAAAACCACTACAAAGTTAAAAGTTTATATATGAGTTGGTGGCAAAAGAAAAAAAAAGAACTTGTCTACTCACAGATTTTCTGGCACTTTTCTCCAAACACTGTCACAAGTGTGTGCACTTGTGTTAAAGAATACATTCAGCTATAATCACACGGTGAAAAAGCACTACTTTTTTTTTTTTTAAGAAAACAGCAGTAGTGTGTGTGAGATGAATAAGATTACAGGAAATTTCAAACAGGGATAAACATTAATCGATGCGAGTTTAGTCATGTGAGATAATTCATTAAGCTATTCCCTTCTGTGAGATCAGAGAAATCAATCCACAATATATGTTTTCTCAGAAATTGCTCCTGCATAAACGATGCCTGAATGTCTCCATGAGCTTCCTTAACTGTCTGTAGAGGTGTTCCTGTCATATGGGTTTCTTTCATTATTTTCCATCTCCAGGAAAAGAAGTAGATGGAGGAAGTCGTAGGAATTGTGAATTGATTTCTGCTCACTCATGAGCCAGCGCTGAATGATAGGACATACCCCGAAAAGGCCACAAACTGCATCATTTCCAGATGTTCCTGGCCTTGTACTTGTAGAATGAGGACGTCATGAGTTTAGAAAAATTTGTGGCCTTGTAGTATGGAATTGGCCCCAAGACAGTACTGTCTCTGTCCAGCATCCTTCAACTCTCTCTCCTCCTCTTTTCCTACCTCTTCTCTCCTCCTCTGTCCGCTTCCTGATCAAACCGCTCTACCTTCTCTTATGTTTATGCCTCACCCCTCTTTCTCCAGGCTGTTCCACTGTTTGTTTGGGTTCTAGGGCATTTAAAAGTGACTCTTTTTAAATTGCAAAATTATAATGGCATCTGAGCAATTCATAAAATTGTACTTCCTGGGTTGTGTTCTTTACTCACCAGGCTGACATCAATGTGTTGGCGAATGTAAATAGAGTAAGTGAAGTTAAAATTAATTTTAAAAATAAAATGCTATTCACCCCCAGCTGTTTTTGTTTGTTTTGTGTTTTATTTTATTTTTTTGTGGGGTGTTTCCTGTACACATTAAGTGTACATGTCATTTAAAATTCATTCATCACCAAAAACATATGGTGTTTTGTAAAATTATTCACAGCTGTGTTAGTTTTAAGAGCACTGAATTTATGCATATCGTACATAATACATGCTGTTTTCATCTTCATTTAAGCAACACTGGGAATGCTTGCCTTTCTGGCATGATACCTCTAGGCTTGAAGGTTAGGCCTACAATAACAATTTTAAGGATGTCACCCTCACAGCTACCTAATTCATCTTCCCCTGCTTTTAACATTGCTTGCCCCCATTTCCAACACTCAGACATTGGTCACAATCTTGTGTTCTAGTGCTCTAGGGAAAGAGACACGCTGAAAGATATATCACTTTCCTCACAAGACTGCTAGAAGGGCTAAAAATCCATCTCTTTAGTGTGCAGGTCTGTTTTATAAATGCTGTTTTTATGAAGATCAATGCTCTCTGAATATTTAAGGCTCAATCTAGTGGCCAAATCATGTACCTAGATGCCTCACATATATAAAAATAATAATACATAAATAAAGAATAAATAATAAATAAATAAAAACAGCAAGGCAATGGCATAACATTGTCAAGTCTTCAATCGGACTTCATGTAGCCATAGGATTATATCAAGATGGAGATGAAAAAACGTGACATGTCTACTTCCACAGAGAAGACCTACTCAGCAGAATATTTACAGATTTTGTACAGATTCTTCAGAATGAAATTCCAGGACTTTCAAGGACTATACAAGAGGTGTGCATCCATCCATCCATCCATCAATTTTCTATACTGCTTATCCTACACAAGGTCACGGGGAGCCTGGAGCATATTGCAGGGGCCTCTGGGCACGAGGCGGGGGACACCCTGGACAGGGTGAGTAGCTGGATGAGTACCTGAAGGAAACCCTTGAAGCAGGGGGCGACCAGGCAAGCTCCGCACACACACACAGGGCGGCGGTGGGAATAGAACCCCAAGTCCTGTGTGAGGCAAACGTGATAACCACTAAGCCACCGTGAATGTTGAATTATTTTTAAATTCCAGAAAAATGAATGATAATAATTATTATTATTGCTTCATCTTCACCGTAACGTCAGTATACTCCAGGTGAATGACAGGAGCAGTGGAAAATCTCGAAATGTTGCTAGATGTTTGTCATGCGCTAATTAGCATATTCATTACATAATCGCATCATATTTGCATTCCCAGTAAAGCTGTTATCATTTACATATTTTATTGTTTCCGTTGTCAGACAACGAGTATGAAACAGTGACTGAAACGTGGCCCATTATGACTACGTGTTAACCAGCAGTCACTTCCAAGCTGAAAATCCTGATTTGTATTGAGGTAAAATCCTGATTGTATCGCGATGTCGTCTGACAAAATCATCATACACATAAGTTAAAGACACTGGCTGTGCTGTGATTTCAGTTATATTTACATGTAAAACGATCACGCAGAGAGAAAGTTAAAAGCGACTGAATGTGCAGCTCCTCTCTGCCCCTCACTGAACAGAGTAGCCGCAGAGAGTGAGAGAGAGAGAGAGAGAGAGAGAGAGAAGGAGAGAGAAAGTGTGTGTGAGAGAGAGAGAGAGAGAGAGAGAGAGAGAGAGAAGGAGAGAGAGAGAGTGAGAGGGAGACAGAGAGAGTGAGAGAGAGAGAGGGAGACAGAGAGAGGGAGAGAGAGAGAGTGAGAGAAGGAGACAGAGAGAGGGAGAGAGGGAGAGAGGGAGAGAGAGAGAGAGAGAGAGAGAGTGAGAGAGAGAGAGAGAGAGAAGGAGAGAGAGAGAGAGGGAGAGAGGGAGAGAGAGTGAGAGAGAGAGGGAAGTACCTGCAGCAGGAAAGCAGGACCATGCGCTCGCAGAGCAGTACTAGCCACTATCTTCTATGGACAGTTGCCTAGGTTTACAATATCTAAAATAAACACTGTTAAGCTTTTAGCAAATTCACATTTATTTTTATTTTTTTTGTAATTGAAGCACTTTTTAAGCATCACTATATAAAAATGGTGATTTTCAAGGTTTTACAGAAAAAAATTTCAAAGAGCCAAATTTAAGCACATCAGGCACCTTGTACGAACCCTGATATTTAACGTCTACTGGCTCTTGGCCAATAAGAAAGGCATTGATTTTTTTTTTTTTCTTTATTGCTTCTACTGCTCTTTGTCTCAAATACCTTAATGCCACGCTGTATGTTTCCTCTGATACTCAATCCTCTCAAATTCCCAGAAGAGGGAGAAATCATAAATAACTGGCTGGAGAAAAGTGTGTGTCTGCGGGTAGGGAAGGGGGGGGGGTGTTTCCGAGCACATCACTAATTCCACAAACTCCAATGGCTTCTGTTGTGATGTGCCATTCTGTAGTTGTAGAAGAAAGTAGGAAAAAGTAGAGAGAGAGAGAGAGAAGAGACCTTAATCATATTGTAAGGTCTAGATTAGTAATTCAATCACATAGGCATCTTGCAAACATTTATGCAAGAGGCATATTACTGCCAGATTGACAGACAGAAGGACCACATAAACTGGCTTTACTTTTGTAAAATTAAAAGATACGCCTGTTAGACAGAACACGAGAGGAAATAGGCCAAACAGCTTATAATAGTAGTTGTAGTGGTTAACTTTTTTAATTGTTATCCTATTGTACAGAGGACACAGCAAAGCTGAAACGGGGACAGAACTGACTGCGAAATGATCTACTGAAGACATGCATGCTATAGCTCACCTTGCCTAATTCGACGGTACTGAATATACAGTGCCCTCCACTAATATTGGCACCCTTGGTAAATATGAGCAAAGAAACTGCTTAATAGTTTAAACTTTTGTTCAACCCCCAAAAAGATACAACTTCCGCTGTGGCGATGTAGGAGAACGCAGCAGAACGGATGGCCTCCCGATTTTTTCCTTGTACACATACTCCTTTATCTTGCCTTACTCACTGGGTGCATATTGATGGGTTTGACATAAACTTTACAACTATATACAACAAGCATAACTATGTTGATGGAGACAACACACTGTTTAAGATTTATATCAACTACTCCTTATATGATTAATAATCTACAACCAGGAGATATGTTATGGGATTCACAAAAATTATTTGAGGGAACATATCGGGATGTAACCATGTGATTAAGAACGTAAGAAAGCAAAACAAATCAGACCCGAGTGCTGAGGAATCTGAGAAATTCAAAAGGGGGTGGATTGATCAGGTATACTCAAGTACATTCAATACTAGGAGTAGAGCTGTTGCTATTTTGATTAGGAAGGGTTTAGACTCCAAAGCCCACAAAACATATAATGACCAGGAAGGCAGATGGATTCTAGCTTAGAAGGACAGAACGTTGGGGTCATGAATATCTACGCCCTCAATGTGATATCTCCTGATTTTTTAAAACGAAAAATTGCAATATTATTCGAAATATTGGTAATCACAGTATAATACCTGTGGTGATTTCAACCAAGTTAGAAATGCACAGATTGATAAGTCAAGCCACAAACATACCACACCCATAATGTACACAGTCATTGATACTATGGTGGATGAATATGGCCTAATAGATATACGGCGTACACTTCATCCTCTAGAGAAAGATTTTACATTCTTTTCTCATCCTCATGGGTCACACTCGAGGATTGATTACGTTCTAATTTCAAAACAGTCAGGAGTCAGTACAATTGGGAATACTGTTCTCTCAGATCACGCTCCAGTGGATGTGGTCCTTACCACTTCGAATTATAAAAAAGACACAAGATGGCGCTTTAACAATTCACTATTGCAGAATGAGACCTCATGTTCCTTTAGACGAGCGGCAATAGATGAAACCTGGTTTCACTGCTCGCTACGTAAACGCCTGGAACGTGAAAAGCTAGTTAAATTAGAACAACAGATGAGGACCCTGAAAAAACAACACATTAACCACCCAGACCCTGTACCTTTTAATAAATTAAACAGTTTGAAATTGGAATTAAACGACATAATACTGAAAAAAGAGTTGAATTTTCTCAGTATTTTGTACAAAACAAAATTATGAAAAAGGTGAGCTTACTAGCAAAACTTAATTCCTTCTATATTTTATGATCAAAATAAACTGACTATAGAGGTGAGGGTTATTAATAAGGTTTTTTTTTTTTAATTTATTTTACTAAAATATATATATATATATACATCGCAAGGGGAAGTAAATGTAGAACAATATGACCGATTCTTCTCTTCGTTACAGATTCCATGTATATCCACACAAGATGGGGATTCATTAATTAACATTAGAGGAGGTTAAGGGGGCCACTGACTTTTGGAAATACTTCCAAATGAGACATTGTCTCCATGCAACTCTTAAAAATGGCCCTGACCCACCAACGGATGTACAGCATGCCAATATGAGAGACGCTAAGGTACCTAATTTAAACGGGCTTAAAGCGACATGGGAAAGCAATTTAGAGGGGATGAAAAAAGGAAGAAAATATCTTCGTTATCTATAGGTGTGCAACAATTATTGACACCCCTATGAACTCATATGAGAGAAAAATATTTGAAGTATATTCCAATTGATTATATATATATATATATATATATATATATATATATATATATATATATATATATATATATAGTTATTTAGTACACCTGGGCGGCTAGGAACAGGAAAGTCAATTCAACCATGACTTCCTGTTTCACAGGTGATAAATATGTGGTAACACATAAGCCAAATTCCCTCAGACATTCATAACGATGGGTTAGACCGAGCAATATAGCTGTGATGTGTGGCAAAAGATTGTTGATCTTCACAAAATGGGGCGTGGCTATAAGAAAGTAGCAAAAGCATTGAAAATGCCCATTTCCACCATCAGGGCAATAATTAAGTTCCAACCTGTTAAAAAGATTTTTTTGATAAACCTGTATTGTGTTTGCAATAGGTTGATGTCCATGAGAGCAGAGTATTTTTGAGTTCTTTTTAAAATAAAAGATCAAAAGGTTAATCAATAAAGACAAATTTTCACAGCCTTCTTTGCCTATATTTACCAAGGGTGCCGATATTAGTGGAGGGCACTGTATATAGCTGCTTTATCCTGGTCAGTTTCACCTTGGATCCTATCGTTGGATGAGGTGGCAGTCCATCACAGGGCACCAGACACACACGCATTCACGTCTAATGAAATTTAAAGTTGTCAAGTTTATCTGACTACCTTTTTGTAAGGTGGGAGGAAACCAGAGAACCTGGAGGAACATGGGGAGAGCATGTGAAACTCCACACAGAAACTTGAGCTTAGGATCCAACCAGGGACCATGAAGCTGTGACGTTGCAACGCACTGGTATATAGCTAATTTGGTTGGGTCTAAGCCAACTTTGAGTTTGCCCAGTTGCTATTTCTAGGTCCCAGTCACCACTGCACTTCTTGATGTACATGATAATGATGACTTTGTTCATGAACAATCTAAATACAATTAACTGAACTATGTCAACTGCAATCAATAAGGACACGGTGGCTAGAGGTGTATGGAGGAAAAACAATCCGATGCTTTTTCAGCAATATGATAATGTATGTTAGACAGCCATATGCTGGAAGCTTCCATAAATATGAAAACACGCTGCTGAGAACAGTTATTCATTTAGAAATATCCCTTTTTTTTTCCTGCATAGTAACTGTGTAATTCTTTCTGATTGCCTTCACCTCTTATTTATTTTTGAAATTACACAACATTGGCAGTGCTATCAAATTCATAATTCTGGTATGACAATCCTAGTTGTGACTTATGAATAGATATCAACTGATATAACAAATGGAACAAAACTAATTAAAAATATGAACATGAACTCTCTATATAAAATGTCACAGCACTGGTGCACACTCTTTTAAAGGGAATGATGGAAGCTCAGTTGATTATATCCGAAAACAGTATCTAACCACACCTCCTGAGAATGTATACCTTGTACCTTTTAACAACTGGTCGCCACCTGCACAGTCAGAAACTACGGAACAATGAAAATCTTCTGCAGATGTAATCAAGGAGACTTAATGAAAATGCTATGCCTTGAATAAATGCACACTAATGGAGATTGATTTCTAGAGACAACATGCAACATTACTAGACTAATGAATGCATTCATTGGAAAAATCACCACATGTTCCTTCACTATTAGTTATCTAAACTGTTGTTTTTACCAGGCATGTGTCTACTCTTGACATCCTTGGTTTTTGCTCATGCAGTACGCCCACATGTCAAATGTAAGGAAAAGTAACGAGAATTTTTATTTATTTATTTACTTTTCAATTTGCCCACCCTTCTTTCTCATGGATTCACAATTCACTGCAAGGGCATAGAAGAGCTGAGCCAGCCCTCTGACAAGAGACAAACCACCGGGGAACGAGCAAACGAGAAAATGAGGGCTCCAGAAACGCTGCTTGAATGTAACACCCCGCCGAGGACAGCAAATTGCAGGTTGCAAAATATCCAGTCGACATGGAGGAGAGGTACATGAGGGACACCTCCACATGGAGAGTACAGCCACCGCTGGGAGAATACTGGTACAAAAATGGGTGCAGACCAAGGTAGGTGAGAGCTTGTTAAAGAGTGTGGAGGCCCAGAGGGGCCCTGAAGGTTGGAGAAAGTGAATAAGCGGAAAGCTAAGGTCATTCATTCATTTCAAGTGGACCACCTCCAGCTCTGTACTAAGTGCCAAATTACTTGCGAGTTATAAAAGCCCAGCATTACCATGTACTTAGGTTACAAATAACAGTATGCATACACTGCAGTAGAACACTGCATTTAAGACGCATTATGGGACAAATCCTCGTGTGCAAAAAAAAATTTTAAAAAATGATGAGTTAGTTACATGGTTAAGATTAAAGCTGAAAGGGATACATCATTACTGATAGTGGTATAAAGTACCTACATGATACCGTGCTCATTTATTTATACTCATAAAAACGCTCCCATAACATCATCCAACACCTCCTGCGATGTGACATTAACCTTGTGTTTGTTGTCACACTAATGAAACGATGGCACGAAATGACAGCACTCTGGGTATATTTCAAGATTAATGATGGAAAATATTAAGAGGGGCTATTACATCATCTTCCTACAATCAAGTAACCTGATAAAAAAATTAAAATAAAAATAGTTTGAACAATAAGTGTAATATGTGTGAGGGCTGCCAAACTGAGCAATATTAGCGAGCGTGGTCAAGTGGGTGTGCGGAGAAACCGTGAACTGCATGCACGCAAAAGTGTTTGCCACAGTGAAGCAGAGAAGTGGGTGTGCAGAGAAACAGTCCTATGTGACAGCACTACAGTTCCACAAGCACTGAGCATTAAGACACGTGCACTTCCTTTGCCTCACTTGCCAGGGTCTATATTTTACCCACAAATCATGGCACCTCACACTTTTTAATGACCAAAACTGCTCTGCACACTCAAATCAGCAGCCCTCACAATCCCTATTAAACACACTGTGCAATGGCTTAACATCTTAAGCATAAAACTCAGCAAAAACAGAGCTAAATAAAGTGTTCCATGACACGCGAGTGATACTGAGTAAATCACTGATTTCTGTATTTGCATGAGCATCAATGAGTACCAGAGGACCTGTACTCGACATGTATGACATTAACCTCGTTTTTGGTTTGTGATTTCAAGTGCAAATATCTTACAGTTGCATTAGTCGTCACAGTAAGATGTCGAGGAAGCTTCAAACCGTCTTCAGTAAAGGCACCAGCATTAAAGGCGCATTTGGATGGGTGCTTGTTTAGCCATGAGAACAACTATCAATCCTGCTGTTCTCATGTTAAGACCAACAACAGCCATAGACCGAGGGCAGGCGTTGTCCATGGAATGATTGGTGTACTTAAACTAGTGACACCGAGAGATGCTCCACAAAAATACACAATTTTCGGAAGGGGCAGAAGCGGCCCACCGGCCGAGACAGAAGACGCAGCCAGCCATCTGTTCACCCTGTCACTAATCTTTCTCTCTCCCAACTCACAATAACACACACTTGCACTCAGTGGGGAAACTGCAGCTCTTGCTGAGCAGAGGGAAGGAGAGTGTAAAATGAGAAGTTAGGTTTACTAAACTGTGTCTGAGAGTGAAGGAAGGTGAAAATTAAATACGTAAGAGTTCTTTCTTCCCCCGTCATGTTTGTGAAGCGAGAGGTCATGACCTATCTGAGGATAAAAAAAACATTTACAATTTTGGCTATGTGAAGTATGGTGTTTAGAATATTTCTACTGAAGGACACGAATGCTGAAAAAGGTTTGACTACAATATAAATTAGACATATTTGTTTGCTTTAAAATGTCTTCCTGAAACTAAAGCATTAGAGACATCTCTATCAGAAATGATTACCTTCACTGACAATCTTCACATTTTAAACTAATTAAGCACCTCTTGCTTCTTCTTCTTCATTACTATTCATTCATTCTACCCCTAATGAAGTGGAGTGAGCATTCTGTCTATGCCGTATTGCATCATTTCTTGTGTGTTTCAACCTGCTGTATATTATCGGTGTACTTTCCTGATCCAACAGTGTCCATTTGCACTTCTGCGATGCACAATGCTGCCTCATTCCTTGCCATTGTTTTTGATTACTCATGGGCGGAATTTAGAGTTGCGAAATTTATCTGCCAGCGTGTTTACGGAAGGTTGAGGGAAACCCACACGGAAACGGCTAGTGCATGTACGGAAACTGAAAACAGTAACTGAGCTCAGGATCAAACTGGGAACCCTGGAGTTTTGAGGTGGAACTGCTACCTGCAGTGCAACCATGCCGCCTGTTTGTTATTGTGGCTTAATAGTATCATTATTACAGCTCTCCTTGTTCGGGTTCACGGAATGGAAAGCAGAGCTAAATCAGATTAACTGGATCCGAATCACACATTTATTTCCTTGTCTAGAGTGCATTTGTTTCTCTCCTCAGGGCCTACCATGACAGAAATGTGCAGAATGCGCAGCTCCTCCTCTGCCGCAGTGTCACTAGCTGGGTCTTCGGTAGTGTCCACGCCCGCAGCGTTCTGATTGCCGTCCTGATGGTGGATGTGGAAAAGCAGCGTCCCGTTCTCCAGCCATTGTTGCCTCCAGCGCACCAAAGCTATGTCCTCCGAGCTCCCTGAAATCTCTGCAAAAAAAACACAAGCGTACTGCTGCTCTTAGTAATTATTTCAGCATAATATATACACTGCAGTTTCATACACAGAAACCTCAAAACACTTGGAAAATTATACTAATAATGGAAAATGGTCATGTAGAACGAAAATTAGAGTGCAACTCGTGCAACCGAACCAGAGGAACAATATAAAAACGATTCTTGTAGAAGACAGTTCAAAGTTAATGAGATTATTAACCATTAAATGCTCCACGAATAATCAAGAGAATGTTTAAATCTATCTAATGAAACTGGTAGCCAGTAAAATCTTGCCAAAAAGGTATTTCAGTAAATAAACTGAATAAATGTAATAACATCTGTATGTGATGGTTTCACTGAAAGCAATGTTTCTGTGCTGCAAATATATAGGACGTTCTCCTTGCGCTTTAGCGCTAGCAGATATCATGCTAATATTCACTATTAGATACATGTATATTACTAAAGGCCTTGATCAACTACATGAAGCATAATACATTAGTCTTGGACAGGAGCTCTAAATTTCCTCAACCTTCACTAACAATTATTGTAGCCAAGTGTGATGTGTTTCACGTCTACAGCGAGCAAGATCTCCAAGACTGAAGGCATTTGGCTCCTCCAAAGCACTTTAAAACACGGGCGAGACTGCTGAGTACCTTTCGGTCTGACTGAAAGGGGAAAAAAAAGGCTTGTAGGTTTTACATGGTAAAGGTACAGACATATAATTACAGAGCATTAGGAGACAGAAGGCAGTAGTTCCCCATGTAGGAGTGGGTTTTACGGTCAGAGAGGACATAAACGTCAATGAATTAGCTAAATGTTGCTGAAAAATGGCAGCACTATTGTTAGAAGAGCATGCTTTAAACACTAACCATGTGAAAACTAAACTGTGACTAAACTGGAGATGTGAAGAGTGTAATGGATTCTAAAATGATTTTTTTTTAGACCCTGAAATAACACGATAGTCTTATCTTATCTAGAGAGGCTTTGAAACACATTATGTGTCACATTTATATATGAAAGCCAAGGTTATAAAATTCGTATTTTGTGATGTTATATGGTGTTTATTTCTGGTTTCCATATCTATTCAGGTTTTGTGTAATAACTGACATTAATTACTATACGTATCGTGTGATTCATAGAATGAAGACATCTCTCGAACTCTCACTTTTTTTGTTCAGAATTTTTAGCCCCCTACATGGGTTTGGAAAATCTCCACCGCTCAAAATGACTCTAGCTCTGTGCTCAACCAGTGCAAATGACGACACTCGTGTGTGCTTGCGCTTCCCCTCCCCATGTTCCCACAGGCCTGTTTTGCTGTGACACTTTTATTAATGATGGAACATATGGGGACAGTGTTCTAACAAAGGCATATAATTACTGCTGCAAACAATTACTGCTTTTCCTCTATTTGGCCATTGTCTATCCATGCTAAATCCATGCTAGACTTTTCTCTGAAATTTGCAAAAATTGGATTTTCTTATTTTGTTTAAAAAAAAAAAAAAAAAAAATCATAAAATCATGTGAATTCATTAAAGCTGATTAAAATTCCATATGCAATAAGGAATATTAATTACTATTGGTGGAAAGACTTGACCGCTTTTGTGTTTTGTTCTAAATGTCAATATAATACTTTAAAACATCTAGCAGTCAGATATTAAGGAAGAAAATGAAGATGTGACCAGATGTGAAGTGGGATTTATTTTATTTTTTTTTTTTTTAACTGTGATTGGGCTTACAATTGCTAAGAGCGAAAGCACTGCACTCATCCCACATGCCGAAGTAACATACATCTCAACATTACACAAATGAAGCATTTACATTTCTGGTATTTGGCAGACACCCTTTTCCAGAGCAACTTGCATTTATCTCATTTATACAACCGAGAAGATGAGGGTTAAGGGTCTTACTCAAAGGCCCAGCACTGGCAGCTTGACAGTGCTAGGATTTGAACTCACAACCTTCCTATCAGTATACCAAAGTCTTTACCAGCTTGTAGTAGCGACCGCTGCACACAGTCGAACTGCAAAAAAGTGTTTTTAAAAATATATATATATCTAACTGGCGCACGGTGGCTTAGTGGTTAGCACGTTCGCCTCACACGTCCGGGGTTCGATTCCCGCCGGGGCCATGTGTGTGCGGACTTTGCATGTTCTCCCCGTGCTGCGGGGTTTTCCTCCGGGTACTCCGGTTTCTTCCCCCAGTCCAAAGACATGCATGGTAGGCTGATTGGCGTGTCTAAAGTGTCCGTAGTGTATGAATGGGTGTGTGAGTGTGTATGTGAGTGTGCCCTACGATGGACTGGCACCCTGTCCAGGGTGTACCCCGCCTTGTGCCCGATGCTCCCTGGGATAGGCTACAGGTTCCCCCACGACCCTGAAGAAGGAGTAAGCGGTAGAAGATGGATGGATGGATGGATATATATCTAACTTTGTCTTAATAAGCTCTTCCAGCAAATATTATATTTAACCAGTAACAATCTGTAACAATGTTTTGCATAATATCCTAGCAGAGGAACACAACTGCTTTCCTTATTTTAAGAATAAGACCACTTGCACAACTTAAATTTTTTCAATGAAGCAGCTATGTGCCATGGTTATGCTGAAATCCACACTGAACTACATTACCCATCAGCCCCAGCATGTCACTTGATCGTGTCACATGTCCCACTGATCACTCACACCCTATAAAAATGCTAGTTTTTTCAGCACCTAATTGTCAAGCTTTTGTTATTGTCACGTTCATGTGCTGTCATGTGTGCTACAGCCGTTCTGCTGAGGTAAGATTGAGTTTAGTTTGAGCAAACTCTGGTTTTTCGGTCTCAACAAGGTGGATTGGTTTTTAGCGGGTTTCATCTCCATGGTAACTTATTCTCCACAGCTAACATGCTCTGGAACAGGTTTTATTCTGGGTAGGAAAACTCAAACCCAAATTGGACCAATCAGCTGTGAGCAAAGTGATATAAATCTGATGCATGCAAGTTAACCCTTTAGTATATTTGTGCTGGCTTCTCCCGATGACCATCTGTATGAAAGATTTTGGGCAGATGGTACAGTTTATCTCCACTGGCTTCTTGAGCCTCACATGAAAAACCTGACACGCTGAAGCCATGCTCTTATTGTACTTTGCGAGTAATACATGTCATGCGGTGGCATTATTCCTGTCCTAATATATTTTCACATATTAACTTTAAAAAATGACATTTATATTAAATGAAATGACATGAAATATGTTGTACTTAAAAAATTTTCAATCCGTTTATTCTCATTGTGAGCCTGTAAAAGTAAGCTCAGGCATTTAAACAATCTCAGCAATTATTCAGAGCTTATGGCAGCCAAAATGGTGTTGCTTTATGCGGTTACTGTAGGTTTAAATTCCTCATATTGCCACATAATAATTTCTTACTCTTTAACCGCAAGTATGCACGCCTGCTTTTTTCCATGTTGAACGCTATTAGCTGTTTGCTGCAAGCATCTGGATTTTATGTGCAGACGCATACGGAGTACAGCTCGGTTCAGGGTTAAAACCTGGGGTGACCGAGAAAGTTGATCACCAGCGTCATGAAACCTGTTTGGTTTTGTCAACTCAAAACTTAGTCTGCAACTCTTTGTTCAACTTGATTCATGAAACAGGCCTCTAGTCTGCATGTTTTTACCTTTGTCCATTGTTATGTTTATGGTTCTTGTTTTCACAGTTTTGGTTGTTTCTTTTGCACTTTACTCAATAGAAATCTGTGCTTGCATCCACCACCTTCTACACTATGTTGCAGAGTTTTCGCTTAACTGCTTGCCGGTTAAGGCTCTAGTTAACTGATCGGAAGGTCGGGGGTTCAAGCCCCAGCACTGTCAAGCTGCCACTGTTGGGCCCTTGAGCAAGGCCCTTAACCCTCTCTGCTCCAGGGGCGCTGTATCATAGCTGACATGCTGGGGTATGTGAAGAAAAGAATTTCACTGTGCATATGTATATGTGATAAAGAATCATTATCATTATAAGCGATAGAGATTGCTTCCACTATCCAATTAGAGATGTGCTGCTTCGACACATCGCCTCCAAAACAGACCAGCAGCTTCTCCGAGTCTTGCTTGTTTGACACTGTTTGCAGTGCAGACTAATTAACTGCTTACTACCTGTACAGCTTTTGGGCAAACAGCAGAAGAGTTTCATTATTTTATACTGACCACTATGACAATTTAAATTGGAATGTCACAGTAGGGGCTGGGTGTGCATCCCATCCACTCCATGGGTAAGTGAGCCCACTGTGTTTTGCCTCCATGGCAGAAGTAGTATTGGTCTGGGGATTGGGTGTCTGCCATTCAGTGTAAATAATCCTATAGTGCACATGCCACTCGTCGTATGGAACGTTCTGCCAGCTCACCTTCATTTAGGGCTTCAAGGTCAACTGATTGATTTGCAAAGTTGGGTGATACAACCTTGGACAGAAAGCCTAAATTCATCCACAAGTTGTCCCCATCCTGGATAGTTCTGACAAGACTATTGCCAGAATTATACAACTCTTTTAGCCAAAGCGATTGCTAGCAAAAGGCTGTTTTCAGAGATTCCAAGTCGGCAACCTGTAAAGGCTCACAAAGGATGCCATAAGGAACAAGGAGAAGGTCCCATGCCAGGCAAATGTAGGTGCTTTCCCATTTCAGAAAGCCCTTTTAGAAAGGTGCTATTTTGTACAGTGTTGGTTTCCACATGTAGTTTTGGAGTAGATTCAACTTGTTATAGTGACCTGCTTGAGAGTGCCAAATGTGTGTTTATTTGGAGCAGATCTGATTGGACAGGAAGCTCTCAGGTTGTTTTGACCACCAGAAAAGCAGTAGTGGAAGCCAAAGTCTTGGTGGCCATCTCACAAGCACAAGAGCATGGATGGGTTGAGGCTCACCAATCTGCCAACAGATGTGTCAGTGAATAATCCAATACGTTGAGAACAACATTCCCTGAAGACAAATGGGTAGGACTTTGGGCATTTCACCTTCTATAGTGCACAATATAATTAAAAGATTCCAGGAATCCGGTTGAATCTCTGTGCGTAAAGGGAAAGGCTTGGTGAAATCCACTTCTGAATGCGTGTTATCTCAGACGTCACTGTCTTAAAAACCGTCATGAGTCTGTAATGGAGATCCTGACATGGGATCGGGAATACTTTGGTAAACTTTTGTCAGTCGACACCATTCGCCGATGCAAGTTAAGGCTTTACTATGCAAAGCAGAAGCCATACATCAACACTGTCCAGAACCGCCACCGACTTCTCTGGGCTCAGTCTCATCTGAGATGGACAGTAGCACAGTGGAATAGTGTTTTGTGGTCTGACAAGTCAACGTTTCAAATAGTCTTTGGACAAAACAGCCGACGTGTTCTCCGGGCCGACCGAGCTGTTATCAGCTCGGCGTTTGTCATGGTATGGGGGCGTGTCAGTGCCCATGGCATGGGTAACGTGCACATCTGTGAGGGTAGCATTAATGCAGAAAGATATGTACACATTTTGGAGAAACATATGCTGCCATCCAGAACAGGACAACGCCAAACCACTTTCTGCCCAGATTACAAGTGCATGAGTGCAGGTGCTAGCATGGCCTGCTGCAGTCCTGACCTCCGACTGCGAATGTGTGACACATTATGAGCTGCAAAATAAGCCTTCGAAGGCCCCGTACAGTTGTACAGCCGAAGAAATGCATAATGGACAAATGGGGGAAATTCCGCTTGCATTTCTTCAGTTTACCTTTTGTCAACGTTACCTTTTATATCCAACATTAAATGAAGTGGAGAAGACTGTAACCCGTAAACTTTATAAATCTTCAGCTTGTGTAGCATGGACACACAACAGTGATGCGTGAGCACAAACGTGTTTATATCCAAAATGCTCCATTGTTCAAGGGCTTGGGGAAACTGAGGCGAGTTGCTTAAAGATTTAAGTTCCAGTTTATTGTCATTATATGGTGTATTTGCATGCTTGCAGTGTAAATTCTGTCGTTTATTATAACGGAAGTGATCTATCAGTAACGAGGACGCGTTGCTCCTCACTCGCAATGTAGACGCAGTGAAACCGTGGGACTACGATTAAGATCTGTAATGTCTAATTAAAATGGCATGATCAAAGTAAACACAAGTAAAATAATATTCCTAAAGGCAGAGAGTAACAGAAACCACAAGGTGCAGTGAAAGTGAGATTATTAATTTAGGACTGTAGTTTAATTATAGGTACTCTTTTGTGCATCCATTAAAATAATGCATACTTATAATATACTTATATATATATATATATATATATATATATATATATATATATATATATATATATATTTTTATAAACTAGAGCTGCAGAGATACTAAATTTCTCAGCCGATACCGATAACCGATTATTCAGAGTGATATCGGCCGATACCGATAGTTCTGCCTTTTATACCTTCTTTTAAATGAATAATAATTAATTCCACAATTCTGAAAGAAATGCAAATGAAAACTTTATTCTCTCCATTTCCCTCCATTTCCCTGAACATCGAATGTTTTTTAAACGTGAAAAATTGCCTTTATCGGCCAATGCCGATTATTTCTCAGAACCTTCAGCTCCTGCTTCCAACTGATCAACTTCACGAACTGACTGTTCACTTGCTGCCTAATGAATCCCACTGACAGGTGCCACTGTAACAAGAACATCACGATTATTCACTTCACCAGTCAGTGGTTTTAATGTTATGGCTGATCAGTGTATACACTGTACATGTAAAGGTTACATGCACAAAGTCAGTGACATTATGTGTGTACATTTGAAGTGGACACATGCTCTGGAAGGACATAAAATAATGTTAAAAAATTCAAGTAGTTATTTCCCCTCACAATAATGATGAAGATAAAAGATAGATATCTAGTGATACATCTTACAAATTTTCCTGCAAAGTGTTCAAATTTCATCAATTTACCTTATAAAACGATTTGGCATCTATTAAACTTTCAGTAATCTCAGGACTACAGTAATGGACATTCTGCACGATCAGAACTCGCACACCCTGAAGATCAATGTTTATTTTCACTGGCTTGGTTCAAGGTATATTTCACTGATGGCACCAATTTTCCCCCTGAATAACAATGCACAAGCAAGAAATCAGTCAAAGTCAGACCTGCTTTACCATCCCATCCAACACCAGGAGCATTAACTGCAATCCCTAGCAAATGGTAAATCTCTTAAGGTTTTGGAGCTGTGTTTAATAATGCATGTTGGATGATTAGCGCCAACGAAAAAGATGAAACTGTGCCTTCGTTCAGAGTTCATGTAAAATACGTAATATGGAAAAATGAGGTCAACAGACAACTCTTATTTTTCACGCATCATATTACCTGTGTACCATTAATGACAGCATTCATAGGACCGTGTTACTGTACTATACAATTTGCAGAGTTTTATTCTCAAGTTGTTGTTTTTTTGTTGTGGTTTTTTTAAGTGAACGTTTATATTAGTGGTTTTGTGCCTGAACGTGTGCATTTTTTCGTCTTTGCCGAGCTCATTTCATTGCTTTGCAGGTTCATCTGCTAAAGTGTTCAGTGCAGAAAGACCCGGCTATAATCAGAATCCGATCAGGATGTCTAGAAAGAATATTCCAGCAGTGTTATCCATTACCAGTCTCATTTTCTCACCAACTACGCAATGTACAGTAACAGCCAGTCAGAAATCTACTGAGAGTAACTGAGGCTGGAAACTGAGCGTCCTCCTTCAATCATCTTGTGGCAGTTAACAATGTTCAAGAGAGAACTCGTGAGTGTTAAATTAACACCTCCGGTGTACAGAGACCAGTTGACAATGTGGTGCAAATGAGAATTTCCACCATTTACATTCCATCACATCTTTTGGATTACTGAATAAATTTGCACCAGTGAGACTCATGCCACCCTTCAGAGCATAAAAACCAGTATCTTTTTCATATCGTGCTACGTGCTACTGCGCCATGTGCACATGAGCAGTAAAACTCTCAATAAAAACAAAACCACAGACGCTCTTTTAATCCCCTCACACTGAACATATGCAGGCTCTTTTCTTTACACGCTGAACATTTGCATTTTACAGCATTCAAGCATTCAAACACAGCTTAATAATCACTAACAAAAAGTAATAAAATGTAAAAATATATATATATATATATATATATATATATATATATATATATATATATATACACATTTTTAATTAATTAATCAAAAAATGCTGATGTGCTAGAACTGCCCAGTAATGGAGCGTGGAACCCTGGAAATGCTAGACACTTTTCTCAGCGTGCGCTATGAAAAAAATAAATAAATAAATGATCAACATTTTAGGATGTTTATTTTGGATTTGAATATAGATGGCTCGTTCCTAAGGATGCCATTGTGACAGAGTTTGATGATGTGACTTGCCATTTTATTTTAATATATAGTGGTAGTGTTCAGTTAAAGGCGTTTCCACCCTGCTGAAATCGAGGTACACACTGTATACTGTAAGAACGTAGGATCGTATTAAGAGGTGACTTAAGCACGCGTCTTAGTTTTTCCACAATACTGGCTTCAAATATAAGATTCCCTTGTGCCATGTCCGCTCTGCTGACAAGCTGAGGACGTCCGGTGCCGAAGTCTGACGATCTTCTCGTACAAAACTTTATCCTGACATTCCTGTTGTAAACATACGCAAAATATGGAATGTTATTTTCTGCCGATATTGGATTATGAAATGAATAATTGTATATAATCATCCACATTTCTCTTTAGAGGAATGCAAACAGAAGAGCTTATAGAAAATGGTGTCAATATTTGATACCAAATTTCATTGTTTCGTCGGCACATTGTTTATGATAACTGATAGACTTAACCAGCACTAAATAAGCTGTAACTGTCACAAATGTATAATTTAAACCATGAGCACATTTGTTTTCGAGGAGCATATAAATTAACCAAGATATTTAGATATAAAGATATTAATTACAAAACTCAGAATTACAGTAGCCTTGAAGTATAAAAAATGTAATAATACGGTGTTCAAATGATCACTTTTTCAATTTTGTATGACACAAAACAGCTGGGGGGGGGATCAGTTCCAGCTTTAGCATTTTAGCCTCTAGCCCTCTTGACTTTTGAAGCAAAGTTGCGACTCGTAATTCCCTGCCTACAACCAGTGAAAACCACAAACACCGTGTGAACACTGTAAAGTCCCCTTTCTCTACGTTTATAGCAGTATTCGCTTTAGATCAGTTAATATACAGACTCAGAACTTGGCTAAATCTATAACACTGACTATACTAATCACTGTTTTGAGAAGGTAATCATCGTTAGCGTAATCACAAACGTTAGCCTGATAGATTGTTGCTAAGCGACTCACTGCTGTTGTTGCTGTCGTGCAATTTCAGTCCAAAGTGTTGCATGAATGTTTGATGTTCACTACAGTAGAGTAGAACCAGTAGCCAGTAAGGACTGTAACTGTAAAAGTGCGGTTAACGTAGTTAAACTTTGATGAGTTTTATGTGCTCTTAAAGAGTAAACAAAAGACATGCTATCGTAGAGGAGTCTGGGGATGTTTTTTCCCCAGTTCGCATGTCGAACGTACTGAGGTGGCAAATGACATTATTACAACTTGCAAATTAGCACTTACAACGCACCACAAACACAGCGTATTCGTGAATTTGCAACATATGTGCCCCTTCTATTCTAACACTCAGAGAACCTGAGAAAAGGTTTTTGTTCACATTTACCCTATGAAGTACACTTTTAACAGTTCACACAATTATCCTTTGGAAATCCTACTCGACATGCCTGCTAATTACATGCACAATCCAACTGCATGCAGAACAGAGCGCTTCTCATTTCACCTCTCCGGGGCCGAATATAGCCTATAGCGTTCATGAGCAATGCTATAGTTTGATCTTTCTGACATCTACTACAGTGCTTTTCTTTAAGCTATAAGTCGCTATACAACTGCAGGTATATGAGAAGATACTGATTGAAAGCATCTTCATATTCTACAAGTACACAATCCCTAGGGAGTTGATGTGATCGCTGCACATCATGATTAGAAAAGCCTGCTACTGCACTGCAACATGCTGTTAAAGAAGCATAACATGGACACACAGGAGAAGCCCA
The DNA here is from genome assembly GCF_023375685.1 of Ictalurus furcatus. Lineage (NCBI taxonomy): Eukaryota > Metazoa > Chordata > Actinopteri > Siluriformes > Ictaluridae > Ictalurus > Ictalurus furcatus. Next base: position 4,756,181 of record NC_071261.1, on the reverse strand, counting down.
TCTCTGACACAGAAGGACAGCGAGACTCCAAGCTGTGGCAACGCAGTTTTTCAAGATGATATTGAAAGCTGTAGAATAGCGATAGTAATTATTTAATGTTTTATATAACAGCTACAGCAAAGCAAGCAGGTCAATGTCTTGCTAAGTCCAGCAGGAGGCAAAACAGCAAGTCGATGAAAGCAGGCCATTCATTTACAACACCAGAACAAGGCTTTTCTGCACTGCCTAGTGTAGGCTGCAGACAACTTTCCTTGTTTAAACTGCCATAAGTAGCAGTGCTTGTAATAGCAGCTAATCAAATCGCTTACCAGAGGCGTGATTGTTAGTTGTCTTCTGTCTTTCGACAATCTCTCACCTTCAACAGAAGCACAGAATATCCTGTATAAACAGTAGGTACCCATTTCGAGGTATGAAGAATCAGCCATAACATTTAAACCACTGACAGGTGAAGTGAATAACAGTGATTATCTCGTTACAGTGGCACCTGTCAAGGGGTGGGATATATTATGCAGCAAGTGAACAGTCAGATCTGGAAGTTGTTGAGTTGGAAGCAGGAAAAATGGGCGAGTGTAAGGATCTGAGCAACTTTAAAAGGGGTGAAAGTGTGACGGCTAGAGAACTGGGTCAGACCATCTCCAAAACAGCAGGTCTTGTAGGGTGTTCAAGGCATGCAGGAGTTAGTACCTGATCCACAAGTGGCCCATGAAAGGATAACAGATAACTGGAACCTGTGACAGGGTCATGGGTGCCCAAGGCTTGTCCGATCCCACAGAACAGCTACTGTAGCACAAGCTGCTGAAAAACCTTGTCCAAAGCACCTACAATGGGCATGTGAGCATCAGAACTGGAGCAATAGAAGAAAGTGGCCTGGTCTGATGAATCACCTTTTCTTTTACATCATGAGGACAGCCGGGTGCGTGTGCGTCGCTTATCTGGGGAAATGATGGCACCAGGAATTTGAAGAAGGCAAGTCGGCAGAGGCAGTGTGATGCTCTGAGCAAATGTTCTGCTGGGAAACCTTGGGTTGGCATTCATGTGGATGTTACTTTGACATGTACCACCTAGCTAACATTGTTGCAAGCCAAGTACACCCCTTCATGGTAAGAGAATTCCCTAATTGCAGTGGCCTCTTTCAGCAGGATAATGCACGCTGCCACACTGAAATTGTCCAGGAACGATTTGAGGAACATCACAAAGAGTTCAGGGTGTTGACTCGGCCTCCAAATTCCCCAGATCTCAATCCGACTGAGCATCTGTGGGATGTGCCGGACAAACATGGAGGCCCCACTTTACAGTATCTGCTGCTAATGACTTGGCACCAGATACCACAACACACCTTCAGAGGTCTTGTGGACCTGTTTTGGCAGCACAAGGGGGACCTACACAGTATTAGGTAGGCGGTATTTATGTTATGGCTGATTAATGTATATTTGCTGCATTTTCAAGTGTAAAGATGGAAGACGCTATAGTGGAGCAGTCTTAGATAAGCTATGTTCAAATGTAGCCAGGTTGTTCCAAATCTGCTATATTAAAGCTATTCTTAACAATATGGTCCAGGTTCTCAAACGTACTCTTAAGGGCGTAGCCTATTGAAACTCCATTGCATGGCAAAAATCAGGTATAATATTACAGAGTTGTATATTTTTGGTATATTTGTGATCATCAGTGCAGACTGAAAAAGGGGTTTGGAATACATTGAACTCATCAGCTCTCATTTCCTTTAAACAATAAGTATACACAATGACAATTCTCGTAATGACATACTATAAGATTTCATTTATAGATTTCATATTGATGTTAAGTGTTCGAAATACCCAGCTGGATAACTTCTAGCAAATGATTCTGTTTTTTTTTTTTTTACATTTTACCCGTAGCATCTTGCATATGCAGAGACTTAAAGTTGTAGCATTTTTATCATAAATGCCAACAGTCTAATATACGCAATTAATTATAATTTTTTTTTTAAAAAAAAGCAGAAAAATAAACTAATTGGCTTTTAGTCGGTTCGAAACTTACTCTAAAACATGTGATCTCAGCTATGTCCGATTTGTATCAAAACACTACATATCCTAGCCAGATGTGCCCCTTGTGAACTCCATTGCTTCCAGCTTCATGAGCAAAAAACAAAACAAACAAACAAAAAAAAACCACTTTTATTTCTGTGTACTAAAAACATTTTAGATCTTTAGACGATTTTGAAACCATGTTTTCCAGGCAGATGGGCTCCTGTTTTCACACACCTCTCATTCAGCGACCATGCATTTAACCACTGGTTAAAATCTGTTTCGTGAAACTGAAAAATGGGTTTGAAAATCCTTCTGCACTGGGGGATTTTCAATGTCAGATACCCTGTAGGGCCATTCCTTCCACGTCAGCTCATTCTGACCACAAATCCAAAGTAGGAATGTGCTGATGTTAACCAGTAAAATGCACTAGTGGCTGCATGGAAATCCAGCTTCTGTTGCCTCTTCCACTCGTTCATTCATCGATCTATCTTTAGGCAGATGGCCATCGCTGTCACGAAACGAGGCGGATGCATATGCAGAACTTCCTTTATTACAGACAGACACACGGGGAACAGGCTCAGGGAACAAACACGAGGAATAGATACACTAGGTACCAGAAACTTGGTAAAACACACTGTAACATAATTACTCATAATTCTCCAGCAAACAGAGAAAACTAGGACCTTTCAATGGAACAACTAATCAAGAAATAAAAAGGTGAGCATGGGTGCGACAGGAAATCAGTGAGACAACAGAAGAAGTTGTTCTGCAAGGACAGTCAGGGTGCCCAAGGTTGAATTACCCCTGGGAGGCCATGACGAAACACAGTCTGTCATTATACCAAGACACTGGAAAGCATAAACTCATCTGTTACAAAGAGCTTACAACCACAACGCCTTTCATGAAATGTTAAATGTCTCCTTAAAAAAAAAAAAAAAAAATCACAAAATCAATTATATATTTTACTTTGTTAAACATGTGTTTGTTTGTTTTGTTTTTTTTTTTTTTAAAAAAGCCGGGTTATTCGGCTTAGATTATGTGGAGTGTCCGCCGTACAAATCCCCATGTACAAGCTGTTACGAGAACATATTACAACGAGCGTATTAATATAAACCTATTTAGGGCATTCAGTGAGTGTCAGATCACATTAGAGTTCAAAAATACAATGCAACTGTCAATCATTTCAAACTCTGTGTCGTGATTGGCTTGTCTGCCATTTTATTAGAGCGAGGAAAAAAAGAAAGCCTGAACTTTTGGAGTATTTTTGAACTTGTAGGGCTGGGCGATACAGCTAAAAAAAAATGTATCACGATATAATGTTTATCATTCAGTATCGATAATTACTGATCAATTTTAGTATTTTTTAAACAAAGACCAATAGGGAAAAAAAAAAGGTTTGTATTTACCCACTTTATTAAGGCAAACAACAAAATAATTTTAGATGTAACAGTCAAAAACAAAACAGAATTTAAACAAATAACTTCTCTTATTTATTTAATCTTCATATAAGATATAAGTGTTAAAGAAACTCTTGAACTTAATAAATAAAATGTTACAAAATGTGTGCAGTGTAAAAGTACAAACGCAGAACAATCAAAGGAAACTTTGAGGTAGATCAACATCGCATTATAACGCAGAACGTGGCTCCTGGTACTCTGCTCAGTCTGTTAGCATATTTAGCGTGCTATGAGGACATTCACTGTCCTCACCAGAGCCGACATTTTAACAGAAAACGTAAAAAGCGGCATAATTTCTTCCTCGCTCGCAGTCCAGAGTCACACGCACCGTACATGCGCACTACAAGTCTCTCGCAGCTTGTTTCCGGCAGGCTCGGAACTCTTTCACATGTGATCGTGTGTTCTGATGTCGATGTGTTCTGATGGCGATGGCGCAACCGAACCCCACAGCTAGGCAACTTGTTACTGGCTGTTTGCTTGTCACTCGTAGCACCCTCCTTTACCAAGGCATATGATAGGCTGTTTATGATCCAGTGACGGCGTATGCTTGATTGTTCAGAGCTCCTACACAAAATGTGTAAAGGTTGACAGGTCTGTTACCAAACATAAAAATGTAATGAAGGGAGTTAGTGCAGAAAGATGCTTGATTTGGTGTTAAAATGCATCAAAGAAACTTCACGTCATTTCGTGAGCCACGTGTTTTAATGCTGATTATTCAGTATAATGTGAAAACATATCCATAATTCTGGCTTTACTTTTTTGCAGGTTTGTCAAAAAAAAAAAAAAAAAGTGTAATAAATGATGTGGTGAAATTGTTGTAATTTTTTTTTTTTAAATGTCATTAAAGTAACCTTTTTCTGGTATTGCTCAACAGTGGTGCAGAACAGATGGTACAGTGAAAGCTTGCTTTGTCTTTTTTTTTTAATCGGAACTGTAGAGCACTCTAATAAGCTGGGATGAAGTTGGAGGAGGGTGATGTAGTGAAAGGGTGAACCCAGGTGACTTGTTTGCCAACCACAGCCGGTAGAACAGAACAGAATCCCCATTTTTTTTCCCCAGCTGCACCATGTTGCTTCAGCCCACAGATCATAGTTATTAACTCCTCATACAGTTTGGTTGAAAGAGTGATGAAACGGTAATTTGGCACAGGTATAATTCTTTTGCGAGGATTTATGTAGCTGAAAATAAGCACAGCACAGTCACATTGTTTCCTTGTCGATACAGCTGCCAGGGGTGTTGTATTTCGCAACAGAGACAGAGTGTGATGTTCTTTATGACTATCGTACCACACTATGATGACTTTCTTTAAACAGTGTTGAATAAGCATCATGATTATTGCACAGAATCCCCCTAAAGCGATTGCAAGTACAGGACGGGCTCTTTATGTTCAGCAGGAGAGCAATTGCAAGAAGCTACTATTATAGCCACATAAGCAACGATCCTTCAAAAAGAAAAACTTCAGAGAGCGAGAACACCCCCATGCTATCCCATTTTAAGACAATCATGGCTTAAGAAGAAAATTGAAGGTAATCTTCGAAAATTGCTCAAGCAGAAGAAGGTAGGCTTTTGGTGGCTACCTGTCAGCCAGCCAGTGATGAGAAAAGCTGACAACGGAGTGGCTCGGGAGGGGGAAAAAAAGTGAATTCTTTGATCACTTCAAGAAAAGGAAGAACAAAAAAATGTCAAAAGCAAAAAAAAAAAAAAAGAAAAAAGAAAAGAGGAAAGCTTCCTGAAATCAATGCAGCATTTGGGGACTGGGAGTCAATCTAAAGCAACAGAGCTCAGCACAGCATGACTGCTTAGAAAGGACTGCATGTCTCGTTACCCTGCACGACTTCCGCTCATGTTCAATAACTCATGGCATATGAGAGTGCGCTATACTAAATGACATTACTCCTGTGGCCTTCTTCCTGACATACCTTTTATAGCAGGAAATAAATCCCCTTAAATCCTAAATTAAACTAAACGCAGCACCTTCCTGTGGATCCAGAGTCTACAAAAAGTTCGACTGAAAATATCTGACATGAGACGGCAGCCAGGGAGGATTGTGTAGTGTCTGCATGTACACTTCCTTTTTATATTCATTACCTGTGCCTTTTAAGGTTTTTCCAAGGTATCTTGCTTGCTTAACATTAGAAACTTACTCAGAACTTCATGTCTCTCTACAACACTCGGTTTCATCCCAAGGCCACTGGATTTTTTTGTTGTTTGGGGTTTTTTTTTTTTCCCTCATTTGCTCCTGTTCTTGAACAGGGCCCATGCATCGCATTAATGCCAATGCTTCTGCTTAGCACATGCATCCTCCTCTCTGCAGTCCATGACACCAAGACAAAGATATAGACAACGAGAGCAAATTATAAGCCTCTTCCGATTGCCTTCGGTGTAATTTATCGTACTATTGTGTACCTCACACATACCCGGCTAAACGGCAGCAGAGAAGACTCGGGAAGAAGTCTTGAAGCAAGGATTTCAGCATGCTGTGTATATGCTTTAATATTTACAATATAAAGCCATCACTGCATTGTTAAAGAGCACAACAATGCCTGTAAATCTTGCCGCCGGAAAGGTATTAGACAACAGACTCTAGCGCTTACAAATAGTCATCAGTCAGCACATATGACCGTATTTCAAACACGAGGGAAATAATTGCAAGGCATTCGTCACACTAACAGTGGCTCCAAACAACTATATTACTGATGCAAATCATTTTCCATAACCCTCACAGAGTCACCGAGACAAAAATATATTAAATGATCGCACCCTGGATGCTTTGAAAGGGAGCCATTACTATAACAAATACCTCTGTGTAACAAATACGTGTGCCAAATATCTGAAAATTACTGACGGATAAGTTTAGGTTGCAATATTTAATTGTAATCGGTGATTCGATTTACACATAAACAAAACTAGTCAGTGATAAATTATGCAGGTCGTTATTATTTATGTATGTATTTATTTATTTATTCAATCTGCAAATGTACTCTTCTGCCTGGAAAATACAGCAATTGTCTTAATGTAAATACCACGCAGACATCTTAGTGCTCATTATAGCCCACATGTCTCATCTAGAAATGAAAACCTATCCAACAATAGGCAGTGATGGAGCACAATCAGCCAACACTGGAGAAACTTTAATTAGTTGAAAATGAGCCAGTATTTTATGCATAACTCCTGAGACATAGCCAGGGCCCCTCAGGAGCATGGAGGGGGGGGAAATACTGGTAATGTTTCTTGTAATTGCATATCATTGCATTCAATTCCACACTCCTTGCACAAATCTCTTTGATTTATCATTTTAAGCATGAAGCACCAGCTATAGGGAAGCTCTGGTTTTTGTGAGACTCCTCATTCTGGTGGCAAACAACAATAAAACTGCATTGCATGAAGCCAAGAGAACACGCTGACGTGAGGCTTTAGTGAGGATGACTTGCAATATAATTTCCACATTTCGGCGCGGGTAAATAAACATGCTGGCATTTGAATTATCCTTTGCACACAGTGGGCAGGCCGATAGATTAGAGCACACCTCCACTTCTCCTTGGATGAAGAGATGTCAGAACGATTACATGTCCTCCGTAGTAATCACGTTTTGTTGCTAAAGCATCAAATGCGTCAAATCACATCTGCTAGTATTGACATTTTTATTAAGAAATACTACCACTGGCAGATAAAGTGTTTACGACTTTGACGAACATTATGACCTGGACAATTCATGATGGCTCTATGTACACTTTTTATTTTATTTTCAAATGCTACATTACTTCAGGGGGTCAGCCTTGACCACCCTACATGTTTTATAATCTAGATCAGATTTATAGTATAGGTTTATTGCAGTGGTCACCAACCCTTCCTGCAGGTTTCATCTCCAACCAATATCTAGCGCACCTGTATTAGTTGATCAAGAAGGCAATGATTAGATGTTCAGGTGGGCATGATTATGGTTGGAGCTAAAGTCTTCAGGAAGGTAGATCGCCATTAATAGGTTTGGTGACTACTGGTCTAACATTGTGAACATTTTATTAGGTCCGTACCATATGCATGTGTAATGCAGTCTAGTGGGAAGTGTGTTATAAGTGTCATAAGAAAATAATCCAGCTTTGTTGTGTGTGGTATGTGATTTGGTGTGCACAGAAGCAGCACTAATGAGAGCGGCATTGCTCACACTCTCGCAGCTTATCTTGTGTACATCCAGAAGATTTAAAAGTGACATTCATGAGAAGGCACGTTAGAGCCAAAACATCCCATTCCGTGAGTTACCAAGTTGAAACCGAAAACGTTTGGCGATTTCACGTACAGCAACACTAAAAGATACTGATGAGCTCTGCCTCTCTTTAAAACTTTCCAGCACCAACATGAAACTCTGAACTTACACGCAAAAGTATTTACTAATCTAGAAAATCCAGAAGGTTGGTAAGCAAAAGCAATATTGCAGTAGGTTTGAAATTTTAAAATTTAAACACTAACTGTAATAGGTGGTAGTACTCAATAACAGTCTAGAATAATACATTAATATTTGAGTAACAACACTAGTTTGTTTAGCGGAAGTAGATGGATGGGGAAATTTGTCCATTTTTATTGTTGTGTTATTTTAAAGATTAAAATAACATGTAAAATATTCAATATTATTTAACCCGCAAGAACCCACGGTGACAAAGGTGTCACAAAGGTCCTTTTAAAGCTTTATCCCTGACTTTTGACTCAGGAAATCCCTAAGTGACATCTACTGAACATACAGGTTAGGTCATGTGACAATATGTAAGTTTTGTGTTACCATTACATCATTTGCAAAATGGTGGTCTGCCTGGTTGGCACATGTTGCAGTGTCAGCAATTTTTAAAAAGGCTTGTTTTTGTTACTAAAGGTATGTTTCAACCCATTTAACAATTGCAATGTTTTAATAACATGTCCTATATTACATTTAACCTGTTCACATTTCTTGAACAAATTTATATAAAACAAGTTATGAAAATATCGTAGTAACATGTACTGTATGTCACATCGGGCTGTTAACCTTAAAAAAGTAGGTGAAACTGATGTGATGTCTGTCACATTAAGAAAAATGGTAATGAGCTGCTCAATTAATTTAGCTGATTCAATTATTTAGAAGTGCTATATATTCTGCAGTTCATTTCAAAACATATTTAAACAAATGTAAACATAAAAATAATGTCAAGTTAATTAAATTATTAAAGAAATGTATTATGAAACTATTTTGCATATCTGTAACTAAAACAAACAAACAAACAAACAAAAAAAAAGAGTTTATCATACGTTGGTCCTATTTTGAGGTCAGACCCCTGGAGTATTTCAGAACATTTATAACTGTAGAAATGCTTGAGTTACTGAAGGAACAATCTAATTTGTACAATGTGCAAAAATCTGAAGCTCAAAGAAATGTTAACAACACTGTTAAAGAATTGGAGATATTGATTGGCCTCTATCTGCGCATGGGTCTGCAACAAATGCCGGGAAATCGTGCATACTGGGAAAATGATGCAAGGTGCCCCATGGTCGCTGACATGTCTCGCAACTGTATTCAGACACTGCTAGCATCTCTACATTTCACTGACAACACTGATTTGTCAAACAGGCAAGCAGATCTGGGCTGGCTGCTGCTGAGGGCCTCCCCTATCCAAGGCTGTCCCAAGTTTTCAGTGTTCTCTGGTCAGCGAGCTGTGACAGAGCAACGGAAATCTGATGCTTTCCCTCCAATAGAATGTGCAAAAGTTAACATCACTAAAAGACCATCTGACCACTAAAAGACTCAATGGGTTACCAGGTCCAGTTCAGAGCCCCCCCAATTCAGAGGTGCGCTCACCACATTACTCGGCATAGAGCAGAGCCCGACGTTAGAACAGGAAGTAAGATCTCTCTTGGTCAAAGGGGCCATAGAACATGCACCCTGGGAAGGGAGGTTTTCACAGCCGTTATTTCCTGGTCCGCAAAAAAATAGAGGAGTATGCGGACAATTTTAGATCTGCTTCATCTGAACTGTACTCTTCAGACATACAGGTTCAAGATGCTGACGCCTAAACTTATTGTTCCACAGATTCAGTTTGAGGACTGGTTTGTGACAATAGATATAAAAGGCGCATATTTCCACAGAGAAATATTGCCCAGTCACGGGAAGTAACTGAGGTTTGCGTTTGGAGGCAATGCATACCAATATCGGGTTCTTCCCTTTGGGCTAGCTTTATCCTCTCACACCTTCACAAAGTGCATGGATGTCATTCTGGCTCCATTGTGATTCCAGGGCATCCGTGTACTACATGTACTACTGGTTAATTCTAGCATGATCCAGGGAACTGGCGGTTCAACGGTGAGATGTTGTTCTTACCCACATGAAGAGCTTGGGGCTCAGATTGGACCTCAGAAAAGTATGCTTTCTCCAGTGCAGTGGACAACTTTTCTAAGGGTTATAAGTATTCTACTACAATGAGGGCGTTTCTATAACCAACATGCGTAGGGTCATTCCTATCAACAGGACGAACAACAGTCTGAGGACGAAACCTCAGAGTAAACACCGTCACGCGGCGATGCCTACATGGTCTAAGAATTTGGAAGTGTCCCCGGTTTCTGGCCTTGGGTCACACTGTAGGGGTGTCTCTTTATCGCAAGATGGTAATGACAGACACCTCCCTCACGGGCTGGAGCGCGGTCTTAGATGGCTGTCCAGCTCACGGTCTCTGGAGCGGCCCTCATCTGGAGTGACATAAATTGTCTAGAAATGCGGGCCATATTTCTAGCACCATGTGTTAACAGACAACACAGCGGTGGTCTCATATATCAACCACCAGGGAGGAATATGTTCGCACCCGCTGTTCAGGCAGGTACAATTAATTCTTCACTGGGCAAAAGGAAAGTTTTTATCAGTGAGTGTAATGTACAGTCTGGGCAACTGGGATGTGGTGGCAGACATCCTGTTGAGGCAGGGGCTGAGGCCCAGGGATTGGTGGCTCCATCCACAAGTGGTGGAGTCCATATGGCGGAGGTTCGGCCAAGTGGAAGTGGATGTGTTCGCCTCCGAGGAGATAACACACTGCCTGTTGTTCGCCCTCACTCCTCCTGCACCATTAGGGCTGGACGCCATAGTGCACATGTGGCCGAGGTCACATCTATATGCTTTCACCGGATCGCTCTGCTCCCACAAGTTCTAGTGAGAGTTCGCCAAGACTGTCTACATCTGCTGCTAGTAGCACCTTATTGGCAAGCTCAAATATGGTTCTCAGAGATAATGTCCCTGCTGGACGGCACTCCTTCAGAGATTCCCATCCGAAGGGATCTACTGTCTCAAGCCAGAAGGCTGATTTTTCACCCTCTGGCCACTGATGGGCACTAGCTCATAGATTCTGGTCTCACAACTGAGGTTGTAGAGACCATTTAGAATGCTAGAACACCATTTACGATGAAATTGTATGCGCTCAAGTGGCAACTTTTTGTCTAGTGGTGTGAGGAACGTCAGCTAGACGCAGCGAACTGCGCAATAGCTACATTCCTGGAGTTCTTACAAGGACGTTTCTCAGCAGGGTTGGCTCCTCCTACAATCAGGGTCTACATGGCTGACATTTCGGCCAGCCATGCCCCTATTGATGGAGCCTCTGTGGGGCAACATCCTCTAATTTCGAGGGTTATGTGTGGTGTCAGGTGGCTGAGGCACATCTGCACACCACACATACCTTCCTGGGACCTTTCTGTGGTCCTGGAAGGTCTGTCAGGTGCAGTATTTGAGCCCTTGGAGAACTCTAAAAGGTTCTCTTTAGAGAACTCTAAACTCTAAAGAACTTCTGTTGGCCCTGACATCTCTCAAGCGAGAAGGTGAGCTACAAGCTCTCTGTTGCCCCCTTCCTGCCTTGACTTTACCCCTGGATTAGCCTAGGCCTTCCTGTATCCTTGGCCGGATTATATTCCTAAAGTGCCTACATATGATGCCCAGCCCGTAGTGTTGCAGGCTTTCTGCCCTCCTCCATTCCTCATTCTGGAACAAGAGAAACTGCACCGTAAGGGCTACTTATGTCCACCGTTCCGGTCAGTGGCATAAGTCAGAGCAGCTGCTGGACGGCTTGGGCGATGACAGTAGAGGTTATGCGGTGTTGAGGCAGCGCATCTCTATTTGGTTAGTGAAAGCAATCTCTATCGCTTATGAGGCATGCGGTCTCGCTACGCCTCTGTGGCATGAGGGCTCATTCCACTGGGGGGGTCGCCTCCTCGAAGGCTTTGTCCAAATTGGTATTCTTACAAGACGTGTGTGCTGTGCCGCACACGGGTGGTCTACGCCGCACACATTCATTCGATTTTACAGCCTGGATATACATTCCGGCCCGGGCTCAAGTGTCTTGCAGTGACCCTCGGGCTCAGATCTTTTTGAACTGGCCGTACCCTCAGTATAACAAAGTGGGCATTCTCGTTCCCACAGCGTTCAGCTAACGCAACTTGGCGTTCCCTTTGAAAGGGAACGTCTGGGTTACGCATGTAACCCTGTTCCCTGGAAGGAAACGTTGCGTAGCTTTGTCATACTGGGGCAAGCCTGTGAAATGTGTCTTCGTTTCAGATAATTGAGGCTGATGACTCAGTTCACAGGTGTCGTTTATATATAATGCTACACGCTTAATTGCCACGTCACCTGATCAAGGCAGGCCTATAATTAGGCATGATTTTACATAAGCTTCAGATACTGGTCACGCGCACTTCCCACAGCATTCAGCTAACGCAACGTCTCGTTCCCTTCTCAGGGGACAGGATTACATGCGTAACCCAGATGTTTTGTCCTCATTCCACACAAGAGACATCATCTTTACACACAGCACGAATTTGATTTGTTTTCCCACCCTCATTTGATTGACGGGATATAATTGGAGTATGATTCCCTCAAATATCTAAATAAAGACTCAGCACTTGCACCCTGCTGTCTATATACAAATCACAATGAATGTTAATATGAAGTCATCACAAAAGTAATCTGCTTCAAATAATATAAAGGAATCCATCTCACAACTCTAATGCACTTGGAGTGTTTTAAAGATTAGAACCGTACGCAGCACTTCATCTGACATGCTTCAATTAATACCAATATTAAGTAGGAATAATCACTTGTGGAGGATGGGTGGGGGGGTGTAAAGTACCATTCATAAACATCATTCCATGAGTGCCGGTGAATGCACCGATGTATCGGCCGATACCAATTATCACACTATTTTTCACGCTGTCGGCTATAATTTAAAAACATCCGATGATCAGGGTCGATTAAATCCTGTCAATCAAAAGAGGGCGGGAAAACATCGATTTCATGATGTGTGTAAAGATGACGTCTCTTGTGTGGAATGAGGACAAAACTGCAGTTTGTAAGATCTGTAAGCTTTGCACTGCTAAAATTTTACACCGGAAGTAAATTTTACGAGGCAGAAGTTTCGGCGTCGAGTCAATCCCCACCCCCGCTCTGCCTGCTCGCCCTCGTGCTGAATTAAAGGGCCAGTACACAGCTGAAAGATTTAAGTTGAAGATGAATTGACAAAAAAAGTACATACTGCACAGAAAAATATATTTGTAGAGTAGTGTATTTCATATCCAGTGAATGTTAATATATAAAAAGTTGATATTATATATTACCAGTTTGATGTTAATGATGAAGTAGAAATGCTTGTGTTTGTGGAGAGTGAATGTGAGACTAACAGGAGGATTTTAGAATTCAGTCAATGTTAATATGAATTAATAACATTCAATAAGTTAATAATCTTACTTTAATCTTCAGAATTGAGTTCATGTGTTAATGTTAATTAGAGTAATGTGTTAATGTTTATACGACCATTTACTGTGAAACAACTCGTTGAAATGGAGAGAATAAAGTTTTTACTTGCATTTCTTTCAGAATTCTTTTAAATTAATCATTATTAATTTAAAAGAAGGTATAAAAGGCAGAACTATCGGTAACGGCCGATATCACTCTGAATAATCGGTTATCGGTATCGGCTGAGAAATTTAGTATCGGTGCATCTCTAATATAAAGCTATATCTCAATTGGTAATTGCACTACAGAACCAGCACCAATCATTATAGTAAGCAGCATCGGAGGATAAGTAAAATGTTAGCGGTGCTAATTAGTGGGGTCTTTTCAAAAGGTAGACAGGTGTGCGCATGTAGTCCATTCAAATCCTCCATATGTTTAAATAGACTGCTGATATCGCCTTCAAGCGACACTCCAGGAATGATCAAACTGCTGAATGCCCTTGACAAAGCTATGGAACCTCAAAGTTATAGGTATTTAACACAACATAAGACAATCTAAGAAGGCAAATAGAGGAAAAAAAAAAAAAAAAAAAAAACCCAGAATTCTACCACAAAAATCCTAGCACATGTTAGTGGATGAAATGTTTGTTTTTTTCCACAGAGAGAAAACGGCAAGCCAGAACTCCAGTCTGATGTTACTTAATAATAAGCAGCATCAACACTTTTCAGCAACCAAACAAGCCACAGTCCTGCCTTCTTGTTTTCTTTTGGCTCACGAGACAGAGGCATGTGAATTCACAGATCAAAAATAGAGAAATTTTGCTTCCAAGTGGCGCAACAGAAAAGCCTTCGGCCTATCATCCAGAGATGGTGAGTTCAAATCTAGACAAAGCCAGAGCAAACTTGGTCCTCTCTCAGGGTGAGAGAAGATGGCATAGTCTCTCTCCCCTCTGTCAGTCACAGTAGCACTAGACAATTGTGCCTTCTGTGAGCTCATGTATGAAGAGGAGAGATAAAGCTTGCCTCTGAGTGTGGTAAGTCGCTCTGTGACGCAGCAGTTTGAAAAGATGATGAGGTTGGCTTCACACTTGTCAGAGGAAGCACGAGTTAGCCTTCACCCTCCCAGGTTGGTAGCTGTCATATGATAGAGGAGAGAACTGTCCAAGTGGGAACTGTCCCAGACTAAATTAGGGAGAAACTGAAGGCAAAATAAAAAGAAAGTTATAGCAAAACAAAAAGCTACCTTTCCCCTTACCCTGGCTTTTCTGTCTGGCACATTTTATTCATGTTTTGGTCTAGGGATGTCACAAGAACCGCTACTTCGGTACCAACATTCTTAAAACGTGACGGTACTTGTTCTTCTGCATTTCTGTTGGTACCGTTGTAACGAAAGTACAGAGGTTGCGATTCTTCCGGACCTGAAGGGGGAAGCAAATACGCGCAAGTGTTTTAGTCGGTCCACAAGTGGTGAAGAAGAAGAACGCCTACAAGCACACGGGAAAAACTACATAAGATTAGCGTAGCTTTAAGTTTAGCTCCGCCCCGACTCGTTGAGAAGAAAAGAGAGTAAAGCTAGTATCGGTTTCCGGTGTGCAACCGATGCTATCGTTCATTTCAAAGAAAGCGAGGAAACACCTGGAATTTGGCGAAGCACCTAAAAGCCGATCCTATATTATATTTGATAGAGGCAGCTGGCATTGTAGTCGTGAAACCAGCTAACGTTATGCTCCATGTAATGTTAGCGATAGACAGTTATGTGTTAACGATGCTAACACACTGCAATATTATAAACTACCTCCGAATGGGCCACCATGCATCGCCATTCAGCCCGTGTCCTGTCAGCTAAATGTAGCCTAATGTCACTAATAATTATTCAAATGTTCATGCTTTTAATAAATCTGTTTGGTCTGCCAGTATATCAGTGAATTTAAACTAATGCTTGCATCCAGAGTATAAGGTGTGTGCGTGCGTGTGTGTGCGTCCACTCATTATCAGACAGTGTTTGATAATTAAAATATTCCCCTTCTCTCTTTGCCAGTATCAGCCAGAGGAGGATGTCCTCCAGGAGAGTTTTTTTTATTAAATTTTTTAAATTTTATACCACACCGTGGTATCGACTTTGGTATCGTGTACTTTTGGTGCTATCGGTACTGACTACTAGATTTTTGGTATCATGACATCCCTATTTTGGTCTGACTTCTTTATCTGAGAAAGCAGAAAAGCATAGTTTTAATTTTCAAATGTCTTCATATCAAAATCATAAATGCTACAGCTACACCTTAGATGTTAGCAATAACTAATGGAAAAAAATATATAACTGCCTCCTAATTGACCTTGAACATGACGCTTGTCATTTTCTTATACATTTGCTTCTTTTATCCTTGTTTATATATACACACACACACACACACACACACACACACACACACACACACACACACACACACAGTACTGTGCAAATGTCTTAGGCACCCTATTTTCTTTAAGGACAAACTTTGTTATAGATTTTTATTTTATGACTTCTACATTATAGTGTCAGAATAAAAACATTTTAGATTTCCAAACGTTAATTAGCCACAAAATGAAATGTTACAGAAAAATGTTTGTATGCCAGTAAAGAAAGCAGCATGTTATGTAAGAAACCACTTTTCAGACAAAATCCACAATGAAGGCTGCTGGGTTTTGCTGCAGAAATAAGAGGCGAGTGCGAGTGTTAAAGTCTCCAGAAGAACCGTGTCTGGTTCTGCAAGATTCTCAATAGAACTTACAGCTCACTTCCTTATACAACTGCACTAATTCTACCAGAGACTCCTTTTATTTATTTGTTTATTTTTTTGCTTTTTTTAAAGCAAAGGGTCATCACACCAAACATTGCCTTCGTTTCATTTATCACTGTTTACTGCTCTTTATAGTACATTTAATTTCATTATTTTTGAAGGCATGTTTGCTCTACAGCATTTCTTTGCATGTGCCTAAAACATTTGCACAGTACTTATATATATCATAATCTCAGTTCACATCATATCCCATAATCATGTTAAAACTAAAAAAGAAAAAAATGGAAATTGACAAAAAGCAGGGTCATCTGAAAAGCAGACAATATACAATCACTGAGTGGCAGCAGAACTCCAAACCTCTGGACTAGAGGTCGACCAGTTTTATGAGGAGGTACCTGCTGATAACCGATCAAATCAACCGATAGTTTTTAAAAATGATACTGAATGAAAACACTCAAGGTAAATATTGAACTTTATAAAAAAAATAATCAGTACTGACTGTACCATGAAAATGTACTGTACTTTTTTAAATGAAATAAAAAATATAAATACATGTTAACTATTAATAAATATTAAAGTAAATAAAAGATGCACATCCAAACTCAACCAAAAAGTAACACTTCAAATAACAAATAAAAACATGACTCAAAAAACACTTCAAATAACACACCAAAATTTGTAACGGAGTTTTATTTCACTTCTAGAGACAGCGGACCCTTCTCAACCGCTCCCGCAGTGGACACAACCGGGAAAAACTATCCATGTGGAGTTTTACTGATTGTTTATCCATGTTGACTAATCTGCAAAACTGATCAACCATCATGCCTCAGAGCCAGATTTAAATGCGATTTCATGTGAAGTCTCGGAGCACTCTCCGTCCTGTCTGAACGCACTTTTCAAGCACCGTATGTGCATGGCCCTTTATTATGGATTCAGGGTTGTATACTGTAACTAAATATTTTTTCAGTTCAGTTTTTATTTCTAAAGCACTTTTAACAATAGACATCATCACAAAGCAGCTTTACAGAAATCTGGACAGAGATTTAGTTCCTTAATGAGCAAGCCACAGTCAACAAGGGCAAGGAAAACCTTTCTGAGACGACATGAAGAAACTTTGAGATGTGCTAGAATGAAATGGAGCCATTCAATGGATTCAGAATGTTAAAGTACTATATGTTCAAGGACACACATTCACTCAAACACATCACTTGAATTGCCATGGGTGAAAGGTGAAATAGGAACCGAGTTGAATTTAACATTTTTCTACCTGGAAACCAGAAAAATGCCCCCACAATGTCATAATCTCTTATAACGGCAGCGAGCGCACACACACACACACACACACGCACACACAGAGAGAGTGAGCTTAAAAGCTGTTTTAAATTTACACTCTTTTTTTCCGCCCAACAAGGCATGTGTGTTCAGCAGCTGCTACCCTAACCTATCTTTACCACCACACTGTGAAGCATTCCGGTCCTCTCTCTTGAAATAAATACTCTTAAAGCATGCAAATGGGGCAAAAGATCTGCACTTGGCTCTGAGTGAAAATGAAATGGGCTTAATTAACTTAATATTTTACTAGACCCCAACCTCCGGGGGGGTGAGGGGGTTAAGGGGGTCATTCATTCATCTTCAGCTGATAAAACAACTGTTTAAGCAGGCAATACCATGTGCATTGGGTGTAGTGTGCTCAGTGCTATGCTCTCCTCATGGAAATAATTCGAAAGACCAAGCTAAAAGCAACAGCTTTCAAGAGACACAAAGGAAATCGTAATATATCAATCCACTTAATGAGGGCGAATGTATTATATTACATCTCAGCTGGGGAGAAATAAATGTGCCAAACTTCAATATTTTTTATCCACAGAGTTGCTAAACGGTTAAACACGAACAAAAAGTGCACGGGTGCTCAAAATATTTAAGCTATTATTATTCTGACTAGAGAGACCATTATGAGCCATTTGTTGAGGATTTATATAAATCATGAAATGACAGTGTTGGTAAAAGTGCCAGCATGCATTTTCGAATTTCGACTGAAAAGTGCTAAGCATTTTAATAAGCCGAGATGTAGCTAGAAAGGTGAACACGCTGCTTTTGCGGCCGATACATGGAGATCTACACTGAGCAACCGAGCATGTCCAACTCGTAAATCATCAAAGGTTGGCGTTTCTTACCCTTACGACTTCCATTATGTGCTTTAAGTTGTAAAAAAAAAAAAATAGTGGAGATCTTGCCATATTGTTCAATATACTATAACTTAATGGAATGAAAACTATGCAAATGAGAATTCAGATTAAATTTAGATTAAATTTGTCGAACTGTAACACCTTAATATTAAGCAAATTGAAAAATATGCCCAGTTCAACGCGGCTGGTTTTACATAAGGGGAAAGGAACTGAAGCGAGACGTGGAAAACGCCAGCCAGAATAAAATACTTCTTTTATTCTATAATTTGTGTGCTTAAAGAAAACAGCATGCCCACTGGCCATGACCAATTACCTGTGAGGACTGGAACTGTTTGCAAGTCTGAAACTGCTGTATTGTTACCAGCCAATATCCAAACTGTCCATAATCATAATGGAAGCGCGTATGACATCAGCGAAGCGTTACACCACTGCTGTCATGTTAACAGTCAACGGTGATATAACACGACTGCAAAAAGCGAAACTTCTAATATCAAGTACACATCTCATTAACCTGGATCTTCAAAATAACCGACACGATCTACATACACCATTATGGCAAAAAGTACACGGACACCTGATCATCACACCCATGCTGCAGACCCAACATACTTTCTGAACATCCCATTCCAGGTTCAGTTTCCCTTTGCTGTCATAATGATCTCCACTCTTCTGGGAAGGCCCTCCACTAGATTGTGCAGCGTGGCTGTGGGGATTTGTGGGGTGCAGTAGTGAGGTCAGGCACTGTGGCACAACAGGTGTTCCTGTTCATCCCAAAAGGTGTTCACTGGGGTTGAGGTCAGGGCTCTATGCAGGCCACACGAGTTCTTCCACTCCAACCTGAGTAAACCATGTCTTCATGGAGCTTGCTTCATGCACAGGGGCATTGTCATGCTGGAACAGGTTTGGGCCCCTTAGTACCAGTCAAGAAAAATCCTAAATGTTACAGCACACAGACATTCTAGACAATTGTGTGCTTCAAACTTTGGGCCAACTGTTTGAGGAAGAACCAAATGGTCAGATGTCCTCATACCTTTTGGCCAAATAGTGTATATGTAAATCGGTGTCCTAAATTCCGATATAATGATATGTGCAAAAGTTTTGGAAAGGCAGTACAAAGCCATTGGACCTGGGGAGGGGGGCCTGCTTTTAGCCTAAAAAGGCTATAGATGGTGATAAAATCATTCTCATATCTCAATTTTTGACACAGATCTGCAGCAGGAACTCACTTACACATAAATGAGAAAATGAATCATTTACTGTAGAAGTCGTTGCGTGTCACATATACATTATAGCACAGCTTGTTAGGAAGTTGGGGTCGGTCATGGCATAGTGCCCCTGGAGAAGATAGGGTGAAGGGCCTCAAGGGCCCAGCAGTGGCCACTTTGTGGTGCTGAGGCTTGAACCCCTGACCTCCTGATGATCAGTAATCCAGAGACTTAACCCTTGAGCCACAACAGGATATTAAATCATCAGCAGTAAACACCATAGCATGTCTTATCTTTAAATGAGCAAATTCAAGGTTCTATTTTACATGAACAAGTTCATCTGACTGCAATGAAGCAAGGTTGCATGTAAAACAGTAGCTAAAACAGTTCATCTTTTCAGGACCCTGACCTCAACCCAGGAACATTTCAGCTCTAGCTTCCGTTGTCATTTCAGACTGCACAGCAAGCTGCTTTGTAGGTAGATTTTAAAATCCATTGGAAAGGCAACTAATGGGAAAGTATGCCTCTTTTGTACTCGGCTGCTTTGTAATTTCAAGTGTAATCCATTAAAATTATGAGCAATGGTATAATAAACAGAAGATTTCCAGCTTCCTTTTACACAAGTAGCAGCATGAAGCCTGCAGACGTCAATGTAGAGTGTTATATAAAAGGTGCTTTTAAGCTAAACCACCTGCTGACAGAGCTTCAGCTCATAAAGCAAATTGAATTCTCAGACAGCTTTTAAGCAATGCATCTGCAGATAGATCAGCAGAGCTGAGTGCATGCATCACCAATGAACAATTTTAATTCCATTTCAAAGAGTTTGTGAACTTTATTTATCCCTTCATTTATTATACCGTCAAACATTATCTCTGGTGTGACTCATTTGAACTTAAATGAGTTATTTAGTATGGTATTTTAAAACAATATATACCGACAACTGATAAGTTTGAAAAGCATATATCAAAGTTGTCAGAGTTGTCTTGTAAGCTGACCTTCACTATTAATTTACCACATAAAATGTACACCGGCTGGATTCAGCCGTATAGCACACAGGCACATTCATTTCCTGTCACATGCTTATCATCTGGAGACATGAAATTGAGTCACGGCACAAGAGAGCAAAATTAGCCATGCCATCAGTGTAGGTGGGATGGTGTACTCTCCCTCACCTGGCATTCAAAGAGACACTAGCCAATCCCTAGCCTCATATACAAGAAGGGGGTGGGGGGGTGGTTGTGGGAGTGCTTTCCTCTGTGTTACTGTGCCCTGTGATGCAGCAGCTCAAAAAGATGTGGTGGGCTGGCTTCGGTCTTCTCGGAGGAAGACCATGTTATCTTGCCTGGTTGGTAGTTGTTGTGTGATGGGCAAAATTGGCTAAGACTATATCATAGGGGGAACTGGGGGAAATCCAATCAATCCAACAAATAAATAAATGGGATACATGGGATTTTGTTAAGATTAGAGTTTTGGGTTTTTTTTAAATGAGATTTCCGTTTGCTCCGTTACATGTTCGGGTGTTTTCACATACATTTCTTTTTAAAAGAACCAAACCCGGTTCACTTAAAGTGAACCAGAAAGGGAACCAGCCGGAAGTGACCTCAGTCCTTTTGGTGTTCACAATATACAGTTGCGGTCGGAAGGTTACAGACACTGATCATGGATATGAAGGTCATTGCAATATTGGGCTTTCAATCATTTATTTGAACTTTTCTTTTTCTGGGGCAGAATGACTATACAACATACATCTTTACTGGGGGGGTCAGAACTGCAGATGTTTTTCTTCTTAGTTCTTATTACATAAACTACTGCTACAATATAAAAATATAAATAGAATGGCTTAGTAAATGTTCACGTTAACCAAGAGTATATGTTGCTAAAATTATGTTTATTATTAGTTCATATTACTGAGCGTAGCAAACTAAATGTTAATAAACGACACCACTGTAAATAGTATGAATATTGACTCGTCAATACTAAATCCCATGGTGTTGATATATTATAAGCATTTACGTCGGGATGCAAAATGAGACCCTTACCCTTACAATCACCTGCACCCAAAATTTCATCCAAGTCATGGTAGAAGGGGTAGGAATCCTTCATTTCAGCGGACTCTCCACTTCGATGCATTTTGTCATGGCTGCTCCTGTACTTCTGTTGGAGTTTTTTTTTACTTTTACCCGGCATTTTAGTGCTGTTCTGTTATAGCCTCTTTCCTTCATTTTTTGAGAAAACAAAAAACACTTTTGTGTACTTATGTGTTGAGAGTAGTTGGCGTTTACGCAATCCTCCTTCCAAACGTCAAGAAGTGCACAGCTCTCCACCTGAGACCACACGACCCCTTGACCTGACCTGCTGAAAACTTTTGTGTTGTTTTCAGCAGTGATGGAACATGGCTGCAGGTACAGCAAGCCTCCAGGTACGCACGTCAAAACGAAACACAAAGCGGACCGGGACCTCGTCGCTTTCACATCGAAGAAATCGAACCACAAACGAACCGTACTCGGACCACCTCCGGAGTACGGTTCGCTTTTGGGTCCTTTTAGGGGGGGGGGTCTGAGATCACTTGGTTTGTTCACATGTACACGCTGAACCTCTCCGGGAGCGTTTAGAGTTCTCAAACGAACTCGCTGTGAAAACACCCTTAGACTCCTCGTATTTTCCATGTGAGATAAAGCTTATGAACTGGACAAACAGTTTTCGTAACCATTTTTACCCATCTTTACCAAGGGTGCCAATAATTCTGGACATGACTATACATCACATTAGATTTGTAAAATACTTATAATAAATAAATAAAATAAATAAATAAATTACAAACAAACATCAAGCCTTTTTATAAATCAGTCAAGTGAAGACTGATGTTCAGGAAACATTTTAAGATACAAAAGCTCCAAATCCCCAAACACTATGTGCGTATATTTTATATTTGTCTATTTTAAAGACAACAAAATAACTAAAAAAAAAAATACAAAGAAACAATTAAAAGGTCAGTGGTGACCTTTTGTGGTGACTCACACCTTTCACGAAGAGCAGATCTTCCATACAGGATATGAGGGAAGTGTAAATGTTTAGCTTATTTTTCTCCGAGCAGCAATTTCTCAGCTTCAGTTATGTTGACGGGTCATCTGTCTTCGCCTCAGGGGCTGCATGATGGCATCTGTCAACCAATACGGTGGCCAGAAATAGTGTTTGTTGCTAAATCTAATGACCAGCATGTCAGAGGCATCCATTATGGAGATGGAATGACAATGTGATAATGATGCTGCTGAGTTGGTCCGTCTTCAGGAAAGTTTCCATCCTATTACAGTGTGTTTAGTGTGTAGAGAGTAGAGATGAGGTTAACAGGTTCATTCTGAACAACAATTAAATCCTCACTGTTTACAAGCTGCAGAAACTTTTTCGTTTGTGGTCAAATTATTTCGAGACCCTTGCTGCCTAAAATGTCCGAAAAATTCCTCCCACAAGAGAGTTGTATGCGTGTGAGGTCTACAGCTGGCTGACTTCGACTACTCCGAGAGCAGACATGGTGGAAACCCTCAGTGGTGTTGGAGCATTTAGGATATGAAAAAAAATTCAAATTCAAATCATAAAATATATGAGAAAAATGGTGCTGCCATGGGTTTTAATCTGTTTCAAACATGATCACATCCCACTGCTCTACACAAGTCAAGGCACAAAATATTAAATAAATAAATAAATGAGTAACTAAATGAAGAAATAAACAAATGCTGCATTTTCTAAGCTAGCACACAATACAACTTCGCAGCGGAGCAGCCTTCTATTAGGGTTTTTTTTTTTTTTTTTTTTCCAAGCTGATTTTTTTAGTTCTGTTAATAAACACAAAGCTCCAAATGAAACAATTATATTTGTAGAAATTATTTCCATCCATCTTCTATACCATCCATCCTCTACCGCTTACTCCTTCTTCAGGGTCACGGGGAGCCTGGAGCCTACCCCAGGGAGAATCAGGCTCAAGGCAGGGTACACCCTGGACAGGGTGCCAATCCATCGCAGGGCACAATCACATACACACTCACATTCATACACTACGGACACTTTAGACACGCCAATCAGCCTACCATGCATGTCTTTGGACTGGGGGAGGAGACCGGAGTACCCGGAGGAAACCCCCACAACACAGGGAGAACATGCAAACTCCGCACACACAGGGTCACGGTGGGAATCGAACCCCCGACCCTGGCGGTATGAGCCGAACGTGCTAACCGCTAGGCCACCGTTCGCCCGTAGAAATGATCTGTTTGCAATAAATAAATAATACATCGATACATTTCAATTGCTTATAATGTTGCATTTGGCTAATGGATTGCTTGTTTTTGGGCTCAGAATGAATTACTTGGAAATAAAAATTGCTTTACCATGATTACACCACAACAACTGCTCAGAAACAACCATTTTCATCGTTGTTTAACACCTCCATCAGTAATGCTAGCTGTAATTCAAATCGCAGGTTCATATTAATCGGCTCATTCTATAACGCGTGAGCATGGGGTCAGACTCTTCACATAAACTGATTAAATAAAGCATTTTAGCATTTCTGGAAGGAGTCAGCACTTTGTAACAGTCAGAGGTAAAGCTGTAACTGGCATGAGAGAGACTTCAGCATGGAGGGCTTTGTTTTTGGTTTTGCAGTCCCCCCCCTCCCTTCCCCCCCCCCCATAAAATAACAAGCAGCAATTTTTTTCATCTTTTTAACTTCGAGAGAAAACAGAAAACAGATCCTCCACATAATCCAAGATTAATAATAAACGGATAAACATTTATGACTAGCGGAGTTCAAAAACCGTGACGGTTACAAAGCCCCGACGACAGATTCCTTCCAGAAATGTTAAATAACTGTCTCCTAACAAAAACAAAAAGGTCACCGCATCAATGATTATAAGTTTTACTTTGTTTAACGACACATTTTTTTTTAATCTGTTTACTATTAGTCTTAGTTTATGTGGAGCGTCAAAGTCCCAGTGTATGAGCTGTTACTATGGAAACACATTAGAACGGGCGTACTAATGTTAACCTGTCCGAGCCGTTCTGGCCAATCAGGATCGAGCATTCAACCACTCTGTGGTATAACAATAAAATAACTACTGTGAACAATAGCGAATCGTTGTGGTAACACACTCCAGAACCTGTTAACTGTTTCATAGCGTCACACAGCCTGTTGTGATAATCCTTCCTTACACCTCACACTATAATAATACCATCAGTGTGATATCCATGCTCCTGAGTGTGTGCCTATGAGGAACAAAAAAAAAAAACAACAAAGATAATGTATTCTGTATTTATAAGGATAGCGATTTTGTTTATCATGGAAGAATAATTCCTGTTTGCCAGAACAGTCCTTCAAGGTAAAGCTTAGACTCGGGCTCTTGGCTCACTGCCTGCTGCTGCCGAGGCTCATAAACATTGGAGATTAGTAACAGCCTGATGTGCGGAGATCTAGTGCTAGCTTTACTGTTTTTGGAAACAGTGACCTCTGTGATGCTGTGATATTCAGGCATTTAAGCATTATGAGCTAATAGTCTTGCGGTGCAAGCAGGAGCAGCAGTGTCTGAAGGGAGTAGTAGTCAAAAAGTATGCTGCTGTACACCATTGTATCAAATTAAGAAATATGACATTCACTTAAAACCCGATTTTCAACCTGTAGGTTATCTTTTATTAATTAGGTAGGCTACTGCAATCCTCTTAGTCGAACATTGACTGGTATACAAGTATGTTTGTGAAGAAATGTGATTTGAAGCTAGTCTCGTGAAGACGGATCAGAGCAAATGTGCTGCTATTAATTTCCTCATTTACTAATCGTCCATTAATTACTCAGTTGATCTTATCCATTTGTAATAAATAACGGTAAATACATACATAAACTGCTGTATTTACTTACTCATTTTTACAGAATTTAGGTTAGGAAATTAGGTTTTGTTAGGCAAGTCTGAATCGGTGAGGCATTTTATAAATCATGTTTTCAAGCATTTCAGAGCTTCAGAAGCACATCATTTGCTTATATATAAGCAAAAAAGTTTGCTTATTACTATTTGAAGGCCAGAATCTCTTGACTTCCCTGGTACATTCCATGTTTCCTACAAGTCTGAAATATACTTAGGATGGTGTTTGATGGACGGTTAGAGGACGGGGAGTTCGGTTTTATACGCCTTCTTAAAGACATTTTGAGTATGATGGATAGTCTGAGTAGATATTATGAATACCAAAAACGAAGACTGTTTGATTTGATGTCATACATCTCATCTCCTGCTTCAGCTCGGCTCTACTGGGGCTTGTTACTTCACCCTGAAACGTTCAGTTCTCTCAGCCCACCCTGTCTCACTGACAACTGACTCCTGGAAAGACAAAACAAAAGTCCATTCGCATTTCTTCTCACGGAGGTCCTATTTTAGTTTACTAAGACATTTATTTTACCCTTGTGCTCATAAATGATGTTCTTATGAACTGCTAAATAACTGTGCGCCAACATCATTACATTTTCATTACACCTACAGCGTTCCATACAACTGATGGACATGCAGGTATGACCGATCCAGATTACTTCCGTCTCAAGTTAGTAAACACTCCCTCTGATTGTCTTTTTATGTTAATAATCAACAAGGAACATAAATAAAAGTCAGAGCTGCTTTATACAGGATTTCGATGCGTTTTTTTGTGGAAGTTGTGGTTTTTTGTGCTTTTTTTTTTTTTGCGGAAAGCTACTTAAATATCATATTACAATTGCACAAAATTCTTTTGCACAGCCTTTTCACGGTGATATTTGTTGGTAAATGAGACCTTTTAGTTCGACACGTGATTCGACGAGTTGACCGAATACACATTATGTCACATCTTGGACCAAATCTGCAGAAAATCTGCAGTTCATTTGAAAAAAACTGCATTTTTGCTTGATTTTGCGTTAATTTCTGCGATGGGAAAATCCTGGAGGCACTGCACTCGTGTACAAACAAGAATCATGTAGCTCGTCCCTCCATTCTCTCCCTATCTTAAGTGGCCCATAAGTGCAAAACACGTTTCCAAACCAAAATTCAACACCAAACTCAGAAAAATTAAAACACGGAAGCGAAAAGAAAAACACGATTGCAAGTAAAAAAAAAAAAAAAAACCTGACCGCAATAGCGAAAACACAACGCCAAATTCAGAACCAAATTCTCCAAATTTGCTATTGTGCTTTTTGTTTTGTTGCTGCTTTTTCTGCTTTGCTGTTGTGGTTTTTTTTTTGTTTTTATTAGCTTGTTATTGTGTTTTGCACTAACGGGCCACCGTACTCTCACCGCTTCGTTCTGACCCTGAGCTACGTTCTTATCACCACCAAACTGGAAACATGGTGCACGGTTTTCACAGAGTGGACTAAAATGATCCATTTTAAGTGACAAAATACACTTTGGGCAATATTAATAATTACATAGGTTCTAGAACACCTAAATAATTAACAGTAAGATAATATCATGCGCTACAAAAAAGAAAAAGTATTGTGGCCCAAAGTATGACCCAAATTGCATACATGTATGCAAATACTGTACGACTCGCACATTCCATTGGCAAAAAGATATGACAAGTAAACTCTAGGTTCATTGGCTAGGTGTCCACCTCATCATTTTGGAGCACGTCCTGTAGTTCATTGCGTATTATCCCATAGGGCATGAAAACAACTCGAGCAGGACATGAGCCAGGATTCCCCGCTGTGTCCTACATTCACTACTGGTATTAGTGCCAGGACACGGCCTCTCATGATGCAGCATAATTGAACACGTCCCCCTCAGTGTAAACCTGGAATGCTATTAGACGCTAGAGTCAGGATTTGGCAGTGGCGCAAACCCGGCACCAGGTCAAATAATAAACACCTTCAGAGTACTACTCAAGGCGGAGGGCAATCTCTTCAGCATAAGTTGTGACCCTTAAAAAAAAAAGTGTTTTTATTTATTTATTTATTTATTTATTTATATTATATTATATTATATCCATGCACCTTTACAATGATACAAACTTAGAAACTTACAAACCTAGATACAAAAAGAGCTGAAGACAGATCTTTCCCTAGTACAACAGTGGATAAGATAAATGCTGCTTTAAAAAAAGGCTCATAAAGTCAGGACGTAAATGCACGGTCACCTGCGGCTGCTGGAGAGTGATGGCATACGTGTTAAATATGTATGACGGGAGAATGCCGGAGAAACTCTTAAGTCTTTCAAATTTTCTCAAGTTCTAGAAATATATCTTTATTAGCTGCAGGCTATAAGACAGGCAGATGAAACACACATTATATACAGGCCTGGCTCCATGAAATTCTATAATATCTATAATATCACTGCACAAGATGCTAGTGTGGGCGTAAGGACAATGAAAGCATATGACAGAGGTGAACTTTTTTTTTTTTTTTTTTTTTTTTTAAACCCTCTGTGAGGTAAGATTCTACAAATCATTCCCACTTCAATCTTCCTCCTGTCAGCGTTTGGAAAAATTCTTCTAAGGATTAGGGATGTCTTTAGGCATTCACGGTCTCAAATACCGTGATCGAAATTACTGACAAGATGAATTTTGCTTCTCTGAGGTGTATCGCAAAATTTCCGTTCAATATTCATTAAACGGAACTTGTGTTCATTTTATCAGCATTTTTAGTCCTGTGTCAAATGGCCTTGATAGTTTTTAAATCATAAACTCAGCAAAAAAAAAAAAAAAAAAATGTGGTTACATGTAATTTTGCACTGCGAGGACGATCAGCTGTCCTTCCTGTCTCTCTGTAGCAGCGTCTTAGGTGTCTTACATTACAGACATTACAGTTTATTGCTCTGGACACATCTGCAGTCCTCATGCCTCCCTCCAGCAGGCCTATGGCATGTTCACGCAGGTGAGCAGGAACGCTGTAAACTGTTCGTGTCTTAGCGACTGTTCCACAGGTGCATGTGCAATAATTGTTTATGGTTCACTGAACAAGCATGAAAAACACTGTTTAAACCCTTTCCAATAAAGATCCATAAAGCTTAGTCTAGTCTAGCCGGTGGGGGACACATTTGGGGGACTTCCTTCATGCTTATTTTCCATATCACGCCCCTCAGCCCTCTCACTCCTAGCTTTTTTACCAGGTGGTCCAAAGTAATTTAATATAGGGTTTTTTTTTTTTTTCCATCCTGCCCAACTGACTATCTCTCTCCCCTTCAAACTCTTCTCTTTCTTTCTTGCCTTTTTTTTGACCATCAACAAAAATAAGAGTGACAGCCTGTATCAGTACGATAAAAAATGTGAAAGTGGTACAGTAAAAGCCTACAGTGGCTTGAGAATCTGTATAAATGACACTTTACAAACATTACATCTCTCTCTATGTAACTACTGACCAAGTCTCTATTTGTAATAAACATGTAGGCTAACATATCTGTGGATATAATACATAGCAAGTTATGATAGTGAAAATAAATGAAGATGAATAAGGGTGTTCAAAATAGAATAAACCTGGATCATTTCAGACATGTGCACGCAGCTTTATCCAGATCGAGTTTCTACTATCGCATCTCTTAAGAGTAACGGTTCAGATTTTCAGCTCCGTTAAGACTCCGTTATCTCACCCGAGGTGGCCTGATCGGTCCTGTGAGGACCCGTGCTGATACAAAAGCCTTCCCATTGGCTGCAGCCTGTAGGTATTATGGCCAATCACAAAAGTCAACAGTGCACAACCACACAGTATGAGGGAGTGTGAGAGACGATGACACCAAATTTAACACACCTGCTCCCCATTCACACCTGAGACCTTGTAACACTAACAAGTCACATGACACCGGGGAGAGAAAATGGCTAATTGGGCCCAATTTGGACATTTTCACTTAGGGGTGTTCTCACTTTTGTTGCCAGCGGTTTAGACATTAATGGCTGTGTGTTGAGTTATTTTGAGGGGACAGCACATTTACACTGTTACACAAGCTGTACACTCACTACTTTACATTGTAGCAAAAAGAAAAGATATGAAAAGATATAATCAAATATTTACAAAAATATGAGGGGTGTACTCACTTTTGTGAGATACTGTATCTGTGTGTGTAATATAAATATATATATATATATATATATATATATATATATATATATATATATATATATATATATATATACACACACACACACACATTATATATATTATATATACACATACACACATACATGCACAAGTCCCTTATATATTATATATTAAAAAAATCTAAAATATTTTGTCTCCTCTTTTTTGTCGACTAAAATAAGATTTTGGGAAAGTTTAATTTTTTTTTAAACTAGATTTTAGTCTTATCTTTTCGTCAACAATATTGCATGTTGATATAGTCACCGTTAGTTTAATGACTGTGTCGTCTCCTCATCGTCTTGCCTTATGGCACTTTTCCACCTCATGGTACGGCACGGTACGGCTCGACTCTTTTTGGGGGCTTTCCACTTTGTATAGTACCTGGTACCTAGTCGTGGGGAAAAAAGGTCATCGCTGAACATTTTCCGTCATAGTTTTCCGTTAACATTGAACGGAACAAAGTCTGTGAGCAAGACGTTTGCAAGTGGGAACCTAACTTCCTCAAAGCAGGCTTATTTAACAGTCCAACAAGTTATGCTAATCAGAAGGAAGCGTTATGGAACACGTGTCAAACACAAGGCCAGCGGCCTCGTTTCATTTTGTTCGCATGGACTTGTAAAACACGATATTGAAAAAGCCCGTCGTACGCTCCTGGTCAACATTTTTACACTGACCAGCGTATCCATAGCATAGCCATCTGAAGCGCAGTTACTATAAACCGCTGTATACACGTGCACTCGGGTTTCTACCACGGCTGCCGTGGCCACAGTTTGAAACGTGGGTTCGAATGAACGTCTGTGTGCTGCGCTTGATGCAAGTAATTCTCTCACCTAAAAATGATTCAGAAGTACGCCGTGTGCTGTGCTGGCAGTGGCGTAACCAGAAATTAATTTCAGCGGGATGTAGAAATGTACAAAATAAAACCCACAGTTGTTTTTCCTCATTTGTACAATTTAGTAGGCAAGTGTGATCCGTTTCAGATGGATGTCAGGCAGCAGAAGGAGTGATGACACAAATTTGTCATTTGGCCTGATCATTTAACGCACAATCTTTCCAGATTAATCACGTCGCTAAATGAATGTGTTTCTACACTGAAAAAGATTAAAACAACACGTTAGTAATAGGGGAAAATAAACAGCTTGTATTATAAATTCTGATCTACTTTTCTCACAATACAACGTATTGATAGTGCACTGGTTCGATTTGTTATTTTAAAATAAATGGATTCGAATTTTTCGATGTTATTTCTGTCAGTAGAATCTGATGTAAATATCATCTCTTGGAGCCTGTATCGGGATACGTCTTACATCATGGCTTTTAGAGTATAGCCTCATGTCCGCTAATGAAATTAAAACCCAATAGCTAAAGCGTTTATTTTATTTGATTTTTTAAATACATGAAAACAGAGATGCCCACGTGCCAAATTGATTCTGGCCTTATGTAATAGCCTTCCGCTAGCAATTAGCCGTGCACCTCGCATGCTGCACCTCCCTTGTTTTCCTGAGCTGTTTAAATTGTCAGTCTTCTCATTCCTGTTAATGGCAGACAGTCCCACAGGACTAACCAGTGCATGCTTCAATGCTGAATCCAGTCATTTAACCTCCTCTCAAGAAAAGGTTACTTACAGGTTAATCAGCCATGTAAGATCTGCCGTGTGTGTTCCAGCTTTATTTACAGGAGACACAAAGCAGGCCTGCGTGCATACATAAGAATTGCTCTTTAGTTTTTATACTGCCAGTTTTAAACCTCAACCCATCTGTTACAAATGAAACCTAAGCGTACACAACACACTGAACCCGAGAATTAGAGACAGATGGAAAGTAATTCTGGGTGACAGGATGCTAACTAAGCCGCCTATAGCATTAATCTGCCCTTGTCACTTGAGTGAATGATCTGTGCCGATCTTAACAGGTGCTGCATTTATCATATCGTTGATAATAGGAACACAGAGCCATGAAAGAATACAGAATAAAAGCACTCATGGACTTAGAGACTCTTCAATCGCCTCCGAAAGGGGTTGCTACTGGAAAAAAAAAATCTCATGGGATTAAGGATGACTCCATGTTGACTCTCCATGAGAGTCTCAAAAAAGTCGAACAGTGAATGAGGTATTTCTATTTATGAGTGCGTTTGCTCTTTGCATCAATACGCTCAGTAGTTTTGTGAAAACCCCACTTCTAAAACACTGCCATGCAGAATTTTTATCCCAGTGTTACACAAGAAATTTGGTAAGTCATGAAAATCCTGTAATTTCAGAAAAAAAAAAAAAAAACATCCGTTTCGTACACCGGTACTACTACGACACTAAAGTAAACCTCAACTTCAAAATCGTATCGTCTGTATAGCGTGCTGCATTTGTATACATGGAATATAGAGTCCAGTTTAAATTGATTATTTCTTTACATTTACAGTACTTAACAGATGCCCTCATCCGGAGAGACTTACGGTAGTGTTCTGCAATCTCTTATCAAAAGCGTATCTTCGTGCTACGTTCACTAGGTCTGGGATTAAGAATACCAATCAAGAAGTTTTTGTGAAACCCGGTTGTTTTATATTATTTGCATTAATTAAAGAATACGAAACAAAGAAAGCAAAAAACGAGTCATTCAACTACGACAAAAGAAATGCCACTATAGAAACAGAGGATGGGCCGGTCTGTCGGCATATATCCATACGCTGTAAACAAATGTCTCAGCTGATGGAAGATTTAGCTCATGCCATGTTTAAGGAGGTTTAAAGACCGGTGTGATTTTCAAAAGGATGAAAGCTGGCTTATAAATCAATTCTGTTTACCATGACACCATCTTTTCATGCTTTGCATATCATAACACTTTATATCCCGCACGTCAGCAAAGACATTTAAGACCATTTAAAAAAAACGCAGTTTCCCTGTATGTATGATGCGCTCCACCATGCAGACCATTTTTTACTGCACAGTCATGTTAGTATATATGAACAAATGCGTTCCTTAAAATAAACAGGTCTTTATTTATAACGGCCTAATCGAGTTATTGTTCCGACAGAAATTCCTCTGTTTTTATTCCCAGCCAGATGCATTATAATGTGGTGCTCTAATGCAACCTGGGCAGAGGCAGAGAGAATTTAAGTGCTCGCAGCCCACATTCAGTCCACATAATTGACTAAGTCAATTAGGAAAATTCATAGACATGGATTTTTATAGTCGACACGTCATCAACGAAAACGAGTTATACAGGAAGTCTGTATTTCCGTGTAGAACCTAATACATCACTAAAGCCACTGGGGGCAGTGCTGGCGCTCATGTGGTGCGCAGGCCTGTTTTCAGTCGGTTTTAAATGCTCCCTATATAATCTTATATTATACAACCAGAGCTGTCAACCATTCCGCATTTTGTGTAGGATTACACAAGTAATCACAAAAGAGCAGTATTTTTCGGCAAAACGAAACAAGAGATAAGCCAACTGACATGAAGCCCGGCTGGAATGGTTCGCACAGGCGTTTCGAACCATCTGATATTACCCGACAATGCTTGGAAGGCCCACCCCCCATCAAGGTAAATGAAGAATGCTCATTAATGTAAAATAATAATCTGATCAGCGTATGTTTCACTAACAGCTCTCTGCTTTCTGAAATAAATCAATAAATGAGGGAATGCTAATACTAAATAGCCATCACCCTGGCTGTGCAGTTTTCGTTCTGCTCCCTGATCTTCATTCCGAACCACCCGCACATACGGTGAGATCTGGATGCACATGTCTAGTACCATAGGATAAATAGCATAATAAATTAGCACAGACTGAACTGAATGACGGCAACGAGAGACCGATGGCCTAACCTGAAAAGTTCCGATTTTGACATAAGCACGTCAATGATGCACAGATGAAAACACCCGAAAGCTTGGTAATTTAATTAGACTATATCAGTTGACAATATAGATGCAGCTTGATACATCATTGACAGTTCAGTGAATTCAAGGAGCAATCTTTAGTAGGGATGTCACGAGAACCGATACTTCGGTACCAAGTCGGTACCAACATTCTTAAAACGTGACGGTACTTGTTTTTCGGCATTTCCGTTGGTACCAATTGTAACGAAAGTACCGAGGTTGCGATTCTTCCGGACCTGAAGGGGGCAGCAAATACGCGCAAGTGTTTTAGTCGGTCCACAAGTGAAGAAGAAGAGGAACGCCTACAAGCACACGGGAAAAACTACAAAAGATTAGCTTAGCTTAACAAGTTTAGCTCCGCCCCGACTCGTTGAGAAGAAAAGAGAGTAAAGCTAGTATCGGTTGCCGGTGTGCAACCGATGCTATCGTTCATTTCAAACAAAGCGAGGAAACCCCTGGAATTTGGCGAAGCACATGAAAGACGGTCCTATATTATATTTGTTTGAGGCAGCTGCATTGTGGCCGTGAAACCAGCTAACGTTATGCTCCATGTAATGTTAGCGATAGACAGTTATGTGTTAACGATGCTAACGCATTGTAATGTTATAAACTACCTCCTAATGTTCCACCATGCATCGCCGTTCAGCCCGTCTCCTGTCAGCTAAATGTTGCCTAATGTCACTAATAATTATTCACATGTTCATGCTTTTAATAAATCTTTTTGGTCTGCCACCATATCAGTGAATTTAAACTAATGCTTGCATTCAGAGTATAAGGTGGGTGTGTGTGCGGGCGCGTTTAGGAGTGCACGTCTACTCATTATCAGACAGTTTGATAACTAAAATAGCCCCCCCCCCCCCCTCTCTCTCTCTCTTTGCCAGTACCAGCCAGAGGAGGATGTCCTCCAGGAGAGTTTTTTTATTTTATTTTTATATCACACCGTGGTATCGACTTTGGTATCGAGTATCGTGTACTTTTCGTGGTATCGGTACCGACTACTAGATTTTTGGTTTCGTGACATCCCTAATCTTTAGATTAGCAAATTATCCCAAAATAGTCAAAAGATTATTTACTTCTAAAAAAATAATCGCTTGTTGCAGCTTAATTGCAAGCACTGGAGGTTAGCGCTTATCCAGAGACGTGCGATTTCCGTCGGCAACAAACTGAAAAGATGGAAATGCCACATACTGTACTATTAGTGAATCTCACATGAACCTTGTTCTCCACGAATGACCCAAAAGTAATACTGGCATTGTAAAACCGTCCATTAAGCCCTCTGATGCCATCTTAGTTTCCAACAGCGCCACAAGTGTACCGTGCAATCTCACGATCTCGGCTTTACAGGAGCAGCTCAACACTGAAGAGAAAGAAATGAATTCCATTCGAGTGGATAAAATTGAAAGCAGGTGAAAATGGAGAGGTAGGAGTGCAGGAAGGTACATCAACATCTCTCTGAAAGGCCACAGAGGCAGCATATAGAAGGAGCAAAAAAGTCATAAGGAATATATACACATATATATCTCTTGGGAGAGACTGATGATCTTTTAAAAAAACTTTCATAAAGAGGACAGTATGTTCCTGATTTGACATTAAATCCTACCACTCCTATCATGTATAATTTGGGTATCACTCAAAAGTCATCACTCAGAAGTATATCTCCCACTCAGCTACTGATACAGCTCAGGCACCTTCTATTTCACGGTGTTTCAATTTTGAAATGGTTTGTCTAAAAAAATTTTTTTTTAAATGGTGAAGTGTACTATTTCAGTGTAGCACGATTTGGCAC
Source organism: Ictalurus furcatus (assembly GCF_023375685.1). NCBI lineage: Eukaryota > Metazoa > Chordata > Actinopteri > Siluriformes > Ictaluridae > Ictalurus > Ictalurus furcatus. Next base: position 4,721,116 of record NC_071261.1, on the reverse strand, counting down.
AAAAGAACCAAAGTCGATCGATTAAATCCCATGAAAAGGAATACTGGAACATATCACAAAAAGAAACAGATGACCATGACATTCATTACTTTTACTCTTGGATTTTGCGAGACATTTGGTCACATTGTAACCCATCATCTGTAGTCCATTATGGTTCAGAGATTGTGGCAAGCTCTGAAAGACTTCCACGCAGCACAACCTTTGCCACCGTCAACGGTTTATTTCAGCCAATAAATGGAGTGACTGCCCGAAGGTCAATTTGGATTTTCCTTTAAAAATAAATAAATAAATAAATAAAACCCATACATCATGACAACGGAAGGTTCTTGCCGACTTGGAACTGGGCAATTTTTAAAAAATATATATATTTAGCGGATGGTTGAAATCCTTTTATTTCCGAAAAGCTGACAAAAGGACAAAGTGCAAAATCCCTGCACAAAGACTGGTGGTCCAATATGAAATCTTACTCACTCCTGTAAACAATAATACAAAATAGCACAGCTAATTTACAATTTCAGTCGCACAAAAGGAGCTAAATGCCTGCCATTGTATTTTGTCATTTTCTCATTCCTTGATTGTGACAGCAGCAATCAATCTCGCCGTTTTCTTCTCTATGCCTGAGGAATTCGTTCATGGGGAGCCATACATTACTGCCACCGGCGCTTAATGCAGCACAAGCTGTCTTCACAGAGCATTTGCACGAGTCGACCATGTTTGCTTTTCCTGTGTAGGCCCTGAACAGACCAACGTGAATGTGCATACAGATCTGAACACGGGCTGTGCACTTTAGAGACCACGTCACATACTCACCCTTTCATCAGTCTCACTCAGACCTAAAGAAAACTCTTAAGGATGATCAGAAACACTTGCCTTGAAGGTTTTTTGGCATTTTCACCTGAACAGTGATAAAGTCAACCCAGACGCACAGAAAAAAAGGCTCACCAGCAACTTTATATACACGATGAATATTAAAATTGTGTCATAAGCATACAACGCATATCAACATATCAGAGTTCACTCGAATACTCTGTATGCCACCGATGTAATTTAACCAAGCCTACCTCCACCACTACCCTATTTTAATAACATCGATGGTAACACTGCTATTTGTTTGTTTTTGTCTTTTAATACGAGGAAAGCCTCTAAACACTGTAGCCAAAAGTATTTACAGTCGAAAGACTTTGGGTTTCAATATACCCACATTACTGTATCCCATTACCATGTGACTTGCAAGATTGCAATTGCAGAGAAGACGTGGAGAAGTGAGGCTGTATTCATGAGCACAAATATCTTGTGAAAATCACAGACTTTAGAAGTGGCCTGCGCTCGATCGGCTCCGTTTATCGATCTTCCGGTAAAGTTGTGCGTAAAAGCCGGACCGAACAATATTTCTGCTGAGTTTACAAACGTTTCAGAAAGGCCGATTTCTGTATGCTGATTTACCGTAAAAAGTGCAGAACACATTCTTGAGACATCCAAGTTCATTTGCATTTAGTGATGGCCACAAAACTCCATAAAAGTACAGAGAGGCAAGGAAACACAAAATGACTACGAAACAGTGAAGGAAAAGGCAGAAGTGGAAGTTATTTTGACTCACTACTATGCCAATAGAAGTATATCGCAGTGTGACCACCTGAAAAGGTCAAACTTGTTAAGTGAGGTGACAAGAAAACGGTCAGCCATGAATACGGAGGAGAAAGACAAAACTACACTGTACTGAGGTGATGGACGCCAAGCGAGTCACACAGGGACACTGTGTTATTTTAAAATTGTTCTTAAAAAATAAATAAGTAAATTAGTCCCCCACCTTGCGAACTAGCATGAGGATGCATTTTTGCTAGACAGTACAAAGCACTTCTATAATTCACTTTGGATAAGGGTGTCTGCAAAATGCTATAAACAAGGGGTGTCAAACTCAAATCCTGGGCAAATTGATTGAACATAGTTTGGAAAGGCACACGCGAGGGCCTGTAAGGGCCCACAATTTACACTGCATTGTCAAGACAAAAATTAAGCCATGAAGTCAAAGGAATGATCTGTGGCTGTCCCCAATCGAATTGTGCAAAGGCAGAGATTAGGGCAAGGATATAAAACAATTTCTAAGGCATGGAGTGTTCCCAGGACCACAGTGGCCTCAATAATTCTGGAATTGAAGAAGCTTGGCACAACCATGAAGCTTCCTAGAGTTGGCCATCTGGCCAAACTGGGCATCCGGGAAAGAAGGTCCTTGGTCAGGGAGGTAAGAAAGAACCCAACAGTCACTCTAAAAGAACCCCAATAGTCCTGTGCAGAGAAGGGAGGACCTGTTGGACAGAAACAACACTCCATAAATCAAGCATTCATGGCAGAGCGGCAAGACGGAAGCCACTGTTGAGTAAAGGGCATGACAGCATAATGGAGTCTGGCAACATGTGGAAAAAGATTCTCTGGTTTGATGAGACGAAAACTGAACTCTTTGGGGCAGAACAGCAAGCATTATGTCTGGAGAAAAAGCAGGCACCAATACCATCCCTATGGTGAAACATGGTGGTGGCAGCATTGCGCTATAGGGGTGCTTCTCAGTGGAAGGGACAGGGAGACTGGTAACAATTGAGGGATGGATGAATGCAGCCAAATACAAGGACATCCTTGAAGAAAACCTCCCTCAGAGCACACACAAACTCAGTTTAGGGCGACAGCACCTTTCAGCACGGCAATGACCGTAAGCATACAGCCACAACAACGAGATGAGAGTGTGACTTACATCAAGCACAGCGGTGTTGATTTTAACCTGCATTTCAGACCGCGCTCAAGCCAGCCACTGTAGAAACCAGAGGGCACGTATATATGGCGGTTTATAGTTACTACTTTGGATGGGGAAAGAAGCTGGTGCTCGTCAGTTTTAGTTAAGCACAGTGAGATGTGCGCTCACATGTGCTGTGTGGATCTGCTCTGAACTGTGGAAGGTTCACTAGTATTCTTCCAAGTTCATGCAGGCCAAAAGAAATTAAGACCAGATTTGGCCCACGGCAGTTATGTTTAACACATGTGCTGTAAACCTAATTTAAAAAAAACAAGCGATTTGACCTTGGCAGAACATTCCATATATAAGACTGCAGTAATAAATGCAAATGATATGATCTGAAGTTGCTCAGGTCGAGTTGGTGTATAGATTTACACACACTCAGGAGCACAAGTAGGATACAAAGGTTTTTGCTGAAATTCAAGATTATCATGAATACCAAGTGTCTTGGGTTGATGCTCCTACGGACAATTTAGAGATATATCTGTTCATATCCAGCTTGATAAATGAGGCCGAATACGTTTAACATAGTTTTTTACATATCCATCTTATTTAAATAGCATAGTGGTAGATGTGGGTGTGGTTAAATCGCAGTGCAGAACATGGCAGAGCATTGAGTGAATGTCTGATATGCACCGTATGCTAGTGCCAAAACGTCGATATTCATCATATCATCGGAAGGTGTTGCAAATACATGCATGTACATTGAATTAAAGCTAAACATAACAGGCCTCGATAAACTATCAAGCTAGTGTTGTCAATCTGCTTCTATTACGGAATTAGGGCTGCAATTAACGATTACTTTGATAATCGATTAATTAATTAATCCAAAAAAAAACATGTCATTTCACATTCTGCCCAATGTAGTCTTTCAAACAATCTGTGCAAACTGAAGGCTGTGAAAAAGGTATTAAATATATTGATGTGGGCTATGCTATACATTGTGTACACGATTTAAAAAAAAATAAAATAAAATAACGTTATATTTTGAAAAGAAAAAAACGACTGATTGTCCACAAGCTTTAAAGCAGAAGTTAAATCACTATATTAAAAATGCTTTAAAAAAAAAAAAAGGGGGGAAAAAAGAAAACAAACGCACAAACTAAGTGTTAACTGGTAAGAGGTTGAAATGTTCTGCAGTAACACGCATTCACTCATCTGAACACACTAACATGTTGGTTTACATTTACATGTATTCATTTAGCAGACACTTTTATCCAAAACGACTTACAAATGAGGAAATACAAGCGGAGAACAATACAAGTAGTGCTACCACACAAGATCTTTAATGGAGTCCTAGAGAAGCAAAGTGCGCTGAGTAGAGGGGTAAGTGCCAGAGTAGGTTTTTTTGTTTGTTTGTTTGTTTTTTATTATTAGGATAATGTGGCGTTGGTATTTTTGGGATTAGTTAGGTGTTCATGGAAAAGGTCGGTCTTTAGCAGTGTTTTTTGAAGAGAGTTACAGATTCTGCGGTCCGGATTGAGGTTGGAATTCATTCCACCGCTGAGGAACAGTTTATGTGAAGGTTCTGGAAAGGGACCTTGAGTCACGCTGAGTAGGCACTACTAAGCGTCGGTCGTTAATCGATCGCAGATTGTGTGAAGGAACTTAAGCCTTCAGGAGAGAGTTGAGGTAGGAGGTTGCTGTTCCAGACAAGGTCTTGTACGTGAGCATCGAGGCCTTGAATTTGATCCGGGCGGCTACAGGGAAGCTTTATTCTGTACATGTATGACACTTCGTACATTTATATACAATTACATGTTATAACCACATTACAGTTACTGCTCTCATAAAAGCAATTACTTTTGTTTCTGAATATAGCATCAAACAACATTTGATCAAAATGTATATTTTAGTCGGAGTTATTGCGCTCCCTATCTATCGCGTGCTGTTTGACGCGCCTGCGTGGACTCGTGTTCATTCAGTGAAGTTTAATGGAGACTCGCTCTGTCACCTTACAGAGTGATTTCGGAAGCAAGCGCAGATCTTCAAACATTTAATACACAAACAAACAAAAATACAAAAGACACAATAACACGAGGCAAAATACCGTGGCAAAAACTAGACACGGAAGCGTGGGCGAAAGCATAGAAAGACGATAACGTGAGACAAGGAAAGCAGTGCAAACGGTGGCATATATACTAGAGTGCTCGTTAACCGAAATGTAAATCAGGTGCACGTGGTCATGTGACACTGATGAGTATGGTGCGGTGGCTGCTGGGAAATGAAGTCCAGAGTTCCCTCCTCGACGCATGACACTTTCGCTGTCTGAATGAGCCTTCATGTAAAATGGAAATACTGGCGTGAATTTCTAACATTTACAGATAGAGATATAAAAGGTATAAATGTTATTCCTGCGCTGAAGAAGACACGTCTGGAACACGGTAAACAGCACACGCATCTGTCGCAGGATCTGACACGACGAGCCACGTTAACACACTTACCAGTTTGTTTAAAGCTCTTAATATAAAACATTCTCGTCTCTTGGACGACCTGGAGCGTGCACGTTTCCCACAGCAGCTCACTCTGTGACCGCCGCTGTTTCTCAGATGCGTTTTATTCATAGAAATGCGTTTTTCACGTCACCGACGGGGTTTAACCACAGTGACGTCACAGACCCAACTAACCGGTAATGAAATTCGCTGTTGATTATTTTAATTATCGATCATTATTGATTTTATTGATTAGTTGTTGCAGCCCTATATGGAATAATAACGTTAATCTTGGTAGTCTATTTCCCTCACTGAGATTTTATGTAACACAGCACATGTCCAACAACTACAAGCATCACGAAGCCATATCGACATAGCAAACACAAAGAACTGCATCTGTACGCAGTCCCTCCTGAGCTCGTCCTACAACGGAGTTTATGCGGCTATGTTTCATTAGCAAAAGTCGGAAAGTATTTGGTGACTAGCTTATACCGACATTCACATGGGATTTGCAAGAAAAATAACATTTCCAATCTGTTGTCAGACGGTGGTCCTGCTGGGGGGAATTTAAGGCACCTGAAATAAGAATTTGCATATCCTGCGGGTCAGCAGGGACACGCCGACGCTGTGGAACCCACCACTGCAGCCAACGTCGCATACGCATCCGATATTCTCCACGTATTGCACTTATTCTGAGGTGGAACGCATAACGTCATTTCTCTTCCGAGGCCTCATCTAAGCACCGGCTCCTGTTCCTATGGCAACCACTGACTGCCACACAGCCTCTCTTTGTGCTTCTTTCTCTATTCCTCGCCGCAACCCCAACGACGAACTAACCTAGTGAGCCTGAACGCCAAGAAACAGAAGAGGAGGATGGATCTACTCCATTAATCTCATGTTTTATCACATGTTTTATTTCAAAAATAAAAGAGCTGTTAAGAAAAAAACCAACAACAATAGACAGCCACAGGAAGCCGTTTCAGCACGCATGCTGCTCATTAGTACTCGTGTTGGTAAAGTGAATTACAAATCTGCTGGTTGTGTAAAACTATTTCCATAATGAAACGTGAGGTAATGAACTATGACAGAGCCTCTAACCTGGGTTTGAATGTGTTTGATGAGTGTGTGTGTGTGTCTCAACTGCTGAACCAATTACGCTAATGTACCTAATTAAAAATAGCTTGTTCACATACTTGTGGCTGCTCGGTAAACTGCATTAATAATAGCAGAACAAGGCTACATGGAGCAGGACAGGAAGTGCAAACACCTGGGGCAACAACCAAGATTAAAAACTACTCTACGATTTAGCATTCAATCTGTCTTAGCCATTAAAAATCCATCGCATGTAAATTGCCACAAAGGGACACACTATATAAATGAAAGAGTTTGATTCTAAATCAAGGCATGTTTTCATGTAGCTGCTGCTGGGGCTTTGAAACGACAATTTTAAACTTGAATCCGAAAATGAACACCGTTATTTTTTTCACACCTTCATGACCCAGTAATGTTTTGTATCCACAGTCTTTTTGTACGTGTGGGAGATAAACTTACTTTACTTTTTATGCTCCACTGCCACATCCTTGTATATACACACACACACACACACACGTTCAAGTATATATAAAGGTGCAAGGCCATGTGCACCCGATGAAAATGTTTGTGGTCAGTGTTTCAGATCGCGAGTTTGAATCCCGGCAATGCCACAGTCGTCAGTGACCAGGAGCCAAGACAGCAAAACTGTCGTGCTCTCTGGGTGGGATGGACGGCATACTTTCTCTCCACTGTCAATCACAGTGACGCTAACTAATCATGGACATCTGTGCCCTGAAGCATGAGGAAAAGGGCAGAACGCGCACGCAGTCCTCGGAGTGTGTTAGGCTGCCCTGTGACGTAGCATGACCAGCAGTTCGAAAAGATGCGGTATCTGGCTTCACATGTCTCTTTTTCTATTACATATACGTCTGAAAACGACGGGCTTTCCTCAATATGTCGCCACAATAAATGTAGTAAAGAAAGAAAAGTGCATTTAAATTCCACTGAAATATGTCCCACCGACCTCTATATTTATAATGTACTCATGTATACTCAAATATTTACATACATTTTAAAAGATTACAATGGGAAATGAGTTCTCACTTACATCAACAGCATAATCAGTCTCGATCTGTCTTTTATCACCCAAGATTAAAAAAAAAAAAAAAAAACACTCCCTGCATTTAAACACGGGCCTCGTCTTCATCTCATCACTCGATCGATCTCTGTCCACACCATCATCATCATCATCACTGGAAAAATACTTGCTGTTGACTAAATTTCTTGTTATTATTGTAACGTCTTTTTATTGGGTCATTTAAACATTTTTTTTTTAAAATACTCTGTCATCTATATAGACGCGTAATTGCTTTGCTCTGTTTTCATGATGATGTCACTGCGCTGGAGCGTATTACAGCCATCCTGACAGCCGGAATCTGATTAGTTTCTGATTAGATCACAATATCTTTTTTTTCTGTATTGATCGATCTTGATGATTAATCATGATATAGAATTTCATAACACTGTCAGTTTTTTGGTTTTTGTTTTTTTTTTAAAAGAATATCCTTCAAAATAATGCATACAGGATCAACAAAATAGTTAGTGTTTAAAATATTTAAATATGTATTATCAGAACATCAACACAGTATACAAAATGTAAAGCATCCTTGAGCTCTGGGAAGGCGCTATATAAATTCAACATATTATTATTATTATTATTATTATTATTATTAAATGTACATGTAGGAGCCTGTCTTTTTCAACTGTACTTAGTGGCGTCATATCTTTAGGCATGAAACTGGTTAGAGCTAGGGATGCCACCTAGAAAAATAAGGGAAACCCACAGCCTCCAATTTGAAAATGTAATTTTTATTCCTGCTTTTAGACCATTTTCCTGCTTATTAGATTATAAATATTATATTATTTCAACAACATCTAGAATCATAAACGAATGATGATTTTTCTGACTATTGAACAGAAAAAAAGGATTGATTGACTTTTGTTTTAAGTAATATATATATATATCATATTAATCATTTATAATATACAGGATGGCGTGACATGATTATTTATCTTGACTTTTTAAGCTGTGAACAGACATTTATAGAATGTTAACTATCATTTATGAATTATAAAATAAATATCAATAATCTTAACCTTCAGTTCAAAAGCATTTCTTTCTTTTTTTTTCCCCCAGAGTTCAGCTGCATTCGTGAGATTTTCCCAGACCTGTATAAACATTCACCCAACAATATAGCTTGTTATTAGAACATAAAGGAAGATAACTGTTTATCACTACGAAACCCACATCTCCAGGCACACTCTGAGGTACGCACTGTTGTGTTTTGTGCTGCCTATTCTAGGAAATCTATATTCTAGCTCATAATGCATTTATCATTGCAGCATTCCTATTAACACTTAAGGAGAGTAACATCAACAAGAGACCAAAAGACCAACACATTAAAAATACCATCAAAGGCACACAATCAAAGTCCTCAGAAATCACCACAGCAGACCGTTTAGAAAGAAATACCATTCTATCTTAGACACTCTCAAATAAATGATCTTTATTATGAACTGGTACTTCACATTTCTACAATGAATATCCCATACGATCACCCCACCCCCAAAAAAAAATGGCATACATTTGCATTCGACACTAAAAGTATTTAAATTATACATTCTGAGAATTGTAGAAAAGGATCTCAATGGTAGTAGATATGCATTGATTATTCTTTTGAGATTCTGGGTATCTAGGTATAAATATGAATCTCCTCATGCATTCCAATATCAGTGAATGTGCAGCATCAGACTGCATGCAGTTTTCCTTGTGTAGTTTTTCATTAAAAATATGGTGGTATAATGTTTTTTTTTTTCATTTCAAGTGAATCACAGGTGTATTATATGTAACATCAGGCTCAGCTTTCAATTTTAATAATAGATCAAGTTTATCAGCTCAGTGTATTTGGCTGGTTATATGATTTTTATTTGACTTTCGCAGTATCTGTGTATGTTCTCCCCGTGTCCATGTGGGTTTCTCTGGGTTCTCCAGTTTACACCCATCTCCCGAAAACACGATAGGTGTAGGTGGATCAGCTGCACAAACTGATCCTAGGTGTGAATGTGGATCCATCCAGGGTGTACTCACCTCACACTCAGGGTTCATGGGTTTCAGATTCACTGTGACCCTGACCAAGATAAAAGCAGTTACTGAAGACGAACGAACGAATCAATAGATCAAAAAAAATGTTTGTTTGTTTGAAAAGCCGCTATGATGCTTTAAAAGACCTGTCAAAATCTTGACGACATCAATGTTTTATGTTGACTAAATTAAAAACTAATCCTTAGGCTACTGTAATGCGCTCAGATGCCACTCCTTAACATAATTTTTTACTTAGCTAGGCAATAATGTAAAAAAAAATAATAATAATAGTAATTAATTAATTTATTAAAGAGGCTCTCAACTAAAATATCATTTTCCTGCCATTTTGGTATACAGATATTTTCATGTGTTGGAAAAAAATGTTCAGCATTTCAAGCCAGCCATAAAAGTTACAAAAAAAGAAATGTCGGATATAGTCATAACACACTGCCAGTGAATTTCTCCAAGACAAGCTCACCACAGCATCCTTGAAACAACATCTCAAAGCAACGGTGACATAAGAAACACACATTACTGTCCCCAGACTCTTGTGTGTATGTGTCTGTTTCTTCCCTTTTCAACAAGAGCAAGTCTAAGCTAACACCATTCATTTTTTCCTGTTTCTAGACTAGACTAGTTCAGACAGCTCTACCTGGTGACAACCTTGTCACAGCCATGGCTCTGCCAAGCAAAACCGCCAGCAAAACCCAACACATCTGTCACCACCTTTCTCACAAGGAGAGTAGTGCTAGCAAGCACAATCCAAATTTTGACAAACTTTGAGTTATACATACACCGATCAGCCAAGTGAATAACATTATCTCATTACACTGGCACCTGTCAAGGGGTGGGATATATCAGACAGCAAGTGAACAGTCAGTTCTCGAAGTTGAAGAGTTGGAAGCGGTAATAATGGCCAAGCGTAAGGATGAGCAACTTTGACAAGGGCCAAATTGTGATGGTTAGTTGTCTGGGTCAGAGCATCTACGAAACGGCAGGTCTTGTAGGGTGTTCCCGGTATGCAGTGGTTAGTACCTACCAAACATTGTCTGAGGAAGGACAACGGGTGAAGCAGTAACAGGGTCATGGGTGCGCAAGGCTCACTGATGCGTGTGCATCATTTACGTGGGGAAGAGGACGCACCATGGGAAAATGGACAGCTGTGGGAGGAAGTATGATGCTCTGGGTCCTGGAAATCTCGGGTCCTGGCATTCATGTGGATGTTACTTTATGTACCACCTACTTAAATATTGTTGTAGACCGAGTACACCCCTTCATGGCAAGGGCATTGCTTAATGGCAGCGGCCTCTTTCAGCAGGGTAATGCATCCTGCCACACTGCAATTGTTCAGGAACGGTTTGAGGAACATCAAAAAGGTGTTGATTTGACCTCCAAATTCCCCAGATCTCAATCCTATCGAGCATCTGTGGGATGTGCCGGACAAGCAAGTCCGATCCATGGAGGCCCCACCTCGCAACTTACAGGACTTAAAGGATCTGCTGCTAACGTCTTGATGCCAGATACCACAGCACACCTGCAGAGGTCTTGTAGAGTCCATGCCTCGACGGATCAGAGCTGTTTTAGCAGCACAAGGGGGAGCTACACAATATTAGGCAACCTGTTTTAATATGTTATGGCTGATACATAACTGAAGGGTATAATCTCAGCACCATCTGTAGTTAACAATCCTACATGTGAGCACAAACGATATCATCAGGGAGCTCTCACATACTGTTAGTGCATTTTCTTTCCCTCTCTATCAGGGGTCAGGTACTAGATAGTTAAAAAGGGATGCAAGTTTAATACCGAGTACTGCTATCTGAGTGATACTGGCCTGATACGCTGGAGCAGTATCAGACCAGATCTGACATTTTCCAAACCAATCCCCTGGCTTATTTTATGCTGTAAACATTTGTGATGTTGAATGACACAACTTGTCTGAACCTATGTCATCTTCACATTTCTGAGGTTTTGCAGAGCTGACAAAATTATTAAGAGAATGTATTCAACCAGATAGAAAAACTGGCTTAAAAAAAAAAAAAAAAAAAAAAAAAAGTATAAAATGGGATTGGTTCCAATGCCTGCTACTGAAATAATGATTCACTGTATACTGAAACATTATACTTCTACTGCTACAATTAAACAAAAAGTACCCAATATACCCAACATAACTACTCTCTTAGACATTCAATATACTACGATCTCCATATTGTGAACACACTGTAATCTATGCACATATTCTGATTACCTATTTTCCATGATCTGACTAATGCCTGCACCATTAATTTGCCTAACTTTCATATTATTCAAATGTGAGTCAGTCTCTCAGTGCCAAGCCAGATTACTCGCAAGATTTGCTTGACAAAGATTCTGATGTGAAGACTCCAAAGGAAGCAACAGACCAGAAATTCATTCATTTTCAGCAACTTCTTTATACCGAACAGGGTCTTGATGGATCCGCAGTCAATCCTGGGAGCACAAGGCTGGGGAGGATAAACAAAATTTGGCAGACACTAGAGGTCTCTAGCAGTTAATTAAAGTAATCAGTTTTTCAAGCCTGGTAAATCTCTCAGGTCTCTCCATTGCTGAAAAGGCACATTTACTTGTTTTCCTCTTTTTAGGTCCCATTCAGTGTTTTGTAATGCAACTTCTTGCATCAACATTCAACATACAATCAAGATCATCATCATCGTCATCAAACCTCCTTGCTCTAGCAGTAGCTTTCCATTTCCTATGTGGTTATGTTTTGTTACCAACGAGAAGCAGAGTTCTTTGCTCTGTATGCAAATGCATATGCAAGTCTGATGCTATAAAAACTCTTGCACCCTGAGCCATGGTGAGATGCACTGTTGGGGAACGCATTCTAAAGAATGGTGGTCTCTTGAGCCAGATTATTAAGCTTAATAAAAATATCTTCGCTCGAGTAACTGGATTCCGTGTAACGTCTATTTGAGGAAGCCTCCACTGAAGGTCTAATTCCACAACAGATCTAAACGGGGACCCTGGTGTTGTGAATGGGCCAAACAGGCCAGAAAGACATAACTAAATCATCACCAATCGGCTCCATGCACAGTGAGCAATCTCTCGCGTGAGGGACTCCATAGCACCATGGAAGAAAAAAAGTCAGACAAATACAGGAGTGAAATATCAGCACCATGGACAGTGGCCAACTCGCTCCTTAATCCACATGCTGATCAAGTCCTCTCACTTCTGCATTTCAATTACAGTCAATAGCAACCGTCTCCCCACACTTGCTCTTAAATGCCTTCCAAGTGAATTCGGGCAAGTCTCTGGCTGTTTAATGGGCACGAGGTGTAATAAGGTGATATGATTTCTAAATCAAGGCATTCAGGCACTTACTGCAATTGAGCAATAAGACAATTTGTAGCTTGGGGTGAATTATCAGGACAAATATATTTATTTATTTATGTATTTATTTATTTATTTAAACAGACCAATGGCGTATCTGAGCAAGGAGGAACAACTTCAAATAACGATACGATTAAAAATAATAATAATAATAATAATAATAATAATAATAAAAAAGGCAGCACAGGTATATGCAGATAATATTAGGCTTTATTTAGGCATGGGCCCTCCTTGCTCAGATGCACCATGGTCTGCAAAAATATAAACATCTATACATTAACACCTGGCATCATTAACCGTGTGTATACACTGGATACCACGTCTAAATTCGAGTACTGAGGAAAATGATGGCCATATTGAGCAAGTTCTGTAAATAAAAAGCTTTGGTTTGTTTTTCTCCTATTATGTTGGACCTATGGGACACCCTGTAGCATGTTTAAACTCAAAATAAGTGCAGAATACACTGTCATCCATAAGGACTGTCCAGGAAGTGTGTAAGTAAACAATAATGTAAGTAACTAGCAAATACAGAGCTGACAAATAAGTCATGTGTCTTCTGCAAGAAAACTGAAGACAAGTCTGTCTGAAAGCTGTGTATTAGATTAACACACTGTACATATTACAAACCAAGGTTATGTTAACAGCAGATTAGATATTTTTAGCCTAAGTGTGGTATCAGACAGGCCTGACGCAAGGGTGCTGCTGTTATTTAGCTACAATGTGGCACTCAAAACAAAGGCCTGGGTTTCATATTGTAGGTTATTACCTTCAGCAAGGAGGAAGAATGCATCAGTTAAAACAATAAAATAATGACACGTTACCAAGCACGAAGAAGGGCAGCTCTGTGTTTTCCAGGTCGTCCACCACCGCGATGTCTCCGGGGAAGTCGTTGCGCACGGAGAACAGCAGCTTGGGCTCGGAGGCCGACGGGCTGTGCATGATGCTCAGGTCATTCTCCCGGAGAAACGGCAGCGCCGACACGGTCACGCTTTTCGTCTTGCACTCGGCGTCCTGAGACGGGTCGTCGTCGCCGGTCAGACCGCGAGACGCCGAGAAGAAAACCAGCACGAGGACAGCCGCGAGAGCACGAGAGCGCGGAGCCATTTTTCTGCGGCTTCCCGCGCGCGAGTCTATCTCTCTATCTATCTCTATATCTCTCTATCACAGGCGGGAGAAGGAGGAGGAGAAAAGCGCAGGATTCCGACACCGAACAGCGATTAAATACTGAGTACGGATCGGAATGAGTAATGAATTTCGTTGGCGTTTAAGCGCGGTTTAGCGACGGTGAGATCCTAGAGCAGCCTCAGCCTCACACTCAGCTCCTCACTCAGCCTCACCACGCGCAGCCATTTGAACGCTTCTCTGGCGCTGCACTGAGGACGCGGAGGATGTGCCTGACCAAAATAGGCCTGATTGCACCACTTCCATTTGTATATTCCACCTGAACAATCATGCATAAATTACAGCATGCAGTGTTGTTAAAATTGCATTCATTTAACATTATTTTTAAATACAGGTAGATTGTCGCGTCTAAATTGCCTCTGTGTGTGTGTGTGTGTGTGTGTGTGTGTTTGCGCGCGCGCGGCGTGTGTGTGCGCGCGCACGGTGCCATATGATATGATGGACTGATGCCCCAAGCGCGGCGTAGATTCCCCTCTTACTGATTAGTATGAAGTGCTTACTAAATATGAATGAATATTAAAATGGTATGATTCCACGTGCAGGCTTTAGCTACACGTAACCTGTCTAATATCGTGTCAGCAATTTGTATTCAATTTCCATGCATCATGCACTGGTTCCATCAGTGTGTGAGAGAGACAGAGAAACATAACAGAACATGGACAGCATTCTCCAGCAAGCTGGAGCCATTTCTAAATGTTATGCACATGTATTACTATGTTAAAGCAAGTCAGTGGGATCTCTGTGTGGGGAAAAAAATTATAATAAATAAATAAATAAAAACATGACAGGTGTTTATCTCTGCACTTGGAGAAGTAGAAGAAGCAGAAAGTGGCTTTTCGAGGCAAACAGCAGGTGCAAGGCTCGGAGAGCAGGTGCAAGACAATGATCTCGTTGTGAAACCTTGATCCGCTTCCAACGCTGCAGCAAGGCTTTAACAAACTGTGAAGCACTTTTTTGGGATGAAAGGGCACGCTACTCATTCCAGATTTGACCTGCACTGTAATTGAACTGTGAGGGCAGTCAGGGATGGAGAAAAGAACATCTATCTCCCCACTTTTAAACTACAGCTGCCTTCTTAACAGCACTTTTAAAGTTATTACTGGTCATAGTGAGCGAGGCCTTTTTTTTTCTTTCTTTTTTTTTTCCTCTGAGGCGATGTTGTGGTCATTTCAGATAGGTGATGAAATTACTTTTAGTTTCCAGTATTTTCATTTGAGCAAATAGGAACTGTTCACTTGAGTACGACATTCACTGGTTCGAAAACTAAGCTGCCAAAATGACATGAAACAGAGATAACAGAAATGAATGTCATCCTAATTATATTATAGTAAGTAATGAGTTGGTTTGTTTGGGTTTTTTTTTTTTTAAAACAAAACCCTTAAATTATTTGGGTTATAATAAAATAAATTGCCTTAACATATTTTAATAAATGTAGCCTATTGTTGCTGCTTTTTTCAGTGTGTGTGTGTGTGTGTGTGTGTGTGTGTGTGTGTGTGTGTGTATACTTGTAACATTGTCGTGGATTTAATGTTGTTTGTGATTGCTGATATACTGCAGCATGGCCTCGCTGTTAGAAATTCATAACAATTTCCATAACTCAATTTGTATGAAGGTTAAGGTTACAGCTGTGGATAGCATTAGCACCTTTTTTTTTTTTTTCCCCCCTCAACTTCATTGTAAAACATGTCATCCAGCCACTTCACTACAACTCACTTGCTCTTATTTGTATGAATTTTTCATGAGTTCAGTTTGATTCGTAGTTATTGCGTGTATTTACATGTGTTATGTGACTGGCAATTTTCTTGCTTCGACTGACTGCTCTATGCCACGTGAATAAATGTTTCTATTTATTTAGCCGTGCATGCCAGTCTGTGGTCTTTTTTTTTTTTTTTTTTAATGAAATATAGTTGAAGGAATTCCATGCTTTAACATTCCTGATTCGGCTGATCAGTTAATTACAGCATTTAGTGCAACAGGAAAACAACTGAACTGAAGGTCCACACCACAAGCACAGGTAAAGGCAAACAGGTTAACATGATAGAAATGCTTACTGGAAACTTTAAACTGATGCATTCACATGACTTTGGAGAAGTAGCACTAGAAAACTAGGCCGCTAGGTGACTTACAAAGTAAGGCTATGAGGCATCGTCAAGCAACCCTGCTAAACATGCAACCATGCTACAAAACGCCAACTGGGTGGTTTAACAAAATAGGGCACATCCCATGAAATTAAAAATTGAAAATGCAGCCAAATTAGTACTTTGGGGAACCTTGGGCAAATGGTACAGCTGCTATTTGAACATAAATAGGCATGAATAGACATGATGGAAGTCACCTCAGCACTGCTCGTCTGTGCTTCTGCCAGGTACTTTGCTAAACATGTTATTAGGGAAATAAAATGTCTATTAGACTTCCCAATCATTTGGGCATATTATCAAAACAAAATATGCAGCCAACCTCCTGTTCTGAATTTCATTGCACGTAGCTCTCATCTGTGCCTCATCTGTGGTTTATAATGTCTGCACATAACAATTCTAAAGACGCTATGAAGCTAGTCCAATTTTAACTCAGGAACTCGACTGTCTTCTCAGCATGCCCAGAAGAACTGAAGTGGACATGGCAAACGGTCTTGTACCTTTATCATCACATCACAGTGAGGCAAATAGGTACACGATTGACTGCCATGTCTCAGCTGTACTAAAGGCCACTGAATAAATTACGAGTTGTATGAGTTCTGAAGTGCAGTAAGCATATTTTAGTCAGTAAGGGTTTGTTGTTGTTGTTGTTGTTGTTTTTTTAAATTACGCACTCCAAATACAAAGTCGTACAGTACATTAAATTTATTTAAAACCCCAAGTATGTTTATATACAGTACATCCATCATAAACAGAATCACATGGGGTTAAAGTATCCATAGGATTGATTACACTTTTAGATTTATATACAGAATAGTCAACTGTATCAGTGTCAGGATAGCAATAGCTTTCTGAAAAGTGAAGATTTAAAAAAATAAATTAATTAAAAATCAAGTAGGTGGATAGGTTTTTATTTGTCTGTACACAAGCTGCACTGGTGCGCTGTACTTTCATGTTCCCTCTCCGACGCTTTACATTTAGGCTCTGAAAAGACGATTCTCGATTTATTCTCTTCGCAAAAGATCCAATGACTCTTCAGACTACATAAATAAGGTTATAAAGGGTTGAATTTCTAGGTTGACTTTTTTTTTTCTTAAAAGTTTTTTTGCTGGCAAAGTTGGTGTGAACATGTTAGCTAAATAAAGCCCAGATTTCATTCTAACAGGACATAGCATGTAGCCTATATTAAAAATAGATGTGGCAGATCATGTTTTTGGGGAGAAACTCATCTTAAAAGAACATTTTGGCTTGTAATAACATATAACACAATTGGTACATACACTGACCATTTAGCATTCAATTCTATTCATTAAAAAAAAAAAAAAAGAAAAAAAAACATAAAATAAGAATTTGGTTGGTTTTGGAAACAGCTGCAGATGCGTAGTGAAGAAATAAATGCACGCAGGTTGAACTTGTACTGTTATAAGGAGTATGAAGTTGGATGAAATTGGATATGCAAATTGTTGAGAAATGGACATTGTTATTGATATGGATATGATGCTACGTCATGGCACACTTGAATTTGTGGATCGTATACTAAGAGGGAGAGCATACAGCTATTTTCAGGTGAGTCTCTCATATTTACACGCCGGTCTCAAAGCTGCTCCTATGTTGTTTTGGTAGTTTTTGTTGTGCTGGAAACCTTGCTCCTTTTCTGTTGCAATGTGAACATCTAAAGTCCTGAATGTTATGAGCAGTTTTCCCTCAAGGATCTGTTCGTCCTCCGCTCCATCCTGACAAGCTTCACAGTGTGTAGCTGAAATACATCCTCACCGTGCTTCACTATAGGGATACAGTTGACCATGTGCATGTTTTCCTTCAGACCTGGCATTCAGGCCAGTTCATGTTTAGTTGCATCAGATCATACAATATATATAAGCAAGCAGTCATGTGCTTTTTACTGCAGAGTGGCCCTTCTGCCATAGAGGCCTGACTGGTGGAGTGTTGTGGGCAGGTTCTCCTGTCTCCACACAGAGTTCCGTGAGTGTGATGGGTCAGGTTCTTCCTCAACCTTCCTGAATAATTGGCTTCTTCATCACTTGATAAGTTTGGCTGGATGGTCGGGTCTAGCAAGTTACTCAGTGGATCTGAAGTTTTGAGATGAGATTTCCAGTTCTCTTTGCCAGATCTGAGAACTGACACAATCCTGTCTCTGGGGTCACAGTGCATTTAACCTCAGGGTTTGTTCTTTTGGCTCTGACATACATTATGAACTCTGTATATAGACAGATAATACAGATAATACCCTAATAATCAAGTTGTATTTTTTATTATTATTATTATTTATTTTTAAAAAGGGACAGTGTACATTAATCAACATCTATAAATGTAAATGTACCCAAATTAGCCAGAACGCTAATTTGCATTGGTAGTGCCAGATGTTATAGGGCATAAAACAACAACAACAATAATAATAATAATAATAATAATAATAATAATATAACTAGAAATGATAAACAACACATATGTTATACAGTAGGTTTTTTAAAAAAAAGACATAGATAAAGTATTGATATGGGTTATAATTTATTTATATAACCCATAACATGTCAAGGATTACCACTGGAAATAGGATATTTTTATGTCAAAAAAGCATTTCTCTTCACGTCGTACTGTGTATGGTTGTGTGTATGACCAATCAAATTTGAATTTGAATTTGAGGATGCCCTTGGGGCCAATTTCCTGTCACTATTTTTCACAAAATCTTGGAAATCCCTGTATTTTGACTAATTTTAAACCATTTTAATGTAGTAAGCAAAAACATTTAAAACCTAATATATGGTTTTAAACGTATTTGTTTATTTGCCAGTCCATGCACACACATTCGCACACTCATTCATATAATTGATCCTAGCCAAGCCACCTACCGGCAGGGTTTTGGGGAAGTGGGAGGAGTACCCAGATGAAAAAAGAGGAATCCCACATGGAAATGGGGAGAACAAGTCCATACAGGGAGTAACCCAAGCTCAGGATCAAACCGGGGAGCATGGAGCTGAAAGGTGGCAACACATCACCATGCCGCCCCTGTTCTCTAAACATTGTCTTAAATATATAATTACATTTTGTTCTGAGGATAGACAAATGTATAGACAAATGTCAGCAAGTACGGAGTCAGCGTAATGGACTACAAATAAAGATGATCATATCAGAGCCGATCTAACAACTGGGAAAAACAATATGTACTGTATTTGAGCAGGACGTGAGAAAAAGCAATGTTTGTTTTTTTTTTTTGTTTTGTTTTTTGTATTCTTGCTAGTGAATAAAAAACCCCCAAGAATAATACATTTTAAAAAGCATTCATTTTCAATCAGCCTCTGCAGTCACTGAATGATTCATTAGCACTCGACCGTGAGAGGAACTTCCATATTGTTTACATTGCACTCGCACTTCCAGATGCAAATAATAAAGACCTGAACTGTGCTCAGCCCGTGGTCATGAAAACATTTCCTCTCAGGATTATCATTTTGCTTTATAGATAGTGTTTATGAAACAAATAAAAAATTTTATAGCACTAGTGAGAGAGATGATAAATTGCCTTCTCAGCTGGCTGTACTCTCGCACAGCACACCTTAAACACTCACATATTGCTAACAAGACAATATACTGTATCTAATATACTGTATGCTCACTGATATTTTTGAACCATTGGATTATTTTCTTCTCATATACTGCATTTCTTCTGCTTATTTTTTTATTTTATAGCATATAAATATAAATGCACAACACACCTAATTTGTCTTAATTACACAATTAAATCAAGAGAATAACTCTTAGATTATAAGAATCATCAGTAATTAATACGTCGTTATACCACAGTGCTAATGAATGCACGATTCTGATTGGCCAGAAAGTGTTGATTAATTTTCTATAACATCAGCACTGACAGTAGACCCAGATGCAAGGCAAACGAACAGGTTTATATTAATATTCTTATAAACAGATTAAAAATCGGCTATCCTTGATATGGTGGAGTTTTTCTGTGAGGAGACATTTAGCATTTTTGGAAGGAGTCTCCGGTGTCAGCGGCTGTTACTGTACGTTTGCGAAGACATCTTCGGGGATGCAGGACTTTGTGGATTCTCTGTATCTTCTATTGGATACCTCAGATAAGCTTCTATTACTTGTTTCACTGATGTTCTATTTTATATCTGAACAAACAAAACAAATAAATTGCGATGTCATTTCTTAATAAATAATAAATAATCATAAATTATAATAAGACCATAGTGTTGGATCTTTTTTTTCCAGTCAGTGTGTTTGGAATAAAAATACCTTAAATATCTCTATTACTTATCTAATTGTAACTCCTCACAAAATTGCTCTAACGACTGTACTTTCACCCCTGCGCAAACCCCTGGTGTTGTTTTTTCCTGCCATATGCACAGACATTAAGAACTTTCTCAATTTTATAAGCTTCTCTATTAAGCAGAGAAAAAACATCTAGCAGGAGCCAGCCTTCTGTTGAGTTAAAAACACCCCAAATGAGAAAGTTCATTTATAAAATCATTCAAATGAGTTTGTTATTAATTTGTTAATGAAATACCCTGCACCACAGAGCTAGTCAGAAACTAGAACAGGGCAAGATAAATAAATAAGCTATCTAGATAAATAAAGGTAATAAACAAAGAGTTTCATTCACATATTCTTATGTTCGCTTGTTCTATATATAGTTAAGGGTTTTTAAATTCTTATAAAACCCTCTCTGAAAGGAAAGCCTCTATTGTAAGGTTCTACTTATAACCTTTTACTCTTCCCCTAAATGGACAAAATGAGGAATCCTTTAGAGATTCATTGTAGATGAATCTCTATAGATTCATCTACAATGAATGTTTGGAGGTGTAGAATATAATCCTACCTCATTATTTGTTGCTATTATGGCCGAGTAAGGTTCCAGCATGTGCACATTTATAATTGCAAACGGAGCTTGTAAAGGCCTGTCAGAAATAATAACATGAGCCCCTTCAACAATGATGCAAAGCTTGCGAGGCCAACAGCTGATATATGTGCACGGCAAGACTCTGACACAACCTAATAAAAGACATTTTTCTATTTGTAATGTGATGAAAATGGGAAAACAGCTTCCACACAATTTGGCACGAACATAATGTGCACAGTATAATGCATGTGAGAACGCAATGCATAATTTGTATTATTAATACAGCTTTATCAATTTTAGCTTTAGATATAGCTTTAAAAGCTATATCTTTATGGGTTTACTCCTTATTGGAGATAATCTTGTTGCATAATGATTATTTCTTTTTCCTTTTTTATTTTTTTTTTCCAATTCTTGCACTTTTCTGGATTATGACTTACATTTTTTTCCCCTCAAGGACCTGTCCTGTAAGAACACAATTTCTCTTTCAAGTCATTGAAATGAAACCCTGCGTGACACACCTAAATATATGCGAGAGGCAAATACAAGAAGAAGGAGAGGATTGGGGACAGCTGCCAGCTCAGTCTGCAGAGATTGCACCTTCCATGGCAGCTTTAGAAGATAAATAGCCATGGGGTGCCTTTGCCACCTGTACCTACCTCCCCAAGATGAATCACCTGGACCATCTCATTGCTGCTGTCCTAATACACGCAGGGTGCCATGATCTCACTCGCAAACATCACCACACCTTGACCTTCTCCTTTAGACCACAATGAGTCCCTGGAGCATTGTGCAGCTGGTGAGGTGATGTATCTCTGGCATGTGATAGTGAGAAAGGGAGCAGCAGAAGGAGACCCAGAGAGTGGCGTCGTCCGGACTTTGACCATCTGTAGCTTATTGGTTGTCATTAAGGTTTCTAATTTGGGGGCCGACTTGGGATTTTGCCAAACGAGGGCCGGGAAAATGTCATTACCTGGCTTCTGCTGAGATGTCCTGCACATATTTACATATTTATACACCTTAATTGCCTTTGCTTCACAGTCATGACTTTGGGGCTGAAAACATGAAGGAGAGGAGAACGCAGCATGCTGGTGTGTTTCAGTTATTTTATCTGATGCCAAACTAGCTTGAGTACATTTCTCGTGTAGGACAGACCATTGAAATAAAAGGGATTTAATTTTAACGCAGGTGTACTTTATTACCCTCGCTGTCCACTTTATTAGGAATACGTGTACATATGTACACGTTCATGCATTTATCCACAGCCAATCATGTGGCAGCGGGGGGGTGGGGGTGCTGTATGAGACAGATGTGCTGGTCTGAGTATTTCAGAAACAGCTAATGTCCTGGGATTCCCATGCACAACAGTCTCTAGAGTTTACACAGAAAGGTGTGAAAAACAAAAAACATCCGATGAGCAGCTGTTCTGCAGGCAGAAATGCCTTGTTGATGAGAGGAGATCAGAGGAGAATGATCAGACTGGTTCGAACTGACAGGAAGGCAATGGTAACTCAGATAAACACTCTAATTGCAACTAAGCTGAAAAGTATCTTCGAAGGCACAACACACTGAACCTTGAGTCAGATGGACTGCAACAGTGGAAGACCACATCAGGTTCCACTCCTGTCAGCCATGAACAGGAAAATCTGAGGCTCCAGTGGGCACGGGCTTACTGAAACTGAATAGTTAAAAATTGGAAAAATGTTGCATTATTCTTGCATTATTCACAGGAGCAAATGTAGGTTTATATTATTGGTAATAAATATTTTCACAACTCTCAGAAAACAGCATACTCAGATATACATTGACCACTTGACTGTTAATCAACAGGATAAATCAACAGGATAAATCAACAGGGGATAAACCGGTGCACAATTACAGGATTTCAAGTTCCTTGAGAAATATTTGCTGGAGGATTTGTGTTCAGTTGCTAAATATAAATGAATCCAAAGATTTTCTTTAACTCATTCTATCACTCACTTTCAGCAACCTTTTTATTGTGGTCATGGTCATAGTGGATCTGGAGACGATGCCCGGAACACTGGGGGCAAGGTGGGAGAATTCACCCCAGATGAGATGCCAGATTTTATATTTATAGCAGAGCACCATGCAAACACAACATCCACTACCTGTCTGTTTTTGAATAGGGGAGGGGACCATAAGCGGAACATTCGAAACCCAGCACCCTGGAGCTGTGACCTGGCAACCTAGACACCTGCCCAAAAGTTTTGCCTTATTTTTATTAGTGAAATGGCATGAAAACCTTATCAAAACTATATAGCCCAATGTCACAGTTTCGTTTTGTTTTTTTTGTTTTTTTTTTTTTGGTAAATCAAAATATGCTCTTACAACTTTGGCTTCATATTTAGTATATCAATACAATGAAGAAATGCAATCCTGTATGACCTTCCTATCCTTCCATTTAATATAGGAAAAACGACCAATATACTGAAATCTCACCGCTAAATCTAAGGCAACTTTAACTTTATTGCTGAATATGATGAGAGGTGTTTCTGACTGTATCATTTCATTTGATATATTCTAACATTGGTATCACACTATTTGGGCCAAACAGTGCCCATGGTACTTACACTATGTACATAGAAATAAAGAAATGCATGAGACCAGTGAGGTTTATACAGCCTATAAAATTACAATGCCTCTAGAACAGAAAAAGTGTTGACATGTGTTTAATATTATGTCCAGGGAGAGAAGATGTATGATATGCCATAAATGCTCCAATTAGAACAAGAGGAGAGCTCATTCAGCAGGGTTTAGCACTTATTACCACAGTCAACAAGAACTAAATGTGGCCAGATTGAGCTGTTTCCCACCCCAATTGGCCATTTTAATCAAATTAGATGGGGAAAATGGTCTAATTTAGTTGCTATTGGCTTTTAGTTGACTGTCAGTTGTGGCTCTGGCTTAGATGGAACGCAATCCCGTAGTCACACTGGTCTATTGCTGATAAAACTGGACACCCTGCTATAGAGGGTTACTAAAATGAAACGCACCCAATTATTACTATAATGTCTGAAAATTAAACTTGTCATTCAGCATTAACAATCATTTACAATCCATTCATTTATCCTACACAGGGATGCAGGGAGCCTGGAGCCTATCCCAGGGGACTCTGGGCACAAGGCAGGAGACACCCTGGATGGGGTGCCAACCCATTGCAGGGCACAATTGCATACACATACTCCAGACAATTTAGAAATGCCAATCAGCCTACAACGCATGTTTTTGGACTGGGGGAGGAAACCGGAGTACCCGGAGGAAACCCCCGAAGCACTGAGACTCGAAGCCCTAACCCCGGAGCTGCAAGGCAAACGTGCTAACCACTAAGCCACCGTGCCCCCCTGCGTTTACATTAACAACAATAATAGTATTTACAGGAAACATATGGTATTGAGAGACTGATAGAGCTTTGGCTGATTACTTTATGCATTTATGCAGCTGTTTCTATGTTGTATTAGGGCATGTGCTTATTTTTCATGTCATGGATATGATATGAACACTTCCGGTTTACTTACTGGCTTTTTCAGCATGCCGCCTGAGTATTGTTTATATCTGTGTGTAGGTTGTAATGTCTTGCCCTGTTGTTATCCCGGTGTGTATATTTCTTCTTTTGTTTGTAGTGTAGTCTATGCAAATCCTTGCATGTTTCTGTTCAGGTTCTTGCTCCTGTTTATACCTAGTTGCTGTTTATACTTAGGTATGCTGTTTTGTTACATTTGAAAACAAAAGCTGTTTTGCAGTACAAAATATACTGTGTTTTTTACATAGTTGTGTATTTTCTTTACTAATGATATCATCGTTTCTATCATAGTTATTTATTTTATAATTTATTTTCAAATAAAGTGCTTTCAAGTGATTAGTTTATGTACAATTACAATCAAAATTATTCAACCCCCATTGCAAATCAGGTTTATTGTCAAAATTGACAGAATTTCAGCTGCGATGAACAAATCAAACAAAAGCAGTTGAAATAGTTCGACACAACGAATGCTTCAAGTGGTTTCCCCAAATTTCTGAGGAATCTTCTCCCATTCCTCATGAGCAATGCCTCCAGGTCAGTAATATTCTTGGGTTTGTGTGCTGCAACCGCCTTCTTCGAATCCCACCAGAGATTTTCTATGGGGTTCAAGTCAGGTGACTGTGATGGCCCTATAGAATCTTCCAGGACTTCTTCTGTAACCAAGCCTTGGTGGAATTTGAGGTATGCTTGGGATCATTGTCCTGTTGTCCTGACACCCAATCCATCTCGCCTTGCACACGCTGCAGGTTTCCAGTGCCAGAGGATGCAAAGCAGCCCCAGAGTATCACCGAGCCACCACCATGCTCGACTGTGGACAGAGTGTTCTTTCTTCATTCTTCTTCCTCCAGACATACCGCTGATCCATCGTGCCGAAAAGTTCCAGTTTTGTTTCATCGCTCCACAGAACAGATTCCTAAAATTTCTGTGGCTTATTTATATGATTTTGAGCCGAATTTTCTTCTGCTTTTGGGTCAGTAGTGGTCTACGCCTTAGAGTTCAGACATGGAAACCTTCTGTGTTTAGTACGCTCCTTACTGTGCTCAGTGAAACCTCAGCGCCTGGCATATTGGAACCTGATAGGCTCTTACATTATACAATACAATAAAATTAGTCTGTGATAGTTTCAATCCTAGCTCAGATGTTTCACTGAGATTTTCAGCTCAGCTCAATTTCTTTAACAAAAATCAGCAAGAACCATATTTGAGCTGAATAAGTCTGCTATCAGGGTACATTATAAATTTCATATATTAGTACATTATAAACTTCCTTTGGATTTCTGCCTCTGCCTGATTACTTTGGTGTGAACCATTAAGCTTCAGTTGCTGAAAGTGCAATAACGTTCTTAACAGATGAGAGAAATAATATGCCATTTTTCCCTTTCAATTCGACTGTGAATACTAAGCAGCTGATGTAAAATCGTCATGTCATTCTGAATAATAAAAGCATTTCAAAAAGTAGTCAGAATAGCCCAAAGTTTAAAGAAGGTCCATGGCAAGCCTTGTAGGTTAACTTTAAACTAAAAGAAGACTTTTAGTTCATTAAAAATAATATGCTATAAAAAAAATCTCACCATTAAATGTCCTGTATTCCCAGAACACTGAACTCTACTTTAACCACTTTTAAAATGTCTCACTGAAGTCTAACATATAAAAGTGAAACCTGGAGGGGCAGAAGATTTAACCAGGCTAAAATATTAAGTTGTTTGTTTTAGGAGACAAAAGCCAAATACAGCCCTTGTATTCTCTCAGATTGCTCATATCTACCCATGAAAAGCCTCTGAATACGACACAGATGCACGTTTTAATGGAATACTCCAGAGCTTTTGCACATGAATCTCTATCTGAAGAATCTGTGTGATTACAAGAGACGAGAGTTTCAACATATTCGCCAAACTTAAAAAAAAAAGAAAGAAAAGAAAAGAAAACCCAAATACTTGCAACCTACTTTTTAATGAAAGCCTAAGGGCAGTTGTTGAATTTCAAAAGTTGAAACAGTAGATGATGCAAGATCAAAACTTCAAACATTACACGCTAACAATGAAGGTTTTAGGATGAGACAAACATCAGAGAATTTCTTCAAATCTGTTCTCATGTCTTTTTTTTTTATCAGCATTTGATCACTAGAATAGTAAAATCAGTTGCTGTTACTTATCCTTTGCCAATAACATTTTGTATCCATGCACCATCAAGCGTAAAATTAGGTACTTCTATATTTACATTTAGATGTAACTTTAAATTGTTCCTTCTAAAATAGAAATCAAACTTCTGACAAGACAAATCATACAGTTTTAATGGTGTTCCTGAAGTATTTTGAATTGACTGATGCAATACCAGCCCTTGTTTTTCCATTATCAGAGGTTACAATAAAAAAGATGTTTGTTACTTTCTCAGTACAGGGAAATGTGTCAAAATTATTGTACACAGGAAGTGCATATACAGTACATATGTAGGTGACTGCTCCTGATTAGAAAAAAAAAAAAAAAGGAAAAGAGCTTGAGTCAAGGCAAGTTTATTTATCAATTGCACAGTATGTCAGTACATTGAAATTCTTATGGTGGGGCTCAGTTAAATTGCTTACAGGTAACAAACACACACAACACATTTGCAAACAACTATCAACCTCATTTAGACAAATATGATTCAAAATAGAAATAAAGTACAAAAAATTCATCATATCAGTAAATGTAAAAAATTATGAATAGTGTAAACAAGACACTGTATTGCACTGTGCAACTGCGAGCAGCTGAGGAGGAAACATTAGGTTTGTCCAACAATTAATGTTGCAAACTTCACGACTTTTAGCTGTTAGATTTGTTGACTTTGAGACCCCTTTAGTGACTAATCTATTGACTAGTGAAGTCTAACTGGTGTGTACTCGCACACACCCATGTTCTCAACTACCAAATACTGATCATCACTGTTTACCAATGACCAATAACTGATCACTACTGTATACCAACAACTAATCACACATCACCACTGTTTACCAATGACCAATCACTTATCAATGACCATTCACTGATCACCACTGTTTATCAATGACCAATCACTTACCAATGACCAATCACTGACCAATGACCAATCACTGATCACCATTGTTTACCAACCCAATAACTGATCATCACTGTTTACAGTACCAACTTCCAACCACTGATCATAACTGTTTACCAATGACCAGCACTTACCAATGACCAATCACTGATCACCATTGTTTGCCAATGACCAATCACTGATCACCATTGTTTACCAACCCAATAACTGATCATCACTGTGTACAGTACCAACTTCCAACCACTGATCATCATTGTTCACCAACTTCTAATCAAAGATTACTATTGTTCACCGATGACCAATCACTGATCACCATTGTTCACCACTGACCAATCGCCATTGTCTGTCCCACCTGCACACTTCTTTCTTCTTCAGTTTAAATTCTCTAGTTGGCTATATGCAAATTATCTTGATGAGTCAATGAATATGAAAATTTATTTATGATGTCACCTGTTGACTTTTATGAACTTTTTGAACATACCTTAGCTGCTTTCCACTGATAAGAGTCGGCAATATTGCCAACATTCACCTATTGTTTTTAGCTCTCATTAAACAATATGCTTACAGATTTCTTTTTGAGAGATACACAACACACATCTGGCCTAGCTTTGATATAAATGTTGGAGTTTATTCCAAACATTCAATAAATAAATGTAAAATGCAAACTACTGATAATGTTGCTAGCCAAATCAGCTTACTAGCAGTGCTAATGTTAGCTGATGGCAGAAAGATTACTGCAGATGTTGTACCTGGCATGTATGCTTTTTCAGTAATCAGGAAGGAGGAGAAAGGGGGGGGCACACAAATGCACATAGTACTAGAAAATTTGAAAGAATTTTTTTTTTTATTTAACAGAATAAAATTAAACAGTCTAACACTAAATACACATTTCTGTTAGATGCAGTGTTTGGTTTCACTCATAACCTAGGATTCCTATAAGCAGAGTAGGCTTTCATATGAAAAGGATATTAACAACCATTCTTTTATTTTTCTTTTATTTTCCAATTAAAGAAGGGGGTGTGGAACGCTAGAGTAGGAATGTAGAAATATTGTGTCTGTTCAGAACAAACCAAAATGAACAATAAATCATACACTGGTGACAGAGCAGTTTATGGAAGAATGGAAATATAACATAAAAGTGATTAGAAATGAATCATTGGTGTCCACATTCAGTATTGTGATATATTAACTATGAAGTGGGTCACATTTATGCAGTGTGGACCCCTGATGAAAAATCCATCTTTTTCTATAGACCAACCAAACACAGGCCATACTGGTCATACCCTCCGCCCCCTTTGGCTGCTCCCATTCAGGATCCACATATTTTGATTTTGGACATATTTGAGTTTTTCACTGGCATAAACCTCCCCATTTTCCAGGCTTGGGAGCAGCACAGAGAGTGCACTGGCTCGTGCAACCCTCCAGTGTCTGGGGTCGGTTCCCTGACCGGGAATCGAACCTGGGCCTGGCGATTACAGCACCGCATGCTAGCCACTAGTTCACAAAGAAATCATAGAAAGGAAACCTTTACAGCTAAATTATTATTATTAGTATTATTATTTTAAAGAAAATAACACAACAGTAAAGTAATTACAAAATTGCAAATATTTATTGATCAATTTAGTCAACAATCAATAAGGAAGCTGGGAAATAAACAATGGTCTACCGGGTCAGTGTTTTGGCAGGCCTGTGTTTTGGCAGCTGGTAGCTGGGTCATGCTAAGCTTTTTTAGAAAAAGACAAATCCTGGTTACGGCCCCTACATGACCTTTGGGTACATAAAAATATAATGGTAGACATTTTCATTATGAATTCAGATTTGCCAGGAGTCACAAGCAAATCTGCAGCCTACAAAATTTGACTAAAGCGTTTGGGAGAAAACTGTTTTTCACTTTCATTAGGCAGCTTTGCCTTCAGGGCTAAACTCTCTCTCTCTCTCTCTCTTGCTCTCTCTTTCTTGCTCTCGCTCTCCCATGCTGCTCGACCAATCATAGCGTAGTGGGCGGGGCCTCATCTCTAGCTCGGACAGCGCGCTTTGAAAAGAAAGAGTTGCTTTCCCGCTCTCGGTGCTGCGCGCGCTTGTGGAGCTCGAGCAGGGATGGACTGTAGGCTGTCTATTTAAGAGTTGTACACAGTGTAGGATCGATGCACGGGAAGACTCTCTGAGACTGTTCCTCTGACACTGACTGAGGCATGATGAGGTCACGGCTTTTCCTCAGCACGAGGCAGCTCTCTGAACGGTGGATAATGCGCGCGCGCTGAGGACAGTCATGCTCCCTGTGGATTTATTATTATTATTATTATTATTATTTATTTATTTATGTATGTCCTCGCGCGGATCTTTTCATTTGCGATCTACGCACGCTCACCTGCACGCCTAGGGAAAACTTTCCAGCTTTAAAGCAAACAGCGCCTCGTTAAAAAGCGTCCAGTGTCAGTAAGCGCACGTGAGGCGAACGCTTCAAAGGACCGCGGCTTGTCGTTATTGCGCAATCCGAGGAGCGCAGCATGACATGATCATGACCGGATTACCTTTTCTTCAGCTGACCTTTTTTCTCAGCCCGTAGAGGATGCTGATGAGGAGCTGCTGAAGAAGACTGCATTCATCCGGTTAATCTAGCCTACTTAATCCAGGAGTGGGACAACATCTCCACCTGCCATTCCAAGCTGAAGGAAAACGCGCAGACCAGAGACAGGAGTGCAGTTTGGGTATGCATGCGTATGACAAACTAAACATGGATGCTTTTGCGATGAACAAGCCTTTTCCAAAGTTCATTAGCACAATCCAACACACCTGCTCCAGATAATCAGGCTTCATGATTAGGATAGGGAACTCTCTAGGAACCTGCTTGATGTTTGCTAGTAGCCTATAGATAGGTATAGATTGTGGATCTAAATCCTTGGTTGTGAATATCTACCACCAAAAAAAAAAAAAAAACCCATTTATTTCTTCTATTTATAGTATATATTATATTAGTCAGGATACATCTAGAAATAAACCGATAGATCTCCAATAATGAGGTTAGGCATTATTGCCCTAGATCTCTACACCCTCGCAAAATCACATTCTTCTATATCTGATTCAGCTAAGTAGCATATCTAAGATCATGGTGTGTAGAAGAAGGAAGTCAAGGCTGGAGATCTTGTCTATCTCGGACCATCTGTCCGTTTATCACCAGGAGGGAAGATCTCGTGAAGCCGAGCTGCTGACCGCTGACCTAGATATCGGGTCTCGACCCTGAGCACACCCGATGAAACAGATCCCAAATCGGTGCACTTGATTAGCCGAAGGTGTTCGATTTAAATGTGACTGTAGGTCTGTAAAGGATTCCGTTTCCTTGGTGTGGTTTATCTACAGCGTGTAAAGAGTGCACACTGTGTGTGATTCAGCTCTTCAGGAGCACATTAAAGTTCAGGACATGTTTGCTGTTTGTGTGTGCTGCTGTGTTGTCCTGTCCGCTCTTCACTGCTGTTTGCTCCCGTAAATATATACCGAAGGGCTAACGCTGCTCAGGTGCGTCGCTAGGAAATCTGTTTCAGATCATTAGTTTGTGGTGATTCATTTGTCTGAGCTGCTCAGATGTTAGTGGCAGTAACGTGTATGTGCATTTCCAACCCACCACCCTTACAAGATTGCAAAGGTATGCTCTTTTACTCTTTGTGCCCCCTCGGAGCAGATGAGGGTCAGCCAGCAACGGTTCACACAGAGTTTAATTAGGCATGATCTGCTAATCGTAATTTGTACTGTGGTGTGACAAGATGCGTTTATGTTGCTGACACCAAGGCTTGTCTAATCAGTTTTCGTGACTGGCGTATCAGTGGTCTAGGGGGCATTTTCTTCTTTGCCGGTGTCTCATTAAGACGGATTTGGTTTCGACCACTAAGGCATCCTCAGGCTAAATCGAGAACCCGCCTCTGAGGAGTAATTCTCCTTGCTTTGAGGGTTGCTCTCAACACAAGGAGCGCCCCTGGCTTGGCTTTCTATACATTTTTCCTTCCTGTTTTTATTTTGCAGCCTATATAGATGGACACTTTGAGCACCGGCAATGCAAAGCCGTCCCACAGATCCTTGAGCTCTCAGGGTAAAACATCCTTGTGGTGAGGCTTGGCTAAAAGCCCAGGCATTGCCAGGAAGGAGAGATTGAGAATCAGAATGTGTGGATGTGTGTCTTCTTTTTTTCTCCTCTCGCCTTGGTTTTTCCTTCATTCATCAGGGGCCACAGGCATCGCAGCACCATGAGGAGGGGTTAAACCAAGCACTCTGTAGGATCACACATGTATATTAATCTTCTTTACTCAGTTCTGGCTGAGACAGGCAAGGAACAGATTGATATTTCAATCGAAATAGGAGGGAGTCTTTTTATCTCCTTTGCAAAAATAAAGCGGCTTGCTTATTATTTAATCTGGTGTGGGATTGCATAAGCTGCTCACTGTTTTCTCCTTTGCTCTTTCTCGCTGCGATTAAACGGTAGGTTTCAGTAGGTTTCAATGCGATTCATTTTTAGAAAAGCAGCTTCTTGGTGAAATGGTGTTCGCCATGGCTTTCGGAACCTGCCACATCAGGGCTTTCTCGCTATGGACAAATAATAAATAAAATTACTGCAAGGAGATAGTTTGCAAAACAGTTGTCGAATGTATTTCACTAGATGTGGAAAGGGAGTCCCATCTAATCTCTTATCTTATCTAGGATCAAGGTTGCTTTTCAAAATCTCATGGATAAACTGTTTAGATCTAGCCCAAATGAATAGCTGCCGGTTTTGTCGCACTTCCTTCTTTAGCCTACAGAGGGAGCATGGGGCAAATGATGGCTCGTACATTACCATGCAGCGGCACATTATTATTCCCAGCCCTTTTTAGAGTGCGCATATACCACAGCAAGCTCGAATGAAAAACAATAAGGACAGCTTCCCGGATAAGATGGCTAAACATGGCCAAATGATTATCTATTTCATGTATTGATCTGGATATCGGAGAGCTCTATGGAGTGCTTTACTTGCCATCCAAATGTGCAATTGATTTCCAACACTACTGCCAGAGGAGATTCAGTCCACGTAAGATGACACGCTGCATATTCTCACATTTGTGCTAGGAACTCCTGACACAGTTTAATGAGATTCGTCTCATCAAACTGTGGTTCAAAACTGTATGACAGTGAATGGAGAAGTGCATGCGAGAAGACATGATGGTGTTTCCTGTACCTGAGGGCATGCTGCTGGTGGTGTCAAATGTGTGTCCAGGTGTTATTCTGTGAAGTTGTGAATGACATATCGATCATATCCAGGAAACAATTTACAGAAGGGCCAAGTGCAAATAAAATTATTTTTATATTTCTACCGGTTTACTGCTGGATAATATGTGCAATAAGCAGATCTACAATACTACACACTCCCATTTAGCAGGAAGAAATGGAAGCAGCCAGGACTATTGCTTAATAAAATTATAGCTTTTTTTATTTATTTTTTTTATTAGTGAAGCTGTGTCTAACTGTGCCACGTAGATAACGTCATTCCTTTGAGCCACAGCATTCAAGTAATTAAATCGACGCTTTCTACCAGTAGAAAACAGGAGTTTACTGAACCATGAACGTGGCCAGAGGTCTCTACATGATTATAGCGAATAAGCACAGGGTGTGTAGAGTGGTATGTGGTATTAAAATGTTAAATGAAATAATTATAATTCACATTTGCACTGTTTGTAAAATTAATTACATGGGGAGGGGCCAACAAGGGAGTCGCAAACTGCAATTCCCATGATCCTCAGCTGACTTTGTCACATGATCACTACGCACAAGATCAAACAAACTCCCACATGTCCATGTTACCAGGTGTGTACGGCTCCGGCTGCGGCCGGATATAACCGATCGGCGAGAGTCGCCGCTTGCAGTTGGGGGAGGAGTCGAAAACGGAGCCGTCAAGTCGGACACTCCCTGGTTCCCGTAGTAACGCTCGCGTGTTGTTCGCTTTCTTGATCGCAGACGAAGTGGACCAGGTGGAATATTTCTCAGATAAACAGACGTCTGAATTTTACATGTAGCAACCAGAAACACTTTTCACTGAACAGGTTAACCAATAAAGTGGGGTCTGTGATTTATATAGAACTTTATATTTGATATTATTCTTAGCGGAACTGAAGGTGTCATGAGAAGGTAAACATGAAAGTAATAAACATGTCAGCGTTTTCGTCGGTGAGTCTGGCCAATCGTGAAATAGCCGTGTCGTCATCAGAGCTCGTGCAGCCGCTCTGGAGCTGAAGGAGCCGGCTATCGCGGTACTTTGATGCCTTACGTCACGCTGATGTGGCGTCTGCGCTGTCTCAAGTCGGACAAAAATTCTAGCCTGCGTGCACCGCTTCAAGTCAGCTGCCGATCGGTCTGCTCAGCGCCGCATGAAGTCATACACACCTACTGTTTGAACTCACCTATTCACAAGCACCCACACACCCATAAATAACCCTTGCCAGACGTACAGGGTGTATTTGAGTGTAGCTTGCACCTTGCCTTGACTGTCATGGAGACGAAAAGACACACATCAAGACATTTTTTTATGATCTCTGCTGCCACTGGCTGCAAGTAGGAGCCAGACATTGCACATGTATTAGTCCTTACTGCAATATTTGCACTGGCTTATAAATCTGTATTCAGGTTAATTTAGAAATAAGTGAAATAGAATAGTAATACATAAAACTGTTTAAAATATTGGGACTAGAGAGGCCCATGAACTGGATGTCAATCGGAAAAAACTTTGTACATTGTAATGTGATGTTACATGATGTTTTGAATGCAGTGTGTGTGTATCTATATGAAGGGATTCCTATTATTATTACTTCTCAATACATCTGAGTCGGTGTTTTTAATCATTTTATTTGGATAAACCTGGCGTGAGATATGACGTGAGATATGAGGAGCTGAGCTCACGCAGTCGGTGGAGAGCAGCTGCAGCACCTAGCTGTGAAAACTGCTTCCGCCTGGCTCATGTTTGATTATCATGGTGCATGTCATCATGGTGTGCCGCTCTTTCCAACTCAAGAGCAAAAATAAAGAGATAAAAATATAACCGAACCAAGCCAGGGCTGTGTGAAGTCAAATACACCTACTGACTTTGTCTGATCTTGTGACAGAAAAGGTCGAGAACTGTGGATTATAGGAACTGTAAAAAAACGTCCAAAACCTTAAGTAAATACACAGAAATTGACAGAGATATGTGTGGTCACATACACACAGAGCCCTTAGGTTAAATTATGCACATTCACTTGTACAGGCTGTTTAAAATCATCTAAATACAAATATTTCATTCCTTCTATGAGTCTAGCTCAATGCGGTTGCTTTGTAGCGTGAATAAAGGACTTGTTTTGACCATTTGCATGCTTAATAAAATAAAAGATTCAATCCCAATAACCTCCCAGCCTTGGGCGGCTTGTCAGTGTGAGTTGTTCTGAACTTGGTGGAGTGAGCCATGGCCAGAGTGTGTGCGAGTGTTGAAGGCACTTCCACAGCTGTGGAACATATTATCATTGAGATCAATAATAATAATAATAATAATAATAATAATAATAATAAAAGCAGTCTCTGGCCAAGACGGTAGAAATAATCTTGTTTTATTGTACAAACAAATAATGACAAAACAAGACACCCAAAGCAAAATAAAGGAAAAAAATATTACTGTGTTTTAAGAATAAATTCCAAATCTAAAACTAGGACATAAAATGATATTTAAATCATTTTCCTATTCATTTTCCTGTTCATTTCAAAGTTGACATTTTTCTTTGAAAGTAATTGATACTTTCCTTGGGAAGCCCATTTAATAATTGCCTAGTAGGTGTACAAAGGGTCATTAATGGCTGCACAGGTCTAATAGAATTTTTATTTTATTTTCATAATGGCCACTGCCTCTTACTCTAGAAAAAAAAAAAACGAAATGAATTAAGATCAATTAGTATGAGCTGTTTGTCTACCAAGCGAGAAACAAATTACTTCACAGGAAGATTAAATTAAAGCCTTCGTGTTGGTTATCGTATAGTGTATTAAGCCATTCATTAGATAAGCTCGAGTAGCCTACAATCTAATTTCAAGAGGGGATTCCTATTCACTTAATAGAGGGGACTGTTCATTTAAACGGATGGAATAATTCCCTGTCCAAACCTGAATAAATGCACTATAATAAAAATTTACATTGATTAAGTACTCTCTTCAGTTGATGTACTTGACGAGGAACAATTCTAGCCCAAGTCGGCGGATCTCACTCTCAACCCCAGCATTACAACTTTGTTATTTACGACAGAAGTGATCAAATGCAGTTCATATAGATGTCACGACTCATGAACTGTCACAGCTCTTAGCTGTAATTCTTGAATGCATCTTATCCACCAGAACCTCAGTCATAAACGAGGACCTTTGTGGTAAATTGGCTCTTACCAAAATAATAAAGAAAATAATTATATTCACAATATAATCCAATCCAATTATAATCCCCAGGTACTGTTTGGAAAATATATGGGAAGCAATAAAACAAACAAACAAAAAAACAATAAAAGTGTTAAATATATTGACACTTTTCATATACAGGATAATAATAACAGACTTCATATATTTTACACATTCATTTGTATTGAAAAATATATTAACCCTATATTATATAGTATATAAAATGAGTATTGGGTAGGCTGTATACTGCTATGCATATGAAATGCATGCAGATATTGCATTTCAATTTAATATTGCGTGCATTCATATTGTTGTGTAAGTCTACATTTAGGACAGTCGACTCTCTCTCTCTCTCTCTCTCTCTCTCTATATATATATATATATATCAGCATGTATGCACAAGACACTTTCTATCTGTGTTTAGCTTTACTGTTACTGAAATGAAGTGTAGTATATTGTTCATAACTGACAATTAGCATAAATCATAGCTTTAACAGTTCTTCGTACTGGATAAGTTCTACACCATTCTACACATCCCAAGAGTGCAATATTTTGAGTAATCATGAAGGATTTGACCTCAGGGTTAAGACTAGCATTTTAGTGAAGTTAATAATAAAAGGCTAGAGTATGTGAGGAATGCAGCATGGAAGGTGTGACATGCTGACTGAACTGAGAACAGTATTTCAGTTATTTATTTATGTATTCATTTCCAAATTACAAAACCTTCTAAGTCTTAACCAACCTATAGAAGAGGCAGGAGCACAATGAGTTTTACACGACATCATCCATAATCCAGTAGTACATGCAGTATTACATATATTACAATATATTTAAAAATACTGTAT
Organism: Ictalurus furcatus; assembly: GCF_023375685.1. Lineage (NCBI taxonomy): Eukaryota > Metazoa > Chordata > Actinopteri > Siluriformes > Ictaluridae > Ictalurus > Ictalurus furcatus. Next base: position 4,684,315 of record NC_071261.1, on the reverse strand, counting down.
GTATTTCGTATACATCGTGGTGAAAATATATTTCAGTACGATCATTACCATGTTGATACCATATTGTATTAATGTAGATAATGTAGATTGTTCCATATCACCATATATATAGTGTATGGCTTTTAACCATAACAGGAATATTCAACTAAAATTTACAACCCCCCCCCCCCCCCACACACACACACACAAATATATCACATCAGTTCACTAATCTGACTAGAAACAGTAAATAAAATGGAAAAGAAAATGTGAAAGACTGAAAAAACTCCACTTTTCCAGCCTTTTGTCTCTGGCCTTATATCTAATTTCTTGTCTGATGAGCTTCCTTCAGCTGAATAATTGACATAAATGCATGTGATCACAAACGCCTCAACAGAGGGTCTGCTTCAGAAGTCACACTGGCTCGTGTTTCTGGCTAGAGTTCCTAAACTAATAAGATAAGATCTTTATAAGATCAGTGCCTGTATTTTGAATGTATTTTGTTCTGTCCAAACCTGTGCTGTATTCTTGAGACAATATGACTACAGTGTACAGTGTGTTAAGCAAACTATCTAAAATTAATAAATAGATAGAACATTAAATACTTGCTGTCATGCAGTGGAATCGAAGACGGGTGCGAGTGCAGAATTAGTGTAAAAAAAAGTCAAATCGAAACACAAAAAGGAAACTTATGGAAAGGTACCAGGACTAGAAAACAAGCATGAAACAAGAGCATAAGGGGAGAACAGAAGACAAACGCAAGACAAAGAGTGCAGTGCAAACTATGACAAGTGCTCCTTAACATCAGTGTGTATCAGGTGCAGGTGGTCATGTGGCAGTGATGCAGTGCGGTGCAGTGGCTGCTGGGAACTGTACTCCCGGGTTCGTTCCGGCATATCCATGACACTTATATTAGTACCGATAGAGGTCATAAATGAATGCTATTTTCAGGCGTATTTAAGTCATGAAATAGGAAAATATTCCTAATCACCTGACAATCAATTCTCTTAACAAGTTAACAATTGCACAACTTCTCCATTTAATGTCATCTTTTTAAACACTGTGAAGTTGTAAGCTATAACATACCAGAAACTGTGATCTAGTTATATGGTTTTCATACCTTCTGTTTATGCTGTTTGTTAATGTAGTACAAAATATATTTTCACTCTGATTTGTTGCTATAGTTGCTGAAGCGTATGTATGCAACCAAAGGTACATTCAGTGGGGCCAAGTTCTGTGCTAAGCTGTTTTCCTGTGCCGGATGTGACAGTGTGATATCAGGTATGTGCTGCCGTTTTGACTCGCGGTGTATAACACAAAGTAGCGTGAAGCCTTCTCGCCAGCTGCGGTCAAGGGGCCGAGGGGAAATGATTCATTTGACTGGAGGCTGGGATCAAAGACCCAGAGCTAACTCAATGCGATGAGCAGCCGATATCAAGAGGGGTCTACACCAATCAAGTCAAGCAGCAGGGCTTTTTTCCCCTGGATTTTAATTGGCTCCTGGGCGCCGGGTGGCCTTTACACACATCACACAACTTGAGATGGAAGCCATTACACATGGTGACAGGGTTACCACCTCCACCGCTGATGATTTGCTCACTATAGAGTGGTATATGGGCAAACACAGATAGATGGTACTTTCTTTTTCTGGAGTCTAAGTGGTACAAATGCTGGACGTCCATCATTCTGTCCATTATTTTGTTAGTAATGGTAATGGTTTTTGTCTTTAGTTAGATTCATCCATCCATCCATCCATCTTATATATCGCTTACTCCTTTTCAGGAGTAAAAACAAGGCGGGGTACACCCTGGACAGGGTGCCAATCCATCACAGGGCACAATCACATACACACTACGGACACTTTGGACATGCCAATCAGCCTACCATGCATGTCTTTGGACTGGGGGAGGAAACCGGAGTACCCGGAGGAAACCCCCGCAGCACGGGGAGAACATGCAAACTCCACACACACACAGGGCCACAGTGGGAATCGAACCCCCGACCCTGGAGGTGTGAGGCGAACATGCTAACCACCAAGCCACCGTGCGCCCTTAGTTAGATTCATCTCTCTTATTTATTTATTTTTGCAAAGCCAAATGTCACAATTATTGGCACCCCACATTCTTTTTAAATTCTTATGAACAAAATGTAACTGAAGCACTGTAACACGCGTGAAGAGGCAGGATGCGAGTGCATAAACTGGCACTTATTATGGGAAAACCAATAACATTTCAGTATGTCTATTACTACTTCAAAATGGCAATGGTCAAAACGCAGGCAGGCAATGCAAAAAAGGATCATCCATGATGAAAATAAAAACAGAAATAAGGTCCAAACTGTGAGACAAGAAACAGGACAAGCTGGATTAAAAGGAATGAGACTACACAAAGACACAAAGACTCACACACAGAAGGGTATAAATAAGACGACTAAGAATAATCAGGAGAATAAATTGAAAAGGTAACATGCAAATGATGAAACAGGTATGGAGCAGGACCAGGAAGTGAAAACAAAGAAAGTCACAACAACAGTCCAAGCAGTGCACATTGTGCTGGGAAATGTATCATGCACTGTGGGGATTTGTGACAAGCACGTTCCCATTTATATTCTCACATTTTAATTAAAGAAAAATAAGAAAAAAAAGGAGTTAAGCGGTTATTCATGACTTCCTGCTACTCTGGGGTATAAATATGAGCTGAAACCGAGGGTGAATTCCCTTATTAATTCACCAAGAGAATACACAAATGGAATCAGACAAAACTGTGTTGACCTTCATAAATCAGGCACTTGTTACCAAAAATAGCACTGAAAATACCCATATCCAGGGTAGTAATTAAGATGTTTAGAACAACTGAAGCTGTAATGAACCTGCCTGGAATAGGATGCAAGTGCATTTGGCCCCCACGCACAGCGGTGAATATGGTTAGACAGGCAAATATTTTCCCAAGGATCACAGGGAGGTCTGCAGAAGAGAGTAGCATTTGAGATGAGCAAATCTCCAAATATACAACCAAACACCACCTAAATAGCAAATAAATTATTTGGTTTAATTAAGGCATGCCAGAAAAATGCAGTGGGGGCAGCCCCATCATATAGGCATCATGGACTATAGTGTATGAAGTGCCAGGAGATTTTAAATGAAAATCTGGCTGCCACTTCCAAGAAGCTACCCATGGACCATGGTTGGATTATCCACGATAGTAATCCAAAACATACATCCAAATCAATCAAAAAATGCTTCAAATACCACAGAATCTAGCTTTTAACATGGCTATCCCTGTCCCCTGACCTAAACCCCAATATGTCATATTGATGAGAATGCATTTACTTCAATTAAAAGTTAGATTTAATATGGGATAAGACCTTTTTTTACCCACCTTTAACCAAAGTTCCCAATAATTCTGGACATCGCTTTGCATAAATAAGGTACAAAAGATGACAAGCAGTGGTACGATTTAGGAGTCTCTTTCTTGGAAGTGCAAGACAAATGTGTTTATTCATTATTGTCCTGCATAATTAGTGAACCTGTAAGTGATCAACCACATAGAAATAGACATTCCAGTGTCACAAATAGCCTTACAAAGCATATGAAGTATGACATTACATTGGCACAATTTCATTATAGCTACTTGTGTATGTTCAGAGGTCAATTTCATTTTGTAATCTGCCTCTTTTTATTCTTCAGTTCATTCGTAATGGCGTAATCAGCACAAGTGCCCAATAGCCATATTTTTCAGCACAAGCGGAGGAAAACAGCATATTACTCTGCCAGTTTTACACCATTCTTTCTGATGATAGTGTGAGAAGATGGAGGGATATGATTAGCCAATTCCCATCCATTTGAGTTATGCCTTTTTTGCTTTTGGCACTATGAAACTTAGAACCAATCAAGTGGCTACCATCTCTCTGAAGATGATTACTGCACTGTTCTTCATTAAGCTAGACAAGAAGCTAGAGTTATGAATGATGGGAAACATTGCGTTTATAGATGCAATCATGGCATCTAAAAATCCATAGTTATGCAAATATTTATGTTTGGAATGGTAACATACAAACCGTAATGTCTGAAAGAATGAACGGTAAATGACGTGTCATTTTAGAATCATAGCCAATGGCTAAATTTACATACGCAGTTAAAATGACTTTCGAGAAGATCTCTGTATATGTAAGTAAAGAAAGTACAAAGACAGCAATTCCCATGAAATTCTTTTGAAAATAGGAACCGTATTTCTGGGATTAAATCTGAAATTAACTACACGTTCCAAACACACACTGCCTTGTACAAAGGAAAATGGAAATACATCAAATAAAACAAAGTGAATTGTAGACATAAGGATTTAATGGTACAAGAAATACATTAACATTATATACATTCGCTTCTCAGAGGGTTTAGAACCAAGGGCTTTGTGTAAGCCCTGATAAAGCAGACACATTGTTTATACTTGGCTATAGAAAGTAATTCTATTAATTTTATTAGTAATTCTATTATTTGTAGTATTTTCTGTTGCAGAATAAAAGGAAGATTAAACAATTTAGTGCTCCCTTTTAACATGGTGCGCTGTTATAGTGTAATCATCAATGACATGGGGGTGTGATGCAGTCCAACCGATTCATTTTTTAACTTTTTAAAAAAAAATTTTTATTAAAAATGACTAATTTATAGTTATGTTTAATGCTGTTGGCTGTCTATGAAACAAGTTTCCTTTGTTGTTGTTGTTTTGTTGGATTTAACAAATATATATACATTCGCTCCCTCACCAGCCTCAACCTTAAAGCACAAAGTTCTCTGTACCTACAGACTTCCCCATGTTACAAAATTTCAAGTACCACTTTACCTCAAAGTGCTGACGCTGAAACTATTTCCATTTAAAATATAGAAAATAAGAGTCATTTTTTCCCGGCATATACATTTACGTTAGGAATTTTTCTTGTTGTTTGTTCACAACACGATACATTCAACACACACATCTCAGACAACAATGCACAATTACCATTCTAATATACAAATATTGCACCTAAGATCGGTCCCTCCAGGATTTTGCGATCACAGAAATGAACACAAAATCAAGCAAACTCGGCAATATTCGGAGGAGCTTGCGATCTTTCAGAATTACCACAGATTTTCCGCAGATTTGGGCCAAGACGCATCATGTGACGTCATCACGACGCACATTCGGCCAAAGCCCCCATCGATTCACGTGCGTCGAACATGAGTACAGCTAAAAGGTCTCATTTACCAACAAACATCACTGCGAAAGACCACGCAAAACAATTTTATGCAATTGCACCAATTCAAGTAGTTTTCCACAAAAAAACACAAAAAAACAGCAAGTTGCAACGCGGGTTTTGAAAAAAAGCTGCAGAAAAATTAAGCATTTTTGGCCACAACAATCACAAAAATAACTCTGTGAAATCCTGTATGGACAGTAATATACTAATATTACAACGTAAGCAGAAAAACTTAAAACATTAAAATGTAAAAACATTTAGTGCAAGATTGCTGGTTACTGGCAGGTCATCATCGTAGTGATTACTGAATGCTGCCTAGCCAGATTGGTTGTCAGTAAAAAGAATCTGTTTCAGTGGTGTGTAGTTTTTGCTATCAAGAAGCGAAATAACTTTCTTGATTGTAGGCTTTGGAATAGATAATTAGCAAGGTTGGACGTGTCATTGATGATATTTCCTGCTCGCCTCTTTATCCTGGCGATGTACAAGTCTTCAAGTGGTTACGGACTGCACCCAATGATTTTCTCAGTGGCCTTGATAGTTCGCTGCAGCTTCCTCTTGTCTCTGGAGGAGACTGCACCAAACCATAGTGATGGCAGATGTGAGGATGCTTCCTATAGTGGCAGTATGCAGTGCATCTGGAAAGTATTCCCAGCGCTTCACTTTTTCCACATTTTGTTCTGTTACAGCCTTATTCCAAAATGGATTAAATTCATTATTTTCCTCAAAATTCTACAAACAATACCCCATAATGACAACGTGAAATCTTTGCAAATTTATTAAAAATAAAAAATAAAAAAAGCTCATGTACATAAGTATTCATAGCCTTTGCCATGACACTCAAAATTGATCTCAGGTGCATCCTGTTTCCACTGATCATCCTTGAGATGTTTCTACAACTTGATTGGAGTCCACATGTGGTAAATTCAGTTGATTGGACATGATTTGGAAAGGCACACACCTGTCTGTATAAGGTCCCACAGTTAACAATGCACGTCAGAGCACAAACCAAGCCATGAAGTCCAAGGAATTGTCTGTAGACCTCTGAGACAGGATTGTATCGAGGCAGAGATCTGGGGAAGGGTACAGAAACATTTCTGCAGCATTGAAGGTCCCAATAAGCACAGTGTCCTCCATCATCCGTAAATGGAAGAAGTCTGGAACCAGCACGACTCTTCCTAGAGCTGGCCGCCCGGCCAAACTGAGCGATCGGGGGAGAAGGGCCTTAGTCAGGGAGGTGACCAAAAACCCGATGGTCACTCTGACAGAGCTCCAGTGTGTTTCTGTGGAGAGAGGAGAACCTTCCAGAAGAACAACCATCTCTGCAGCACTCCACCAATCAGGCCTGTATGGTAGAGTGGCCAGACGGAAGCCACTCCTCAGTAAAAGGCACATGACAGCCTGCCTGGAGGACTCTCACACCATGAGAAAGAAAATTCTCTGGTCTGATGAAACAAAGATTGAACTCTTTGACCTGAATGGCAAGCATCATGTCTGGAGGAAACCAGGCACCACTCATCACCTGTTTTTCAGAAGCAGGAACTGGGAGACTAGTCAGGATTGAGGTAAAGATGAATGTAGCGATGTACAGAGACATCCTTGATGAAAACCTGCTCCAGAGCGCTCTGGACCTCAGACTGGGGCGAAGGTTCATCTTCCAACAGGACAACGACCCTAAACACACAGCCAAGATAACAAAGGAGTGACTACAGGACAACTCTGTGAATGTCCTTGAGTGGCCCAGCCAGAGCCCAGACTTGAACCCGATTGAACATCTCTGGAGAGATCTGAAAATGGCCGTGCACCGACGCTCCCCATCCAACCTGATGGAGCTTGAGAGGTCCTGCAAAGAAGAATGGGAGAAACTGCCCAAAAATAGGTGTGCCAAGCTTGTAGCATCATACTCAAAAAGACTTGAGGCTGTAATTGGTGCCAAAGGTGCTTCAATAAAGTATTGCGCAAAGGCTGTGGATACTTATGTACATGTGCTTTTTTTGTTTTTTATTTTTAATAAATTTGCAAAGATTTCAAACAAACTTCTTTCATGTTGTCATTATGGGGTATTGTTTGTAGAATTTTGAGGAAAATACTGAATTTAATCCATTTTGGAATAAGACTGTAACATAACAAAATGTGGATAAAGTGAAGCGCTGTGAATACTTTCCAGATGCACTGTAGAATTGCACCAGTATAGCCTGGGTTAGATGGAACTTCCTTGTTGATGGATGATGCATGCATCTCCCATTTGAGATCCCATGTGAGCGAAGTTCCCAGAAACCTGAACAAAGTGACAGTGCTCGCTGATGAATTATTAAGGTTGGATGGGAAGGGCGAAGATGTGCGTTTAATGAAGTCGATGTGTATCTCTGTGGATTTAAGAGCGTTGAGCTTGAGGTTGTTCCAGCTTCACCAGGAGGCGAGTTATGGAACCACCTGGTGGTACTTTCGCTCATCACCGTCGGTGATGAAACCAATCACAGTAATGTTATTTGCAAATTTCAAAATTCAACTTCACAGATGCATCATTGTTTATTGTTGGGATTAAATTATGTAAGTATCGAACATACAGGTTCCTGTGAATGGGTTCTTACTATTGACACAATAACATGTAATAACAATGTATAATAAATACATGTAATTTGCCCTGAAGTCGACACTACATCATAGTTGAGTAGTTCTAGGAAATTAATCACCTTCTGACCAATCAAAATTAAGTAGTATTAAATGTCTAGTGCTATAGCTTTTATACCATGCCAGCTGATCATACAATACACTAGCTATGCTAATTAGCAATTGCCACCACCCTTTCTGTGGTCTGGATTTTAAAAAGGGCAAACATGACAGGCACATTATGGTTTGTTGTATCAGATTTCTGTAAAATGATGCAAAGGAGATCCTGAAATGTCAGGCCCTGCATTATTTTGACTACATCTTTTTACATCATTCATTTCTACTTCATTTCTACTTTTATGAGTGGTGTGTCCTTATGGAAATAAAGGTCAGTAAATGTATCTAAGAATTTGGCATTTGATTAAAGTCTGGGGAATTGAGTTAATTAATTCCCCCAAGATATTTTGACATATTTCTTATTTCAGTATATTGCTTTCTAGTGTTTCACACAGATTTGCAAGATCATGGGGGTATTTTAAATACATTTTGTGTATGATGGCCGTAACTAATAAATATGACATGTTAGACATATTTACAGTTATACTGTGAGTCTTATCACCTGCATGTGCTCAAACGTGTACTGTAATCTTCTATTTACCTCTCTCTCTCTCTCTCTCTCTCTCTCTCTCTCTCTCTCTCACACACACACACACCCACACTCAGCTCTTTCACCTGTACTTTGGACTGACAATACCACTTACAAATGTTTAGCATTATTTCCTCATAATTGTTATCTATATTTACATTGTAATTTCACATATAATTAATACTTACATAACAATAATCAGAGTTAATACTTTTAAATTTCCTTTTTTTTTTTTTTTTTTTTTAACTTATCAAGATATTTATTAGGGGCATGGTGGTGCAGTAGGTAGCATTTCCACCTCGAAGCTCCAGGGTGCCCAGTTTGATCGTGAGCACAAGTTTACAATGTGGAGGTTTTTTTTTTTTTATCTACTCCATGTGTCTGTATGGGTTTCCTCTCACCTTTCCAAAAAATGCCAATAAGTGTATTGGCTATACTAAATTGGCCTGTGTGTGAATGAGACGTATGTCCAAGATCCTCTGGACTGGCATCTCCAGTGTGTATTCCTGCCACGTGCCTATTCTTCCCAGGATAGTCTGTAGATCTACCAGTATAAAGGTGTTATTGAAGATGAATGAATGATTAAAAAACACTCACTCACTTTCAGTAACTGCTTCATCCTGGTCAGGGTTGCAGTGGCTCGAGAGCCTAGCCCAGGAACAGTGGACGTGAGAATACATCCTGGATCAGATGCCAGTCTATCACAAGGTACCATGCACACACAAAACCTGGACGAAACTCACCTGAACATAGGAAAAATATGAAACTGCACGCTTCCACACCGACAGTAACCCAAGCTCAAGAAAAAACATTCTGTGTTGAATCAGGAGGTTCCACCTTCAGTAAAATGTACTAAACATATGGTGTTCCATACAGTTCCTTGACATATGCCTGATAAATATGCATGCCATCTGATTGTATTTAATAAGATTAATCTAACACACTGACCAAGCGCAGGAGCAGCTGACAGCAGTGTAGAAAAAAAACATAAAAAAGCAGAAATCATAAAGATTGAAACCATTATGTTATCTAGGTCATGTTGGACATAAGGTAGCTTGTTTTCTTGAATGTATTAAGAAATATATGAATTATTTATGTATTAATAAATATATGCACATCTATTCATTTAACCAATCAGCTAATCATGTGGCAGCCGCAAAATGCTTAAAACCGTGCAGATCCAGGTCTTCAGTTAACCTTCACATCAAACATTAGAATGAGGGAAAATGTGATATTATTGACTTTGTGGCGTGGTTGTTGGTGCCAGATGGGCTGGTTTGAGTATTTCAGAAATGGTTGATCTTCTCAGATTTTCATGCATCACACAAAAAAACAGTCTAGCAGCACGTGGCAGTTCTGCAGGTGGAAACGCCTTGTTGATGAGGGAGGTCAGAAGAGAATGGCCAGACTGATTAGAGTTTACCGGACACTCAAATAAGCATTCTTTACAACTGTGGTGAGCAGAAAAGCATCTCAGAACGCACGACACATGGAACCTTGAGGTGGATGAGCTACAACAACAGAAAACCCCATCAGGTTTCACTCCTGTCAGCCAAGAACAAAAATCTGAGGCTACAGTGGGCACAGGAAAAACAAGACAGAGATTGGAAAAAAACCAAGCAATGTATATATACATAACACATACACTCACTGTTCTCTTTATTAGGAACACCTGTACACCTGCACATTCATGCACTTATGTAATCAGGCAATCATGTGGCAGCTGTCCAATGCAAATAATTGTGCAGATACAGGTCAAGAACTTCACATAGTGTTCACAACAAACGTTGGAATGAAGAACAAGTGTGATCTCTGGGACTTTGATCGTGGCATTGATGTTGGTACCAGAAGGGCTGGTTTGAGTATTCCATATACTGTTGATCTCCTGGGATTTTTGCATACAACAGTCTCTAGAGTTTACACAGAATAGTTTGAAAACAAAAAAACATCCTGGGTCTACCGGCTAAAACACCGTGTTGATGAGAGAGATCGGAGGAGAATGACCAGATTGGCCTGAGCTAACATGAAGTCTATAGAAACTCAAATAAGCACTCATCAGACCACAGAAGACCACATCAGGTTCCACTCCAAAGCTAAATCTTTAGCTGTCCAGTATGGCTGAGCCTGTGCCCATGATAGCCTCAGATTCCTGGTCTTGACTGACAGGAGTGGAACCCAGTGTGGTTTTCTGCTATTGTTGCCATTCCACCTCAAGAGATTGGCCAGCAAATCCCCTGCTGCCTACTTCAATGGGCAAACAGTTTGTCTTCCACCCTGATATGTGGCAATCATTGACTAGGGCCTAGTATTTGGCCCTCGTCCTCTCTTACACCTCCTACATTCTGTCTTCCCAGGGGACAGTTAGTTCCAACATAATCACCTGTCTAGCTGACTCAGACATGACTGTAAACTAGGAACAAAAGCTGCCTCCCTAGGTTGACACCTAACTGCCAGTCGTTAGCTGAGTTGAGGAGGTCTGTTGCAGCTTGATGTGGGGTCTGAGGCCTCTCCCCTGCCTTGACAAAAGTTACAACTTTTGAATGTGCTCTAGGGTCCTCTTCCTTTTGCATAGGCTTCAAGAAGGTGTCTCTGTCTTCCCCAGAGGTGCAGGTTTGCAGGACTGGGTAAAACATTATAGAGTGGTCAAGTGAGGAACCTAATGCACTGTGCTTCTGCATGCCTTAAGTCCCCTATGTTTGATCTCACCTTGTCCATGCTCTCTGCTACTGCATTCCTGCTAACTTGCTGGCAACGACGTCCTCTACTGCAGCTCTCACCTCCTCTTGGACATCTGCTGCCCCTCTTTCCCCTGGTCCTTGTCATAGCGGGGCTTGGGTGATAACCCCAGTCCTGCTTGTCCGGGAGTCACTGAGCCTACCAGTACACTGTGGCGCAGTATTGCCTCCGCCTGTTCCACAGCATACTTAGCCTTCCACATCTTGCATGTCTACACCTTGAGGCTGGCTCGAGAGACCTTGGGGTCAGTGGACTCTCTGTATTGCAGCACTTCCCTTTCACAGGTGACCATGAACTCCTCTCCTTCCACAGCTGACATTGAGAACTCATAAACAAGCAATGGCCACAAGATGTGTCCTACCCCATACTGGTAAATCCAAACCTTCCAAAATCCAAACTTGCCTGGCAGCCCTGACTTGTCTACTGTGGTCAACCATCACTGGAATGCCTCCATTGAGGTTCTGATTGACTCTGTATAACTTAGTGAGCTGTTAGATACTTTGCCGAGGCTCTTCACAAACTTCTTAGTCGAAATTTTTGTCACATGGACTTTCATGGACAAAATGTGTTGGCATCTGTACTGATGAAGCAAAAGCTATGACAGGGAAGTATAGTGGAGTGGTAAAAAAAAATGCGTGCAAGCAGTTGCACCCTGTGTGGCTTGCGTTCACTGCACCATCCACAGAGAGGCGCTGGCCTCCATGCCTGACCGTCTGAACGAAGTTTTGGACAATGCTGTAAGAACTGTTAACTTTGTTAAAGCAAGGCCCTTGAATTCTCGTTTGTTTTCTGCATTGTGCAGCGACAACGTCACACTGTTACTCCATACTGACATGCGATGGTTGTCCAGGGGAACGCGACTATTTGAATTGAGGGACGGACTTAACGTTTTTTTTTTTATTGACCATCCTTTTGAATTGTGTCACCGCTTGCATGATGAAGAGTGGCTCTATCTGGGTGATGTTTTTCCCCGTCTGAATGAGCCGAACCTCAGATTACAAGGAATTTCCACAACCATATTCAACGTGCAGGACAAAACTGAGGCCATGTACGCCAACACTGTTTTAGTACTGCGAGGCCTAAATTCTGACTGAATGATTCATGAATGTCATTCCTATGCAAGTATGAGCCTAACTGTTGAGCTACAGTCTTCTCGCGAAACAAAATGTCACCAAATTAGTGATGTTCATGAAATTATGAGTTGGCTGGACTTGTTACTCTTTCCAGCACCTAAATCTTTATAGTAGTTAAATTCTGCTTGAAATCTCAAGGCTGCATGCAGTCCTATTACAGCAAAATTCTACTTCCCCAATCCTCAATCTTCTATTATAAATGTCAAAATTTAAATTCAGCCCTGAATATAGAGCTTCTTCAAAATGAAAAGTTATTATGGAGGTGGAAAAAAAAAACGACGTTACATTGGTTAGTATTTTTGTACAACGTGTGCTTGCAGAGACATTTCTGAAAAGATGGTGGTGGCAGCTCAGCAGTTAAGACGTTGGAGTCCTGATCAGAAGGTCGTGAGTTCAAATCCCAGCAGTGGTAGGTTGGCACTGCTGGGCCCTTGAACAAAGCCCTTAACCCTCAACTGCTCACTTGTATAAATGAGATAAATGTAATTCGCTCTGGATAAGGTTGTTTTCCAAATGCCATAAATGTAAATCTAAAAGATGTCTTCACATCCATAGATAGATTGACGTTTGACTTGATTCGGAATGCCAGTGCTGTGGAGAAATAAAGCTCAGTGAGAAAGAAGGCAGAGGACTGGTCACTGGGCAATTTGGTGTATAAGTATAGGATCCTTCTCTCTTCAGGTATTTCACTCTGGCAGTCAGACAGTAATGGTCTATGAGAATTGAATCATTTGGCAGGTCTGCTTTTTTTGGTTGTTGTAAAGAATGTGCGCTGTCTTCATTTTTGTGCCCGTGTGTAAGGCTCAGCTAAATGACTCATAGTTCCTCTTGTGCAATAGCTACAGCCGTTAATCAGCCCAGGCGGCATTAACTAGAATGTGAACAAGATTAAATGGCTTTGGCAACCGGCGTGTCATACATCTTTATAGAATTGGCCCTTGGTACAGACACTCCCGTCCACTGCTACTTTTTCCTTTCAACCTTTAAAAGAGTCAGACGTTCTGGTAGTGGACAGTGAAATGTAGAGAATGTGCAGCCTTTTTCAAAATTTAACATTTTAGGTAGTTCACAGCCCTGTAACTAAATGTTTTGTCTGGGTGTCTTAGTCATTTTGAGATAGGGGTAATCAAAATGTAGACATTCTAGCTACCAACAATCCAACATACTGCAATCTACAGCTACAGCATAATGCTTTCATTTCAAGATCACTTAAAATTTTTAATATTATCATTCCAACACATTTTGATAGTGGATTTATGAATGGAGGACGAACAATACGGTCTTATTCTGTGACCTCAAATACTGTTGGGTTTTATACGCTTCTGAAACCAATGCATGCTTTTCAATACGTTTTATTTTTCCGAGTGTGTCCTGCAAGAACTAAAAGGCACTAAGAGGTAACTGCATATTTAACCTAAACTTTATTTGAGCTTAGTTGTAAATCATTTAAAATATTCTTATGTAGTACAGTACTTAAATGTACCAAACAGTGTATGTCCTTTTCACTGGGGTTATGCCATCAAGGGCAATCTTAACGTTAGCAACCAAAAGGAAACTTTTTGGCACTTTCATTTTTTTTTTTAAATATAAGTTGCTATTTTCTTTTGTAAAAACAGACAAACAAATAAAAACAAACAAAAATAGTTTTCCATGTCGGGAAGCGGAATGTCCCCACAAAGCAAAAACTGACAGATATTCCTATGCTTATGGGGGCATTTGGTCACCACCAAGATAGAAAAATATGTCCACACACACACACACACACACACACACACACACAGGAGTTCGTCCATCGATTTCGACAAAGACCGAAGTTTCCATTTCCGCCTCCATTATGGAGAACACAAACTGGGACTCGACTTGCGCGTGAATTGGATTAAAGTGAGGAAGACTTGCGCAGCATCGGCCTCACTCTCACTTCCCGGTGACCGCCGTGATCCAGTGGCAAGACCGAGTCAAGACGACTGAAGATACACACACACACACACACTTCCAAACCCTCAAGTCTGTTATCTGATTTCAGTCCTGGTTAGACACATTTTACTTGCTTTTCATTTACAACCCTCACTAGTGTGTAGCATCCACCTGGATGATGCAATGGCAGCCATAGTGCGCCAGAACGCCCACCACACACCACATATTAGTGGAGAGGAGAGAGTGATGTAGCCAATTCAGAGATGGAGATTATTAGGGGGCCATGATAGAATTTCTCCAGGACCCCGGGGTTATACCCTTACTATTTATGAGAGGTGTCCTGTGATTTTTCAATGACCACAGAGAGTCAGGACCTCGGTTTAACATCTCATGAGAAAAACGGTGCTGTTTTTACACTGTAGTGTCCCCGTCACTACACTGGGGCATTAGGCCCCACACAGACCACCTGGTGAGCGCCCCCTGCTGGCCTCACTAATACCACTTCCAGCAGAAACCTTAGTTTTCCCCAGGAGGTCTCCCATACAGGTACTGTCCAGGCTCAACGCTGCTTAACTTCAGTGGGACACTAGGCAAGAACTGCAGGGAGATATGGCTCTGGCAAGTCTTACTTTCTTTCTTAGTGCATTAAATTCAGACCCTTCAGATGGTTCTTGGTGTTTTATTGGAGCTTCAGTCGGCAGCCGAGACGAACGTCATTCATCATTGTGAAATTTTAAACACAAACCTTGGAAAGGTCACAGCGTTGTTTGAGATTAGTAGAGAGAGAAAGGTCACAGAGATTCCACTTTTCCTCTAGATAAGAGAGGGCATAATACTATATCTTTCTTTTATTAATGTGGGTAATAACATGGAATGCCTTGCTTTTGTTCTGCTCTCAGCGATAGTGAAGCTGCTCCTTTGTGTGAGCTGGTTACAGTGATTTTCTGAACAATGTAGCTTTAATCAGAAACAAATGAGTTTTTGAGACAACTCTTGGAGATATATTTAGTGACAGGGGTTAATGTGATGCATATGCGACAATGAAAGGCAGAAGAACGTGATATATAATGTACAAAACCCAATCTTGCACAAATTGTGCGTAACACAAAAGAGTGATTTTGTGTGATTAAAGACATGGTGTGTTTGGCTGACACACTGCATAAGATTTATAGGCTTGTGTGAATTTGCAGTCATGAAGACTTATATCACTATGGGTGTATAAGAGTATTTGAATATCTGCAGAACTATTTTAGGCACCTGTATTTGAATACTGAAATCACTATTCAGGTATTATTCCCTACGAACACATGGAGACAGTGAGGAAAGTAAGAAAAAGTAACGGTGCACAATGGGACTGAAAAAAGCCGAGGCAGTGGGTGGTTTTCACTCTCATGTTTGTGGGAGCGACTGCTCAGATATGAAGCTCACAGGAAAAGAAAGATAATATATTTTTAGGCATTTTTAATACAACGTCATAAAAAATTCTAGCAGATTAAGCATATTTTACACGAGATGTGATACTGAAAGTGTGGCACATTGTGTACCTGGAGCTTTCCATTTTTGTTTTTATATTGGTTTAGTAAATACACAGTGTAATTATCTGTATTGAACATCAAATAATTATAAACACGCAATAAGGCTTAGTGGTTAGCACATTTGCCTCGCACCTCCGAGGTTGGGGGTTCGAATCCTGCGTCCGCCCTGTGTACGCGGAGCTTGTGTGTTCTCCCTCTGCTTCAGGGGTTTACTCCGGTTTCCTCCCCCTAGCCCAAAGACCTGTGTTGTAGGCTGATTGTAGTGTGTGAGTGTGTCCTGTGATGGGTTGTCACCCTGTCCAGGCTGTTCCCCGCCTTGTACCCTGAGCTCCCGGAGATGGACTCCAAACTCCCTGCGGCCCAGTGAAGGATAAGCGGTATGAAATATGCATGGAAGGATGGATCGATGAGATTTTCAATCCTAAACTTTATGGCATTTATAACTGTCAAGAAGTTTCTATTTTAACCTACGCCAAAGTGTGTACTCCTAAATTACAATTGTTAAATTGTATGTTGGAATATTTAGCCGAGATTAATAAAGCTGATCTTCCTGATAAATGTTTCTGTTCATTGTTTCAACATGTTAAATCTGTCAAATAAATAAACATGTCTGCCTCAGAGAGCAGTGGGGTTTATTTAATTATTTTTTTTTTACTACACACTCTTTCCTCCTCTCTCGTAGCGGTTAAACCGAAAAAATTTTTCATTGACGTTTCAATCGATTTCTGATTTCTGATTTATTTATATTTGCGATATTAGTGCTAGTGTATCGTAAACATATTTGCCGCATTCGGCACACTGGAATGTTTCGGTCCCCGACTCACTGGCCGTCAGCATTATCATTTACCAGGAAGTGCTCCCAAACACCAGATCTTAGATTTGGGGGAATCTTTCAGTGACTACTTGCTGCTTGAATGTAAGTGCTAATACACTAGTGTGGTTCTATTCTAGCAGGTAGGCTTGTGAAAAACAGCAAGCTTAGCAGAAGCGTTTTTAAAAGTCCCCTGTAGTAATCTCATTGCTTCTTAAGAGTGAGTATAAGCTTGATGAAGTTTAAATCTTTATTGCCCTTCTTGTAATGTAAGCAGTATTTTATGATGAATAAGCAAATTTATGATGTTGATTATATTGTTCGATATGCAAACGTATAGAATTGAGAGCCTCGTATCAAACGAAACGGTACGATAGACCGTACCGTTACACTCCTATTATCTATCTATCTATTTAACTAACACAGGCTTGACTAAAACGCCCCCACCAGGAAAAGAGATAATGCTTAAGTGTACCAGTTATGTGTGTACAAGTTTCAACCATTTTTTATGTTACACTAGAGCAAAATTACTTTGCCATGCGTTACCATGTACTGTGTTGATATGAACTGGTATTTAGGAGATCTCCCTGGTATCAAATGTGCACTCAAAGACTGTGATAGAGTGAAGTGCTGGTTCTCAATCAAACAATAAAAAAATGATGATTCTAATAATAATAATAATAATAATAATAATAATAATAATAATAATAACAATAAAAACATCCACAGATTTTCTCATTTTTAAGGTTGAATGTCCTTTAAGAAATTCTATTAGAGTTTTTCAATTGGAGACCAGCCACACATGACCCCGCTTTTCTTTCATCAGCTTCTTGACTCTCCTAACAAAAATCATTGCACGCTAACAAATAGCACAGTGGCCAACGGTCCCTTATGGACATTCCTCATGGGATAAGGTGTCTCACACATGCATCTAAAAACACACGTAAACACAACTCGCCTGGTCCCACCAGTCCATCAGTCTCAGCCTTAGATGCATGAGTGGGTTTAGCGTGTGGCTAAGTGAGAGAGACTGATGAAGTGGCCTGATATTGATGTATGGACTTGTCCATTGCTCTGCGGTACCCTGTCAGCAGCATCATTCCCCCGCCCAACACTGAGTCGATTCACTTTACCTGATCACTGCTGAACATGCTCTTTCACCCTGCATAATTAAAGCCTCTCACTTCAATACACCATTTACGGCTTGTAAATTCACCAGGTTGCCTCTGGAACTCCCACAGTGCTTCAGCCAATCAAGCATGGCATCGCAGTTTGTTTACTTCTGGATACTTCGTATGGCCTTGCTGAAAATGCTGAATAGCAAAATCTACACATAACACTCTTACTGTGGCTCCTTTCTGTCCATGTAACAGCCATGCTCTGACTCCACCTTGCCCACACGCCTTGATCTTTTTCATATTTGTTCCTAAATGTGAACCCTAATCTTTTGTAGCTGAGGGATCGAGATAGAGACAGAGATCGATAGGAGAGCAGAGTTTGTTGATGGATGTTTCGGCTTATCCATGAAGCGTCTGGTAGCCTTGGCTTGATCCACGAGTTGGCATGTGGGACATGGCAGCCTAGGCAGAACTGATGAAATGTGTTTTTGAGAGCCAATCCACCAAGTGCCAACTTGAATGCATAGAAGAGATGCCAACATGCCAACGGAGCTCCAACTCCACCTCGTACCTCTGCAGCAACATCGACAGCTCGACAGAATGCATAATAACGTGTCATCATTTTAAAAAAAAAAAAATGGTATTCATGCAGTTTTAATGAACGTTTATATTTTCTTCTCCTCATTTCTCACCATGCTGTTTTTAAAAGCTCAAACCCAACGGCTTTTAATATAAAACTCAAAAGAAATGCGGAAAAGAGTGTAGGTAATGTGATTACAGCTAGCCGGTGAGGCCATATAAAAATGGCAAGATGATGCAAAGAAGAGCAAGCTTGTGGCATTAACACACTGGGATCTTGTGCTGCTAAGAGTGTTATGGACAGGATGCACTGGTGAATAATTACTGTCCTGCTTCTGACCGCAAGCCAGGAACTCTCCATTGCAGTTAGGTTGTGTCAGCATTCCTACCTAAAGTGCTCCTTAATGACCCTGCTATATTAGTCCAAATAGCCATCTACAATTGAGTACCATAGTCGTCTGCCAGCTTGTTGGCAGGACATCACTCCGTTTCGTTCCAAATGAAAAGTTCTCAATGGAAATTTGATTTATTCCCCAGATCATTTGGCATTAACACTAAAGATTGCCAAGATAAGGTAATATTTGTATTAGTAAGCAATATATTTGGTAATATATTAAAACTAATATATTCAGCCCTGGAATTACATTGGACATTTTTTTTCATACCCAGAATCCACAGAGGATGCCGACTTTTGCAGTATGTATATATAAAAACATATATTTTATATGAAAAATCCACTTAAATTATTTAGCTGAAAGAGAAAGTGTTTTCAAAGACTTAGATAAATAGATTTTTGAAATTGTTTGTAAAAAAAAAAAAAAAAAAAGCTTTAAAAAAGACAAACTGGACAGAGAAGTATGTTTATTAATTTGCTTCAAGTTTAAAACATATGTCTCGTCTGTTCAGTCCATGGTGTTAGTAAGAAATGATCACTTGAAGCACCATTACGATACAAAACATAACCACTTCAAATCGGTGTGCATTATTTATAGCTCTGAGCTAATCACTAATGGTTACATATTAAAAGGTTACTAATACTGACACTCACTCATGCTAGTGCGCTTAACTGGACCTTGGTATACGTGAAATTCGGTGTAATTGGATCTTTACAAATTTTAGTTGAATACCCCTACACCAGAAAACATCAGAGATACTATACACTATGAGGTTAAAAATTACATCCTCTAACTTTCTACAAAGCCGTGAAAATGACATTTAATTGAGATATTGTAAAGAGAAACTGCTCATTAAATACATTACACTATGTTCAGTATACACGTCTGATTTAATGTGGTGTGATATTGTCAGTTTTTGTGAAACGGTTCAGCAAGGGTTCCATTAGTACATATTTACCCATCAAAAAGGAACAGGAACACACACACACACACACACACCAGGGAAGTGTGAAACGATCCATGTGCATTAAATCCGTGGCCTCATTAGCATGTGGATAGAAAAATGCACCTCTCACCTCCTTTCACTCTGTCGAGGAGTGAAAATGGCCTGAACTGAACTTCAGGTGCATCCAAGATGAGGTAAAAAACCAGAAATGTGCATTTTAACATGTTTTTAGAATTTTTTAACATCTGCATACAATTTGTATTATAGTATATGCTAGCAATATTGAGATGGGGTGCATGGCCTTTATAATGCGTTATGTATTTTTAACTTAAAGCTTTCATAAATTGGCAGCATAAAAGAGGCGTTTCATGTGGGCAGACCTGAAAGCCGGTTTCCTTTATATATAAAGGATAGATGTCACTGTCTTTTGAAGATTATTGAAACGGCCATCTGTGGGGCGTGCAAACACGTCAAATAAATCATAAATGAAAAGCAGCGAGCCTTTGCTTTTTGCCATGAAAGACACCGACCTCTTAAGTGCTTTGGCAAATTATGTTCCATTCAAGTCCAAATGACTCCTTTTAAATGTTTGCTAAAAGCATAACAAAAGAAACAAATAGTGCATTATTTGCATAAATCAATATCTCTGATGAACATGAAAAATTACTTGGAAAAAATAAATAAATCCCTGATTATTACTTGACCCAAGAGTAACATGAAGAACAAAAGATAAAGTGAGTGGTCTCTGTACATATAAAACTAAAAAGGTCATTTTAATAGCCGCCACGCGTCTTCTGCCTATTATTAAAACTCCTACCTGCTATCAGGAAGATCTGTTTAATTGCTTTAAAAAAAAAAAGAGCTAGCACATTAATTATACTTGTATATTTGTACACAAACAAGCAAATGAGGAACTCTTTGAGTTTTCCTGTCAACACAGAGAGTAAAGCAAAGTACACACACGTTTACGCGTGTGTTTGTTTTGGTTGCAGGTCCTTCTGGAGAATTTGCACAGCTCATAGATTGGAGTGGTGTTGACATAGCAATGTCGCTCCCCTGACACTTAAACACTACAGCGGTTTCCTTTTTCCGTTGTCTAGCTGTGATTTCCGTAATGCAGCCTCCTGCTCTTATATACCTCTACTTACATGTACACGATCTAAACCTTTCTGTGCAAATAAGTGACTGCAGTAAATTTATGATTTGGGGCAATGAGCTGCATTCACTTTGCCATTAAATGGTCATCTGTAAATGAAAGCATGTAAAAGGAAAACTTCAGTAGTGGGAAATTCTCTGATGCATTTGCTAACTAATCCTGTGTCAAGTTGGTCCGGGTTATCTTATTCATTAATTCTGAGAAATAGAAGCGTTGGGAACAGACTGCATGCTGAATTTGTGTGTGATGGAAAGATGAAAAGCATGTTAATTAAATATTAAAGCATTAACATTAATGTTAGGCCTAAATACCGCCTTTATATATATATATATATATATATATATATATATATATATATATATATATATATATATATATATATATAAAAGAATAATATGACATAATACTCCACCTCCCCTGTGCAGTCTACTTTCAGTTTTCAGTGCTGGCAATTATTTTTTTTTTCCGGCATCAGATATTAAAATTTCCTTCAATGCCTGAGAATCTGCAAAAACAGATGATTTCGGGCGACCCGGAACCTCCCTGGTCTCTTTAACCATCAACATTGACTGATTGTTCCTAAGTTTTCTGGCATTGTTTTTAATTGTGATGGGGTCCAAAAGTCTGAGACCACTCCTGACAATGCTTCTATTTTGCATTCTTTTCTAATTTAATACACGTGCTTCAGTAGAAGAGATCGGGCACGAGTAAAATCTGACCTTTTGTACAAAGCAGTCGACATGGTCAATATCACACATTTTCTTACATTTAAATAGGGACCTAGAAATAGTGCAGGATCTTGAACATTAAATAAATCATCAAGATATTGATCATTTACTTTCATTTTTTGAAATTAAATTCTTTCAAAATCCTAAAACCTGTCATTTTTATTTCAAAATTTAAATGACAAGAATTTATTTTTTTTTTGCTCCAGATTTTCAGTGTGATCTCCGACTTTTGGACCCCATTACGCATTTATCAATCCAAATACACCATGTTTTGACACTAACAATTAAAATATATTTACTGTATATTAACATACAAAGCAACTAAACAGAACATAGGAATCGTAATATTTGCTTCGCACATATCCTATCATTGTTACTAGCAACCCTTACATCAACTTGTGTTCTCTTTGCTCCTATGTTAGTAATCAGCACCTCTATTTCATCATCACATTTATTTTATTTTTTTTTTCAGTTAGAAAGTATCTTTTGCCATTTCGTCTTAACAAGACAGCAGAGTTGCTAGGTCTGTGTTGTAGACCCACATCATGATTATCGGTGTGAAGTCTACTGTAATTTTCTTATAGGTAACAAACAATACATTTTCATATTAGCTTTACTAAATAGTTCTTTCACCAAGATCCAAAAATACTATTATACATGTCATGAGTAAAGAATAGCTGTTTGTATACGATGAGATGTCCGCTGGTGAATGTTTCTACTGAATATGTAGAATTAATTATTCTAATGTAAGCAAAATGCCCAACTTCGGACAGGACAGCGGTTTATTTTATGTAACCATGGAACTGGTAACACTGCAAGAAAGTACAAATAGTGGGTATCTTTTCACATTTGCATATTCCAAAATAACATTTTCATTGAAAAACAACGAAATTGCACTTATTACATGTCACACATAATATTTTGGAAAGGCACAAGGGGATAACATTCCATTGGATCGAACCGTGGCAATACTGCCTGCTGTGCCACTGTGCCACCCTATGCTGACAAAATAATTGTATAAAATTTATGTTACACACAATGTAAAAGAATTCCATACAACTACCTGGAACCTACATTTCCTCTAGCAAACATCCCTCTCATAATAATCCCTTTCTTTCTTTAATTAATAGTCTTATCTCTCATATGCGAAGATACAATTACAAACAAATCGTTATGCTTGGGGAAAAAAATAGACTCAGAAGTCAGGTAATGGATGTTAAGAGCACAATTAAGCATAATCACAACAATTATATATATATATACAACTTTCAGAAGTTAGGAATTTGCCAGGAAGACTATCTCAGTCTCCTGATATGAAGTGTACTCAAAATTTGTGGTCAGAATTAAAGATGGCAGCCCACATGGGAAAATGTAACATAATATAATGCTTAAAATATTCTTCAACAAACTGCACGAAGGAGTGAGTGGTCCGATATCCCTCTACCTTGCTTCCAACCTTGTTAGATGAGCTAGACCCTTTATCAAATATTGTTCATGGGATGCCAATATAATGTTGCAACCAGAAACAAATCGTTCTACTTAAGAACTTTTTACTTAGAAAGAATATTGTGTTCAAATAAGCCTACAGCATAGAGCACCCCATATCATTAAATCTTCCTCCATGGTTTCATAGTAAGATAATAACTTTATCTTTTATATTAATTCAAATCTTTCACATTGTTAACCTCTCATACCACATTCCATTGCATATTTACTAAATATACAGTACAAGCATGCACACACAACACAAACGTGCACACAAAGTGACCATGGCCCTTTGCATTTAGCTTCAGAGGTGTTAATATTTCCTAATTATCATCCCCATAAGGGTTAAAGTGATAGAATTATCCTTATGAAAGGTGCATAATATTATGAGAGCATTTTAGGATCTTCGTGATAGAACTACGTATTGTATATTAATACACTGTTTGTCCCTTGGGCTGCTCTTGTTGCGCAGATCTGGCAACCTTGGTTAAAGCGCACATCATGAACACAATACAGTATATTTCATAGCTAGCATACAAATAAAAAAAAAATCAGACAGGACTTTTGACATTTTTATTGAAATGTTATAAACGCTAGAGGAGCCACGAGAAAAATGCAGTACTGGGTAATTACACACTGTTTAAAAAATATATATTTTTTAGTAAGAAGTAGCTTTTTCTTTATTCAACACTGTCTTTTCATTAGGGTTAACCCAGTTGAGGATTTAATGGAATATCAGCTTCACTCCACACTGTTTATTTGTTCTAACACAAGAGTCTTTATTATTAAACACTTATCTCTTACTGAACTCGCACTTTTTAGTCCCTAGCTTTGTGACGGCTTTATGGTTGCCTTTTCCACCATTTTACAGCAGCTATTAAATGGCAATTTGCACCTCATGCAAATCTCATGTAGAAGGCAGTCCCAAGTGAGCTATAGCCTTGATAAATTGAAAATTAACGTCAGAAACATCACAGCACATTTTGCGGTTGCAACGATTCATGCTTTTTGCTGTGCCTCCTCATATACATACATACATCTGTGTAGAACCCTGCCGTTTGTGGGTTTGAAGGACTCGGGCGACAGGCGACTTTTTATTTTAATTTGATCTGTGAGTGCTTTTCAGTGTTTTCTCACTCATGGACACACACGCACAAACACAAACACAGAGTTCAGCTCAGCTCTCTTTCCGGTTCAAGGCCTTCCGACAAATACAAACAAACCACACATAAGTAAATTCACCTTGATTACAGGTGAGACTCATCACACGTTACCTGGCAGTTCAAACCGACTCCTCTCCGTCTGCAGCTGATGCTCGACTGTGCCTCTGCTGCCAAAGTCTGGTCCTTGGCATCATTTTGTCAATATTCTTCATTTACCGTCTGCAGATTTTCTTTGAAATGCATTTTAAATCTTTGTGGAAGTGTGGCGTTGGTCAAATGAACACCTTTAGGGTAATTACTAAACAAAATAAAAACATGCACACTGGTATACAAGTCTCAGCATTTGTGACACTGCAATGAAAGTATTGACATAAAATCCTATGACAGTAAAAACAGGCTATTTGCTGTAAGAGTTTTTTTTTGTTTTTTGTTTTTTTTTGCAGCTCGGTGGCGCAGCAGGTAGTGTTGTCACACTCTAGTATCCTCAGTTCGATCCTGAGCTCAAGAGATTTATCTGAGTTTTGCATGTTGTCCCTATGTCTGGGTAGGGCTGCACGGTTATGGTCAAAATGATAATCCTGATTATTTTGATCAATATTGAGATCACGATGATTTATCACGATTATTCATTGATTTTAGGGACAACATATTTTTATTGCACTTTCACATTTAAATAAACAGACCGCTGCTTTCACCTCCATGTTGTGCTACATTCCTGCTAATGTACAAATCTTTACATCAAATTAGACTGGTCCTTAAAGTACATCATCTCGTAGAAGCAAGATATAAATAAAATTGTACCCAAAATATAGGATAAGTAAAAATATAAATACCATCAACCAAATGAAAAAATGCATCAA
This sequence comes from Ictalurus furcatus, assembly GCF_023375685.1. NCBI lineage: Eukaryota > Metazoa > Chordata > Actinopteri > Siluriformes > Ictaluridae > Ictalurus > Ictalurus furcatus. The sequence continues at coordinate 4,659,295 of NC_071261.1, read as the reverse complement.
ATATAACACTATGCAACCAAATGAAAACAATTCAGGCGAATGCAGAAAAGTCAATAACCGTGTTTACAGGAGGAGAGACGCAGCCAATGATGGAGCGCGCTCTGAAGGGCTAAAATGCTAACTGGTTTCCGGGTTTTGGCGTTACAAAATGACGTCATCCCTGCGCCGCTCTATGGTGACGGTCTGTACGTTTAGGAAGCGCTTGATTTGATGTGCAGAAGTTTTCTCTGAGCGGAGGACGAACTTTATACGTCAATATCGCAGTCGATCGTGTTCACGTAATCGTGGGCAGATAAATTGTAATCGAGATCGATATTCAATTAATTGTGAAGCCCTATGTCAGTGTGGGTTTTTACCTAAGCTAAATTGCCCCTAGGTGTGAATGACTGTATTAATGTGTATGCATGGTGCTATTCCCGAGGTCCATTCCCACCTCTTACCCAGTGTTCCTGGGATAGGATCTGGATCCACTGCAACTCTGATCAGTATAAAGTGCTTGATGGAAATGAATGAGTATGTGTATGTTCTGTTAGTGACTAAAAACCGATATGGAATCTATAAATCTCAGTAAAGCGTTACTGTGCTCACCACACACATCAGTTTTTCAAATAAATGAAAGGAGCTGATTCGATTGGATATCACAGCAGAACACCTAACCACACCTCATAATAACAACATATTCATTCAAACCCAACCACTGCCTTTCTTTCTTTCTTTCTTTCTTTCTTTCTTTATACGTTTTCTCTGCCCCTGCGCTATGTTGCAACCTGCACTAATGGTCATGAAGATAACAAAAATAAACAATACCACAATTTTATGCCTTGTGTGTTCACTGTGATGATGGAAATAGAACCTGTACACTCATACTTGTTGAAGTATCCTAAACTGGCAGCAGAATGAATGTGATGAAAGATTTGGGCTACTTCCTATGAGGATAATCCTCAGTCAGCTCAGGAGATTTGTCCAACTAGAATGCAGTACTTAATAAATTGCACAACAAGCAAAATAGGAGTGAGAATATGATGAGTTCCTCATGCCTTCTTCCCTCCTTTCTGTCAGGCTGTGCAAAGTAATAAGGGCCCTGCGCTCCAGCAGCCATCCTAATAACAAGCTTGAGGTTATTATTGACTGACTTGTGCTGCACCTGCTAACCTGACCTACCTGTGTGTTATATTTCTTACAGAGCTGCTGGGTGAGTGAACCCATAATCTCAAGGCTAGAGGAATAGCACATACTAATATGACATATGCACACACACAAACAACATACCCCAGTGTCAGTTCTCACCATAGAGACAATACAAACAACCCAAAGGAACGTAAAAAGACAAAACTCTAGAGGGTCTCAGACGTCATCAGTTTAGCAGAGTAACTGAAGGCTGAATAATAGAACTGAACATTTTACTCCCTGATGGGGTATTGTTTTATCCTTTGGTCCTGTGCTAGTCGGCAATCTTGCCATAAACTTTGTAGGCGATAAGTCGTTTAAGCCAGATTTCAGCCGCTGTTACTCAGACACAATGCCCACAATATTAATTATTGCACAACTGGGGGTTGAGTTATACCTTAGCCAGCTGTGCCATAATTTCATCAGTCTATGTACAGTTGAGGTCATAAGTTTACATACACCTTGTAGAAGCTGCAAAATGTTAGTCATTTAAAAGAAAATTGTTATTAATTTGTCTTCTGGGAAACATGTAACTATCTTATGTAGCTTCCGAAGAGCAGTACTAAATGGAGAAAAAAAAATCTATAAACAAAATAATAATAATTTACAGCGATCATTCTGTTCAGACATTTACATCCTCCTGGCTCTTAATGTAGTGTGTTGCCTTCTTGGGCATCAGTGAATGTTTGCACCGTTTGTAATAGTTGTGCATGAGTTCCTCATGAGTGCCTCAGTTGTCCTCAGTGTGAAAAGATGGATCTTAACATCATTTCTCAACATCACTGTTGGAAATGGGGTCAAATGTGCAGAAGATGCTGTGCATGACCTGAAGGAGTTTTTTGAAGGACAGTGGGCAGTTTAACTGCTCAGGACAAACAAGGGACTCAAAAAAAAAAAAAAAAAAAAAAAAGAATCGCTGATCATCCAGTTAACAACACACAGTATGAAGAATCGAGCATATATAAACTTTTGAACTGTTTCATTTGTTTACATTCAGTTATTATTGTGTCTTGTGGACGATATGTGTCTATATGTGCACTACATCACCCATGCATCCCATCATCTTGGGTGTAGAGTGGTTGGAGCTACATAATCCACAATTGTCATGACAGGATAAACAACTCACCTGCTGGTCCCCTCACTGCTTCTCTTACTATCTGCAAAATCCCAAGGTCATCATTGCTTCTACCTGCACTGAAAGCCCAGACAACCACGGGGTGTTCACAGATCCACAGGAATATCATGATTTAATGGAGGTATTCAGCAAGATCAAAGCCAGTGGGTTACCTCCACCTCATACCTATGACTGTGCCATAGAGCTATTACCAGGGACTATGCCACCACGTGGCTGGATCTAAACTTTTTCCATGGCAGAACAACAAGCTATGGATGCGTATATTCAGGAGGTGCTGCAACAGGGCTACATTAGATCCTCCATACTTCCCATGTCAGCTGGCTTCTTTTTTGTGGCAAAAAGGGGGTGGCCTTCAACCATATATTGACCATAGAGGGTACCCACTACCATTAGTGCCCATCACTCTTGAGCAACTCCGATCAACCCAGTTCTTCACCAAACTCCAGCTCCGAAGCGCCTATAATCTGGTACATATATGCAAAGGGGACGAGTGGAGGACGTCTTTCAGCACCTCTCGTGCCAATATGAATACTGCGTAATGCCATATGGGCTGTCTAACACATCCTCAGTTTTTCAACGCCTAATGAACGATGTTCTGAGAGACATGTTGGGCAAATTTGTGATTGCATGCATTGATGATCTTGATCTACTCCTTCCTATGAAACACACATCAATCATGTTCGCAAGGTTCTACAGATGTTCCTACAACACCAACTTTATGTTAAAGGGGAGAGATGTGAATTTCACAAAACCACAGTTTCATTTCTCAACAATATAATCAATTTAGAGGAGGTTTCCATGGACCAGGCAAAACCCACTGCGGTCCTGAAATGGGTACAGTACTGTAAAGGATTTACAGAGATTTCTAGGCTTTGCAAACTTTTATAGACATTTTATCAGAGGCTTTAGCTCCATTGCAAAACCCATTAGTACGAGGGAAATCCAAGCACCTCACCTGGAATCCAGCTGCAGAACAAGCCATAGTCAAATTAAAAACTACCTTCACCAATGCTACCATTCTTAAACATCCTGACCCATACAAGCCCTTCATTGTGGAAGTGGATGCCTCAGAGACAGGGGTGGGAGCTATCTTCTCTCAGCACTTTGGAAAGAAGCCTAAACTCCACCCCGTCACCACTATGATGTAGGGAATAGAGAATTGCTGGCAGTTAAATTAGCACTGGAGGAATGGCGGCTCTGGCTGGAGGGAGCAGAACACCCATTTGTGATCTACACAGATCACAAAAATCTGGAATATGTTCAAACAGTTAAACACCTTAACCCACAACAAGCCCATTGGTCCCTCTTCTTTGCCTGATTTCACTTTACCCTTTCCTATTGTCCAGGTTCAAAGAATACCAAAGCAGTTGCATTGTCACACCTCCATACCATTGTAAACAAGGCTCCGACAAGAAAACATTCTTCCTTCATCTTGCTTTGTGGGAGCTATTAGTTGGGTTTTTCACCAAGTCCTAGCTTGCACCCCTAGACAACAGATCCCAACCAATTGTCCCCCTAACAAGCTCTTTGTCCCCAGCCATTTGCATACTCAACTCACCTCTTCGGGCCACACAGAATTGGCTACAGGCCATCCTGTCACTCAATGCATATTTCAAGTACTAATAGAAAAATACTGGTGGCCCAACATTCTTTCTGAGATACAGCGTGTGGTATCCTCATGTCCATCCTGTGCCCAAGCCAAAGTTACTCGAACCCTGCCAGCAGGAAAGCTCTTACCCCTGCCCATTCTGCAATGCCCGTGGTCTCATCTAGCCTTTGATTTCCTCAAAGACCTACCTGAATCTCAAGGTAATGCCACTATCCTGGGGGTAACTGACTGATTTTCTAAATCTTTACGTCTCATACCACTCCCTCACCTACCATCCGCATTTAAAATCTTATTTAATCACATGTCCTGTTACTTTGGGATTCTTGAGGATATAATGAATGATCGAGGTCCACAGTTCACCTCACAAGTATGGACTAGTTTTATGGACACCGTTGGGGGTGACTGTGAGTATAACTTCAGGATACCACCCTCAAGCCAATGGACAGGCTGAATAGGCCAATCCATTTACATACATTCTCTGCTAACAAACCTTAAGATTGGGCCTAGTTCTTACCAGGGGTGGAATATGTCCATCCCATCCATCCATCTGCTGTACCGCTCATCCTTTTCAGGGCCACAGGAAACCTGGAGCCTATCCCAGGAAGCATCGGGCACAAGGCGGGGCATACCCTGGACAGGGTGCCAACCCATCGCAGGGCACAATCACATACACATTCACACACCCATTCATACACTATGGACACTTTGGCCATGCAAATCAGCCTACCATGTAGTCTTTGGACTGGGGGAGGAGACCGGAATACCCGGAGGAAACCCCCGCAGCACGGGGAGAACATGCACACTCCGCACACACAGGGCCACGGTGGGAATCAAACCCCCGACCCCGGAGGTGTGAGGCGAACGTGACACAATTTCAATAAAACCTATATTAAAATGGGCACAAGTAACAGGATAATTTTTGTATTTGTTATACAACCACCTAACTGTTAAGTAAAATATTACCACAAATGATCTAACTGATTTTTTTTTTCACAATTTCATAATAACAGCTAAAGCTTATTTTACTTTAAACTGTAAATGCATGGCATGGATGTATGTAGATGGAAGTACTGAGCATGGCTAGTCAGAAGAACTGTTTATTATAGCATTTTTATTACACTAAGCATGTTATATTTAGCTACAAAGCAGTAAAACTCAGTGGATTTAGGTCTCTCAAAGTGATATAAAAAAACCCCCAAACTTTTAATAGTAACTTGCAACCAGTAACAAGCAACTCATTTGAATTAAATATAAGTAGTCATGGATTTATTTTATGCTCATGCTTTTTACACAAAGGACTCCATGTAAACCAACATCCACATCTTACAGAATATGTGACAAATCATTGGAGCGAATCCTGCAGAGCGTCACAGAATTCAAGTCCCTGCTTGTGTCCTCATTAATATGAAGCTATTTAAATCATAAGATGAAGATAATTATGATTTGCTGTCTAAACAATTCTAAAAATGTACACACTTATAATGCATCGTATATGTTCTTTCTTGATATTGTTTTTACTGCAATGCCAGACCCTAAAACCAGTTACTTCTTCCAGTAAATGTCACTCCTGTAATGATAAAATACTACACAGTATACAGGTTTTACTGAGATATTAAAGTTTTATTTAAGCTGATGTTGGAATCTGCAGTTGATGTATTGACCTTGGCATTGATGGTGTAGTACTGTTTTACCTAAATCACTAAAAGCCCAGTGAAATGGTTCAAAGGTCAAATTCTTTCCAAGAATGATTTTAAGAGAAGTTTCATGGGCGCCAGAGAATAATGGACCTCAAGCTAGATTTATTGACTATTGGAGAACCTCTCTGGCCCTGGCTTTTTCACAGTGCCACATCTGTCCTGACTCATTACCACTTTTCCAAAGACACCTATAAGCAGTCACATTTTATCTGCCAATATCTATTATTAGGACACTGACTCGCCAGTACAAATACATGAATTTATAAAGACACACCTGACTGTAAGCAGAGGTGGAAAATACTTGAGTAATTGTACTTCTTTACTATACTTAAGTGTTATTTTGGCATATTTATACTTTAGTCGAGTATTATTGAAATAGAATTTTAACTGTAATCTTACTTAATTACATTTCCAAGAAAAAAAGCATACTTTTTATTCCTTATATTATTATTAAGAGGTACTTGTTATAAATCATGGCATTTTTTCTTCTTCTGTCATCCAGCCAATGACTGTATGGCATCAAAGCCAATCAGTTTAGCATCCAGTCATTTCAGTTTCAGTTTTAGCATTCAGTCAAGTTCATCAGTGTAGGAAAAAAAAAGTCAAGAATTGTATTAATTTGCCACCTGCCCTCTAGGGTTGCTACGGTTCGAAATTTTCATGGTAATGATAAATTAAAAAAAGGAGAAAAAAGGGTTCAATGATCTTTTAAACCTAAGATTTTCACAGTCAGATTTTTTTTTTATGGGTATTCAAGTACAGAATTTCTTTGTTTATTTCTGTAAAAAAACAAAAAAAAACAAAAAAAAAGAAAAACACAAAACAAATGATCTAATCAGCCACCTCATTTATATTATTCCTTCCTCTTCTCAGCATGTTGACTGAGATCGTTGGGAAAAAAATATTTTAAACACCTACATGTTTAATGTTTAAGGTATCCAAAATACTTCCACAAAACCAGTTGAAATGTTCTGGGAAATATGAGGGAATGACATGCAGTAATAAGCAGCTAAGGCGTAATATACATGCTACATGTGAAAAACAAGCAATCACATTTTATTCTTAATAAACTACAAAATACAATTACAACTGCTGATTGCCAGGATAATTGATTCAAATATACTCTCAGTGTGTGAGTAGGATTAGGCTTTGCACACAAATATGACTGTAATGCATAATGCAGTTTTTTGTTGTGAAAATAAGTACACCCCATTGAAATTGTTGGCTTTTTTTTTTTTTTTTGACATACTTGGACAAGCAAATATTTGATTATCTTTGAAACAGTGCTCATTAAAGAAGTTGATACACTAAAACAAACCCATGAGGAAAATGAGCTTTTTCAATCATTTATTCAAAGGAAATATCAATAGATGTGATATGGAAAAAGTAAGTACACGCTTGGCCTCAGAAGCTAGTATTGCCCCCTTTAACAGAATTAACTTCTTGTAGGCGTTCTTGCATAATTGTCCTCCCGGCTTGCTGGAATTTTTGACCACTCATCCTTGCAATATTCTTTTGTTTGAGGATGTTTGAGGGTTTTCTTGCATGCACTGCCCGTTTCAACAACATTTCCCCCACAACATTTACATTTCTGGGTTTTGACTAGGCCATTCCATAACCCCACATATCCACCACTGTGCTTCACAGTTGGTATGAGGTGCTTCTCCTGAAAAGCTGTCTTTGGTTTGCGCCAAACATGTCTGCTGTTACTGTAGCCAAACAACTCTATCTTTGATTTTCTGTCCAGAGCACATTATTCCAAAAGGCCTGGTCTTTGCCTATGTGCTCATTGGCAAACTGTAGTCTTGCAACGGCTTTTTCCTGGCACACCTCCCATGCGGGTCAAATTTGTGCAATCTCTTTCTGATTGTAGACGCATGCACTTTGACACCAACAGTTGTAATACTTACTAGTAGATCCTGTGATTAAATTTTGGGGTTCTTTGACACTTCTTTTTGCATCAGATGGTCTACATTCCTGGACAAATTGGCAGTTGTGTGAAATCTGCACCATTTGTAGATTATTTTCTTTACAGTGGAATGATGTATTTCAAATATTTTTAAATCCCTTGCCAGACTCATAGGCATCCACAACCTTTTTTTCTGAAGGCCTTACAAATCTCTTTAGATCTTGACATGATGGCACCACGCACCTCAATAGCAAAGGGAACACCAGACACTAGATATGAGAGGGGAATAAATAAGACCGGTTCCACCTGCACTCCCTCAGCAGGTTCTAATCACTGGAACCAATCTTCAACACCTGATTCTAATTTTATGGATTTGAAGGTGTGATAAATGTAGGTGTGTACTAAATGTCAATTTGACTCAACTTTATTAATACGCACGTTTCAAAGAGGATCAAAGGTTTGCTTGTCCAAATATGTAAAAAAAAAAAAAAAAAAAAAGCCAACAATTTCCATCGGGCGTACTCATTTTATCCACATGCATAATACACATCAGCTCACACTCAGTGACTAACTAACACTGTACTAATAAAACCAGCAAAGGAAATGTTCATTCTACTTTATTTAGATTATCTATATGTTACATATTGTAACAAATTGCCACAAATAGTGCCAGCATTGACTAGACTAACACCGGCTATCTTATACAGACTATGTAGCACAAATCAAGCTGTTAACCAGATGACATTGCTTGTAAACTAGTGACGTACTGCATGAGTCAATATGTACCTTCTCTCAGTTACATTGTGTGTGTGTGTGTGTGTGTGTGTGTGAATGCAGGTTGTACAGGGTCAGGCTGAGGGTCCGCCTTTGTGTTACAACCAGGTATTGATCCTGCCTTCTTTCAGTACATCTTTGCCTTTCTCTCTCCTCCTCCTCTCATCATTAAGAATTCTAAAGCAGTCAAGGTTTGGAGAACAAAAGGCTGATAGGAAGCAGTAAAAGGTTACTTGTTTCCCTAGAAAAAGCCATATGTGATCTGTTTGTATGGATAACTGTTTGTGCCAAGAGAACAACAAGTATGTAAAAAACAGATAAATGTTATTAGTCCAATTTATAAATGTGTTTAAGTATATTTCTAATACAAATGTCTTATGACATTGCACAAGATGCTACATTCAAAATCAATCACAGAAGCTGTCAATCTATTTAATCCAAATACGTTGTTCAAATTGAGCTTCCTAAATGAATACAAATACAAATATGCTACTTTTATTTATTGATTTATTTCTGGAACGCTTAAGAGATTGGGATCCTGCAGGATTTATTAAAAAAATAAATAAAAATAAAACATTGTAAAACTTCTGGGTTCATCGCATGTGCTCTCATTCTCCATTGTTATTATGAGAGAATGTTAAGCATCACATTATAGACATTATAATGAAGTGATGCTTAAAAGGACCCTATTTTGTCCTGTGTAATAGCTCTGTAATAGTGTGTTCAGCGAACTTTTCTGATCTTTCTGCAACGTCACGAGCACAGAAACGGAAGTAAATTTGATCAAATATTATTAGATGGATATTGTCGACTGTAACCTAAATTTCTTGATTTGGGAAAGTCTTTAATGCTGAGTTAGCTTGCTTACTCAGTCACATTAGATAGAAGATAAAAGCTTGCCACTCTGCTGAAAAAAACAATAGAAACCTTCATAGAATTTGTAATGGGTTGTAATGGCTATACGGTAATGCGAATTGTATTGGATTTAATGGGAACTGTAATGGTCCCTGTGGGTCTCTAATTGGTAATGTGTTGCCTTCTATTGGTGGCAGGTTATGTCTAGTGGATACCATTAAGTACCAATAATGCTAATAGTAGTGGTTTTAATGGTTAGCTGATGGTTAGTATTGGTTTTTGTAGTGGAAACCGTTAGAATTTCTGTGATGGTTTCAATTGTATTTTTTTTTCAGCAGGGCAGAAAGTTCCACAAGGGTGAGGAGTTGAATGAAGTTATGTTCTGCAAATTGCTGTTTGTTATTATTGGTAAATGAAAATGACTTTCCAACAGCTATTTTTTCAGTGCTTGTTTCCATTGTATAGTGGTAGGGTTCACATAAAACAACAACACCTTCTAGTACAGACCACGCTCACTTCTGGTAGAAAACTTTGAGTAGATATTTGAGATACAAATATTTTTGAGCATGAAACAGATACAGATAGAGATAGTGGCATTGTGTTACATGCCTACTGTCTATCTATCTATCGATCTATCTGTCTATCTATCTATCTTTGCCTGTCTGTCTCTCTGTATGTCTGTCTGTCTGTTTGTGGAAGTGGCAGTTTCAGGGCAGGGTGTTAAGTTTATTTGTAGCACAACACGTCAGAAGTACACACAGCGCCAACAGCTTGTGTGGATGAAAACGGATCTAAGAGCAGATGTCAGAAGCTGTGTGTGCAGAGGGGAAATAATCTAAAGGGAAAATTCAATACTTTTCACCGAGGCTGGTGAAGTATGCGGCGTTTTGTTTGAACAGCTCAAAACCTACCCATAAGACAAAAATAAATATCGAAGAGAAGAGCTCAGCATTTATTAGAACCCACAGGACAGCACTGTAATAATTAAGCAATACTGCATGTACGAGAGTGTTGTTATTCTGAATATCAGCACGGCTGTAATTTGGCCGTAGGCACATGGCTGAAGGCTGAGTGCTGCGTTTCGGACATTTTAAACACAACATGGGCAATTTTTTTTGTTTATTTTTGCTCCGTCAACAACAATGATTCCAAAACAAGCCATAGCTGGAGACTGACTGACAGCTAGTCCATGCTGGATTTCTCAGAGTATTTTTGTGATCAAAAATGCTTGATTTTGCGGCTGCTTTTTTAAAAATTTGTGATGCAACTTGCAGAGTTTTTTTTTTAATGCTTATTTTGTGCAAAACTACTGGAATGGGTGAAATCGCAATTGCCCGAAAAAGTCTTTCACAGTGTTGTTTGTTGGTAAATGAGACCTTTTAGCTGTACACATGTTTGACACATGTGAATTGAAGAGTTGAATGCTCGTTGTGATGACATCACATCTTGGCCCGAATCTGCGGCAATTAATTTTTGCGCTAAATCCTGAAGGGACTGGATAGCCAATAATAAATGTATTAAGGCTTTCAATTTAACAAACTATTGCTAGAATTGGAATTTTATGTAGTGAACACCAAGAAGTGGATTGACACAACAGTTCCAGTACAGTTCTATTAAATATAAGCACTCTTGGAATGCTGCTTGACCAATCATATTAGAGGACTGGAATGAACTGTTTTATAAACATGAGTTAGTGTTAAATTGTAGGAAGATTTCTCCTGATTTAAGATTAAGGTAAATATAGTGTAAATATGTTAGCTGGTTTTGACTCAGTGTCCAAATTATGAGTGTCAGTTTCACACACATACACACACACACGCACACATGCACAAATAATTAAATTTGTATCCTTTTATAACTTCCTTTTTCCTATGACTACCCATGAATTCATCATGATAGGCTGAGACCTTTACTCTTACAAGGCATATAGATGAAGTCCTCATATACACGTGCCAAATCAGCTAGTGCTTGAGATAATTGGGGATTGATACGAGGCAACCATGGTTACAGGACTGGAGTGTGTTTCAGAACCTCATTCCCTCATTAGAAATTTGAGCGTTTTCTAGGTGTGTGGGAGTCGTGTTTGCACAGGGCTCAAGCTTGTTCCTCAATTATCAAATGAGTTTACACAGCGTTTGACAAAGCCTGGTTCCAAATAACTTACGGAGCAGTATAATCAAACAAGCATGTTCCTGGATCCTTCCAACCTTCTTTCTCTTTCCTGAATGGAATGATATGTAATATTAATTTTATGCCTCACAATTTCCATAAAAAATGTAGATGAATTCTAGATTTCAGTATATATATATATATATAGCACGGCACGGTGGCTAGCTAGGTGGTTAGCACGTTCGCCTCACACCTCCAGGGTCGGGGTTTGATTCCCACCGTGGCATGTCCAAAGTGTCTGTAGTGTATGAATGGGTGTGTGAACATGTGTATGAGTGTGCCCTGTGATGGATTGGCACCAGGGTGTACCAATGCTCCCTGGGATAGGCTCCAGGATTCCCTGTTACCTTGAAAAGGATTAAGTGGTATAGAAGATGGATGGATATAGATCTCTCTCTCTCTCTCTCTCTCTCTATATATATATATATATATATAGAGAGAGAGAGAGAGTTTGTGCTTATGTCTATACATATTTATACATCCTGTATATACTCTTTATATATCCCTGTATTGTTCTTCTTACTATCTCTTTTATCTCTTCTTTCTTTTTTTTTGGGCTGCTGCTGTGTATTATCTGGGGATTAATAAAGTATTATTTTATCTTATCTTATCTTATTGAGTATTATCGCTCGATCAGTTTATGTATAAATGACTAAAAAGTCATACTGTATCTGTTATATAAAAGTTATATTATATTTATTTTTGGTTCAACCACCAATTAGGATTTAGCTCAGTCTTGAACAAGCCTTTTGTAAAGTTAGGTTTAAACAATAACAAAGTGGTCATGCTGTTATACAGGTTGTGTGATACAAAGTTGATTATTTTCCTCTAACATCACATCCTGAAGTGTTTTATTCTTCTTATACCCCCAGCAACTTGCCATCGCTAATATGAGATTCAATTTGTAATAAACATATTGAATGCAACTTTTCAAGAAACAATCTGAATCTCACCAGCCAATGAGAATCAATCACTGTTAAGCCCCTCCCACATTTGAGATTTGTGCCAGAATGGCGAACGTAAACTTGCGAAGCGTAAACAAAAAATTTGAAAGCGTAAATGAAAACTCTGGCAGCGCATTCATGAACAATGATTAATCAAAACGAAGCTTAGAAAACTTAACAAAGAATGCTGTTCCCTTTCAAAGGGAACTCCACGTTGCGTTTAGCATAACACTATGGGAGCGCCCCTCGCGTGTGACTGGCATCTGAAGCTTGTGTAAAATCATGCCTATTTATAGGCCTGCCATGATCAGGTGACGTGGCAATTAAGTGCGTTGCGTGATATATATATGGCACCTGTGAACCGCGCCATCAGCCTCTATTATCTTCAGCAAGACTGCATGTCGGTTGTTTGTGTAAAGAAACAAAAAGATGCTTCATTTCCTCTCTATCTTTTCTCAAAATCTCTGTGTTACGCCTGGCTCCCGTTACATCATGGGGAATAGTGCACACTTTCTGTGTGAAGTGTCTTGGGATAGGGCATGCGATGGCAGCCTCGAGAGGCTGCGCATTGTAATGCCTACATTAGGCAGCTCCTCTCGCGACTCGCGCTCTTCTTGGAAGCTGATGCGAGTTGGGTTTCAGAGACTCGCGGATCTGGGCCGGCCGCTGCTGAGGCAGCTAGCCGTCTCAGGTTCGGGGGATCTCTTATGGATCCAGAAGAGGAGCCGGAGACGAGCTGTGATTACTAAGGAAAAAGTGATTACTAAGGATGGATGAGCTTTTTTCTCCCCAGTGAAAGTAAATCCCTCACACTGCAGAAAACTCCCCTTTCTTCCAGAAGTGCATGACAAAACCATGCATAAGCCATATTTATAACCCCACGATGTTGGAATATTCGGCCATTGTGGGGAATGAACGGCATTTCTATTTAGCTATGCTGAAGGTGGAGGAGGCACTTGCAAGCTACCTCTCTCCATCGACGGCAGGTAATTTAGGGGGGCCAGCTTTGCCATCCAAGCCACTGTGTAAGGCCACCGTGGCATTAGTGGGCAAGGCCTATGCAGTAGTAGTCTTGCTTGTGGGTCACTGCAGACAATGACAGTGTTGCAGGCCTACCAAGCAGACCTGCTGAGTGAGCTCGACATATGGCGGCATTCAGCCAGTTCCTTCCCTGTTGTGTCGAGTTCACCCGGGCATCCACGATTGGAGCCCGGGCCAGCACTAGTGCGAGGTAGACACAAAAGGCGAGTATGGCAGCCCGCCAACCCCTGCAGACAGCCAGGGGAACCGGGCAGCCACAGTCGCGGCCTGCTACTAGGCCTAATCTGAGAACGGTCATAAAGGCCAAGCAGACAATGAAGAGCGGTCCTGTGGGACCGTGGAGGGATGTATCAGGGGACATGAGGTTGTTAGTGCAGATAGCCCCCAGTGCTACTGTAGGGCCTCCCCTAGCCAAGGCTGTCCCAAGTTTTCAGTGTTCGCTGGTCAGTGAGCTGTCAGAAGGCAAAGACAATCTGATTCTTTCCCTCCAATAGAATGTGGAATAGTTAAATTCACTAAAAGACCATCTAGCAGCATGGAAACTACTGTTAAATGTGTCTCCATGGGTTCTGTCTACCGTAGAAAAGGTTTACCGGGTCCAGTTTTGAGCTCGACCCAACGGTTCATTAGTGTGCTCACCACAGTAGTCAGCACAGACCAGAGCCCGACGTTAGCACAGGAAGTAAGATCCCTCTTGGACAAAGGAGCCGTAGAACATGTACCTCGTTCCGTGAGGGAGGGAGGTTTTTACAGCCGTTATTTCCTGGTCCGCAAAAAATAGAGGAGTATGTGGCCAATTTTAGGTCTGCGTCATCTGAACTGTACTCTTCGGACATACAGATTCAAGATGCTGATGCCCAAACTTATTGTTCCACAGATTCAGTTTGAGGACTGGTTTGTGACAATAGATCTAAAAGGTGCATATTTCCACATAGAAGTATCGCTAGCTTTATCCCCTCGCACCTTCACAAAGTGCATGGATGTCATTCTGGCTCCATTGTGACTCCATGTACTAAACTACCTGGATGACTGGTTAATTCTAGCATGATCCAGGGAACTGGTGGTTCAAAATCGAGATGTTGTTCTCGCCCACATGAAGAGCTTGGGGTTCAGGTTGAACCTCAGAAAGTATGCTTTCTCCAGTGCAGTGGACAACTTTTCTAGGGGTTATAAGGATTCTACTATGATGAAGGCATTTCTATCCCCAACATGCATAGGGTCAATCCTATTAACACTGAGCAAGACAGACCTGGATCTCGGCATCCCCTCCCATCTCTATGGGAGACTATTGGAGCTTATGGGCAGCCAACGTCATACCATTGGGCCTATTGCACAGGAGACCGTTCAGTGGTGGCTGAGAAGTTGGGGGTTTCGTCCAAGGATGAATCCTCTGAGAGTAATCAGTGTCATGCTGCGATGCCTATGTGCTCTGAGAATTTGAGTGTCCCTGGTTTCTAGCCTTGGGTCACACTCTAGGGGTGTCTCCTTAGTGCAAGACGGTAATGACAGACAGCTCTCTCACGGGCTGGAGCACGGTCTTAAACAGCTGTCCAGCTCACGGTCTCTGGAGCGGCCCTCATCTGGAGTGGCATATAAATTGCCTAGAAATGTGGGCCATATTTCTAGCACTGAAATTCCTTCTTCCTCAATTGAGAGGTCACCATGTGTTTACAGATAACACAGCGGTGGTCTCATATATTGACCATCAGGATGGATTATGTACGCGCCACCTGTTCAGGCAGGTGCAACTAATTCTTCTCTGGGCAGAAGGAAAGTTTTGTCAGTGAGTGCAATGTACATTCTGGGCAACTGGAATATGGGGGCAGACATCCTGTTGAGGCAGGGGCTGAGGCCCAGGGATTGGTGGCTCCATCCACAAGTGGTGGAGTCCATATGGCGGAGGTTTGGCCAAGCAAGACTGCATGTGTTCGCCTCTGAGGAGACAACACACGGCCCTCTGTGGTTTACCCTCACTCCTCCCACATAATTGGGGCTGGACGGCATGGTGCACATGTGGCCGAGGTCACATAGCTCTGCTCCCACAAGTTCTAGCGAGAGTTTGCCAAGACAGTCTATGTCTGCTGCTAGTAGCACCTTATTGGCCAGCTCGAATATGGTTCTCAGAGATAATATCCCTGCTAGATGCACTCCTTGGGAGATTCCCATCTGCAGGATCCACTGTAGACCCAGTGAACTGCGCAACAGCTACAGTCCTGGAGTCCTTACAAGGACGTTTCTCAGCGGGGTTGGCTCCTCCTACAATCAGTGTCTACATGGCCACCATTTCGGCCAGCCACGCCCCTGTTGATGGAGCCTCTGTGGGGCAACATCCTTTAACTTCGAGGTTTATGCATGGTGTCAGGAGGCTGAGGCCCATCTGCAGGCCACGTATACCTTCCTGGAACCTTTCTGTGGTCCTGGAAGGTCTGTCAGGTGCCCCATTTGAGCCCTTAGAGTGGATCTACTGTCTCAAGCCGGAGGGCTGATTTATCAACCTCGGCCAGAACTATGGAAACTTTGGGTCTAGCCCCTGAGGGGCACCAGCTCATAGATTCTGGTCACACAAGTGAGGTTGTAGAGACCATGTTGAACCCTAGAGCACCATCCACGAGGAAATTGTATGCGCTCAAGTGGCGGCTTTTTGTCTTGTGGTGTGAGGAACGCCATCTAGAACCAGTGAACTGTGCAATAGTTACAGTCCTGGAGTTCTTACAAGGACGTTTCTCAGTGAGGTGGGCTCCTTCTACAATCAGGGCTTACGTATCAGCCACCATTTCGGCCAGCCACACCCCTGTTGATGGAGCCTCTGTGGGGCAACATCCTCTAACTTTGAGGTTTATGCGTGGTGTCAGGTGGCTGAGGCCCATCTGCAGGCCTCCCATACCTTCCTGGGACCTTCTGTGATCCTGGAAGGTCTGTCAGGTGCCCCCATTTAAGCCCTTTGAGTCAGCCTCTGAGAAGCTTCTGACTCTAAAGTAGGGTTGTCAAACTCATTTACACCGAGGGCCATATCAGCATAATGGTTGCCTTCGATGGGCCACATTAACAGTATGAATGTAACAAAATGCAATGTAATTTAAAATAAATTAAACTACACCTTATTATAATGTTAAATAACTGTTACTGTATTAATTATGTATTCAACTTACAAATATTACATATGCATTTGCACAGATGTAAAAATAAATGTTCAGTTTGAAACCCACATTACTTGAATCAGTGTTCAAACTATTTAAGCAAATAAAGAAAAATATTATAAACAAGTTATGATATTAACCCTTAACTTCATTCCGAACTTTTTTCAACACACATCGCAGGTGCACCATCTGTAGTTAGTCCCACCAACTTTTCTCACGGCAATTTATTTTTACTTACGGACTTCTCCACTGCATCAAAAATGTCCCGGCCCGTTGTGGTCCTATGCAGGGCAGCTACATCCAAGAGCTCCTCAGTGACACAGAGGTCTGGCTTCATGCCTCTAATAAAAATGGATAGATGTGTTGTATCCATGTTGTCTGTGCTTTCATCCACAGCTAATAAAAAAGCTAGACAGCTGCGTGTCTCTTCGGCCAGCTGTATTGCTAAATTTCCTGCTAATTCCTTAACTCAGTCCGTGATGGTGTTTCTTGACAAACTGACATTTTGAAAAGTCTGTATCTGGTCGGGACACACCTGCTCACACAACTTTAGCATGCACTGCTTCAAAAATGCACCCTCTGAAAAAGACTTTGAAGCTTGGACGATTTCTTTAGCCACAATAAAACCTGTTTTCACTGCTGCATCATTTTTGGCTGTAGCTTTTGTGAGCACATTCTGTGCGGCTGCAGTTTGCCTTTTAATTCTGCTGCAATTCTTTATTTTTCTTGGAGGGTAAATTTACCATACTTAGCTCTGTGTTTGGTGTCAGAATGCCGATGTAGATTGTACTCTTTCACGACTGACACTGTCTCATAACACAAAAGACATACTGGTTTTTCACCTTGAAGTACAAACATGTATTCGTTCTCCCATCATTCGTGAAACTGCCTTCCTTGTGCATCAGTTTTTCTCTTCTTGGACAAAAATGAGGTTAATTTGTGGAAATTTCTCAATTCCAAATCGCCTTGACGGGACTTTGCTGCAGATGTAGTTTATGTGGCCCTCAGTATGATTTTTTTTCTCCTTCGATTCTGAGAAATAAAGTTTTATTTGTATGTTTTGGATAGCGGAAAGGCCTACATTACCCATAATCCTCGACCACCGACTGAGCTTTAATCTGATTGGAGAACCGAGGACCCTCTGCCAATCAGATTGATTTATTATTATTTATTGATTTGATTGATTGACGCTCACAGCGTCATGTATCGGCGTGATCGGGTTATTATTGGAGTGAATGGACGGCTGGAGCGTCTGCTCTGAACGTCTCTTACCGCCGCAGACGGGTTTACATTGGAGTCACTTGAGAATCCTTTCATACAGACATGGAAGGGTCCCTTTTCCGTCAGTATCAGAGGCCTAGGGGCGTGACAAATCGTCGGTATTTTACGAGTTGGGAATGAGAACAGCAAAAACGTATGTTAAGACAATCATGCACCTATCACGTTCTCGCGGGCCATATAAAATGACGTGGCGGGCCATGTTTGGCTCGCGGGCCTTGAGTTTGACACATGTGCTCTAAAGGTAGCTCTTCTGCGGGCCCTGACATCTCTCAAGCGAGTAGTAGATGTACAAGTTCTCTCAGTTGCCCCTTCCTGCTTTGCCTTTACCCCTGGATTAGCCAAGGCCTTCCTGTATCCTAGGCCGGATTATATTCCTAAAGTGCCTACACCTGCTGCCCAGCCTGTGGTGTTGCAGGCTTTCTACCCTACTCTGATCCTCACACCGGAACAAGAGAGAATGCACCTGCTATGTCCAGTAAGGGATGTCTGTACTGTACTTACATCCACCGCTCTGGCCAGTGGCGGAGCAGCTGCTGGTCTGCTTGGTGGCGACAGTAGAGGTGATGCTGTGTCAAAGCAGCGCATCTCTAATTGGATAGTGGAAGCAATCTCTATCACTTATGAGGTGCGCGATCTCGCTACGCCTCTGAGCATAAGGGCTCATTCCACTAGGGGGGTCACCTCCTCAAAGGCTTTGTCCAATGGGGTATCCTTACAGGATGTGTGCGCTGCTGCAGGGTGGTCTACGCCACACACATTCATTCAATATTACAGCCTGGATATTCATTCTGCACCGGGTTCGAGTGTCTGGCAGTGACCGTCGGGCTTGGGTTTTTTTGGACAGGCCATACACTCGGTATGATGGAGTGGGTATTCTCGTTCCCATTATGTTATGCTAAATGCAAAGTGGAGTTCCCTTTGAAAGGGAACGACTGGGTTACGCATGTAACCCTGTTCCCTGAGAAGGGAACGAGACGTTGCATAGCTTTGTCATACTGGGGTAGGCCTGTGAATTGTGCCTTCACTTCAGGTAATAGAGGCTGACGGTGTGGTTCACAGGTGGCATACATATATCACGCGACGTGCTTAATTTCTACGTCACCTGATCATGGCAGGCCTATAAATAGGCATGATTTTACACAAGCTTCAGATGCCGGTCACTCACGAGGGGCACTCCCTTAGTATTATTCTAAACACAACACCTCGTTCCCTTCTCAGGGAACAGGGTTACATGCGTAACCCAGACGTTTATTTGAAGAACATGTTAAATTCTTACTACTGAGTTTCAAAGTGTTTTTCATCTTCCTCATTGTATATTTTTGCTCATTTCTTTAAAAGTTATCATCAATAAATTTGGTACAAATTTAATTCCATGCACAAATAGGGTTTTATTTATTAAAGAACATATCATGCTTTTTTAAAATCCCATTTAGAGTTTCATTTAATCTTGTGTAATGTCTGTGAAACAAGTTAATTCCTATTATCACTTACATTCTAACAAGCTGGAAGCTAAAAGGAAAAGCAGTTTGTCATGTTACTAAGAAACCACGAAGCACACTGTCTTGAAGATTTTCTTGTTTCCAAAAATATAAAGTTTACCTTACAGCTTTACCTCTTACTGCTACAATGCGCTGAAACTGGAGACTCCTTACAAAAATGGTAAACAAAGATCTCCTTACTTCACGTCCTCATTTCAACAGTTACACACGGTTTTAATTATTTTATGTGAAATAGGCTTTACTATAGAAACAATAACATATTAGGGCAATTAGCACATTAATGTAACCCTGGGATTTGATATACAGTACAGCAGCACTACTCAGTACGTTTACATGGACCACAATAATCCGATATTAACCCGATTAAGATGATACTCTGATTGAGAAACTAGCATGTAAACAGAGATTATTGATTATTGATTATTGTCTTATTCAGAATAAGGTCGTTAATTAGATTATTGCTGTCCATGTGAACGTAGTCACTGACTACGTTCACATGGACAGCAGTAATCTAATTATCGACCTTACACTGAGTAAGATAATATTGTGATTAAGGTGTTTACATGAGTCGCTTTTAGAATACTCCTGTCATGTTCCCGTTTTGCATGTTATAGAACATAATTAGATTAACAGCCCGCGTCATTACGTCACCGCGCCACGCCGTCCGACGTCCCTCCAGAATTTCACGTATCAACATATAGTTCGTCTTCGTTATGGTACCGTATACAGTTTTGGCTGTTTTTATTAATTTTTTTTTACGAATGCTTTAAGTACAGTTAATTATTTGTCATGCTATACGTGCTAATAAACAACTGCTTGAAGCCGTGTGCTGCATCCCAAATCGCGTACTTACCGTCTATATAGTAGCCGAGATACATGTATTTTTCCCCACTACAGGCTTATAGTAAGCAAGTACGCGGTTTGGGACGCAGCCGTGCTCTCTTGTTTGCTGTAAAATGTTGAGCACTGCCGTGTGTGATCGTGTCCTGTCGCAAAATGTGGTGAAAACTCTCACACGACGTTAATAATGTGATTAAGGTGTTTACATGTCTGTAATACACGTCGATAATGCGACTAAAACAGGAGTACTCCACATGTCTTAATTCGATTAGTGTTTACTTCTTACTGTCTTAATTCGATTAGTGTTTACTGATTACTTAATGAGATTAAGGTAATTAAGAATGGCTGTTTACATGGTAGTTTCTTAATCACAGTATTATCTTAATCAGGTTAATAGTGGATTATTGTTGTCCATGTAAACGCACGGGCTGTCAGATCTGCTGTTATAGAAAACGAATCAACAAATTCGGTATTGTGAATTCAACATTGCTGTGGTATAATTATAGTTATTACACACCTTGTTAAGCAAAACATGCACTCTTGAACAAACAAACTTGAGTGAACTATTCTAAGCATATGTTCTTTGATAGGAAATTTAACCTCTCCACCTTTTTCACTTTTCATGAGAATACATGCATTTATTACTATCATTATTTCTTCTAGCAATTATGGTGCCAGCAGATGGGTTGAAGACAAGGTCACTGGGCTATCATGTCTTTTTACCAAGCTATAAATGAATGCTTATTATACAATAAAATCATCAATTACTTTTAATATTTAAAATGAGATATTGAAAATGCAGTTTCATTGCATGTTTGTGCGTTTAATAAACAGAACTGATACAAGCGAATATTGTGGTAAGCTCGTGTAAGGACGATTGCATTATTAATGTTTAAAAAATTTCACCCCACCATGTGTTCCAGTGGCTAGAACAGCTGGACAGTAGAGCACTAAGAGATTATTTATACCTTGATAGAGAAATATCTGTCTCGCATCGTAAAACAGCTGGATTGTGTGAATCTACCCTCATTCTATGCCAACCAGGTCAGCTTCGACAGATAGCCTTCTCCTAGTTAACATTCAGCAACATCTGGTTTGCGCTTTGCTAATTAAATGTATTAATATTCCATCTTGCTAAGGAAGGAGGCTTAATGAATATGCACACACACACACACACACACACACCATCACGAAAGTAAAATAGATAGGTGTGGATGAGTTAAATGTGATTACTTTCACCTCAATGTGTGTTCACACCGCTGTAATTAGATTAGCCGATTAACTAGCCATGCTTATGTTTTAATTAAATGCGTCTTTTCACTTATTTCACTTATTAGATCATGCTTTTTTTATTTATAAGGTAATATCTGATAAAATGTAATGATCTTGAAGAAAATCATCAACTTGCTCAAGACAGTGGAAACGGAAATGAACAGATGTATAGGTGTAAACCTATAATGGGTCATTAAAACAGACAAATATACATATATATATATGAATTGATATATATATATATATATATATATATATATATATATATATATATATATATATATATATATATATATCAATTAATCTGCTGGTTATTTTGCTTGAAATTAACGTTTAATTATCTTCTCAGTGTGAACGTGCATATAAAATATTCACACTGCGAGGTTGGCCGTGTATAATGCCGGCCCTTATTAAAACTTTGGCTCTGAAGCTGGTTCTCGTGTTCTACTTTGCTGGTTCCAATCTATATCACTCTGACATGTCCATGTGCTGTAACAGTGTGATGCAAGGTTTTAAGATAGGATTCTTTCCTCCTTTCCTGCATCTCTTCTTATGAGAACAAAAGAATCTCACGCCCCCAGGCCGCCCTCACCCCGCTTCCTTCTGTGCAATATGTGTGAAATGTGGTGCTGCTAAGACAGCCAGTCACTGTAAACTTGATTCCTTAAAATAAGATTTGGTCAGAACAGTTGTCAGAGTAGTACAGCTCTAGCACTGCCTACTGTATCATTGTACTGTAAATTCAGACAGATGTTTGGAGCCCTGTGGCATGCGAGGAAAGCTCGTAATTAGACATAATAAGACGAGGAATGCTCATAATAAGTCTAATAATAATATATCCTGATGAGTTTATTTTCTAGTTTAATGTCTTTGCAACAAAGTGGAAGAATACTCCTGCTATCGCCGTCATAGTCCACAGCAGGGATTAGAACAGGAGCTGCCTGAAATCTAACACTGACATTTTGTATTAAATGGAAATGACAGATTCCTGGAACTCTGGAGCAAAATGAGACTTTTTAAACCCGGAACGTATGCTTTAATTTTTTCCTGCTTTCACTGTTGTCACCTTTGAGTGCAATATAACCCGTACCACCCGCCCCTTCTTCTACACAGATCAGGTTGTGAGCCTGCGTTCATACCCGCAGCGAGTGTTTACTTCACACCACTCTGATTGCATTATACTACTGCCGGTTTTATTAGTAGAGCCAGAGTTGATTCGAATTTGACAAACCAGACGCCTTCTATAGGAAAATGCTTGTTTATAAATTGTATGTATGCATTGTATTGTCTATAGTGTCAGAATAAGTCTAAAACTCTTGCTTCCCTACTTGACGTGCGTAAACAGTTAAACAGTAGCAGTATGGCAAGTCTCACCTCACCTCAAGTGTCTTAGGAACTCTGAGTAGGAACAAATATTTGAAACCAAAAATATATATATATATAAAAAACAAACCCAGAAAGTGTTTCACAGTGGAGGGATAAAAAAGAAGCATATCAGCATTCCTCACTACTATAGGTGGTCACCAAATTGCTTAAGCTTAATTGCTTAAATTTGCTACAGGTGCAAATAATGTTCCTGTCCCAAATGGTGCACTTGTGGCCTTGTGGTATTCATTTGCATCTGCCAAGTAGGTACAGAAGGCCGTAGGGTGTCCCATTTCTCATTTTATGCTTCAAAAGTGTGCTCATCAGTGCCCTCTATGCACCGTTATTGCACCATTTAGTGATTCCTGCAACGAAGCAGACTCAGCAGCAGTCTTTATTAGTGAAGGCCAACGGCAAAAAATATATTCCGTCCTAATTTGTAATTCCTTCTTAGTTTAACTTGTCATCAGGCAGTATTGGAGTAATATCTTATGTGAAACAAATCCTGTAAAAATGTGTGATCTGCTGTGTTACACGTTGATTTATATGGAGCAACTGTGTGCAATCAACTGATTTTGCCATGGTACTTCATTTAAATTGGTCAGTGTGATCTTATGTGAGGAAATTATTGTGAATGTCATTTGTTTCCAAATGGAAAATGAAGTTTAAAAAGTAATTGGTCATCATAGCAAGCGCTATCTCTGTATCTGCTATAATCATCACAGGATCATCAAGCAACCATAAAAAAGGACCTCGCTGAACACAAGCAAAATGTAATGAAATCTTGACGAGTGTCCTAAATGCGCACTTTTACATGCGTGCAGCCCTGAAAACTGAAACGGTTCACGACAATCCTTTTTATACACAACTTTTTTTGTTTGTTTTTGTTTGATTGATTGACACTGAATTCAAATGGTAACATACTATGTATTTAGAGCCCTAATGACAATTATTACCACAACACTGTTGGATTCTCAAATCTGATTGGCCAGAAGGTGTTGATTCTTTTTCTTTAACATCAGCTCTGACAATAGTGCCAGCTGCAAAACACTTATATTAAGGCACGTACGTAATCATTTTCTATAGTAACAACTTACACAGGTACTTGTATGATAGAAGCTCCACATAAACTAATTAAAAATGTGTAGAACTGTAACAAATAATCGATACAATCGATTATGAAAATCGCTGTCAACGAATCTCATTATCGATTAGTCGATCTGCGCGCGGTACATTTATTCATTACGTTATTTCTCTTCCGAAATCATGCTTCGGAGAGTGAATGCTAAAGTTGTGTCCCAAATGGCGTACTATACACTTACACTATGTGCTGCGTAGTCTACCCTCTAGTGCAGTGTTTCCGCAGACCCCTAGTGGTCAGTGGTGTAATTGCAGGGGGTCCATAGGAAAGTTTTAAAAATGTTTTAAAATAATATTATTATTATTTTTTTGTTAAATCTATGAAAACATATTCAAATGAGATGTTTTAAAATTAACCAATTTATTTATTTGAGTGCATTCACAAATATCACGATCGTTCATCAATGGATTTTATTTTCAATTTATTTACAAATGAAATGATAAAAACCTACGAGTGGTAGTGTCGCATTGATGGATAAAATAAACAAAAGTTAATTCAGAGAGTCAAATTATTTGTCACACCAACAGTAAAATGTAAAAAATAAAATCTTGAAATGTTTTGATTCAATTTTAAATGACCAATGTTTATATTATTAATGTTAAATATAAAGTAACATATATAGAAATGACTTAAATATATAGCCTATAATTGCTGTGGAGTGAGGGGGTCCTTGTGGATTGTTCGAAATATGCTAGGGGTCCAGAGTTCACAAAATTTTGAAAACCACTGGTCTAGTGTATGAATTTTAGAAAGGTAATATGGTCTCAAATGAAGCACATTAATTTTTTTACTAACCAGAAGTATAAGCCGCTTCCTAATCAGTGGTGCATGACGTCATACGCATATAATGCGATGCCGCTAGCTTTAGCAGATACCCAGAGTCACCGACAATGACTTTCTTCAGTTTACTGTTTGTGTCAACGTTACCTTTTATTCCCAGCATGACCATCAGACATCAGATGCAGGCATAATCGTCAAGTGACTGAGGAAGAAAGTGTGCAACCTCCAAGTCCTCTAAGACAGTGGGGTATTTTATATTAAACACAGCGGAGAAGATAAAACTTTACAAAGCAGAGTCTGTGTAGCAGGGAAGCATGACAGTGATGCACGAGCACAAACTTATGTTTGTATCCAAAATGCTCCACTGTGTGTAAGGGGCAGGGGAAACTGGTGCAAATTACTTAAGAGGTTTAGTTTAATTTAAGTTTATTGTCATTATATGGTGTATTTGCACGCTTCTGGTGTAACTTCTGTCGTTTATTATAACGGAAGTGATCTATTAGTAACGAGGCCGTGTTGCTCCTCACTCGCAGTGTAAGCGCAAGTAAGATCTGTAATGTCTAATTAAAACACTATGATCAAAATCAAAATAATATTCCTAAAAGCAGTGAGTAACAGGAAGCACAAGGTGCAGTGACAGGGAGTTTTTATTATTAATTTAGGATTGTAGTTTAATTCAGTGCTTTTTGTGCATCCATAAAAATCAATGCATAAATACTAATATATATATATTAGTATATATATATATATATAGCTTTATTTATTTAACTATGACATCGCATAAACACTCGTAACTATAGCATGGCATGAACACTCTTAACTAGGTCATGGCATGAACACTCTTAACTATGACCTGGCATTAACACTCAACTATGACATGGCAGGAACACTCTTGACTATGACATGGCATGAACACTCTTAACTATAGCATGAACTAAGGAGCAGGAGAACAGACGGAGTATGGTAACATTACAACCTGGCACCATTATTCATTCCATCTTCTTCTCTGTTAGACTTTTCTCTGTTAGTCTTTTCTCTATTAGTCTTTTCTCTATTAGTCCTTTCTCTACTTTAATACCGTGCAATGTGCGCAGCAACGCGAGGGGTTTAAATAACCAGTCTCTTAATTGCCGATAGCTGGCAACACTTGACAGTTTTGCGTCCATGCGCAGTTCAAGCACGTGCACGTGCGTGCTCTGAAGCCGCTCGTGCACGTTGTCGCCACAGTGCCATCTGCCCGCAACAATATATATATATATATATATATAGAGAGAGAGAGAGAGAGAGAGAGAGAAGCTATATAAATATATAAATATAAGAGAGAGATAAGCTATATAAATGCTGCACTTTTTTTCCACGTAGTCTTTAAAGTCCGTGTTAATTTTTGCAAAGCTAAACACATCATTTATTGAAGCTCATTAGGAAATGTGGAATATTCTCAACTGATGGTTTGATGTTTTGCATTAACATCGTTGTGTGCTTTGCAGACTTTTTCAAGTACTCTCAGACTAAAACACATTTTATTTACTACATCCTAAACCCAGGAGATATGTTGCACATCCTTTCCCGGGAGACGTTGAAACCAGAAAAACAACCTCAGCAGGATCTGATAACATGCCGTTAGTCTAATACATGTATATATTTTGCTATTCCAGACCAAAAGAGAAGCCATCTTGCTAGCAGATGTACCAATCAAACTGACTCAGAGATGGATGTTAACTTAAGGAGCTATTAATAACAGAATTGATGACTGGATTATGATCTGTCTGCAGTTTTCCAGGAGGTAAACATTTTAATGACTCGTTGAAATATATGAGTGCTCAGGAAATGCTGTGAGAGGCTTGCCCACTA
Organism: Ictalurus furcatus; assembly: GCF_023375685.1. NCBI lineage: Eukaryota > Metazoa > Chordata > Actinopteri > Siluriformes > Ictaluridae > Ictalurus > Ictalurus furcatus. The sequence goes on along the minus strand of NC_071261.1, from coordinate 4,632,829 downwards.
ACATGGAGGTTAAAAACATGCTGGCAGATAAGTCCTTGACAATTCACTTTTCGACTCTGCACAGATTCCCCTCTCCACATGGCATGTGCTCCAGATGGGTAATTCTACATCACTAAGGATAAAATTAGATACAAATGCACCACACTACAGAGACTTTGAACCCTGTTAAGCACTAAGATAATCCTTCGGTGCTCCAGAGCACACGGGCTGTCCACCAGTCCCTCAAACCGCCTGATGAGTTTTATCTGATCAATTAGTTCCAGTGTCATTATACAACACTAAAGCCTACACGTGAAATGAACATCTTGCAGAAAACCAGCTGGCTGGATGTCTTAAGCTCAACTCTAAAGCCCTTTTAAAAGGGTTGAGCAAAAATGGATGTGCAGTCTGGAGACACCTCATACCATTGCATGTCCCAATTATGCACTAATAAATTCGAAGCAGTCCTCGCTTATTCCCAGATTTTCTCCAGGGCGCTGAGGGTAAATATAAAGACACCTGAATTATGCAAGTTGAGCATGTAAATGTCACAGCTAAATTCAGCACTTCTTCCATTGTTTCACTGGCATTTTCAATATGTTTTATGTATTTTATAATTAGTCAGGAACCCCAGAGGCCATGGAGGTATGAGACAGAGCATCAGTCTAAGAAGTCACTGCTCAAGCACAGGGCTTCATTTGAAAGGCAAATTTGAAGCAAGATTGGAAGAATTCTGCCAAGATATTTTAGTACAAAAAACGTCCGTAAATTACTTCTCTTCAGTCTTTTCCCTTCCAAAAGATAAAGGAAAGTGCTCAATTAGTGCTCATGCCACGAATTTTGGAAGCCGCCTGGATTTGCACCCTAGTTAACGCTCAGTGGAATTAGCATCAGTCTTGCCTTTTTTCTTTTCGGAATGGCAGACAACACGCAGAGCTGAGATAAAGTAATGCCAGCAGGAGGAAAGTGGAAGTGAGGTCATTGGAAGGGGATGCGATAGATGGATAGATAGACGGAAAGAGAGAGAAAGGAAGAAACATGATTTGGCTGGAAAAGGGCTGGTTTGGCAACTCTTAGGCAACAGTCTTCTATGCTCCTCGGCAGTTGAATGCTTCTGTTCCAGCATAATCTCTCATAGGTTCTCTCTCATTCTCTGCTTTACTTATCATGCATCCAGAGCAGGGGTGTCCAGTCTTTTCCGCAATGGACCGGTGTGGGTGCAGGTTTTCATTCCAATCAAGCAGGAATCACATCTGATTCCACCTGTTTAATCAGTTAATCTTGGCTTTCAATACACTCAGGTGTGGCATGTGCTCGGTTGGGATAAAAACCTGCACCCATAGCGACCCTTTCTGGATAAGATTGTACACCTTGATCCAGAGCAAGCTTTAGAAATCTTTTGTGTGAACGAGCACTATATGAAACTTAGTTAGAGGCGTGTTCAAATTCATTTTGTATGGAGTCACAGCGGCACATTCATTTTGTATGGAGACAGATGACAGATCCTCTGTGCAGAGGATTGTGGGAGCAAAAGCTGGTGGAAAGCAGGCCATGAGAGCGGAAATAAACGAAAACATTTGTGAACTTTATGCAAATTAAATACAAATGTCACTGGGCAACAGCCAGTCAAATTATTTCATGTGATGTGAGTGACATCCACAATCACAGTCAACCTGCACTATTCGGGCTGATGAAAGAGACTAGCAGTGAGATAGAAACGATCCACAGTGACTGAACAGGAACTTTTATACTGGTTTAAATGTTTAATCTATTCAGTACTTGAACTTTGAGTGGGAGATTAGGGCTGTGCGATATATCGATATAATATCGATATTGTGATAAATGATTATGCGATACACCTTCCTGAGATATCGTCGGTATGGTGATGTATTTTTTTTAACGTTATTAATTATTACAAATTAAATGCTACTGCATGAGCGATTTTTATTTTTTTTGTCTTTGTAGGCATTAAAGAAAAGTATCGTCAAACTCAGTTATATGCACCGTGAATATCGTAGAAATATTCTCAATTATCGCGATATGATATTTTTGTCATATCGCTCAGCCCTATGGGAGAATTCATTCGGAAAGGAATGCACTATAACGCTACGTGCACTATATTCTGGACAGCTATAGTAAATGCGCTTGTTTTTTGGTCACACACCACCAAAGTGCAATTTAATCTACTGTTACAGTTATGATCACTGAGTGAAGGTTCTGAAAAAACAGAGACAAATTTCGAAATTGTCCCGTTATTAAATCCGGAGATCCAGCATGTGCGGATTTTTTATTTATTTATCCACAATACATATGCTCTTTTGCATTATAAATGTGTATCAGCACTCTTTAAACTAGTAAATCTGGCCGTGGTGTTGGAATGATATTAACGCCACTTTCTCTTAACGACTGAGAAAGGCACTTTGTTAGCAGTGGCTCTGTTTTAGTTTGACAAATAGGGTGGCATTTAGGGAACCTGGAGCAGCATTGCAGGATTTGATCAATGTTATCGGCGCAGTAATGTAGTTCATCATGGACACTTTCTTTCTTGAACATACACACACACACACACACACACACACACACACACACACACACACACACACACACACACACAGACACTCTCTCTCTCTCTCTCTCTCTCTTTTCAGTTCCACTGTGTTCACTATTGCTTTGTCTGCATTTACTGCAGTGCAAACCAAACATACTTTTGTGTGTATTCGTGTAAAATGTCGACACACACCACACAGTTTAATTTCGTAAAAGCTATGTTCAGAGTAGGAAGGTTCTGTACAGAAGAAACTAATCTGTAAATGTATTTCTCATTAAGTCATATGTCGTTACACTATATTGTGAAGTAACTAGTGCTTACTCTTCAACTGTTACTCTGCAAAGATAAGATAATTCATTCTCCCTGTCGAAACAGCGTTTTTATTACAGAGCCATGGAGGCATTGGACGAAACAAAAACAATAGTATAAAGGGAATAGAAAAGGTCTGAAGGAGGATTGGAATGAAATATGTAAGGGAGAGCGGGAGGAGAAATGGAATAGTGAGGAATTAGATTAGTGAGAGGATTGCTGGGCACAAAGCAAAGAGAGGGAGTAGGAGAAAGAAAGGGAGGAGAAGGGTATTCTACAGAGAAATTAAGGTATTTAAATTTCCTGTATTAGTACTTCCAGTGAGAGGTTGGAAATAAGATGTTCTTACATAAACCAAAACATCATCTCTGGATATCCATTGGCCTCAGGCAGCTTTATGAATTGTGCAAGGATAGACTATTCTGAGTAAATAGAGCAAATGACATATGCATTATACATGGAAGGTTATTACTGGGAAACAAAGCATGCCTTGCATTTGGATCCAGACTTTCCACTTGCACACTAATTGCTTTTTTCCCCCATAAACCCACAGTAGTGTCTTGCTCCACTTCCAAATGAAAGCAAGGTAGTTCATACATCACTAAGAATCCAGCCACACATCTGGTCCCAGTGAAATTAATTTTCATTGTAAATTTGGAAAAGATGAGGAAACAGTGTCAGGGAATATTGATAGTCCCAGATCCCCCCAGTATATTATGTGCATCAGTGCATTAGTAAGTTCTCTCCCGGATCCTATGTTGCATTGCTGAATCTACCACTCATTTATTAATATTTGGTCCAGGATAGACCCTTCGACTTTTGGACTTGTTTATTTTTTTTCCCCTCCAGTGAACTATTGAATAATTGAGTGTTTACTCTGCCTCACAAACTCTTCTGCAAAATAATACATAGACATTCATATTACAAAGTTATACAAGAATGCTGAATAGGTCCACACTGATGTTTCATAAGTGCAAGACTGCTTCATTTTGCTGCTTAACATTTTATTTTCTTAGTTCAAAATAATATATTGAATAATACGTATCAGGAATGTAAAAAAAAATGGCTTCTCATGAATAAGGAAAGAGACCCAGTTCTTGCTAATGGATTCAGATTTTTCAACATGGCAGTGATCCAGCTGACATCACCGGTTTCCTTTCCTCTGGTTCCAGGTCAGGCGGGATTGGCAGAAGAATGCTGGCCCCAGGCATCCGGGGGCAGGATGGCGTCGTGTTGGCAGAGCGCTCTGGGTGTTAGATGGTTCCTCTTGATGCTCGTGTGGCGCTGGGCACCTCTGGGTGCTCTGAGCTGGCTCCTGGCCTCAGCTGAGCGCCTTGAGCCTTTATCTTTCTCCTCTCTGCCTGGCAAGGCAAGTGTGGCTCAACTGGACTGGCTCCTGTCTGACAAGGGTCCTTTCCACCGGTGCCCGGAGTACACGGAGTTCAAGGAGCGCTTTCAGCAGGGCTTCTCAACACGCTACAAGATCTATAGGTAAGGTCTAATTCTGCCATGCTTGAAACAGGAAGAAAAAAAGTTGTCCATGTTGAAAACACTATAAAAGGTTTTTCCTGCAGAACAAAATACAAGCTGTAAAATCTGCTTTATGAGTTCAACTTTTTTTAAATAATTTAATAATACTACCATGGATACTTCATTCTGCAGGGGTAGTGAAATGCGATTTTTAAAATCTCAGCCAGGCTTGATATTTGCATTAGTTAGGCCTATGTAAGAAATCCCTTTACTGACTTATGTGTTGCATCATGAGCCTGGAGACACAATATTTCCCCTGTGTTCTGTGTATGTGTGTATGCATAGAATGACATTAAAATTTGATTTGTATTTATTTGGAAGAAGGAAGAAACATATTCTGCAGAGGTCTGTCTGAAAGAAAAATAAATTACAAACTATATGAAGTGTAACTGCAACATTCAGATAAGAAAAACTTAATTAGAAAGGCGTTGACCACCGGAACAGCTTTAATGCACCTTGGCATAGATTCTCGAATATATTCACTCAATTTGTGTTTTGATAATGGTGCTGGAGAGTGCTGTGTAAAACCTCGCTCCAAAGTCTCCCATAGGTGTTTAATAGGGTTGAGATCTAGTGACTGTGAAGGCCATATTCTTTATACTCATCAGACCACTCAGTGAGCTCTCATGCCCTAGTGGACATCCTGGAACAGACCACTCCTAACAGGATAGATATGTTTCATCATAGCATATTCATTACACTGACTAAGAGGACAAGTGGACTCAAACCATGCCAGCAAAATGCAACTGCATGTTATACATACAGAGTAAAATCTCTCCAAGGCTATGGTATCCGCGTCATAAGTAATGCCATACAAATATGAAGATAGGTGCAAACACATGACATAAATGGGCCAGACCTCACACAGTTTTTCCCTCATATTCTGCGCTGACTAACACAAGTGACATTCACATTTATTTTCACGATTTTCACAGCACCGGAGTGAATCATGCTAGTGTGTGTGTGTGTGTGTGTGTGCTATGCAAAAATAATGGTTATATAATCTTGAAAATTCCATGGCTTTTTTACCACCAGAGTCAGTTACTGTATGCTATTGTGCACTCTATGCAAAAATAATGGTTATATTATCTTAATTTGGTCAATCCTCAGATTGCTAATGGCAAAAATGCATGATAATATATTATGGAATATTTAATTGGATAATACATTTTGATAAGTAATTAAATTGAGTGGGTTGGCTGATTAAATATTTCTTTCTGTCACTGCTATATTAGTGAAAACAAATTGAAAGCAGATCAAATTATTTAAATGCGATGTGTTTTCTGAGTGTAAAGCTAAAATACCTTAAAAAATATTCATTCTTTAGGGGTTAAAACATTTGGAAAACACATTTTTGACTACTGAAACATTATCTTCTACATAAAGTTTCAAGCGTAAATAACAAACAAACAAAAAATTCTGGAAAAAAAATTCTGGAAGTAAAAGTTTTTTCAGTGGATCAGATTCACACTTCTTTATAATATTCCAGAAATAAGGATGTCAGGTGTCAGGTGCCTGCAGGTACCAATATCCGTGGTCTTCTTCTCCCCTCTGTTATTATATGTGGCGTAAAAGCTATTCCTGTTTGGTTTTTGGTTCTTTATTTCACTATTTTCTGTTTTGGTCTTATAACAGTAGGGTATATATGGTCTATATACAGTGGGGGAAATATAAATTGAATGCATCAACATTTTTTTCAGTAAATATATTTCCAATGAGGATATTCAAATTAAATTTTCACAAGACTTCGGTGTTAACTCAAGAAATCCAAACATTAAAGTCCATAAATGAAGTGTAATAAAGTGGAATGAGTCAGGAAGAAAGAATTGAACACGCTAACTGAAATGTATTTAATACTTAGTGGAGAAGCCTTTGTTTGTAATGACGCTTCAAGACACTTCCTGTATGAAGAAATTAATGGATAGCAGTATTCAGGTGTGATTTTGGCCCATTCTTCTAAACATATTGTCTTTAAATCTTGTTCAACTGGATTCGAGTCAGGTGATTGACTGGGCCATTTTAACACCTTGATTTTTTTTCTCTGAAACCAATTGAGAGTTTCCTTTGCCATATGCTTTGGATCGTTGTCCTGCTGGAAGGTCCACCCACGTCTCATCTTCATCATCCTGGTGGATGGCAGATTCTCAAGAATCTCCCGGTAAAGGGCTCCATTCATCGTTCCTTCAGTTATATGAAGTCTGCCAGTACCATGTGATGAAAAACAGCTCCACACCATGATGCTTCCACCTCCAAACTTCACTGCTGGTGTAGTGTTTTTAGGGTGATGTGCAGTGCCATTTCTTCTCCGAACATGAATTCTTTATATTTCCAGATTTCTTGAGTTAATTCTGATGTCTGGTGAAAATGGAATGTTAATAACCTTATTTGAAATATATTTGCAGAACAAAATGTTGATGCATTCAATACTTTTTTTCTCCACTGTATATTGACCCTATATATACACAGTATCTCACAAAAGTGAGTACACCCCTCACATTTTAAATATGTGATTATTTCTTTTCATGTGACAACACTGAAGAAATGACACTTTGCTACAATGTAGTGAGTGTACAGCTTGTATAACAGTGTAAATTTGCTGTCCCCTCAAAATAACTCAACACACAGCCATTAATGTCTAAACCGCTGGCAACAAAAGTGAGTACACCCCTAAGTGAAAATGTCCAAATTGGGCCAAATGTGTCAATATTTTGTGTGGCCACCATTATTTTCCAGCACTGCTTTAACCCTCTTGGGCATGGAGTTCACCAGAGCTTCACAGGTTGCCACTGGAGTCCTCTTCCTCTCCTCCATGATGACATCACGGAGCTGGTGGATGTTAGAGACCATGTGCTCCTCCGCCTTCTGTTTGAGGATGCCCCACAGATGCTCAATAGGGTTTAGGTCTGGAGACATGCTTGGCCAGCCCATCACCTTCACTCTCAGCTTGTTTAGCAAGGCAGTGGTCGTCTTGGAGGTGTGTTTGGGGTCGTTGTCATGCTGGAATACTGCATACTGATCATGCTCTGCTTCAGTATGTCACAGTACATGTTGGCATTCATGGTTCCCTCAATGAACTGTAGCTCCCCAGTGCCGGCAGCACTCATGCAGCCCCAGACCATGACACTCCCACCACCATGCTTGACTGTAGGCAAGACACACTTGTCTTTGTACTCCTCACCTGGTTGCCACCACACACGCTTGACACCATCTGAACCAAATAAGTTTATCTTGGTCTCATCAGACCACAGGACATGGTTCCAGTAATCCATGTCCTTAGTCTGCTTGTCTTCAGCAAACTGTTTGCGGGCTTTCTTGTGCATCATCTTTAGAAGAGGCTTCCTTCTGGGTCAACAGTCATGCAGACCAATTTGATGCAGTGTGCGGCGTATGGTCTGAGCACTGACAGGCTGACCCCCCACCCCTTCAACCTCTGCCACACTCATAAGTCTATTTCCCAAAGACGATCACTGGATATGACGCTGAGCACGTGCACTCAACTTCCTTGGTCGACCATGGCGAGGCCTGTTCTGAGTGGAACCTGTCCTGTTAAACCGCTGTATGGTCTTGGCCACCGTGCTGCAGCTCAGTGTCAGGGTCTTGGCAATCTTCTTATAGCCTAGGCCATCTTTATGTAGAGCAACAATTCTTTTTTTCAGATCCTCAGAGAGTTCTTTGCCATGAGGTGCCATGTTGAACTTCCAGTGACCAGTATGAGGGAGTGTGAGAGCGATGACACCAAATTTAACACACCTGCTCCCCATTCACACCTGAGACCTTGTAACACTAACAAGTCACATGTCACCGAGGAGGAAAATGTCTAATTGGGCCCAATTTGGACATTTTCACTTAGGGGTGTACTCACTTTTGTTGCCAGTGGTTTAGAGATAATGGCTGTGTGTTGAGGGGACAAAAATGTGAGGGGTGTACTCACTTTTTGTGAGATACTATATATATATATATATATATATATATATATATATATATATATATATATATATATATATATATATGTATACTCTACTGTTATAAGACCAAGACAGAAAATAGAGGATTAAAGATGCAAAAATATGTTTACTAAAAAAAAAAACGTTGACATGTTCACTACTTATTTCCCCCACTGTACATGTTGGTTACAATACAAATTTTTTAAAGTAAAAAATTACTTACTGTAATTCTCAGTTTGTAGGATGTGTGTGTGTGTGTGTGTGTGTGTGTGTGTGTGTCAGTTAAAGTAATGTTACATGTTAATTTTACACTGGCATTATCAGGTTCACTCTTTTTCTCCAGATTAATCTCAACTGGCAGTGAACTATGTAGGCATTACAATGCCATTATATTATATCATATGTAGTGAGCATGTATATTGAATATCGTATAGTGTATGTATACTTGGAATACTTGGAATACTTTTTAAGTGACAGTGACAAGATAGTTTCCTGTCAACGACACGGACACTTCTGATACAGTTTTCACCTTTTGTGCTTCATGGCATGTTAGCATATATTGTGCTAATGGTATTGATGGTATGAATAAATGAATGGATTTAAGTATGTTTTATAGGAATCTGACAGCCCTACTGTATAAGAGCCCTCATGTAGATATTGAATTGATCACTTATAAATGACTTACATATGACTTTACTACATACTCTCCGTGTAATAAAGTCACATGTAATACAATTATAGGTGATCAATTCAATATCTACATGAGGGCTCTTATACAGTAGGGCTGTCAGATTCAGTGGTGTTCAGAGATTTAGTTGTGTTTCATTGCACTATGATTATTAATTGTGCAAGGCTCAGTGTTAATTAAAGTAAAACAACTGTGCATTGCATATTTATGCACTGCACAGTTATTTGACTTTAATTAACACTGAGCCTTGTACAATTAATAATCATAGTGCAATGCAACACAACTAAACTGCATCTGAGATTGTATGAATGAGGTATATGTTCTGGTTCAGTTTCACTTTATGTTAACTGTGCCTATTCCATTGTCCTTAGTGTAAATACACTGCATTTAATAAGGTTTTACGTATTAGTCAAATACATGGCTACTATTTGATCAGCCTTTTGAGTAGTTCAACTGTTTATTCGGAAAGTTTTGAATAAATACTGTACATAAAACGACAGAAAAAAATTAAAACAAAAACAATGCACACTCCATCCCTGCTGACAACATCCTGTTTAGACTCTAAACACATGCATTACCTTCGAAAGGTATTAATTAACTGAGTAATAAAACAGAATACTGTTATAGGACAATGATCAATGACAGTGTGATGCAGCCCAGTGGGTTGCGGAGTTACTGTTACCCTTGTGAACTTTCTTATTTTCCAATAAAATAGATGTACATTTTTTTCAGTATCATGAAGTGTTGTATTCCTTGATCATGCCAAAGATTAAGAATTTTAATTTATTAATGGATGATACATTATACTATAAAATTAATAATAATAATAAAAAATGTCCTAATTAGTGTAGGGCTAAAATATTAAGCGTTAATTTGTCACGAAAAGGCCGTAATGGAGACTAAGACGGAAGCAGTTGCAGATAAGAGCTTTTAATAATGAGAGGCAGGCAGACAAATCCAAATCATGAGACAATAGCATGGTCAAAAACAGGCAATGGGTCAGGCGATTAGCAAACAGGCATAAACTAGGAAAGGCAATAATCGAGAATGAGAAACAAGAAACAAGATCAAAAACCATGAAACGCAACTCGAACAAAGGCTTGGCACGTTGAATACTCGCAATACTTCGCAAAGTATTGTGTACAAGCAGTCTCTATATACTGTGGTTGTGAGTACTATGTATTTGATGCAGGTGTATGTGATTAGAGTGAACGTGAGTGTTCTGGGAATTGCAGTCCATGGCGGCCATGCTTGTAGGCCGCAGTGCAGGATGAGAAATGTAGTCACAGTTTTGCTGTGATATGACGTAATTATTTAGCCCACTGCTGTCCTATGACCAAAGACGGAAATAGTCTCAGCCAAAGGTTTAATGCATGTTTTAATCTGACTCAATTTAATTAATTATCTGACTCCAAAAGATTATCTTCTATTAAACAAAATCACAAAAAAAGATATACATAGAATAGAGACAAATGTAACGTACAGAAATGTGGACCAACGTCTGACAAGGGATGTGTGATGGTAATAGCATTAATGGCACAAAAGGCAGCCTCTGAAGTTATAAGCCCCTTCCTTGATGTTACCAGCCCACTCTATGTTACAAACCTCTTTCTTTTATATCTCTGAGCCTGTTTGAAATGTATAGTAACCAAGGTACCAAATGGGAATGAACCAATGTGTTTTGTGGCAGGATGGAACCCAGATGCTTAGGAACTACCTGTCAATTAAGTTCCCAAGAATGGGTCGGTGGGATCAAAAGGAAAAATGTCCCATATGAAAACCAGGGGTGCCAGCATGTGTATGTGTGTGTGTGTTATTATAACATAACAATACGTTTCTACCATTGCTACTACCAATAACAATAAATACAAATTAAAATATTATTATTAATCCTGCAATAAATAGTTGAAAGATGCATGATGATGAGGCTGTTGGCAGAAGCTTCCTTTACAGTGCTACACAGCAGTCTCTTAACTGCTAGTCTTCGAATTACTTCACAAGCTGCAGATAATACAGAAAATTTTAATGTATACTACCGTACTATGGTAAACGTAGAGAATGTGGCAGCATGCGAGTTATGCTTAATTATTTCTGACAATGACATTCAATTTGTTTTTATCCATTCAACGACAGTAGCATAGTTTAGCACATCCTCGTGTGCTTATTTAAGTATTAGTTACAGAGAGTATTAGTTATTTATTTAATGACACTTTTTTTTAAAAATGCTTTTAAGTTTTATGGTATGTTTTGGGGAAATGCATCTAAGTGAAATAAAATCTAAGTCCAAGTCCAACTTTCTAACGCGTAAGGTATTCATATCTTCGATTTCACGCTAGCTAGCTCTTTCATCCATATAATACAAACTTAAAGTTTATAACATAAACAAAATTGAACATGAATTCAAAATTCAAGATTATTTGATTTCTTGATTCCCACTATTTTGTTTGGCAAAATAATAGTAAATAATATTTAGTAATATTATCATCTCCCAGGTCTTCACAGAACTTAATGTGTTTCATGCATCCTACTCCATCCCCAAAAGTAATGTCCAGGAAGTGCCTTAAAGACAATGAGATTGAGACTGTTTTCTCCTCTCTTTCACAACACCTAAAAGTATATGCCACATTACTTGTCTCCACATCTACAGTTGAACGGTCACAAGTAAAAACTCGTGAAATCCAGACTTCGAAGTCTATGTAATGAAGAGAGGCTCTCTGATGTACCGCTACTCTCAATTGAGCGTGACATTCCAATTAACCGTGAGGAAGTCATTCAAATATTTAATACACAACAGACAGACGAGTACTGTGTTAAATACAGGTGATTTATTTAATAAATAATTGGGAATTTAAATACTGTATAAAAGTAAATTTGGTTAGGTACATAAAAGTAACAATTAATTAATTAATTAATTAATTAATTAATTAATTAATTAAGCGCCCTTTTTGGTCCTTCCACCCCTGCCCCAGCGAAGGTCTGTGCACGCCACTGGCCCTGATTGTAACGTATCGTAGACTGGAGGCGGATGCAGGTGCAGATCAAAGTCTTTATTAAACACTAAACTCAAAACCAAAGTAAACGCGGTCTTCGCCAGCAAACGAGAAACGTGGTATACAATGAGATCATTCAAGGCATGGAAACGACCGACACAAATAATACAACCAATAATACTGAGCGATGTGCTCAGTAACCAAGGCATTTAAATACCAAACATAATCACCTCAAAACATAAACACCTGTGGCAAATGAAAGTCACTTCAATAAATGTTCAGCAGGAAGCGAGCGAACCAAAACAACGTCATGTGACTCGTCAGGAGCCGAGCCACAGTGCCCTCTGCTGGCCATAGCATAACAGAACCCCCCTCCAAAGGGTGCTCCTCCCGGAGCACCAAGAACCCCCCTCCAACGGGGGTCCTGGGCCCCTGCGCGAGCCATCTCTCACTGCCACGGAAAGTGAGGCAGCCTCCATCTGGCAGCAGATGGGCGGAGCAGCACCCCCACCGGGGTTGAAAGTCAGGGCACCGCCCCTGGCGGCACTGGACCGCTGGACACCGCCCCCGACGGCACTTGAACGCAGGGCGCCGCCCCCGATGGCACTGGAACTGGAATGCAGGGCGCCGCCCCCGGCGGCTCTGGAACTGGAACGCAGGGCGCCACCCCCGGCGGCTCTGGAACTGGAAGGCTGGGTGGTGTCCCCAGCGGGACTGGAGGGCTGGGCGGTGTCCCCAGCGGGACTGGAGGGCTGGGCGGCCTCCTCAGCCGGGCACGGCAGTGGGACGGCCTCCTCGGCCGGGCTGGACAGCAGGACAGCTTCCTCGGCTGTGCAGGGCAGCAGGACGACCTCCTCGGCTGGGCTGGACAGCAGGATAGCTTCCTCGGCTGTCGGGAGCTCCACCGCAGAGACCTCCCCGTAGGCCTCAAGCTCCAGCTCTGAGGTCACCATGTCGACCTCAGGCGGGAGCTCCACAGCTGAGACCTCCCCGTAGGCCTCAAGCTGCAGCTCTGAGGTCGCCATGTCGACCTCAGGCGGGAGCTCCACAGCTGAGACCTCCCCGTAGGCCTCAAGCTGTAGCTCTGAGGTCGCCATGTCGACCTCAGGCAGGAGCTCCACAGCTGAGGCCTCCCCGTAGGCCTCAGGCTGGAGCTCTGTTGTCTTCGTTGCCCCCCCCACAAAAAAATTTCTGGGCCAGCCTTCACCTCAGGACTGCGCAGCGTGGTGCAATTCCCCTGCAGTGGGAAGCCCCAGATGCTCAGGTCACTTTGCTGGCTGCGTGGTGCTGTACAGTTCCCCTGCAGTGGGAAGCCCCAGATGTTCCGGCCGCTTTGCTGGCTGCATTGCATGGCGTGGTTCGCCGGTGGTGGGGACGGGATCAAGGGCGCCGGGGGCGATGTGGCGCGTAGCTCAGCTTGCAGCTGTCTCTGCTCTGCTACCATGCGCTTGAGCCGAGCAAGTTCCTCGCTGAGCTGTTGGTTGAGCTCCCGGAACTCAACCAGCGACCGGCTCGCTGCAGCAGCTTTTGTTGCGCGATCTGGTGAATAATCCGCGCCAGTGCTTCGTCCGTTAGTCTGTTCCTCTCCCAGAACACTCGGTTCAACTCCGCGCTCATTTTGTTGATCTGCTGCTTCCGTTTGGTGGGCTCAGTATTCTGTAACGTGTCGTAGACTGGAGGCGGATGCAGGTGCAGATCAAAGTCTTTATTAAACACTAAACTCAAAACCAAAGTAAATGCGGTCTTCGCTGGCAAACGATAAACGTGGTATACAATGAGATCATTCAAGGCATAGAAACGACCGACACAAATAATACAACCAATAATACTGAGCGACGTGCTCAGTAACCAAGGTATTTAAATACCAAACATAATCACCTCAAAACATAAACACCTGTGGCAAATGAAAGTCACTTCAATAAATGTTCAGCAGGAAGCGAGCGAACCAAAACAATGTCATGTGACTTGTCAGGAGCCGAGCCACAGTGCCCTCTGCTGGCCGTAGCGTAACACTGATAGTGAAGACTCCTTCATTAACTGTTACATAAACATCTCCCTCACCATAACAACAGTTATATGTTTTTCTTTGTTAAATAACAACATGCTGTTAAATGTTTGTTATATCAACAACAGGTGGTGAGGGTTGTACACAAGTTCATGGCATGTGGAAGAGTACAGTGGGGTCCATAAGTCTGAGGCCACATTGATTTATTTATTTATTTCATTTAAAATTGGAAATACACAGAAGATTTTAGAATTTTTAAATATTTAAAACAAGTAAACATTCAATATCTTAATCATAATATTTAACATTCAAGATCCTGCACTATTTCGATGTCTCTATTTAAAAGTTTGCAAATGTGTGATATTGACCATGTTAACTGCTTTGTCCAAAAGGTCAGATTTCCCTCATCTCTTCTATTGAAGCATTCAGTTCAGATGACATGCTAATGGATTTGATCTAAAATGGAGCATAATTTTCACAAACTTGTGGAATCCGTGCCAGCTTGAGTGCACACTGTCATTAAATTTTCACTAACAGTCAGTCAACATTATTACATTAGCAGAGTTATTTATTGAATTAATGTTTAGTTTTTTATTATTCTCAGATGCAGCACTGTTTTTGCATTCCTTTCTGATTATTTTGGACAGATTATATTTATATTTCATATTTGTTTTTAAGGCCGTTGCCTCGATTGGCACTCAGTTCCATGTTAAGTCATGATGAGAGAACAGTGAATGTTTTTTTTCTCCTTCACTGTGGCTGACAGCTTTTCCGTGGGTGGATTTTGGCTTTTTTAGTCGGCTTCTTCTGCCCCATACCTGTGTGTGGTAGACTCTGATCAGCGCCTCAGCATTCGCCTGCAGAAAACTGCAAAGAATACCCCTGCTGAAGTGTGATGGGTTTGCTGAGAGCAAAACAAGGTCTTGCCAGAGCTGTTTGAAAGGTTGTCTTGCAGGTTGTCCTGAAGACCAAAGTGTAAGTTTGTTCTTGCTAAGGTCGTGTGAAATTGTGTGTGCATGTGCTATGTGGTTCAGTCAAGGTGCATAAACAACTCTCATCTGACTGAACATGGAGGTTTTTAAGTTTTTATCCCACAACTTCCTGTTTCAGCTGCCCTTACCTTTAAATATGGCAACACATCTTTTTCTAAAAGCACAAGTGGAGAGAGAGAGAGAGAGAGAACGAGAACACAGGATGCATGGACTTCTTTTTTTGTGTCTCAACACAACTATACCTATAAGAACAACTCAATGATATTAATTTATTTTGATAAAATTTTGAATTTAATTTTTAGAAAAGTCTCTATTCATATTTCTAAGTAGAAATTTATTACGCAGATATATATATATATATATATATATATATATATATATATATATATATATATATATATATATTGTCAAAAGAGATAAAAGTTCACTGCGACAAATTCAATCCAAGCGTACAGCAGTCCCCCCCCCCCCAGCATCCCCCTACCCCCAAAGTTATAGCTAAACACATTCATTATGGAAAAAAAATTGCTATAAGTGTCCTAATGTATACCTGAAGAGTGCACAAAGTGTCACATGTATTTACAATTTACTTTTGATATACTAATATAAATATACTAAACAGTCTGAGAATACTTGTAGAAAAGTGCAACTACAGTTGTTAAATACATTTCCAGTTCATATTTATATGTATTAGTATACAGTATGGTACAATAATACGATTATGAAACGTATTTCTGAGTGTGCTAAGCTTCAAACTCTCCATTTATGCAATACAGAGCATCTTAAAACTTTGGTACACTTTTTGTACAATCTTCAGGATCTTGAAGGTTATGATCTGATTGGCTCTCCACTCTTCATACATATATCTGTGTACTGGTTTCCAGCAGGAGACAATGAGATTTTTGGAGCAAGATATGTCACTGGATGCAAAACGTCACTGAATTAAAACAAATGATGCAGAGTAGTGTGTGAAGCACTAAACTTGAGTAAACAAGACAGACTTAAGATGGGTTTAAGACATCTGCCATGTCAGGAAATCTCTATCTCAGCCCCTATCTATCAAAATCCATCTATCAATCTCTATTTATCAATCGCTATCTATCTCACTGTGCAGCATTAGGCCTACCCTTTAACTGCCCACTTTAATAACCTGGCATGACAGTGAAAAAAGACAATGATGAAATCATTTTGCTTTATGTTATTAAGTGATGCAATGCTAGCTTGAGCTTGTGCTCAGGAGATTGCAAATTCTGACACTGCCACAGCAAGTACCGTCTTACTTTTCAATCAGAAAGAAATGTGTTCGCTCCTAGAATGGAAGCCTTTGTGTGAAGAAGAATGAGCTAGATTTTAGAGTGAGACACACATTGATGCCAAAACATCATTGCCAATGTGTCACCTTCTAGTAAAGTGCTCATTAAGTATACGACTAGTGTACTAATAAGTCACAGTATTATTCAGAGTGAATTTAACATATAATAACAAGTAAATAAGAAATAAGTTTACTTACAAATATAATTTTTGTCTGAAGCATGTATAGAATACGGACTACGCCTACAGTATTTATAGTATATATTTTTTTTTGTATGCTATGATATAAATGCTAAATGCACATTACAAATGTAATAAAAGTATGCTATTTTGTAAGCTAATGGAAGAAGGGCTCTAAACAACAGTCAAGAAAAAGCCAAACTCTTGGAAAAAGTCATGAAAACAAGTTAGCTCTGTGAGCCATATTAGCAGACAAATTGGGTTAAACATCTGACAGAGGTTAACTCAATTTAGACATGCTGCGACTGGAAACAATGAAAACAGAACTTTTGCATATTGTGGGAATGACCTCCTGCTGACATGAACTGAGGACCAGCTGCGTTTTCACAGTGGTCCGCTCTCTGACAGCATGTTTTAGGCTAATTACTATTTAATTTTGTCTTGAAAAATGGGCTAAATAAGTGCCAGCACAGGAGCAGTCAATTCTTGTTATTTAGCTGCAGTCACACTGGAATATAGACATTACGGTGCAGGGTTTCTGTTAGCCGGTTAATACCGGTATTTTTGCTGATAAATTCTCTGTGTGACCTCCAGATTCAGAGCCTGTCCGACACAGTGTCTAGGAAAAATGTTAAATATTTACTTGAAGGACAAACAAATTTAAAAATAAATACAGTACATTTTTTTTTTTAATGGTAAGGCCAGGTATGTTGGTAAAGTAATTTTTCTACACCTGCTATTATTCAATAATGCATGTCTCTTTAGATGAATATAGAGGATATGCTGAAGAAAAAAAGTTCCTATTTAAGCGTACTGCCACTGGGGGTTTATAATTACCTACTGCTAGCCTCTATATACTAAAATTAGCAGACACGAGCGAATGTTATGCTAACCACTGTGTTATATTATAAACAGTGGTTCACATCCTACCTCACTGACAGGAGACAATTTGTCCAAGTAATGAACTGCAAGTCAGAGAGGTCTGCTGTCACCAAGGGGGTTCCCCAGGGCTCAGTTTTGGGGTATTTCCTTCCACTTAGCAATATCCTTTGGCATCACGGTGTTCACTTTCACTGCTATGCTGACGATACTCAGCTTTACATGTCCACGAAGCCCTCAGCCTCTCTTCCTCCAAGTATGATCATAGCCTTCTTCATGACATCAACTTATGGATGATTAAGAACTATCTGAAATTAAACAACAATAAGACTGAGCCACTCGTTGTTGGCTCTAAAACAGCACTTGCAAAGATGAACACCTTCACCATCTCTATTGATGGCTGAAACAGACCATGCTCCACTCTGGTTAAGAGCCTTGGTGTCATTTTAGATAGCACTCTCTCCTTTGCTGCACACAAAAACAGTGTTTCTGGCAGTGCCTTTTTCGATCTATAGAACATTGCAAGACTACGTCCATCCCTCTCTCAACACAGCACAGAAGTCTTTGGTCAGAGCTTATGTTACATCCTGCATTGACTACTGCAATTCCATCTTGTCTTACATCCATAATAGACTACTGCACCGGCTCCAAATAATCCAAAACTCTGCAGCAAGGATCATTACATGCTCCAGATTAACCAGCCATGTAACACCTCTGCTCATCCAGCTTCACTGGCTTCCTGTTGCCTATCGAATTAAATTCAAAATTCTGCTTCTCACAGTTAAGGCCCTATATAGTCATGCTCCTACTTACCTCACTAACCTCTTTGAGAACTACACACATCCCCGCATACTGCGATCCTCCTCAGCAGGTCTACTAGCAATACCAGACATGAACTTTAGCACCATGGGTGGAAGAGCCTTTGGTCACATTGCCCCTAAGCTCTGGAATTCACTTCCCCATCACATCCGCAACTGTGAATCCATTTCAAGATTCAAAAGTTCATCAGGCTTGCATATTCTCTGTGACATGGTTACGTAATGCTTAATTATAATATGTATTTTAGTGTTTTATATATAATATTGTGTGTATATATATATATATATATATATATATATATATATATATATATATACACACATACATATATATATACACACACACACACACACACACACATATATATATATATATGCATGTGTATGATTGTGTATATATATATAATATTGTGTTTTACTGTTTTGTGAATTGTATTTGTGAAGTGATGTCATGATTTCCCTTCGCGCTAGTGCTGGAGCATGCGGCGCGATTCCTGGTTTGTCAGTGACACTGACTTTGTTTACTTTTCACACGTGTTTTGTTGTGATTTCTGTCCTGTCTCCACCCCTGTATTGTCATTGGTTGTTTCCCGTATGTGTCAGCATTAGTCTCATCTGTTTTGTATTAACCATTGATTACATTTGTCATTTAAACCCCTCGTGTCTCAGTTCGCAAAGTATTGCGTGAGATTTCTGCATACCAAGCCTTTGTACCTTGTTCCTCATTTTATTTCATAGTCTTTGATCTTGTTTCTCGTTTCTTGTTACATGCTTTGCCTTGCCTGTTTAATGCCTCTTTGCAGATCGCCTGACCCATTGCCTGTTTCTGACCACAGTTTTGTTTCATGACTTGGATTTGTCTGCCTGCCTCTTTTAATAAAGCTCTTATCTGCATTTGCATCTGTCCTAACCTCCATTACGTGCTTTACGTGACATAATATATCACCTCACTATGGATGCAGAAGGGGAGCAAGGAGAGCATCACGCCAGTGTACATATGAATGTCTGGTCACCATTCATGTCAGTCCAGTTTCCTCAGTGGACGGACCTAAATTATGGATTGGGCGGCTACCCAAGGCAGTTCATGCTCCACTGCCAAATGTACTTTTCGAGCCTGGTAAACCCCAAGCGGGACAAGAGGCAGTGGCTTGGTTCATTGTGTCCTGGCTTTATGGCACGGTCCGTGATTGGGCAGAGCATCTGTCCAACAAAAGGGTCAAGTGCTCTCAACAATGTAACTCAGTTTGCAGAACTATTCATGAAGGAGTTTTGGGCGTCCAGGGCAGAGCTAGAACCTGGATCAACTTTTGAGGGGAGCCAGTGTAACGAGCAAGCTTGATCTGCCATTCCACACCTTTTATGAGTGGATCAACAGGGCCATCTCCACAGTTCAGCTCTAGCGCCAGGCCGACAGGGCGGCAGTAGGGGTGATACAGGCATGTAAGACTGAGGGCTGCCATAAAGAAGCCACCCTACAATGTGCTACATACAGTAATCTTGGGATCCACGGATCATATTTCTGCTCCCGGGAATGTTTTAAAATCAGCTGACATACCTACAAACAGCTCCACAAGAGAGCAAGAGCAGAGCACCAACCTGAGACCAATGAGTTGGTCTCACCTGCAGCTCTTCAGCTGGAGGTCAAGGTGGTGACCTCCTCCCCAGAGCTCCAGCACGAGACCCACGAGGTTGTCTCTTCTCCAGAGCTGCAGCATAAAGTCAAGTTCCTGTCCCAGGTCGACAAGGCGGCCTCCCAAGCTACGTTCCTGTCCCAGGTAACAGCCAACCAAGCTCTGCTTTCACGTGAGTCTGCTGACACAGCCAACCAAGTTCAGACTGTAGTGAGATGGAGAATGACGTGCAGCCTCTCTGCATGACTGATGATGCCGCTCAGCTGCCCTGTCCAGCTGAGGATGTTTCTCTGCCTCCCGTTGCAACCAAGAGCTCCACTTTGCTTCCCTACTCTGCCTCGGACATCACTACTCCAGGCTTCTCTGAGGATGTTGCTCTGCATTCCTGCTCTGCTAAGGATGCCGCTCAGCATCCCTGTTCAGCTGAGGACGGCGCTCAGTCTCCCTGTTCAGCTGAAGGAATTGCTCCACCTCCGGGTGTGGCCAGGAACTCCGCTTTTCTTCCCTGTTCCGCCTCGGGTGTCACTATGCCAGGCTCTGCTTCGGACATCGCTCCGCCTTCCTACTCCACTGAGGACGGCGCTCCGCCTTCCTGGTCAGCTGAGGACATCGCTCCGCCATCCTGCTCTGCTGAGGATGGCGCTCCATGCGCAAGAAAGGCAGACGAGATGGTCTACCAAGTCAAACCCTGTCTAAAGCTGAAGACCCAGCTTCCCAAGCCTGGGTGCTGTCTAGCAACCCTGGCAAGCCTGCCCCAACCTCATGCTTGCCCCTCGGCTCCTTGAGGAGCCTGCTATCTGTTGGACAATGCCTGCCTCGTGACCTGAGGGGCTGTGAAGACGTTTTGCCCAGTGGGCCAGGACCGCCAGGGGAGGGAGTATTTTCTGGTGCTCCAGGAGTACCGTCTTTGGGGCTCTAGGGAAGGCTTTTGCCTTGCCTGTTTAATGCCCGTTTGCAGATCACCTGCCCATTGCCTGACCATGCTTTTGTTTCACGATTTGGATTTGTCTTCCTGCCTCTCTTTAATAATCTCTTATCTGCATTTGCATCTGTCCTAACTTCCATTACGTGATTTACGTGACAAGTGCCCTTGGGTGTCGTGAAAGGATCTTTTTAAAAAAAAAAAAATTATTATTATTATTATTAATATTATAATTATTATAACGTAAGGATCAGGCCCAACTTTCTCTTGTAATATTCTCTAAACCAGTACAGTATGGTCTTTCCCCCATCTTGTCCATTCCTGCTCTCCATCTGAATTTTGCACATCAGAATCACATGACTGCAAACAATCTATAGGATAAAACAGACGTCATATCGCTAAAAAAATAACTCTATGATACATAAAGGAATGTTCCTGAACACCGTGATAGCACCAAAAATACCTAGCAGAAACTCTAATACAGTGGTGTGTGGAGTGAATGTTTATGACAGGAGGACTTGAATGGGGAGAGAGACATTGTTGGCACTTTTTTATGTTTGTTGTAACATGTTCATACTTTTTATTATTATTAATAATTTTGTAATTAATAAGCCTTTTATGAGGAAAAATTAAGACTAGATGGTTATGACACATAAGTAAGGCGCCATGGAGCCACAGAGTCCCCTTGGGGAAGT
The DNA here is from genome assembly GCF_023375685.1 of Ictalurus furcatus. Classification (NCBI taxonomy): domain Eukaryota; kingdom Metazoa; phylum Chordata; class Actinopteri; order Siluriformes; family Ictaluridae; genus Ictalurus; species Ictalurus furcatus. The sequence goes on along the minus strand of NC_071261.1, from coordinate 4,611,408 downwards.
TTCGGAAGATGAATATAGTCCCATATGAGCTGTTACCTGTGGGCCACCGCACTTTCAATGACGACCAACGAGGGCCTAAAGGAGCAAGATTTAATCCCTACAGACACTGTAACCTAGTAACAGCTGGTTTTCAGGGGCAGTGTGCATCAGCAAGAAAATAATGCCATATCTTAAGCTATAATGGACAGGAAGGGGAAGAAAATATAAATTGGTCTTACAGAATTGACAAGATGTAGCACAGGAACTGGAAGACCTTTGATAATGTGACTCATGTAGCTTTTTTTCTGCAAAATATGAGAGGCCAGAATTTTAGATTATGGAATTATCGGCCAACCTTGGAGATGCATGAATTAAAATAGGATTTATTTTAAGTAGGTGTGTGTGTGTGTGTGTGTGTGTGTGTGTGTGTGTTGTGCTTGTGTAAAAACTGGTGACTTGATGCAATTTGCCACTTCAGGCTCTCCTTTAAGAGTGATTGAGATAACTATTCAAGCTTCTACTATCTAAAATCAGATTTCACATTCACTATCGATGTGTTCCTTTGTATCTGCGTTTTGCTGAGTTGCCTGTTTTTGCTATTGTATTGCTTTGGATTTTTGCTGAAAGCAGGATTTTGTCATTCCTTATTTATTTAGCACTGAGTACTTAGTGAACTCTCTTTCTTTTTTTTTTTTTTTAAAGAATACAATGCAGTGGCTCGAGAGGGGGATGACACTTAGTTTCTAAGCGGAGCTTTCAAAAACAACTCACACTAACTCTGAAATTTTGTCTCAAACAGAAGGCAGGAGGAAAAATTAAAATTGGCTTCTGATGCATGGCTGCAGTACACAGATGAGAGGTGACAGATCAGAAAGCATATGGACTACAAAGGCCTATTTACAAAGTAGACTGAACAGGGTGAGACAGTCTGTGTTCAAAATACTCTAACAGCAGTCTTCTCAACATATGCTGTTGGCACTTTCCACTTTTCATATTTTGTTTTTCAAACAAGTTAGTTTTTTTTTTTTTAAATAAATGTGTATTTAGTTTTATATATATATATATATATAATGCCTCACTTACTCATGTTTAGCAGGCGGTGAATGCAGTAGCACCAGCCGTCAGTGCTGTCTGTGTTAGTTAATAATATCTTTTTTTAAAAGAATTCATTAAATAATGAATTATTACTAGCCACGTATTATTCTAATGTCTGGCACATATAACCATTAGAGAACGTTTCCATCAGAGAACTGTCTCCTTTGAAGTGGTAAAGCATTGAACAGTTCTAGATTACACACCGACACCTTGTCTGAGAAACTGTGCTAAATATAGAGCTATGCTGTGTGAGGTGGAGTTGTGCACAGGAATGATTTTAAATCTTACTCTTATCTGATCCCATCGTCATCTCCCTTTGTAGTAGTACGCAGTTCGTTTGAATAAACTCGGCAGGTTTAACAGTTAAATTCAAACTATTACAAACAACCCGCTTTGCAAGAAGCTTCCAGGAATTGTGCTTTTAGGAAAAGGGGTTCTTTAAGGGGTTCTTTGGATAGTTCTGTGTTTATAGCTTCCTTATAAAGGGGTTTACTTGGAACCTTTTCTCAAAGGGAACACAACGTTGCAAAACAAAAAGGTAAAAGCTGAAAGGTAAAAGCAAAGAACCCTTAAGCATTTAAAATTTCGCTTAAAGGCTTAATAATTATATTGATATTGAATGTCTGTTTATGTTTACATCACCTGTGACACTCAGAAATATATTTATATATGTTTGTGTATATATATATATATATATATATATATATATATATATATATAAAACCAGGGTAAACCTGCTTGAATTGGTTTGCAGTTGAATCTGACTCCTTCGGATACAGCATACATGTTGATGTATTGTAGCTACTGTTTCCTTTTCTTATGTTTGAAAAGGTACGTAAATACATTTATGTGAAGTATGAATAAAATAAACAACCCACATTTATTAAGCTACAGTCCATACCAAGCACAAGGACATCCAGTTACATCTTTTCTGTATATCCTAAGGGCTATTTTCGATATTTAGTTTGTTTAAGTGACATCTATTTGTTCAAAAGCAAAACCCCAACAGACCTAAAAACAAAAGAAATAAAGGGAAAATGACAACATAAAGGGTAGGTTTGGGTTTTCCCTAGTCAGGATAAGAATATGGTTTGCAATAAAATTGGTCATTAATGATTTTTACCCTCTCATGTTGGGAAAAGACGTATGAGATGCCAGACACAGATTGCAGCGTTTAAAAAAAAAAAAAAAAAATGCAACAGACAAATGAAATAATTTATTATTTCCATGTAGTTTTATCAATAGTGATTTTGCCATAGGTGGAGGAGATACTGATGGAGATATTTGATTACTGGTTAATTCTATGATTTAAAAAGGGCAATGTATTTATAAGCTTTGTGCTTGCAATGGCAGTTTTGATATGCTGAGGAAATTAGCGGGCTCACATCTTTAGAGGTGTTGTCACATCTGCAGCACCTCTGAAGCACTCCTAAATACTCGCCCATTTTAGAGTAGAGTTTTACATTTCTCTTATCCTTAGGCTGAAGTATAGGAGTAAATTTACACTTATCTAAGTACTTCACATTATAGGATAAGATGGGTTTGAGGTGCATGTAATATCAAGCAAATATATAGATATATAGAATACATACAGAGCAGAATGTAGGCTCCTCTCCAGGTTTTACTGGTTCTATGGTTCTGCATTAGATAGTAGCACAGTTTCTGCAGCTTAAATTCTATATTTAAAAGCACTTTTTTATATATATATATATGAGTGAAATAGATCAGTTGGATCTAGGTCATTAATGGTGACGTTTGCCATAACATGCTGTAATGTTTGGTGGAGCAGTTTTTTTTTTTTTTTAATTGATGTGTTTGATGAGGCAGAGGATGTGAGTGAATGTGATTCACAAGCAGTTGGATCAGTGCTAAAGTCTACACACTAGAGCATCCTCACAGTTAATTCCAGCAAACTTTTTAAGCAACAGTAAAACTGCTTCACATGTTGCAGTCACACTTGCCAAATCTTTGAGTCTTGACTTCCCTCTTGTAGTTCTCCCATTTTAGACTTTATTATAAGCAGCTGCATAAATCCAGCCACAGAACAGTGATCTGATCAATAGACCAAAGCCACTTTATTTTCAATGTCAAACTCACAGGCACTGCACTAGATTGGCACTGTGCTGGATCTATCTGGGGGAGGACTGTTGCTATGGTTGTTTAGACAGAGCCACAGACCCTGATAACAATGGCATTTAGAGCCACACCCTTTACAAATAAGGGCATTTAGATCCATGCGTCCTGACTATGATGGCATTTAAGGGCACAATCCTTAAAAACAATGGTATTTACAGACACACCCCTTGACTATGAATTTAGAGAATTTAGTCCTGACTATGATGGCTTTTAGAACTACACCCCTGACTATGATGGAATTTAGAATCATGCCCCGACTATGATGGAATTTAAAGTCTTGTCCCCTTACTATGATGGAATTCAGCATCTCGTCCAAACTATGATGAAATTTAGTTATACCTCCTGACTATGATGGAATTTAGAGTTACTCCCCCTGACTGTTATAGAATTTAGAGTCACATTCCAACTATAATGGAATTTAGAGCTACGCTGCAATTATGATGGAATTTTGAGTCAAACCCAGACTATGATGTTATTTAGAGTCTTGGCCTCTAACTATGATGGAATTTAAAGTCACTCCCTCTGACTATAATGGAATTTAGAGTCACTTCCCCTGACTATGATGGAATTTAGAGTCACAACCCGACTATGATGGAACTAGGGTCATGTCCCTGACTATGATGGAATTTAAAGTCTTGCCCCGTTACTATGATGGAATTTAGAATCACTCCCGCTTACTATGATGGAATTTAGAGTCACTTCCTCTGACTTTAGAGTCACACCCAGACTTTGATGGAATACACAGTCATGCCCCTGACTATGATGGAATTTAGGGTCATGTCCCTGACTATGATGGAATTTAAAGTCTTGCCCTCTAACTATGATGGAATTTAAAGTCATTCCCTCTGACTACAATGGACTTTAGAGTCACAGCCCCTGATTGTGATGGAATGTAGAATCATGCCTCCAACAATGATGAAATTCAGAGTCAATTCCTGACTATGATGGAATTTAGAGTTCTTTCCCCTGACTATGATGGAATTTAGAGTTATGTCCCTGACTATGATGGAATTTAAAGTCTTACCCCCTTATTACGATGGAATTTAGAGTCACTCCCCCTTACTATGATGGAATTTAGAGTCACTTCCTCTGACTATGATGGAATACACAGTCATGTCCCTGACTATGATGGAATTTAGAGTCACAACCCAACTATGATGGAATTTAAAGTCATGTCCCTGACTATGATGGAATTTAGAGTCACAACCCAACTATGATAGAATTTAGTGCCATGTCCCTGACTATGATGGAATTTAGAGTCACAGCCCCTGATTATGATGGAATACACATTCATGTCCCGGACTATGATGGAATTTAGAGCCACAACCCAACTATGATGGAATTTAAAGTCATGTCCCTGACTATGATGGAATTTAGAGTCTTGCCCTCTAACTATGATGAAATTTAAAGTCACTCCCTCTGACTATGATGGAATTTAGAGTCACTTCCCCTGACTATGATGGAATACACAGTCATGCCCCTGACTATGATGCAATTTAGAGTCACACCTCCTGATTAACATTGGAATTAAGAGCCATGCCTCCAATAATGATGGAATTCAGAGTCACTTCTTGACTATGATGGAATTTAGAGTCCCTCCCCTGGACTATGATGGAATTTAGAGTCCCTCCCCTGGACTATGATGGAATTTAGAGTCACTTCCCTGACTATGATGGAATTTAGACTCCCTTCCCTTGACTATGATGGCAGTTTGAGTCAGGCCTACTGACATTGATAGCAATTAGAACTGCACTCCCTGACTATGATGGAATTTAGAGCCACGATCTCTGTGATAACATTTAATACATACATGAAAATCATTTACTGTTGGATTTTGACTTTTATAAACAAAAAGTCATCACAATGCAGGAATAAAACTAATTTTTTTTTTTTTCTGGTGGACCATAAGTGTTGTAAATACTGTGACAAGATGCATGTTCATCTCAAGTCTGAGGAATCTGTGTTTTTATTATTTTCTTCTCATTGAGGTACTAAAGCAGAAAATCTTATTAAGGCACTCAACGCCAAAAACTCCCAGCAAGCAATTAATGAGATTCAGTTAAATTCCAGTGAAGACGTGGAGTCTCTGCGATTCAGCTTGATGCAATGGGAGGAGCGCTCCAAGCTTTTGGCACACAGCACAATAGTTTATCCCATTTAGAAGAAACATTCTAATTACAGTCAAAGAAAGAAAGACATGGTTATGAAATCTTGCAACTTTGCAGCTGGAGAATTTAAAATTTTCCTAGAGGGAGCCTTTTTGAGAAGGCAAGGATGTCAGTAGCCCTATATTTTCTTGCTGAGCACAAACACTGTAAGAATGCACTGTAGAGAAGGAATAGTGTCTAATTATTTGTTATTCCTGAACTTGCACATGGTTGTAATGACAGCTGAATTCAAGATGCCTGTAGAAAAATAACCCCAATTATATGTTTCTTTTGATGGTCTGGGTCCTTGTTTTGTGTGATTTTGAATAATTGGTAGGTTTTGAGAAGAAGTCAATGTTTTCAGGATGGGGAAAATAGCTGTGTGTTTGACTGACAGCACAACACACGCAAGACTGAAGACCCAGTTTCTATCTGACGGAGTGCGATGTTGCAGATCAGCAGTTCTGTCTTACAAACTCATTCTCTCTGTATTTCTCAGGTGAATGTGAGCAGCTCATCAGAACTGAACCCCGTACCCCCCCCTCCAGCTTAATGTTATTTTTGAATTGCTGCTTGAGCGTCTTCAGTTGCACAACACCACTGAATCATAAGTGCAGTGCCAGAGTGAAAATCTAAATGCAACTGCTTACAATCTTCTCCAGTAATCCTAACCTATTACATATACGTATGATATTCAAGACAAGGAGATGACATTTTGCTTGCATAAATGAGAAGTGTTTAAAAGTGTGCGTTCACTGTTAGGCATTGCAATAATGCTATAATGCATTTTACTTATTTATTTCCTTACAGTGTTCTATTATGGAGCTCTATTCATTGAGTTAATTAGTTAGTTGGTTCTAATTTAGCTAGATATCTTTTTGATTCTCCGGTAAGAGGTTCAGATCACCTACAAAATGTTCACATTAACTATGATTATATGAAGATGGTATGTTTGTTTCTCTATCATTAGCTTAACAGGGTACTAGACAGCATAAGGAGGACCTTTTGAGCTAATGATCTGTCTAAGGACCACTGAGTGTCCTTCCACTTGCCCGTTCTAATAATATTCTTGTTTTAGCTTCAGGTTACAGGTAAGGAATAAAAACACGACAAGGTGTGCTTTTATAGGAACATAATCAACGATAGGCTGATGTGATGCATTACCATCCCAAAGTTGATTAAGTTTCTGTAACGGCATTTCTCAAAGTGTTTTTTTTTTCCCTGTTATATGACGACATATATGTTGTGGAACATCTGTGAAACGAGTTAGTTCCTGTTATCACTTACGTTGTAGCAGATATAAACAATTCATCCCCTCACCAGCCTTTCTTTCTTTCTTTCTTTTGTCTTAAAGTTAATAAGACACAGTAAATAAGACAATTGGTTATGTTACAAAGAAACTGGAAAGCACTTTTTTAAAAAACGCATTCTCCACTGAAGATCCAGCAAATTAACTGGTACTATAGATGTGTGATGGTACTATTGACACTCTAGACCTGTGTTTTGCTTTGCCATCAGCTATGAGAGCTGAAAATTAATCAAACCAATTAAGCAGATTTGAGAATTCAACAGCACTGTGGTATAAGTGTAATGTTGGTACAAGCCAGTACGAGTTTTGCGATCTAAATCCAAAATAAATATATAATTTAAAAATAAAAATAGAATGTTGCAGTGAACACCATGAATGTAAATTAAATGTAAACCGTTGTAGTTTTGACTAATTTTACCTGTACTTAAAAATATATATTTTGCTGTAAATTAAAATAAAAAATTCTTTAAATTTTTAGCAGCAATAGCCACTTCCAACACTTGTTGGTTTACACTGGTATACTGTATATTCTAGTAATTGATCCAGTAAACAAATCTTATTTCATTGTACAGAGATTTAAATTCACATTATTTTACTAGGCTGCTAGTATTTAACTGTAAAATGTACAGTAAGTATGTATACATTGAAGTGCAGTTAATATTTGACATTTTCAACATTAACGTGCTGAGGTTTTCTTTTGCCCAGGTACTTATGAGGCTGCTTTAGTTGCCCTGTACTATCTGTGTTTCTCTCTACCAGCCAAGCTCCAGGTGGAATCAGTCGGTGCTAAAACCCTTTAATTAAGACCATCGATCATCATTAGCTTTTGCATGGCAAGCAGGCTTGCTTACTAATTAACTCTTTGCGATCAGAAAGAATAGCCTTAAATACACTGCTCTATTTCTTTTGGCTAATACTTTAAAGACAGCTGATCTTGCAGTCTGTATGTATATAGCACATTTGTTCTTCCTGAAGGCAACACCAATATGTTACTTACAGATGCTGCATTGTGAATTTTCTTTATTAGAATCAATTTCAACAAGCAGCAAGTTTTAAGGTCTATACCTGGAGATACTGATATAGACTCAGTGAAATATGGGCGCAAATGAGAAAGCACAAAGTATGGATGCTGAGAGTAAACACTGCTGTCACTTTGATTCTTGCAAACTGTAAAGCTTTTGAAGAGCTGTATTCTGCTCACCCCACTGTCAATTCAAAGGCGTCAATATTCAGCTCCATGTTTTCGATGCATATTTATGTAAGGTTAGCCTGTTTTTTGCTGATACTCACATTTTTTTTTTGCTTCTATATATTTACACACATACATACTACACTAATACTTGGCAGCATTACCCTAAAATCAGAATGCAAATTGAATCCCAATCCTCAGCACAGCTGAATTTAAGCTGAGTCCTGTATATTTTTATTTCTGTTTTCCCCTCATGCAGGGAATTCAGTCACTGGAAAGTGAACAGCTTGGCCACAGAGAAGAGAGATTTCTTCAAGGCACCATTGCCTCTGTCTCCTGAATTCCTACGCAACCTCAGGCTACTTGGAAGGAGGCCGACTCTCCAGCAGATCCATGAAAACCTGATCAAGAAATACGGCACTCACTTCTTAGTATCAGCCACACTCGGGGGTAAGTTGTCAGCACGAGAAATCGCTTCAAATGTGTAGATCCCCATTCTGTGACAGGTTCTGTCTGTCCGTGTTATGATTCTCTCCTCCATTAGAAAGTAGCACCTTTTGTATTACATGTCATTTGTATTCTAAATGAAAAATGATTGATAAATTATATCGACAGGTTAAATCTAGAGCCACAACGGGTATTTTGTTTCCACTTAAAAGGTGTATGAAGCTTTACAGGTTTCATGTAGAGCCCTACAACTGAGTGTTTCCTTGGGGGAACCCTTAAATATCCAAAGAACTATTGAGGAACCCTTTTCTCTATACACCAGTATCTTGAGCTTTAATTAAAACACACACAAACACAAAATAACACCATTAAATTGGGTAGATCCATTTCAGAGGGATTTGTTATAAGTTTAATATGACGTGATGTCATGTCTTTACAAATAAATATCCAGTTAGATATGAAGTGTATATTGAGACAGAGAGAGCTAGGGCATATCTTCCCATTTGCTTTGTGCAGAGTGTTAAAATATAAATAGCATAAATGCATCTGTTTGAATCACATTTGGCTGATTCTGTTTGGAGACTCCCCATTTATATTGGTCTTTTCCAGTGCCCTCCAGGTATGTTTGACACCACTTTACTCAACAGCAGAAGAAACTATACACCACCTTCTCCATGACATTCCATTTCTTGGCTGGCAGATAGGTCCTAAGACTGGTTTCTAACAGCAGTGATATTAACTGAACCTTGCATTTCTAAGATCTGGATACTAATTATGATGCCACTTATTGCTAGGTGCGTGCATTGAAGCTACATTGACAAGAGAGACTAATGCAGTGGCAAAGCTATAGTGAATGCTTGTAATTAACCAGTCAAGCAGGAGTGGAAACGAGGATGGGACTGCTCACTGCATACGAATTGCATTGCAAAATGTTCCATTCTGAGAGAGAGAAAGAGACTCCTCAAAAGCAAAGTAGAATGTCCACTGAATTTGATTTATGTTCTTCTGTTATAATGTAATAATTCCTAATTCCTAAATCCAAACTAATGTGCTGTGCATGCTCATATATCATCCAGTGGATACACACTCCTACTCTCTCTGTATTCTTTTAATAGCTGTTAAACTGAAAAGTAATGTTAAAATCTTAAGTAGTAAACTTATCAACCATTTTAAAATTGTTGGTACATTTGATGTCGGTGGGATATGTTGTTGATTGCATTTTTTTCACCAATCTTTATTTCAAATTCGTATTGATGTAAATCATGAGCATATTTCACCAAATAACTTGAGTACAGCTAACATTTTGTTTAAATGAAACATTTTTGAGTTCGTGAAACTCTGCCCAAAAACATTTAAATGATCTTAAATATAAATGACTGTATTTTCCCTAAATAATTGGGAGAAATTTATGACTATTAGGCATTTATTTCAAATACAATAATACCAATTTTGTGAAATTGCATATTTTGTGTGTCCATGAAATCAATATTCCCAATTAGAAAACCTGTATAAAGAATGTTCCCTTTCAAAGGGAACTCCACGTTGCATTAGATGAACGCGGTGGGAAGCGCCCTCGCACGTGACCGGTATCTGAAGCTTGTGTAACATCATGCCTATTTATAGGCCTGCGTGATCAGGTGACGTGACAATTATGCGTGTTGTGTGATATATGAACGACACCTGTGATGCCGTCAGCCTTATTATCTTCAGTGAGACTGGATGTGTAATGCTCGCAAAAAGACTGTTCATTTCCTATCTATCTTTTCCAAAAAAAGAGAAAAATCTAATTTCTTTTCTGTCCCTTTAAAAAATAAAAAATAAAAATAAAAAGAAGAAACGTATGAGTGAGAGAATTCAGGAAGTGTGTTACACCTTGCTCCCGTTTCATCATGAGGAGGGCGGACACACTTTCTATTTGAAGTGTCTAGGGGTGAAGGGCACCAGGGCAACCCTCGAGAGGTCTGACTGTGCGCATTGTGAATGCCTTACAATTAGGCAGCTCTGCTCGCGACTTGTGGGTTTCAGAGCCTCACGGATCTGGGCCAAGGCAGCCAGCCGGCTCCGGTCCTGGGGATCTCGTATGGATCTGGAAGACGAGCCGGAGACGAGCACTGCTCTGTCTCTTGCTCTGTCTTCCAGGTTCAGCTCTCCGCTGGATTTTGGAGCTCAGGTCGCGACTCCTCCTTCCGCTATGGAAAGCCAAACCCCCCCCCCCCCCCCCCCCAAAAAAATAAACACAAAATTTTTTTTCAAAATATGCTTCTGGCAGAAAACCATGCATAAGCCGTATTTATAACCCTGCGATGTCGGATTATTCGGCCATCGGAGCGTTTAAATGGCATGGCTATTAAGGTGGAGGAGGCGCTTGCGAGCTACCTTTGTCCATCAACGCCAGGTAATTTAGGGCGGCCAGCTTTGCCATCCAAGCCATGTAAGGCCACCGTGGCATTTGTGGGCAAGGCCTGTGCATAAGTGGGTCTTGCTAGTGGGTCACTGCAGACAATGGCAGTGTTGCAGGCCTACCAAGCAGACCTGCTGAGTGAGCTCGTCATACGGCGGCATTCCGGCAGTTCCTTCCCTGTTGTGTCAAGTTCAATAGTGCTAGTGCGAAGGGAGGCACAGAAGACCAGTACAGCAGCCCCGCAGACAGCCAGGGGAACCGGGCGGCCACAGTCGTGGCCTGCTACTAAGCCTGATCTGAGAATGGTCATCAAGGCCAAGCAGACAAAGGAGGAGCGTTCCTGAGGGGCCATGGAGGGACGTATCAGTTGACATGAGGTTGTTAGGGCAGTTAGCCCCCAGTACTACTGTAGGGCCTCCCCCAGCCAAGGCTGTCCCAAGTTTTTAGTGTCCTCTGGTCAGCAAGCTGTCACAGGGCAACGAAAATCTGATGCTTTCCCTCCAGTAGCATGGGGAAAAGTTAACATCACTAAAAGACCGTTTGGCAGCATGGAAACTACTGCCAAATGTGTCTCCATGGCTTCTGTCTACCATTGAAAAGGGTTACCGGGTCCAGCAAAAATCCCTCTTGGACAAAGGGGCCAAAGAACATGTACCCCGTTCCCTGAGGGAGGGAGGTTTTTACAGCCGTTATTTCCTGGTCCACAAAAAAGAGAGGAGTATGTGGCTAATTTTAGTTCTGCATCATCTGAATTATACTCTTCGGACATACAGGTTGCTGACACCCAAACTTATCGTTCCACAGATTCAGTTTGAGGAATGGTTTATGATAGATCTCAAAGGTGCATATTTCCACATAGAAATATTGCCCAGTCACAGGAAATTCCTGTGGTTTGTGTTTGGAGGCAACGCATATCAATATTGGGTTCTTCCCTTCGGGGTAGCTTTATGCCCTCGCACCTTTACAAAGTGCATGGATGTCATTCTGGCTCCACTGTGACTCCAGGGCATCCGTGTACTAAACTACCTGGACGACTGGTTAATTCTATTCTGGGCATTTCTATCCCCAACATGCGTAGGGTCAATCCTATCAACATTGAGCAAGATAGACCTGGATCTCGGCATCCCCTCCCATCTCTATGGGAGACTATTGGAGCTTATGGCAGCAGCAGCCAATGCCATACCCTTGAGCCTCTTGCACAGGAGACCATTTCAGTGGTGGCTGAAAAGTTGGGGGTTTCGTCTGAGGATGAAACCTCTGAGAATAATCAGTGTCACGCGGCGATGCCTATGTGTTCCGAGAATTTGAAAGTGTCCCCGGCTTCTAGCCTTGGGTCACACTCTAGGGGTGTCTCCTTATTGCAAGATGGTAATGACTGAGACCTCCCTCACGGGCTGGGGCGTGGTCTTAGATGGCTCCAGCTCTCTGGAGCAGCCCTCATCTGGAGTGGCATATAAATTGCCTAGAAATGTGAACCATATTTCTAGCACTCAAATTCTTTCTTCCTCAATTGAGAGGTCACCATGTGTTGACAGACAACACAGTGGTGGTCTCATATATCGACCACCAGGGAGGATTATGTTCGCGCCCCCTGTTCAGGCAGGCACAACTAATTCTTTTATAGGCAGAGTGAAAATTTTTGTGAGTACAGTGTACATTCTGGGCAACTGGAATGTGGGGACAGACATCCTGTTGAGGCAGGGTCTGAGGCCCAGGGATTGGTGACTCTATCCACAAGTGGTGGAGTCCATATGGCAGAGGTTTGGCCAAGCGGAAGTGGATGTGTTCTGCCTGTTGTGATTTGCCCTCACTCCTCCCACACTATTAGGGCTGGACGCCATGGGGCACATGCGGCCGAGGTCACATCTATATGCTTTTCCCCCAATCGCTCTGCTCCCACAAGTTCTAGCGAGAGTTCGCCAAGACTATCTATGTCTGCTGCTAGTAGCACCTTATTGGCCAGCTCGAATATGGTTCCCAGAGACAATATCCCTGCTGGACGGCACTCCTTCGGAGATTCCCATTCTCAAGGATCTACTGTCTCAAGCCGGAGGGCTGATTTATCACCCTCGGCCGGAACATTGGAAACTGTGTGTCTGGCCCCTGAGGGGCACCAACCCATAGATTCTGGTCTCAGAACTGAGGTTGTAGAGACCATGTTGAATGCTAGAATGGCATCCAACTTTTTGTCTTGTGGTGTGAGGAACATCAGCTAGACACAGGAAACTGCGCAATAGCTACAGTCCTGGAGTCCTTACAAGGACGTTTCTCAGCGGGGGTTGGCTCCCCTTACAATCTACGTGGCCGCCATTTCGGCCAGCCATGACCCTGCTGATGGAGCCTGTGTAGGGCAACATCATCTAACCTCGAGGTTTATGCATGGTGTCAGGCAGCTGAGGCACATCTGCAGACCGGGCATACCTTCCTGGGACCCTTCTGTGGTCCTGGAAGGTCTGTCAGGTGCCGCATTTGAGCCCTTGGAATCACCCTTTTCTGTTGGCCCTGACTCAAGCGAGTAGGAGATCTACAAGCTCTCTGTTACCCCTTCCTGCCTTGACTTTACCCCTGGATTAGCTAAGGCCTTCCTCTATCCTAGGCCGGATTATATTCCTAAAATGCCTACATCTGCTGCCCAGCCAGTAGTGTTGCAGGCTTTCTGCCCTCCTCTGTTCCTCATACTGGAAAAAGAGAAATTGCACCGACTGTGTCCAGTAAGGGCTTTCTGTACTTATGTCCACCAGTGGCGTAAATCAGAGCAGCTGCTGGTCAGCTTTGGTAGCGACAGTAGAGGTTATGCTGTGTCGAAGCAACGCATCTCTAATTGGATAGTGGAAGCAATCTCTATCACTTATGAGGCGCGTGGTCTCTCTACGCCTCTGGGCTCATTCCACTAGGGCATCGCCACCTCGAAGGCTTTGTCCAAATTGGTATCCTTACAGGACGTGCATGCTGTGGCGGGGTGGTCTATGCCGCACACATTCATTCAATTTTACAGCCTGGATATACATTCCGGCCCGGGCTTGAGTGTCTTGCAGTGACCCTCGGGCTCAGATCTTTTTGAACAGGCGGTAACCTCAGTATGACGGAGTGGGTATTCTTGTTCCCACAGCTGAGAAGGGAACGAGACGTTGCGTAGCTTTGTCATACTGGGGCATGCCTGTGAATTGCGTATTTGCTTCAGATAATCATTCATGCGACATGCTTAATTGCCACGTCAACTGATTATGGCAGGCCTATAATAGGCTTGATGTTACACAAGCTTCAGATACCGGTCACAAGCAAAGGCATTTCCTATAGCATTCAGCTAACCCAACGTCTCGTTCCCTTCTCAGGGAAAAGGGTTACATGTGTAACCCAGATGATTTTCTGTATATTACATGAGCTGCACTACATTCTGGCATTACTTCAGGAAACATGATCTTTAGGTATGTCCATGCTCTCCTTTCTAAATTTTTGTGATAAGGCCAGGTTTGGGTCAGGATTTAATAACGATATTACATTTATTGAATTTAGAAAAATGGGGGGGGGGGGGGGGGGGGGGGGGTTGTAAAAACAAAAATCTTTGAAAAATGTTTATGAGAATGCCTTTTTAAAGTCGCAAGTTTCCATTTGTATTATAGGTCCAAAACGAGTAAGTTTCCATGTGTAGTATAGGTCCAGAATGTAAAAAAAAAAGTGTACATTATATCAATGTAACAGGGTTAACAGTAGACAAAGTGTAATATATTTGTAATATATTTCACTATAGTGAAATTATCGCTAGTGATTATTGTTTATTATGAACTTCTGAAGCAGTTGTTCTCAGCTCAATCCTGGGAATCTACTACCTTACACAGTTTCAGAATTCTTCACCTTACACCACCTCACAAACACATGTCACAAAGGGCTTACTAATCATCTCCTGAGCTGAATCAGGGGAGTTGGAAAAAGAGAGAATGTTGGGAACAGAGAGCTGCACAGGAATGGTGACAGCAGTAGTACAGCAGTGTTTCGCAGGTAATCATGAAATATGGGTACAAAATGTAAAATATTCCTGTGGTATCAGCGGAAATGGGGCTAGGCTTTACATTTTTCTCAACAGTAATGAAATGCGTACAGTATTAACGTCATGGTAATGATGTTTGGGAAAAAAAATCTATAAATACAATATGCAAGAATTAGCTCCAAGCACAAATTTCACATCCATATTTTATATAAGATTATCACACAGAAACAGTTCAATTATTCTGTAAAAAAAAAAGGGCTTTAGAAATAAATAGCTATGCCATTATGTTTTATATTTATATATCATATAGGTTCAATGTTAGACTAAAATACATGAATCAATTTTATTGTTAATATTTGTTTCATTAACGGAAACCCTGAAAACCCCAATCTGTTACCTAAACTGTTAAAATGTATCAGTGATAGGAAATCATTCAAAATAAATACAGTTTATCCATTGATTATGCAGTTTGATAGCTTTAAAAAAATGTTTGGATTAAATCTTGAATAGAAGCAATCTTTTTATTTTTGTGGAAAATTTGTCAAATGTGCAATATACAGAAAATGTGTGTTTAAAAAATGAAGTCTGGATTTATGAGTAGAAAAAAACATGTTTTCTTCTTATGCTATAAAAATTCCAACACCACTTCACATATTTCTTCAATTCCTTCTGCCAGCACACCTGAGCCAGGTGATCAAGGGCTGCAGAATGCTTTTTAGCTGGCTCAGTTGGGATGGGAACTAAAATAGACCAAAATGTTGGCAAACTGAATTGAAAACTTCGACTGCACTGTATTACATATTTATTGCGTCGACAGTTTGAGTTTGAGCTGCTTATCCTCCATTCGGTTCTCATAGAGGTGCGTTGGACAGCTCACAGCTCCCAAAACTACTTTTCTAGCCAGAGTGGGATACGCTGTCACTTCAGATTGTCTTGTGAAAGTTAAACTTCCTGCCTCTTCCAGCTTTTCTATATCACACTGGGCTCTGTTTGGATCTCTTTTGAAGGCGAGGAGTCTCTCACCATCTTCCTGGACAAACAGAAGCTCAGCAAGAAGTCTGAGGTCAACGGCAACAGCTCGACGGTGTCTCTGGAAATCCTGCACCAGCTGGCTGCATCCTATTTCACTGATAGAGAGAGCACCCTCAGGAGACTCCACCACCTACAGATTGCCACCTCAGCCATCAAGGTACAAGAGAATATTTTCATCTACTCAGTCTGACTCATGTCTCATAAATACCACATAATACTAGCTGTATTTTTTTTACCTGCTCTTAGCATGTGACATTGCTAAAATATTTGAAATATTGTGTGGGGTTTTTTTTAGTGCTTGTATTTGCGCATAGATATGAATTGCAGAACATACTGAGTGTGGTTTTAGATAGATATATTAAGTTCTAAGCAGGTTTGTTCGTCAAGAGTAATTCTCCCACAAGTCTCAAACTTTATTTTAGGAAGTGGTGTATGGCATGAACCTCGGTGTAAACCACAGCTGAATGAGAGTGCATGGATTATTTCTTGTTTAGTCAGTATGATTCACTTAAAGTGGATTTTGTAGAAATCAAAGTTCTCCAAAATAAAACTCCTGTTTACATGAGATGTCATTGTCCTCTCATGAAGCTGTACCACCTGCCAGATGTGTTTATGGCAGGGAAGCTAATGAGACATTACAAGGACATCAAGTCTCCTCTACAACACTTTTTTTTTTATTAGTACTCATTGTGCAAATCAGACTGATGAATTGGGCACCAAAGCAAAAGTGGGTCTTAACAAGCCCATCAATAATCCCATAAAGGACGATCAATCCCACTTTCTTTCCCCAAAATCATAGTGTGATGGCACACACACGGACTTCTTTTAGAGACTTCCCAGCCTCTCCACATAATAAGGCACTTATTGTGAAATATATATAGAAAGCACCACAGAAGCACGCATCACATATGTGATCAGGATCAAAGGCAAATGCTGAAGTCGATTGTGTTCTCCAGACTACTCGAAGCAAAAAAAGTTCTTCTGGGCGCTGTGTTCTGTTCACTCAGAAATGTCACAGAGAAGACTGGACTGTGGTGTATGCACATGCTGGATCGTTTGAAGAACTTTTAAAAAAATCCTAGCTCTAAATGAAAACCTGTGGTGTCTACACAGTACATGTAGTCATAATGGAGAATGGGTTAAGAACTACAATTTGAGTATAATTCATCTTTTTGCCATGTAGTTCTGTTCCTGGTTCTGCTTCAATAATGTTGGCCTAATAATACAATTACACATGAAGGACCCTCCAAATTTATTCATTTGTCAAAATGACATATTATTAATAGTCACCTCTGCATAGGACATAGCTGACATTCTTTCTGAGCTCTGACCTGGAACATTGAAAAGTTGTAGTGAAAGAAAAAAAAAAAACCCCATGTGCTCAAAAGTTATATTATAGGAGCCATGGATATTATGAAAATTCTCAAGGGCATTTTACATATCTATGTAGTCTCCCACTCCCTAATGGGTAAAGTTGTAAAAATAGCAAACGCATTACACAGTTTCGACACTCTTGGGTAACAAAGACCAGTTCACTACATCTTGTCAGGAATACTGCGTGATCATGAGTGGGTCCCCAGAGCAAGCACAATCATTTTAACTAGGAGAGGAAGAGAACCCTTCACCTCATCTGTCTGGAGATAGCTGTAGATATCCAGTGCTGCCAGGAGCAGTGGCAATGGTGTCTAAGTAATGTCAGCTGTCAAGTCCAATGAAGTGCAAAGAGTCCGCGTTTAAAATCATGTCACACTTGGCGGACTCCTAAACATCGGAATTCAAGCTTATGCAGCGTACCCAAAGTCCTTAGCTAAACGTCCCTTCAGCACAGGCAGTTTTGATAAATGAGCCTCTCCAATATGCATTTTGCCTGTGACTCAGTCCATAGCTAGCTCAGCTTATTGCTCCTGGGGGGAAAATGCTGTATTCTCACTACCTTTGAACATGCAGCTGGGCCTGATGAATTTGGTGAGAATCTGCAAAGCTGGAAATGAAAATAGTGCCACAAATACTGTACTGTTCAGTTACAGGGTTGTGTTTTAGATTCAGGAAGTAATAGAAATGGGTGTATATATTGGTTTCCGAATGGGTCCAAAAGTACAGTAAATACAACAATTCTGTGTGAATGATGCAAATGAGGACAATGGTGTTTGGCTCAACTTGCCCAATTTCAACTGAAGTATTATATTTGCTTGGTGGTTTGTTTTTTCCCCGGCATTCTAAACAATGAATGAATAGAGATGAACACTGACCACCACTTCTTCAGAGGCTTTAGTTCCAGAACAATCTCTGCCATTTATTATGACCAGCCACAAGATGAATCATGACATTATAATAATTATATCAAAGGAAGAAAAAAAAAAAGAACTGGGAGTACAAGACAGTGTACTTCATTCAAATTAATTTACCATTGCATATTTTCTACAACATTAATGGTATTTCTGTATTTTTAATGTTTGGTAGTTGTGTATACTTATAACTTCATGTTTTATATCACTTCAGTTTTGTTGTTTTCAGCATGTCTAATTAACTGCACGTCTGCTCGCTAGATACGATGCCATAACATCCTACTTTGCATTGTGGCAGTCAAGACTTCATGATTTAAAATAGTCAGAGTGACTTTATTTGAGTAATTCGTTATAATCATGACTGTTATTCCTGCACAGGCTTATACTTGTATTGTTTAAAGTTCACGGGGCATGGTGTCTTAATGCGGAAGAGAGCACAGTTCCCTGTCACGGTGCCTGTGTGTTTCTTTTCTTGTGTACAGTGTATAGCGTTGATTAAACCATATCAGACCACACATGAGTAATTACACCTTGTGCAATGAATTATGTTTATGTTCATCGTACTCGTCATTGAGTTCATGAGGTTTTATTGTGTTATTACAGCCACTATATGTGTCTGAATTATGTAGTTTTCTGTGTATTTCTATGTTTATTGTACACTACTTCATGGACTGGGGAAACACTAAAGCAGCTCACTCACCTGAAGATATATACAGGATATATAACATTGTAGTAGGAGCTATGGCGTGATATTCGGAATTTGTCATTTTATTATTTAAATATACCATCACCTAACCTTGCCATATTAATAACGTTAACAGGTATCAGAATTCAAACACTTTTATTTTTTGAAAAAAATACATGCTAGCAATAATATGCTAATAATATGGGGAAAACAACCCCTTGCTTTATAAATCCAGATCTACTTTTCTTTATCTCTTCATGCAGTACACCGACAATATTTCATTGCTTGTTACCTTGATAAGCTCCAAGCATAGCTAGCGAGCTAATAGCTTTCAAGCAGAAACAGGAACAATGTGATCCTGATTGATTCATCCTGCTTCTCACCAAAGCAGCTGGTAGCCAATAAAATGTGATTAAACAAAATAAGGGATGCATTTATATGATGTATGGGGTGGATAAATATGGAGGAACTGCAATAGTAATTTAGTTTATGAACATCATTATAGCTCAAAACGATGTTATTTGCCACGAATAAGCGTTTGGAACTATTCCCCCAGTCGCCCATACACATAGTTACCTGACATATGCACAGGTTTTAAGCAGCTGTCTATATTGTTGCACTGTGGAATAATTTATTATCATTAAATCATTACCAATTATCAACTTGTTAGCTGCAAAGATAACCTGCATGTAGCTAATGTGCAATATTGTACAAATAAGTATAATGTAATTTACTGTGGTGATGTTACCATCTAACATGTTGACTAATTGTTAACATCTAATACGGATGTTAACTGGGTAACTATCTACTGTAGTTTCCACCCTAAAGCTCACCTGTTATACTGGATCCAGTCCATTAGATTCCACTGGCATTCTCCCTCACTTATACTGCACTTAGTTACATAGCTTATTTAATTTTCACCTTGTAGTACTCTCTTCCCCTCATTTCTAAGCCAGCACATTATATCTTAGAGACACCAATTATGCTGTGGAGATATTGTACTGTATACTGAATTGTAGAGGCCACAGTGGCTTAGTGGTTAGCACACCGGCAGGGTTGGGGGTTTGATTCCTGCCTCCCGCCCTTAGTTTGCATGTTCTCCCCGTGCTTTGGGAGTTTTCTCTGGGTACTCTGGTTTCCTCCCCCAGTCCCAAGACATGCATTGTAGGGTGATTGCCATCTCCAAATTGTGTGTGAATGTGTGTGTGATTGTGCGCTGTGATGGGCTGGCCCCAGTCCAGGGTGTCCCCTGCCTCGTGCCCAGAATCCCCTCGGAAAGGCTTGCTGTATGTTTTGATAGTTCATCTGTTTTGACTTTGGTGTGGAGAAATACTCGGTCATGAGCTTCCCCATGTTGTTCCAAGACCACACCTTGAGAAGGAAAGGACACGTGGATGACAAAAACAAAATGGTGGTGGCCTGGATGATTAATGAGGTACATCTGTTGAATCACAAAATTATTGTGTTTAATAGGCATATACAACAAACAACAACAACAACACTTAGGCTACATTGATATTGTGAGCTTCAAGTCAACTGCCATTTCCAGGAAGTTGTCATCCACTTGTCCTTTCCTTCTCAAGGTGTGGTCTTGGAACAACATGTGGAAGCTCATGACTGAGCATCTCTGCAGACCGATTTGAGTCAGATTGGTGTATGTCATTTCATCATCAAACACTCTAACTATGACATCCGTATAAGGCACCAATGATGCCATCTTTCAGCTATTAAGCTGTGTTTTTCTGTACTAAAGCTACAAATAAATTCTCCACAGCTTTTCCCTGTATAAATCCTCATATCTTACCCTCCTATTGATCTTTGTGTGTGGATGAAAAAGTTTTAAAAAGTTGCGTTTATTATTTTAATTTGTTGTATTTTTTTATTCCAATATTAAGAACTGGAAATGGAAATTTAGAAAAAGCTTTTTTTAAAAAAATAAAAAAAATAGATATTTTTAAACGGATGATTGGATAATTTCATTGAAATAGAATCGAAAATGAATCAAATTTACACGTCTAGGGCCTCACCATTTTATTCTGTTGAATGTGAAAAATATTCTAACAGTTTTCATGGACAACAATACATTGTGGAGATGCGAGGACTGACAGTTCAGCACATGCATCATTCATTCACTGACAGTTCAGCACATGCATCATGCATCATTCCTCTTGAAACTAATTCATATGAATCGTTTGCTATGGTTTCTTTTCAATTTGCAAGACCCTGAATATGTCTTAGCAGGACAACATGAAACATAAATGAGGTGAATGAGGTGAGAAGCATAACAAAATGTTCAGTAGAGAAATTAGAGTAAAATATTTTGAAATAAAAAGCAGTACTCTTTTTTTTTTTCCCCACACCAGAATAAGTGCTGCTTTCAATTTTAAAATATTTTATTTTGCATCGACTATATTTTCAGAGTGTTAAATCCCACCTCGTGCGGTTGGTATTTGATTCACTAGAAAATGAATTCTTGGGTTATGACACACATATATACTGTTAAGTTGACAGACATTGTTATCCAAGGAAATGTACAAGTAAGTCAGATTACAAGCCAGTCATAGATCTGAAGGTAAAGAGCCAGCAGTGGAATTTCTCACTCCCAAGAATGGATTGTTTTTATACATAGCAGTTTTGGGATTTGAGCTTACGTTGCTTGAAGCACCTTACCTTTCAAAGATCTGTATGATCTGTTTCTTTCTGCACATAGTTTACTTGAGCTGCAGGCAAAATATACCACAGCACATTCACCACACATATACAGTAGTAAATGAAACACTGAAAGGTAAGGACAGTGTGAGGCAGCATAACACTAGATAATTCCTGTTAATTGGCATGAATCCCACAAGATGGTGCAATAAATCTTTAACTTTTGACTCACCTTTGTCTGTTGTCTGATGATTCCACATCCATGTAAAAAAAAAAAAAAAAAAAAGGTAATTTCATTATAAGTTGACGGTGGACATGATATAATCTAGTAAATTTGCATACAGTAACTATTTATAACAATCTCAAAGCATGGCAATTTCTCAAACTTGACAAAGTAGGGGCCATTCCATTTACAAGTCACATTTACAAATCTTTGTTTAATTTGCTTAGTCAAAAGAAAGTTAATACTTTTTCAAAATAGGTCTCACTCTGGCATCTGATTTATTTTTAATGTAGTGGGGACTTCTTTTTGCGGACTTGTCCAAAAGTGGTACAAACAAGGAAGTGTCCTAATTGCTCAATATTTATCAGGACTGGGAAATTGCAGTGGGTTATCTGTATTCACAGGTCCTCTTATTATTCATATTGTTTTTATTATCATGTAGTTAGTTGTTATTATTGAGATTTTTCTGTAGGATATATCATGTGGGTCTCTATATCTTTTTTGGGTTTTTTTTTTTTATAGCCGATTGGAGGTATTTGATAATGTTGATATACTCTAATAGGTTACCGCATGTGTCAGGCATAGGCTTTCTCAGGAAACACTTCATGTGCAGGCATATGTTTTTAAAACCAGACTAATGCTCCATAATTTTCATTGTATTGGTGAAGCATCTTAAATACAGAAGACAAGCAGCAGATTATATATTGTATGAGAATCCCAATGAGACTATAAACAGGTGCATGAGATAATGAGAGTTTTCAACACATAAATAGATTTATTAAGATGCAAGGACTGTGCAGTGCTCTCTTTTGGATGCTAATCTTTGAACAAATGGTAATTTAGGGTAGAATGACTTTTATATATATATATATATATATATATATATATATATATATATATATATATATATATATATATATATATATACATACACGCACACACACACACACACACACACACACACACACACACACACACACACAGTGGGGCTAAATAAGTATTGAACGTGTCAACATTATTTTTTTCAGTAAATATATTTTTCACCAGACTTTGGTATTAACTCAAGAAATCCACACATATAAAGAAATCCTAACATTAAAGTCTATAAATAAAGTTATGTGTAATAAAGAATGACACAGGAAGAAAGAATTGAACATGCTAACTGAAATATATTTAATACTTAGTGGAGAAGTCTTTGTTTGTAATGACAGCTTCAAGACACTTCCTGTATGAAGAAATTAATGTTCCGGCGGTATTCAGGCGTGATTTTGGTCCGTTCTTCTAAACATACTGTATTTAAATCTTGTTCAATTGGATTCGAGTCAGGTGATTGACTGGGCCATTCTAACACCTTGATTTTTTTTCTCTGAAACCAATTGAGAGTTTCCTTTGCTGTATGCTTTGGATCGTTGTCCTGCTGGAAGCTCCACCCATGTCTCATCTTCATCATCCTGGTGGATGGCAGATTCTCAAGAATCTCCCGGTAAAGGGCTCCATTCATCGTTCCTTCAATTATATGAAGTACCATGTGATGAAAAACAGCCCCACACCATGATGCTTCACCTCACTGGTGGTGTAGTGTTTTTAGGATGATGTGCAGTTCTATTTCTTCTCCAAACATGGTGTGTAGTATGACAGCCAAAAAGTTCAATGTTGCTCTCGTCTGATCAGACTACACTCTCCCAGTATTTCATAGGCTTGTCCAAATGAGTTGTTGCAAACTTTAAACGAGTTTCGACATGCCTTTTCTTTAGTAATGGAGTCTTGCGGGGTGAGTGTGAACAGTGGAGTGCATTGCCTATTGTTTTCTCTGTGGCGATGGCACCTGCTTCCTCCAAGTGTTTCTGGAGCTCTTTCCGAGTGGTCCTTGGCTCTTGGGCTACTCTTCTGACTATTCTTCTGACTCTCTGGTCAGAAATCTTGTGAGGAGCTCCTGTGCGTGGCCGGTTGATGATGGAGTGATGTTGCTTCCACTTGCGGATAATGGCCCCAATGGTGCTTACTGGAAGATTCAGAAGTTTTGAAATACGTCTGTATCTGATTCCATCAATATGTTTCACAACAATAAGGTTGTGAAGGTCTTGAGAGAACTCTTTGCTTTTATCCATCATGAGATGTTTCTTGTGTGACATCTTGGTAACAAAAAGCCTTTTTATAGACCATCAATTTACTAACCCAGCTGATATTAATTTGCACAGATAGGGGGAATAATTACTTACGGATTTCAGCTGGTTCCTTGCCTTACCTTGCCTTGGAGAACTGCTTTTTCTTAGTGTGTTCAATACTTTTTTCCCCGTGTCATTCCACTTTATTACACAACTTTATTTATGGACTTTAACGTTGGGAATTCTTTATATTTGCGGATTTCTTGAGTTAATACCGAAGTCTGGTGAAAATTTCCCCCACTATGTGTGTGTATATATATATATATATATTGTTCTGCCTAACAGAGGCTGTGTATAGTTTATTATGGACATTTGCATTTATAAATATTATATTTTCGTATTTGTTTAATATTCCAAGTTCTGTTTTACCTGCCATTATTCTGTAACGTTATACATGAGGACTCTTATTGTGACATGTTTTCACAAGCACTGCATGTTGGGTAACAGGAAGCAACGAGCACATGGCGTGGTGAAAGCTCGAAACATGTTTCTGTTGCATCTGAGTCAATCCTTCTAAACTCTAACGAAAGCAATGGCTTTTTACTCTGTTCAGTAGCCGGTGTTTCTGACAATGTAAACTGTATGTTGAATCATTAAAGGAGCAAGATGCTCACATACGTATATATATATAGTCATGTGAAAAAATAAACACACTGCATGGAAATCGTTGGCTTTTTTGACAAGAAAACATTTTTTTGGACAAGAAAACATTTGATCATCTTTGAAACAGTGCCTATTAATGACGTTGATATACTTGTTGATATTTGAAATCATTTATTCAACAGAAATATCAATAGATGTGATATTGTTCTGTGGTAAAAGTAAGTCCACCCTTGGCTTCAGAAGCTAGTATTGCCCCTTTCAGCAGAAATAACTTGTAGGCGTTTTGCACCGGGCTTGCTGGAATTTTTGACCACTCTTCCATGCAATATTCTGTCAGTTCCAAGATGTTTGAGGGTTTTCTTGCATGTACTGCGTGTTTCAAATCCCCCCACAACATTTCAGTGGAATTCAAAGACTAGGCCATTTCATAACCCTCCATTTCTTCTTTTTGAACCATTCCTTGGTGGATTTATCTTCAAACACTCTCTGATATGATGCAGATTTCATAGTTGAATCAGTGAGTGCAAGGTTTCCAGTCCCTGAGGCAGCGACGCAAACCCCAACCAGCACATTTACACCACCGTGCTTCACAGTTGGCATGAATTGCTTCTCCTGAAAAGCTGTCTTTGGTTAGCACCAAACATGTCTGCTGCTACTGTGGCCAGACAACTCCATCTTTGATTTGTCTGTCCAGAACACATTATTCCAAATGTCCTTGTCTTTGCCTATATGCTCATATTTCCATGGGGTGTATTTATCTTTTCACATGACTGTATTGCACACTGTATTTTGGAATGAAACATACTGTATATACCTATACATATAGACCTTGGAATGGACCTGGGTATTTGTTCCCATCCAGGTAATATCCCTGCCCATGACCCTGACCAGGATAAAGTACTTACTGAAGATGAACAAATGAATTAATTTCTTAATGTAAAGTATATTAGGGTTCTGAGAGTCTATTAGACAGAATACTCTAAAAGCATGAGTGCACTAACAGGTTTATAAATTTACTTGGCAGAAGAAGAAGACTGACATGATATTTTGTGAAGTCACTGTGCCTGCGTCCTTAATTTCAGTGTATGAGTACTTCTGTTCTCTTCCGCTCGCTGGGTGGGGGCCATGCCTGTCAAAGCCAATAAAATGAAAGACATGCATGTGGAGAAGGATACAATGGTAAATGGTGTTATCTCTTTATTTCAGCCAAGGATTAGAGTCACAAACTTAGAGAGAGAGAGAGAGAGAGAGATATTTTGGGAAGGACAGAGTCATCTGTTTGGATGTTTAGATGTTAAAATTACATTAATGAAGTTCTCTCTCTTTTTTTGCTCATTTAAATGAAAGCCTGGTAAAATGGCCATTTGTGAAGGGCTGCAATATGCCGAATTGAGATGTACTATTAATTCTAGATGACTTTGGTTTGTTTTTGACAACAGCCATGTGCCTCACCGCTCTTCTCCCATTAAAGAGCAACAAACAGGTGCATGATTTCAGCGGTAATAAGGCGGTAAAATATCCCCTTGTTTCCTAGGTAACAGAGACCAGAACAGGGCCTCTGGGATGCAGTAACTACGACAGCCTGGATTCTGTCAGCTCAGTGCTGGTACACAGCCCGGAGAATAAAATCCATCTGAAAGGTATGACAACTTTTTTGCTTACCTGTGTATCTGTGTGATTATACCATCACAGCTGCTATAACTTTATAACAAAGACCTTGAAGGGTCCTTGGTAGGATTTGCAGCCATGTAAACTTGGGCTGTTGGAAACGTAAGATTTATTATAATGTGAATGGACGAACGAATAATCTTTCTTCGTGTGTCCTCAAGGTACAATAAAATCTCTTGCTTTCTTTTTCATTATGCACTATTCATTCACAAATTGGTGTATTTATACTTCTCATGTGAGCTGTCATCAGCAACACCCCGAATGGAGTAAAATATCACTATTTACAGGATTTTTATTCTGCAATATTGATGTAACAACTGTAATGTTCCCCATGACAGCAATAGTGCCATATGTGCGAATCACTAGTAAAGTACTAATTTAGCAAGTAAGTGATTTAATGCTTGGTGGTCTTTTAACTAATTTTTATGATTGTGTGTAAGAAATGACAGGCATGGGAATTAGTGGGAAAGTGGGACATAAATAATAACATGAGCTGTAGTAACCAAAGGTTGTCAGGGACCCTGGTTTAATTGGCTATGTTATTTTTGTTCTCTCAGTACTGCTTTACCGGTGCACTAAGAGATCAGTGTAAGCCTTTCACTTTAATAAAGATTGATTGAACAGAGAGCATATGACTTGAAAAAAATTCTAAAAAAAAAAAAAAAGAAAAGAAAAGGGATTCAGGCATCTTAAAAGGTAAACTGTGAATTAGGATGTTGCTTTTAGATGTCCCAATGCTATAATTCACATTTAGCGAGTGTAACAGGGAGTTCGAAAAAAAAAAAATCGTTTCATTTATGCTTCACTACATTTTGAAAGAGAAACATGCAGATAGTAATGACATTTGTGGAAAGATGTAAGGGAATCAGGTTTTTGACCAAAAATAAAAAGTCTCCCTAAAATGTCTGAACACCCTCTTGGGGCATTTCACTGAGCTTTAATGAGACATGTAATAAACATGTGCATCACATAGTTTCCATCATTATGATCCATGATAAAAAAGAAAGTGTTCAATATCATGATATAATAGTAAATTGTCAAAACTTATATAGTGCTTTACACTGGTTCTCATTCACCCATACACCAGTGGTAGCAGAGCTGCCATGCAAGACACTAACTTGCCATCGGGAGCAACTCGAGGTTGCTCAAGGACACTTGCCTAAGGACGCTTCTGCATGTGGAGTCACATGGGCCGGGAATCAAACCGCCAACCCTATGATCAGTAGACAACTCGCTCTACCACCTGAGCCACATCCGCCCATATATTGGGATATTTTTTGCCATTTATTGGCATGCCATTTTGCACTCCATTGTTTTGTATTTTTACAAAAATCTATGTTCTATTTTTAATTTTAGATTTAATAAAAAAAAGTTTGCTCAGAATTTCATTACATATTTTGTTCTTAGAAAACATGTAATCAAATAATATTTGGTTTGTAACATGCAGGCAGAGGCGGGACTGATATACTATTAAGGGTACCCTATTAAGGGTAATCCATAAATTGTTCAATTCAATTCAATTCAATTTTATTTGTATAGCGCTTTTTACAATAGACATCGTCTCAAAGCAGCTTTACAGAAATATCAACACGGTATATAGATATTAAAGGTGTGAATTTATCCCAACTGAGCAAGCCTAAGGTGTTAAGAGGAAGAAACCTTGAGAGGAATCAGACTCAGAAAGGAACCCGTCCTCATCTGGGTAACAACAGATAGTGTGAAAAAGTTCATTATGGATTTATATGAAGTCTGTTTGGCCTTAGAAGCAGCAAGGGTCAAAGCACAAGTAGTCGAAGTTAAACACGGATTGTCCTTATTATAGAAACAGGAAACAAGCAAAAGTCCAAAACCAGAAATAATGAACAGGGAAATGACATTCGTAATCACACATTAACAGTCAACAATGCTTAACAGAAATGGACAAAGAAACAGAAGGGTGTAAAAAGACAAACTAATGACGGCTGAACTGAGGACAGGTGTACACATTAGGGAACAGGCCTATAAAGGGACAGTGTTGGAGACAGAACTAGAAGATACAACAGAAGTACATGTCACAATTAGGGCAGTGCTCACTGTGCTGGGAAACACACTCTATGCTGTGGGGATTCATGACATGGTTTGGCAGTCTGCTGTGGGGCAGTGACATTTTTCTTAAGCTTAATTTCTGAAGAGGTATATCACTAAGTACTTTCTGTACTAACATTCTGTTTGTGGAAGGGACCAGCTGCATTATCTGTAACATACAGCTAGTGTCTCTGTGCTTTTTGTACTATATTAGAGTGTATTCCACTAAGAGAACTCAAAGACTCTTAGTGTTGCTAGTAAAGGATAATTTGTCCATCCATCCTTCCATCCATCCATTTATTTTTTGTTTTACAGAAATGATTGATTGCATAATTAAAATTTATTCACACAATTTTATTAAAAAAAAAATTAAATATAACAGAATTTTTTTTTTTTTTTATCCTTCTTTGCAGCTGCCAAATTCACCAAAATCATTTCCAATCTATTCACACTTCTTAGAAACACTGAGTTTTGGATCACACTCAGTGTTTATATTCTGCCTCTTATGTTTTTTAAATAACAAGCTTAAATGGCTATGAAGCAGCTAGATCAGATAAATGCATTGAGGTGTACAAATAGTGTTCTTTAAAGAGTTCTTTATTGTGCGTGACTGTATGAATAAATGACATATGGATGGAACTGATGAAGCGAGCTGACATTGCTGTGACCCCAAGAGTTCCTTGATAGGGAACAAAAGACAAAGTTACTTTTACATTTACTTTTAAATTACATCTAATTAGAGTTAATCATTTAGCAGATGCTTTCTTCCGAAACGACTTCAGAAGTGACAAGTGAGGCAGAATACAATCCCAGCCTCTGGCAGTTTGAGGAGTTGGTACAGATGGGAGTGCTGCAGAATTAAATATCCTCTACCTGACTAGAAGCAAGTGCAAGATGATTGTAGGGAGAAGAGACAGAGCAGCAGCTAAACACAATGTTTGGTTTAAAGGAAAAAATCACCCAGAATAACAGTCAATTGTAATTGATATACAGTGCCCTGCACTAATATTAGCACCCGTGGCAAATTTGAGCAAAGAAGGCTGTGAACATTTGCCTTTATTGTTCATCATTTTGATCTTTTCTTTAAAAAAAAAAAAAAAATCACAAAATACTCTGCTCTCATGGATATCAAACAATTGCAAACAAATTATTGTGCAACAATTATTGGCACCCTTTTAGTCAATACTTTGTGCTACCTCGCTTTGCTAAGATAACAGCTCTGAGTCTTCTCATATAATGCCTGATGAGGTTGGAGAATACATGGTGAGGGATCTGAGACCCTTCCTCCATATAGAATCTCTCCAGATCTGGAGAGTCAGCACTGGTGGACTCTCCTCTTCAGTTCACTCCACAGGTTTTCTATGGGGTTCAGGTCAGGGGACTGGGATGGTCATGGCAGGACCTTGATGTTGTGGTCAGTAAACCATTTTTGTGTTGATTGTGATGTATGTTTTGGATCATTGTCCTGCTGGAAGATCCAGCCATGGCCCATTTTAATCTTTCTGGCAGAGGCGGTCAGGTTTTCATTTAATATCTGTTGATATTTGATAGAGTCCATGATGCCATGTATTTTAACAAAATGTCCAGGTCCTCTGGCAGAAAAACAGACCCAAAACATTAAAGATCCACCACCATATTTAACCGTGGACATGAGGTACTTTTCCATATGGCTACCTCTCTGTGAGTGTCAAAACCACCTCTGGTGTTTATTACCAAAAAGCTCTATTTTGGTTTCATCTGACCATAGAACCCGTTCCCATTTGAAGTTCCAGTAGTGTCGGCAAACTGAAGACGCTCGAGTTTGTTTTTGGATGAGAGTAGAGACTTTTTTCTTGAAACCCTTCCAGACAACTTGTCATGATGTAGGTGACTTCAGATTGTAGTTTTGGAGACTTTCTGACCCCAAGCTGCAACTAACTTCTACCACTCGAACCGTCCTCTTCACAGTGCGTTGAGACGATACAGACACACGTCCAATTCCAGGTTGATTCATAACATTTCCAGTTGACTGGAACTTCTCAATTATTGCCCTTATGGTGGAAATTGGGATTTTGCTATTTTCTTATAGCCACTTCCCCTTTTGTGAAGCTCAACATCCGTTTGCCACACATCACAGCTATATATCACAGCTATATTCCTCGGTCTAACCCATTGTTAGGAATGACTAAGGGAATTTGGCCTATGTGAAACCTTTATACACCTGTGAAACAGGAAGTCATGTTTGAACAAGTTCCTGTTCCTAGTCACCCAGGTGTACTAAAAAAATGTAAAGCGGAAGCAAGTTTGCAAACACGACTTGAGCAGAACGCTTCACAGAGGTAAGTTTTTATTTTGTAACTCTCTCACCTTTCAGATACGATGTAAATCCTGATCTTGCCGGCGAGCCTAACTATGCTGTACACAGGTACTCATGCAATATATCTTTGGAAAGCTAGGATTCTTGTGATTCAAATGATATAAACCATTTCAAGATACACTCACAACAGAGGCTACAATCAACAATCTGTCAGACCACCAACATACAAACAAACACTTAAAAAACTGAGACAACTTAGCAAATTTTAGCTAGCAGGTTTGCAGAGCCACAACACAAAACTCAGCATTTGAACAATCAACAGCAGATACTTCATAAAATAATCAAAAAGGTTCTGATTCAGAAGCACAAGATTGTCTGAGCAAAGGGTGAATCGCCCCTCTTTTCAGGAGTATGGAGTACCCTTTGTGCCTGTGTTGTACTTGCCCAGGTTCAGGAAGCTGTCATCTATAAAATGCGCTGTGCACAAGCAAATGTTTGGGTTGAACTGCTCAGGAACAGCGTTATAAATAAACAGTAACCACTGATTTCGTCCATTTTCGGAAGGCTAATCAAAGAAGTTTTGCTTTCGCACAGAAACACACAGCGTCTTCACGACACGGTGCCTGAATTCACTCAAGCATCGACTAAATTCACTGAAGCCTCACCTTCTTTCTTTGTGTCTGCCTTTGGGTGGGATTATGGTGATAGTGCATGCTGTGACGTAGAGAAATTACGGAAGTAAATCTGGATTTCGAACGACGCGTTTCAGGCAGGTCTTGAGCAGTGTTCTCTGTTAGATAGAATAAATCCCTTTGGTGGAAAATATGAGTTTTGGAACTTTGCAGAGTTTATACATGCACAAACAGATACATTACACTCCCAAGCAGAAGGAAAACATTCAAAAATCATGCTATGACCCCTTTAACAAAGTGTTTTGTTTTTTTTGACAAACCTGTGTTGTGCTTGCAATTGTTTGATATCCCTGAGAGCAGAGCATTTTTGTGAATTTTTTGAACAAAATATCAAAAGGTTAAACAATGAAGACAATTTTTCACAGCCTTCTTTGCTCATATTTACCAAGGGTGCCAATATTAGTGGAGGGCACTGTATGATGTGCAATAGCATTAAGGTTTTTATAATGAATTTCTGACTTTTTTTTCTTTAAACATATTATATTTGTGTTGTTTATTTTCACTGTAACTAAAGTTTTCCTAGATTACCCACAATACTGCTCGACTACCTGCTAATACTAGTGGAGTGGGATTTAGCCTTCACCTAAACAGAGCAATGCAGCAGAGCTTCCTTTAGTCTGTTGCACTCTCTGACTAACTTTAACCAAGATTAACTAAGTTAACTAAGGTTAACTTCCAATGCTAATATAGCTGCACTGCTTTCTTGAACTGTGAGCTCATTCTTGAACTTTTGAGTCTTCTCTACTCTGATGTGGGATTTAATATTAATATAATATTGTTGGAAAATGGTGGGGAAAGAAGCTTGTGTTCTTTGTTGTTAGCTCTTCTATTATATATAACTACCACTATAAGTGCTCTAGCAATATTTTCCTGTGACCTCAGCATACAACCACTAACTTTTCACAGGAACAGGAAAAATATCATCAACCAAACGAATTAGCTATACACATAGAGTTATTGTGTATAACAACAACAACAGCAACAATAATAATAATAACAACAACAACAATAATAATACAACATTCACATAAACCAGGTAAATTGGTTTATATTCAACAGATTTACATATATTTTTGAGTGATCATTTATAATCAAAAGTAAATATTTGTTATGAAATGTGTTTTCATAGCATCAGTATGTTTATTTGAATGATAAAATATAAAAATTTATAAATATTTGTTATATTTGACATTCAAAAGTTTCTCATTTCATACATACTGCACATGACTAAATTCCGGTTTAGTTTTCTGGTTGCTAAAAGAATTGTTCAGAATTGACATATTATATTAAGTATTTATCATAGTCAGTATTTAAAAACAACAATTCATTACAATATTTAAAGGATTGTTTTTCCTGGCTATACTGCAGCATTTTGTTTTTAAAATTTCATATTTTCATTAAGAGATGCCTTTAAAGTTCTAATGACTAAATTCCTCTGCCTGGATTTAATTAATTAGGTTTTAATTAAATTATACTGTGGCATGTAAGTCTATGTATTTTCCATTTCACCGTCTAGAGGGGAAAAAAGTATGTAACTGTGAGAGAAAAAAGCTGATGTTCATATCAAGCTAGGGTTTAGATGAAGTGAGGGGTTATCTGAAGACAAGCATTTACACGAACCTAAATTTCCCTCATACCCCTATGACAGATGTGTCACCATGAGTGACCAAAGCAGAAAAAAAGATAGTAATGGCAGTGAAAGGAAAGCCAATGTCTGTGCTAATTATACATGTGGTCTGTGCTAGTACTTGCCACTTTCTTGAGTTTGACATTTAAAAGTCAGCCCACTTAATACTGCTACCTCCTAAAGCAATCTCCCCACTGACAAAAGCCATGTAACTACTTTAATAAGCTGAGGCAGGGGCATGTCTAAAGCGGAGAGAGAAAAGTGGCTGGATGGAAGATGCCCGAGGCCTCTATTTCTGTCAGCTCATCAGTTCTTTTACATTTCTGGAGACTTTTTCAGACCATTTTGTTTTTTTTTTTTTAAGACTATTTTAGCATTTTCCAGACCATAGATAGTCATATCATAGTGTCTAGCAGAAGTGAACTAAGGGGAAACCCATAACCAAAACTGTGGATGCAATAGATATAATTTAGACTGTAGATATTACTGAAGACTGCAGTAAACGTTTGTGGGGGGAAAAAAACACGTCTCACTCTGTTTCTCTCCATAAAAAGGCTGAGCTTGAGGAGGAGAGGGCACAAGAGCTGTTATTTAGCCTTATCCGGAATGAAAGCCATCCAAGTTGCTGTCTTTTGTGTGCCTCCCCACACTGTTGGCTCCGCACCCACCATAAGCCAGGCCTTGAGAGGAAGACTGCATCTAATTACGCCTCTTGTTTTCTTGCAATTCAGAGAATAAATACTGGAGAAACGTGTCTCATAAATATTCATACCGGGAGAGGGAATTTGAAAAGCTGAGAGAAAAAGGAATTGATTCTCTCTTGATGGGTGTCAGATCTGGTGAAGCTGAGAAGAGCTTTTCTCAGATAATATAATTAGCAGTTGCTCAACACCCGCAGCTGGGCTGTAAAATGCGGATCGATCTCACCAGCAGATGGATAGCGAACGTATTCATTATCGAATGATTGTATGCTGTGTTCATCATTACGTATTGATTACGAATGCTTAATTGACTACATTGTTGCCAGCAAAAACAAAAGCGACATCAAAAGTGTTTTTAAAATGTATTATATATACAATCCACCCATCATAGTAGGCACCATTGAGTCGTATAGGATGGGCTATCCCAAGCAAATCATCACTAATTAATTTGTCTGCATAAATATCAATACTTACATAACCTCCCATCAAAAGATCAGAACAGGATATGGTCAGAGAATGCCACATCATCGATTCTCTGTTTGCAAAGCACCCCTGCTTCATCACAACAATACATGGCTGAATGACCTTGCCGTAGAGATTGTTAGTCTTTATCCATCCCATTACCCAATTATAGAACTGGCATGGCAGTCCTGTGTCCTAAATAGAAATGTGCAAGCAAACACGGTCAGACGTCTGACCCACTTTACATTCCATCCTCTCTGCTTCCTGCCCAATCTATAGAAGATAATGCAGGAGAATGAGCTTGGGCTTATTGCATTGTCCTGAACATGGCATTAAAATTTTTTTTTTAAAAAAAACTAAAAATGACTTTTTGAGGCGTGTAAGGAATTTGAAAGGAGAAGAGATAGGAAAAATGGAAAAAAAAAATGTTCCATGAATTTAATTTGTATGGCTTTGTGTTGCCTACCACAGTTGTTGACACTAAATCATTGGATCGGTGCAGGAAAATATCATGTTTATTCTCAGTGAACTACATGCATGTCAGAATTGTATTCTGTCGGCGATGTGGAAGGTTTCCAAAATGAACGCTAGTGTGACTAGGGTGGTAGTTTAGCCTAAGCTACTTTATTTATTTAAATCATGTATACATTGTGCTGTCTTCATAACAATTCTCAGACTTCAGTTATCAGAGGAAAAGCCTCTTCCTTCCACTTAAGGAAATGATATTCAGCATCCATTCAACATCTGTTACAGCACATTTGCTGTCAAATAGACAGCTGTTGTCATTATTATTAGACAATTACAATGGCTCTCATGATGTTTTTTTTTAAGTAGACAAGATATGCAGAATTATTTGTCTGTATATTTGCTGTTGCTTAATTACTTCCTGCTATTATGAAAGTAACTAGAAGAATGGATTACCAACATTTTTAGAAAGTAGAAACCCTAACACTACTTTATACATGGTTGTAGCCTTATGGTCTTTAAAGAAGCTAATAAAAGTTTTACATCGAGATATAGATTCTCTGTATTACGTGCCATTAAGACAACCCTCTATTTAAACTCAGGTTTACAAGATGTTCTCCCCGACTTCCTGCGCAACCGTTTCGTGGAGGCAGCGCTCAGCTATGTGGCATGCAATTCCGAGGGCGAGCTCTTGTGCCGCAACAACGACTGCTGGTGTCGATGTTCTGCCAAGTTCCCCGACTGCAACTGCCCCTTCTTGGATATCAGAGCCATGGAAGAGAGTCTTCGGAAAAGCAGGGAGACCTGGATTACCTTGAACAATGAGTTTATTGAATCAGGTAAGGATTCTGCTATGCTGTTGTCTCTGGTGCTAACAATAAGTTAGTGTTTAAATTTTGTCTGAAGTAATTAGTAGCACCAAGATCACAGTACAGCAAGGCATACTTTGAAAAACACTTCACCTGAGACACGAACATTACATTGCTTTTGGGAAACTGGGACCAAGCTTCTAAAACATGGCCGCAGGAAGACTTTCAAGGCTTTTTGTAAACAGCATGGAGAACACTGACACTGTAGTAGAGCACTCAAAATCTTTTTAGCTGAAATGCATTTGACAAAGCTGAGTGTTCTGGGGCTGTGTTTGATGGTGACAGCTGATTTATGTGGGTGTTGCTTTCCCATCCCTGCTTCTCAGTTTTCCCTATCCAGGTCTCTCACTCTTTATAAATGGAACATCTGTCAGCATTTTGCGTCACTCCAGAGAGCATATCACAAAATGAACTCGCATAGCAAAGTTCAGTTTAATTACTTTGGGCCACATTCAGTGATAGCAGTTTAAGGTTAAAAGTTATGTCAATATTGACAAGGGGAAAGTTTTTCATATTCAGACTTATGCAGGTGATTATGCTGAATTTCTGGCTAATTCTGACTAGTAAATTATATGCAGGCAGTTCATGCCTCTTTGGTTGCCATATTTTTCTTGTTCAGAGCTCTCATGATGGGAGTTTTTACCATCTTTATACACAAGCACTTTCCTTTAAGCAAAAAGAAAATCAGGGGATAGAAAATGCAGACTTTATTATTATGCAGGCTGTCAATATGTTGCCATATGATAAAAGCAATAGACAGTAGAAAATACAGTTTAGACCAGGGGTTCCCAAACTGGGTGTCTCGACTCTACAGTGTGCGAGGACACTTGATTTACAAAGTTTTGAGAGAGATTTTAAGTTACATTTCTTGTTGTATTCAACTTCCTTTTTTGCTTAACAAATTAATATTAGAATACTGCTCTAATTATGAAAACAAATTTTGTGTGCTAATATATATATATATATATATATATATATATATATATATATATATATATATATATATACATATGTGTGTGTGTGTGTGTGTGTGTGTGTGTGGTTTAGTCTTTTTCAGTATCCTGACACGCTGCTCGAGCGTAGTATTCAGCAACAAATAAAAAACGACAAATTTCCCTGTCCCTCTTCCTCCTCTAAACAAACTAACCAGATTTCCTATTACAGGTAGTGTCTGAATTTTTTAAAACCTCCTATGCTGCCTTCATCCATCACGTTCCTCAACCCCAGAGGGTTAAATTTAGTGCATACAGGCCAGTGTGTTGGCTCAGGTTACTAGTTAAATACAGTCATGGGAAAAAGAATGTACACCTTCCTTCAATTTTATATTTTTTATTTATCAGAGACTATCAGGGGTTGTCTGGCCCTCACCAACTTCTATAAACAAACAATTATAAAATTAGAACAGCTAAGGGAGTTTTAGGCACTCCGCTCCACCTCATGCCTAACAACCTCAGGTGACCAAAAAAAAAAAAACGATTTCAATATGTAGTAATTTTTTTTATTGAGAAATCAGGTGGAAAAATATAAGTGCACCCTTCCTACTTCTACAGTCATTAAGAGAGTAATTAGCAGCCAGGTATTACTAATGAAATGCACAAGATTAGTTAATCATCAACAAGAGTGATTACCTCTGTAAAAGCAGAACTTTTGGCAGTTTAGTGTTCTGGAACACTCAGGTGTGTGTCTATATCATGCCAAGGAGAAAGGACACCAGCCATGTCCTCAGAGAAGCAACTGATGCTGCTCAGGAATCTGGGAAGGGTTATAAGGCCATCTCAATTTGGAATTCACTATTCTACAGTGAAATGGATTCTTTACAAACGGAGAGCCTTCAAGACAGTTGCCAAACTTCCCAGGAGTGGACGTCCAAGAAAATTCAGTCCAAGCTCAGACCATTTAATGCTCAGATATATAAAGAAAACCCCAAGAGCTACATCATGTGTTCTACATGCCTCTGTAAGCAATATAATTGTTTATGTTCAAGCATGATGGGGGAGGGGTGATGATTTGGGCTTGTTTTGCAGTCACAAGACCTGGGAATATTGCAGTTGATGAACTCCACTTTATACCAGAAAATTCTTGAGATAAATGTGAGGCCATCTGTCTAGCAGCTTATGTTGGGCTGAACTTGGGCCATGTAACAGGATAAAGGTCCAACGCACACCAGCAAATTAACATCTGAACAACATCTGGCTGAACAACATCTGGCTAAAGAAGAAACAAATCAAGGTGCTAGAATGACCAAGTCAAAGTCCAGACCTCAACCCCATTGAGATGTTATTGCAGGATCTTAAGAGAGCTGTAGATAAATGAGTGCCCACAAACATCAACAAAACGAAGCAATGTTGTAAAGAAGAGTTGGCCAAATTTTCTCCAAAACTCTTCAGACTGATAAACTCCTACAGAAAGTACTGTTGCTAAAGATGGTTCTACTGAATTATAGAGTGTACTTATTTTTTCCCACCTGGCTTCTGAATGTTGGTTAACTTTTTTGAAGAAAAAAACGACTACATATTGTAATCTGTTGTGTTTTTTTTTGTTGTTGTTGTCACCTGGGGATATTTGTGTGTTTATAGAAGTTGGTGGGGACCACACTATTGTTATTAATGCCCTGATAAATAAAAACATAGAATTGAAGGAGGGTGTATTTTCTTTTTCTCATGACTGTAACCTTTGTCTTGTTTTCACTGCTCTGTTTGGGACTGATTAATCTGATAATATTGTTGGCTTGAAGGAGATAGACAGAAAGAGTGATGGCCAACAGGCAAAAAGAAACAAGAACCACAGCATCTGTTCTCTCCACCCCCAAACATTTCCCCATCCAAAGAGTGATCCAATCAGAGAGATAAGCCCAGGCTATGTCTGAAAGCCCTTTCCTACACTGTGATGGACCATTAATGAAAGTAGCCCAAATTCGTTTAACTGCAGAACTGCATTCCTCCAAATGCATATCTCCTTTCAGCAGGTGAAGTGCTGGGCTTGAGAGAAAAGCTTTTTCATACAGTTTTATTCGCTTCCTGTCGGAGAAGTCAACTCCCATTATCAAAAGATAGCTAGGAAGATACTTTTCAAGATCGCAGATTCTCTACCTGATATGCTAGCAGTTAAAGCAATGAAAACAATCACCTTTGTCAGAATTTTTGTTTTGTTTTTGTTTGCCTAGTAAGTGTACACTAATTCCTTATATGAGCTTCCACCTAAAGTTATTATAAGTCACAGTTCAGTCACAGTTAATCACAGCTCTGGATCAACAATTTTGATGCGAAAATGTAACCATGACAACATGCATAAATTACGGTTTAGACTAGGATTTATTTATGTTTCACTCCTGCTTTCACTATTACACCTCTAAACAATGATGAAACAATTAGCCTATTTCACTATCAAATTTCAACATCACTGGAAATGTTGGAGCTGTCTGCTGTCTGCTTACCCTGAGCACCATGCACCAAGAATTAATAAAACAAGATGACATCTAAACATGTAAATGTTTGCTATTTCCAT
Organism: Ictalurus furcatus; assembly: GCF_023375685.1. Classification (NCBI taxonomy): domain Eukaryota; kingdom Metazoa; phylum Chordata; class Actinopteri; order Siluriformes; family Ictaluridae; genus Ictalurus; species Ictalurus furcatus. The sequence goes on along the minus strand of NC_071261.1, from coordinate 4,572,730 downwards.
AAATTTAAATGTTTGATTAAGTTTTTTAAGTAGCCATGGTATAACAGAATCAATGATAAAAATGTGTAATATTAATTGTATTAATGTGTACTATTATAGGGAAATCATTTTTTTTTTTATCAATACTGTCATATAATAAGATCATAATATCTTAGGGATATTTCACATGATAGAGAGTTGGTTGATTAACTGATTGATTAATAGAAACAGTGTTAATGGTGTGTATATTCACAGTTGATGCATACTGCTAGCTCTCACATGGTGGTCATGTGCTGTATTTTTAAATTGCATGCACAATAAAATTAAATCATGTCTGAATAGTACACTTAAGGGGAAATTTGCTTGGGATGTTGTGGGATAGTTCGACAGCACTAAATGTGATACCTGAGCATGTTGCATTTCCTACAGCTAAGATTTACACCTTTGTAATTGTGCCACCAAGTGATTTTACCACCTTCTTTTTTTAAATGATTGATTAGATTTACAACTATAAATTTAGCCTTAAAAGCTCAAGTCTCCAGCGTAAAGATTACCCAGCCCTGCTTCTCCAGCCCCCTGATATTGCAGGATGTTAATTTTCATTATGGTAATTAAAAACAGGCTTTCAAGTAAAAGAGAGCTGTTTGTTACATGGTACCACCAGCACACAGTTCTGGCACAGGTTCCATCACTTTCTGAGACTTGCCATCAGAAATGCTCATATTTATAGCTCCATTACTCAATAAAGCTTGTCCTCAGATATAGTGCCTTTGTCATTTGAACGTGATAGATTGCTGACACATAGCAAATGTGTCTTTTTTTTTTTCCCAAAAATCGTTTATGTTAATTCTGCAAAGGACATACACATACTAATCAGGAGTTATTGTTTCTCGTTTACAACGAGAATTAATTTCCTGCATCTGATTTAAAGTATTTCAGCAACAATAGACTAGTTTCATACAATGTATGAGTATAGTACAAAAAGGATCTTACAATATTTTAGGAAAGATTTAAGTGGGAAAACAATGATAAATTATTTCAGGTTTGGTGAAATTACGCAGTAGTTCTATACTTTACAAAGTTCTATACTTTATACGGAGTTAATCAAACAAAGACCCCTTGTTTGCGTATGCAATCTGATCAATTGCATTTTCAGGTGATTTACAAAAGTTAATTGTGTAAATGGTCTCATACAAAGAAGGTAAAATGTTTAAATATTGTTTTGCGTGTGCTATTACTTTTTGATAACCACGGCGAATTCTGATACCAAAGAGAATGGGCTTCCATAAATTGAATATTCACCCTTAGGTTGAAATAATTTGCACACACAATTGCTGTTCTCAGAATCAGTTTCAGGCATAATAGATCACATTCCAGGTGCTAAATTAAACTATTTGCATTAACACCACCCCAGATTGCATATTCATTAAGGCCAACCTGCAAAATTGACGTGTTATTTTGCTTATATAAAAGACACAATCCTCTGTAGACCCTGTTAGCAGATGTTATCAAGGTGTTGTTTTTGCACATAAAAACATTTAGTAAATCAGGGAATAGTATTGACATAAACATTAAAAAATAAATAAATAAATAAATAAATAAACGTATGCAGTGTTTGATATTTCATTGAGTTTATGACTTTATAAGGCTTAAACTTGCGTCTTTGAGGTTGTGGTTGATTTGTGCGTGCCCAATATAATAATTAGCAAACTCTTACAACTTCAGTACCAATTAGGGATATGCATATTGGTCATTTCAACAGCTCAGATACTTATAGAACATGAGAGCATACGGAGGTGGGTCTTTTCTTTGTAGCTTTATGATAGAACCATTTCATGGATGTGCTGTGGCACATCCAGCTTCCCTGTGTTGAAATGATGTCAGAAGTGTAGACCCTTTAAATGCCCGTTCACAGCAGCTTAAAATTAATTTTTTTTCAGGGATACACTGCAGTTTCTTTTATGTATAACTAAGCAAATCATTGTGACATCCATTATGTACATAATGCAACAAGCCCACTTTTCATAGCGCACATAAGTAATAAGCCCCTACTAAGCTCAATTAAATTCTACCACAGGCCTCATTAGTGTATCACAGAAGATATACTGACTTTGTTATTTGCATGAGTAATGTACTAACTTAGCACTTAGTAGTACGGATTACAGTTACTGTTTTTTGGTGTCCTGATTACGTAACGCCGTCACATGTATTCCGTTACTCCCAAATCCTGCTTATTTCCACCACCAAAATCTCAAAATTCAACTTGACTCAACCACAGAATGTATCCCCACCATTTAGAGATCGCAAAGCATGAGAGCGTGTCAAGTGCATGCTCTCATGCACGGAAACTTCTCTGCACAATTATTTCACTGCTTTGTGCGCGCGAGTAGCTTTGTGTATGCTCTCTAATAAGCACGCTCTCTAACACCGTTCCACGCACTCAGATCGGGCTCCCTCGTGCTCTCAATTAATGAAACTGTTTAAATGGGTGTTGATATAGAAACAGGAATGATCACTGAATGTTTCAAAATGATTACAAATTATTTTTATTACAAATTATTCAAAAGTCTTGCCATATTTTTTGAACTGATAGTAAATTTATTTCAAGGACCTTAATTGAAATGTATATGTTTATGGATTATTTTACCACGTGCAGCTTTTCTTTGTTTGGGATTACCCAACTACACACACACACACACACACACACACACACACACACACACACATAGACAGCACCTATGATTCCTACTGTTGAAGGTTAGAATCTGTCGTGCACTGATACTGATCTTAGTTAAGACGAGACTTGCTCAAAGCCCCATTGCTGTACTCTACTGAGGATGCAACGTGACATAAGACTTGAGAGCCTTGCTTGGGACATGGTCTCATCGGTAAGAGCAGATCAGTTTATAATTGTAATAATATACCACAGCATCAATAACTTTGGCAATTATGCATGGTTCAGCAAGAGTGTGACAGTTTTGAATTCTGGTCCCCAGCATGGAATGTGGAAATATGCATCTTTTATCACATCTGGTATATGCAGTATATGGAATAACAACTGTTTTAAGACCATTTAAGATTTACTTTAAGATTTTCTTTAAAGCAGAAAATATCTTGAAAATATTCAGCGACTCTGACTCTACACTGTAAACAATACCATATGGACAATGTGCTCAGAAACACTGATTTGATGTTATCAATTAATTGCTTTATTTGCAGAGCAGTAAACCCAGTTACAATAAAGCTCACTGTCGACTGTAGCTTTTCAGACATGCTACTGGAATTCTGAATAGTGCTTTGGTGCCTTGGTCAGTTTTTGTCGTGTTTTTAGCTAGGTGTTTGCATTCTGATCCGCTGCTGCATCACCAATGTATTGCGTACTGTGTACGAGGAGGTCATCCAGTACCTCCTGTACCTTTGCGCCAAAGACCTGCCTAAACATCAGTGGTGCAAAGTGTTTTACCAGATTTAGCAATTTAAGCCAGCTGAGCTTGCCTTCACATCTGTGTCAGTAGAGCAACAGCCCATGCCTTGTATGGCTCCAATAGCTTGGAGTGTTGCCTGTAAAATCTCTGTACCCACTGAATCTTCTGTTGTGGTCTTTTTCTCCATTAGGGCAATTAGAGCATATGTGACCTTGTGTTAGATTTGCACATATTTTGATTGTGCACAGTGTGGATTTGTGTCAAATGCTTTGTCTGTTTGAACCACTAGCAATGCCACTGGCCTCTCTACTGATGCAATTGATTTCAGCCCAATGGTTTCCAGATCTGCCATTGCAGCCATTATGTGTCCTCTTATATCAGGTTGCAGATTCCCTGTGCTCTCGATCGCATATATGAGCTCCTTTGTTATACAATGTGGAATAGCCCAGCCACTTGCTTGGGCCTATACAATATTAAATGGATCAGGCATTTGATCCATTGAATTAGCTGGAGGCTCAAGCTGTAGTTTTGCCAAGGAGGCATTGATGTTGGCGTGTATGGTGTTAAGTGGTGCTGTACTGTGTTTTGGGTTTAAAGCCTGACCATCAGAATGTTTTATTGCCAGTCTATCAGCATTCAACTAAGTTTGTTGTAAGCAACAAACTTAGAGAATGAGATGCAACCACTGCATCAAGCAGCAATACTAAGCTTCACCCAGCTGTGCCCTTCGTAGCGCTGTTGCATTGTAGCTAACAGCTCTTGTATTTGGCTGATGCCCTCTGCCAGTTTCTCTACTCTGTATTCCAACACAGTATCGGTTCTCATGCTCTCCCCTCCACTGGGCTGAGCAGCTGTCTTTCTTTTGATCACGTCATAGAGGAGCTCACTTTTCTTTTCCTAATGGGCCCTGTCACATCAGTCAGCTGCCTCTCTCCCTGTTGCACTCCTGTAGGGTGAGGTGAAGTTGCTGAATAGACCATAGCTGTTCTATAGCTTGTGATATGCACTTCCTGCAACAGAATTGCTAATATGATGCAGTTTCAGCAAGAGCAAGATAAGTGCTTGTCAAAGAGGTTCTGGTCCCAAACAATATGGGGATTCCTCATGTCTGTCATTCCAACTCCATTAGGGATTGGCAGAAAAACAGCTCAACTATTGTTCTCTGAAATACAGAAGATTAAAAAAAAAAAAAAAAAAACACTTTACAAGAAGCAAGATACAAGAAGTTAGATATTATATACTCTGCATTCACAGTATGTGAACATAAACAGTAGTCCTTGTGTCCACTTTCTGAGTCAAGAGGTGAATATTGATAAATCAGTGCTAAGTTACCATCATGCAAGGTGCGCACAGCTCTTCCGTTTCCAGTTCTTTCACTACACTACATTAATAGCAGTATTTACAGTCGGGGTCCACAAGAGTTCTTGAAGATTAATGTCAGTGACATTAAAAACACTGTAAGCTGGAGAAAGGCTTCAAACTATATACTTCCTCATACATTCACAACTATGAGGATAAGACAGTACCTATTAATGAAAATGCAAAGAAACAAACACCCAAGCTAATGTTAGTCACACAGTTCACGGCAATGTAGCTTGTGCTACTGAAAATATGGTGTCTTCAGTTGAAACTTGATGATATTAGTTGATGATGATATTGATGCTGCTGCCCATGATATTGGTAATGTCTTTTTTAACACTATATCCCATACGCTATAAAGGTAAATATTGCTACCACATGTTATCCACTTTCTCAGTGCTAGCATATTCCGGGGTCGGGGGTTCGATTCATGTCTCCGCCCTGTGTGCATAGAGTTTGCATATTCTCCCTGTTCTTCAGGGGTTTCCTCCGGGTACTCTGGTTTCCTCCCCTAGCTCAAATGCATTGTAGGCTGATTTGCATTTCCAAATTGTCCATAGTGTGTGAATGGGTGTGTGTGTGTATGTGTCTTGAAATGGGTTGACACCCCGTCCAGGGTGTCCCCTGCCTCATGCCCTGAGTCCCCTGGGATAGGCTCCACATTCCCCATGACCTTGTCTATTATAAGCGGTACAGAAAATGAATGGATGAATAATAATAATAATAATAACTATTAATTAATACTATTAAGACTTCTGTATAATGTTTCTCGTTAGGCATTTCTTATTATTTGTGGCGTTGGAATACTGTAGCTATTCCATTCAAAGAGCAGTAGTACTGAGCTTTTGCCAGTCTTCTCTGACTCTCGGTGGTTTTAGGGTCAATTAGCTGATCTGGTGTGAACTGTGTACTACAGACCTTCGTATTCAGCGAAATAGCCACAAGTTTTGCTAACCATGATCTCCTGAGATCACTCTGAGCTGGGATAGAGGCTTAAATAGTTGTTCATTTCTGATGATATTTCTACACAGAGGAACACCACAGTGCTCAGAATATTTCTTCATTTGTTGCGTAAAACAGTCTGTCTTAAATACCTAAAGCTGGATGTTCATTTTGATATACCGTTACGAAGAACACGTTGCTGTCTCACTGTGCTGACTAACTAACGCTGTACTGTACTGGAAACGTGAGTGCTGCACAGTTTTTCAACAGAATGCATCATGCTCATAGACCTAAATGCAATTAGCCTATACAATGCTTCCTTTTTTCCTCCCCAGGGTTCAAGCACTGCTAAATGCAGACACAAAAATATCATATCAATTAAGGGTTTCACTTCTCAGTTACTGGAACTGTGGAAAAACTGGAAGTGTGGAAGTCATTTTTCACTTGTGCTTGGTGTAAGTGCATAACACAAGGGGAGTGGTAATTAGGTGTTAAAGAACGATCTAATGATGATAAAATGGTAATATAAAGTAATGAGGAGGAATTATGACAAGCAGATGTAGGCTAATAAGAAGAATGATATTAGAGGAGATTTTAGTGATTGTTACTTGTCCTTAATATGTGCAATAAAGTCACCTGCACTGTTAAAATATTACTAAGGCTTTGTTTTCAGCACTTTCAATGCAAATAAAATGATCCACTAAACAATTTACAGTATTACACAGTGCCACAGTGATTTTAATGCCTTTTTATATTTCTTACAGCATGTACTACAGCAGATACTGCTAAGTGGTGCAAAGAAAATACCAAAATAGGACGTGAAGATTTCATGGTGCTACAACTATATCTGACAAAGAAAGCGTGGTAAATACCACTCCTGACTTTCAGCATGTGCCTGATGAAAATTGCAAATCGTGTTCACTTGAGGTTAGAGAGGTCTAGAAGAACGAATGTGTTTATTCAGCCACAGTGCTGTTTAATTCTAAGCAGGGATTATACAAAAATACACTTTTGCAGAGTACTATAGCTTTGCTGTATAAATTAAGTCAACGCACAAACAATAGCAAAATCACATCTTCAATGAATTATTAAAAGGTTGTCCTCCCCTTGTTTGCTGAAGTGATTAATGGGTTTTAATAGTTCAGTTTTCTAGACCATTATTAAGGAGCTTACAGGATATGCAGTTCAATAACACATTTTGTATATTGAAAACATCGATACATATTCATGTTTATTGTCATCAGAATGTCAGAATTATATCTCAAAATTATTTAAATGTGCATTAATGTGCTGGGCTACGAATGGATGATATGATCTCGATCCATTCCTGTTCTGTCACAGCTTTGGTGATTGTTGGTTTATCTTGCTCTTTGCTGCTACAAAGTGTCACTCAGTTCTTGTTGAACTTGTGCTGCCACATCATGTGCTGAACAGAATGTACAGAACATCAGGTTTTTAAAGGCTTTTTTGTTTACACTATACATCCTACTGTATATCTCATAAACCAATCGAATTCTCTCCAGCACATCTGTAAATTTTCTCTCTTCTATTAGGGGTAAACACCAGGCATACAATCTCAGCCCACATTTCTAAAATGATGATGCACGTTTCCAGACCTGCCAAACATGACTGTCATTTCCCACTGAGACTTCCACAGACCCCCTGCAGGTTTGCTTCAAGGGAAAGTTCCCTTATATAATTTTGGTAACTTCAATAACTTTTTTTTTCAGCAAGCCTCTGAATTTAAATATTGAAATAAATGAGGAGATTTCGGCATGACTGAGAAGCAGACGGACTGAAACACATTCAGGCAAAGAGCGGTGTGAAGAACTTGGAGGTCGGGCAAGGAGAAGGATTGACAGAACTCAACTCTTTATTTGGTTTCTTTTTTCTTTTTCTGCTTTTCAGCTTTCTTTTAGGGGATAAAATTAGTCTCAAAATTATTAACAAAAAAATGCACATTTATTCATGAACTTGATAAATGTTGCAAATGCATCTTACTATCCACAAACAAATACTTTACAATTTGTGTCTGGGAATTTCAGAGTTAAATAAATGTGCAGTGGTTTTTACAAATAGACATATTTGTGTATAAAAATGTACAAATGGTCTATTTTGTATTTATATATATATATATATATATATATATATATATATATATATATATATATATATATATATATATATATATATGTGTGTGTGTGTGTGTGTGTGTGTGTGTGTGTGTGTGTGTGTGTATTATAATGAACAATTTAATACAGACAAAGAAATTAGGCTTCCCAGTATGCATTTAAATAAACTTTTAGCTTCAGCCAAATTCAAAAACCTCTTCAGGCCTAAATGCTTTAGCTTGCTAAAAGTATACCAAAAACTGGTTTCTCCTCCTGCTCTTACTAAAGAAATATTTGCTTTCATCGAATATGAGCATCCAATATTTGCTATATTAAATTCGTCATCAAACGTCATCAATCAACAATTTGAGTTAGACTATGGCATTGCCTTGCATTGCTAAGGTTAGTGCTACCATCAGTGACAACAAACAAACCCTGAATGTTAATTAAAAAAAATATGGCACACCTGATGTCTTGGACTTTACTTACAGCACTAGCAGTCGTTGGCACTGATTGTCCAGCCATGATTTGTCTTTCTGAAGGCATGATACTATGGTTGGGAGTCAATTTAAAATGGAACCAATTCTTCGATTCTGAGTCATTGTGAATCCAGAATCGATTCCAAAACTTATATTCGACTCTGATCAGGGGCATGAGTAGTTCAGACTGAGATCATAAGTACTGTGTAAATAAAATATCAGAAAAGATAAAGGTAAAAAAATATCATTTATACAATCGAACCTGACCAGTCTGATACAAATTCTGATAAGACAAAGCCCACACTGATAATCGTTTTTTCTTTTAACTAGATAAAAAAAAGTCAGCTTGAAGACATGCCATCGCGTTATGTAGTTCAAATTGAGACTGCCATCTAGTGGTAGCTGCTTTTCTTAGGCACAGGTGTGTGTGGATCAGGAAATATTTGTGTGTGAATTGTGCAAGGCAAACTGCGGAAAGTAAGTTTCAAAATTCAAATGAACCGAACAGAATCGACTCAGAAAAGACACCAATGAAAGCACGCATGTCACCTGATCCACAAATGCACATCTTACTTGTTGCATGCGCAAATTATGATACATTAATACAAAATAGAACATTTATATTCACAAATATGTCTCTATTTGTACAAATCACTGCATCTTCAGTTAATTCTGAATTTCACAGACACAAATTGTAAGGCATTTGTTTGTGGATAGTAAGATACATTTGCAACATTTATGAAGTTAACTGATAAATGTGCATGCATTTATTAATAAATTTGTTTATAATTTTGAGACTTATTTAATCTCATATTCTTTTACTTTTTTGAACACACACGCACGCACACAAAACACATTTGCGTCGTGCGGGTAGCTCTCTCTCTTGGGGCGTGTGTCTCTCTTGCTCTTATCCTCGACTCGTCTCACTGCATCAGAGAACATTCATTAGGAGAACTCCCCTCAGTTGTGCATTCCATACCACTCGCCTTGTTCATCTCTGCCCCATTCACAAACCAGCGCTCGTCCACGTCCCCGCCTCCACATACCCCCACTCGCCTCCCTGCCGAGAGAGGAAATCCGCCACAGCCATCTGCACCCCTAACCTGTGGACCACCTCAAACTTAAATGGCTGCATTGCCAGATACCAATGAGTAATTTGCGCATTGGCATCCTTCATGCCATTGGAGTGGGGCGTGGTCCGAATAGAGGGTGAAGGCCCACTCCAGCAGATAATATCAGAGGGTGAGGAACGCCCATTTGATAGCCAGGCACTCCTTCTCTATTGTGCTGTACGTAGTCTCTTGCACAAAGAGCTTGCAGCTGATGTACAGCATGGGGCATGCCACCTCCTCCACCACCTCTGACAACACAGCCCCCACCCCCCTGTCTGACATGTCTGTCTACAAAATAAAGGGGAGAGAGAAGTCAGAAGAATGTAGGAGTGGGGCACCACACAGTGCAGTATTTCCTGAGTGAATTCCTGTTGACACGGCTCAGTCCACTGGACCGGATCTGGTGCCTTCTTTTTAGTGAGATCAGTCATCAGGCTAGTTACGTCCGAATAATTAGGCACACGCCTACGATAATAGCCAGCCAGCCCCAGTAACTGCCTTACCACCTTTTTGGTCTTGTGTCTTGGGCAGGTCACAGTTGCTGCTGTCTTATCAATTTGGGGACACACCTGTCCATGACCCAAGTGCCGTACTTCCACCCGTCTAATTGCGCATTTCTTTGGGTTTGCTGTGAGGCTTTCCTGCCTTAGCGATCTCAGAACAGCTCGTTGGTGCTGCATGTGCTGCTGCAAATCATTACTGTAGATAATAATGTCATCTAAATAGGCAGCGGCATATGCAGCATGCGAACAGAGTACTCTATCCATCAGCCAGTGGAATGTTGGGGGGGCTCTGAACAACCCAAAAGGAAGGGTAACGAATTGTTGTAACACAAACGGAGTGGAAAAGGCCATTTTTTCACAAGACATTGGAGTCAATGGGATCTTCCAATATTCCTTTGTTAAATCCAGTCTCAAATAAAAGCGAGCCGTGCCCAACTGATCAAATAAATTTATCAATGCGAGGCATTGGGTATGTGTCAAATTTAGACATGGTGTTGACTTTTCTAAAGTCCACACAAAACCCAGACCATCCCATCGGTCTTGGGAACCAAAACTACTGGGCTGCTCCAGACACTCATCGATTACCCTCATGTCGAGCATAGCCTTGAGTTTGTCCCGAACTACATTTTTTTTGTGTTTGGGCAGCAGAAATGGGCACACCAATGCCCCTGGGGTTGTCTCAATGTGGTATTCTATGAAGTTAGTGTGACCAGAGAGAGGTGAGAACACATCAGAAAATTCTGCCTGTAATTTAGCAATGTCAGTGATTTGGGATGGAGAGAAGTGGTCTCCATAGGGGACTGCAGGGGGGATTGGAGTGCCATCTTTAGATTCACCTCCAGTCCTAGCTCCTCCCTCTCAGAAACAACCATCGCCAAAGCCATGGGCACCGTCTGCCTCCAATGTTTTAGGAGGTTGAGATTGTAAATCTGTCATGCCCTGCCTCTATCAGTTCGCTTTACTTCATAGTTGACGTCTCTAACTCACCGTGTGACCTCAAAGGGCCCTTGCCACTTGGCAGGTAATTTAGAGCTCAACATAGGTAGCAAAATGAGCACTTTATCTCCCGGCATGACCTCTCGTAGCCAAGCACCCCATTATACAGCCCGGACTGGCATTCTTGTACCTGTAGCAAATTCTCCTGTGTTATGTGGCTTAAGGTGTGGAGTTTTGCTCTCAGGTCAAGAACTTCCTGAATTTCATTTTTAATGTTTAAGGTCCCTCCTCCAAATTTTCCCAAATGATGTCAAGCACTGTGTGGCTTGCGTCCATACAATAATCTGAACGGGGAAAACCCTGTGGATGCTTGCGTGACCTCTCTTACTGCAAATAACAGAGGCTCTAACCACTTATCCCAATTTAGCGCATCACTGTGAATGAGCTTACGAACAATATTTTTAAGCATTTGAGTAAACCATACTACCAGCCCATCCATTTGCAGATGATAAACACTGGTGCGAATAGATTTAATCCCCAGCAATTCATACAGCTCGCATAGTGTTTGTGTCATGAATGATGTGTCCTGATCCATTAGGATCTCTTTTGGGATCTCGACTCGGAAGATTGCCTCTGCAATATTTCTGCATGGAGGCACCGATTCCGGGTATCGCGTTGCATAGTCCACTAAGACTAACACAAAGTGATGCCCTTGTGCAGATTGGTCTAATGGCCCAATGAGGTCCATACCAATCTTTTCAAAAGGGACCTTGATTAATGTGAATGGGCACAACGGTTCTTTTGGGGTGGCCGGTTGATTCACCAGCTGGCATTCATGATGTGCCGCACACCACCTGCGAACATTGCTGCGAATGCCTGGCCAATAAATGTCAGCCATGAGCCGGTCCAGTGTCTTCCCCTGCCCTAAGTGCCCCGCTGTTGGATTATGGTGAGTCACCAGGAATTCCTGACGGCTCCTCGGAAACAACAACTATTTCTTCCTTAGTATGAATGTCCTTTGTCACTCAATATAACTTATCCTAAAAAATAGGGGTGGGAGAGTGCTGGATCAGCTTTCCAGCAATTACTCACACTTGGTCGAAGGCATGCTTAAGGGTCTCATCGTTTGACTGCTCCAAGGCAAAATCCCTGAGGGGAATCCCTGCCAAGAGGGGAGTGGCTAATCTCCCCCCGCTCTCGCTGTCTCCCTGATGTGGAGCTGACACCAACAGGGCACCGCCTCTTCCGCCAATGCTGCAGACATTCTACACCGTTTTCTCGTACTGAAGGACCCATCCGGAAACATTTCCTTGGCTAACGCTTGAAACCCTGAGCAATTTGTCCCCAGAATTAGTGGATGGATGAGGCAAGGACCAACCACCACCGCCACTACATATTTTGTCCATGAAATTTGATGACAATGGGCACTATAGGGTATGTGTGAACATCCCCGTGCACACGCCTCACCTTCACCAACTGTGCATTTCCCAATGCATTCCCTTGAACCAAGCATTGGTAAATTGAGGTTTGGTTACAGCCTGAATCAAAATATGTGATATGTACCCCCCTGAACACAAACCGGAATGCGGTATGCCCCAGCCTGATCGGGGTGGCCTGCTGTGTGTCAGGGAGCCGGACCATCGCTTCAACTTCCCCTGTAACACCAGCATGCCAACCCAGGCATTACGGCCCTGGATGCACCTACTGGGACACCTGATACTCTGGGACACCTGCCGGAGGTGGTTGCTGGCCGATGGACATGGCACCAAGGATGTGATAGACCTTTCTGGACCCACTCTGCCATCCCTTCCGGAAGTCAGCCGACGAACTGCTGGAGCACCACAAGGTCTATCACATCCTTGGAGCCGTGTCCCTCGGCCAGCAACCACCTCCGGCAGATGCGCTGACGGTGCTGTTCTGGAGTTCGGCCAACCTGCAGCAAAATCACCCATTTCAGGTCTGGGTACTCCAGCATGTTGACAACCAGTAGCTGTTGGGCCACGAGCTGAGCTGAGCTGGACAGAAGCAACAACAGGCAGGCCGCCCACTCTCCCTTGGGCCAGCCCCATGCCAGTGCGGAGCAATCATACAGCTCCAGGAAGGCCTATTACGGTCCCATCTTGGTGAAGGCAATGTGGGGCATGGCCACGGTGGCTGCTGGGGGCGCGACTGGAACACCGGCCTGCTGTACCAGGCCCTGGATCGCCTGCCAGTCCTATTGCAACTCACTACTCTTGGGCCTCGCAGCCAGCTCCATCAAACCCCTTCAAATGATTCAGAATACAGCAGTATGCCTCATCTTCAACCAGCCCAAGAGAAACCATGTCACACCCCTCTTCATCTCCCTCCACTGGCTTCCTGTAGCCGCCCACATCAAATTCAAGGCCTCGATGCTCACCTACAAGACCTTGTCTGGAACAGCACCCTCCTACCTTAACTCTCTCCTGAAGGCTTACATTCCCTCACGCGATCTGCGATCAATCAATGACCAAAGCTTAGTAGTACCTACTCAACGTGGCTCAAGGTCCCTTTCAAGAACATTCAAACTAACTGTTCCTCAGTGGTGGAATGAACTTCCAACCTCAATCCGTACCGCAGAATCTCTCACCATCTTCGAAAGACAGGTAAAGACCCACCTCTTCCGTGAATACCTAATCAACCCATAAAAAAAACTCTGGCACTTACATCTCTACTCTGTGCACTTTGCTTCTTCTGGAACTCAATTAATGGATCTTGTATGGTAGCACAACTTGTATTGTTCTCTGCTTGATATATCGCTTTGCTTGTATTTTCTCATTTGTAAGTCGCTTTGGATAAAAGCGTCTGCTAAATGAATAAATGTAAATGTAGATTGGCGAGGGACGTGATGAGTTCCGCCAGTGGTGATGACGATGACTTCCTTCTGTTCCGGGTTTCGGCATCAGTGTGACAAACTTTAAAGGCGGGCAAGGAGGAGGCGGGAACCGGCTGAGCATAAACATAAAGTTTAATAATAAACCAAACTCAAACAGAAGAGAAAACCCACTAACGTAACAGAAATCGCACATGCATCTCTCTCTCTGTCATTCTCTGGTGCTTCTAGCCGCTCCTTTATCTCTCTCTCCCACTAATTAGCCAAATCAGTGCCAGGTGTGCATCCTCACAACCTGCCCCCCCCCCCCTTGTTACAAGTGAATTCTTATCATTCTTGTCAGTCTTCTGCTGGGAATGCTGGGATTGGGAGTTTGTCCTTGTGATTCTTGATCCCTGAAGCTCAATAGAGGCCTCATGGGACCTAAAAACTATAAAAAAAAAAAGAATGACTCCTTTTGAGGACGAACACTCTGTCTTAGTCTATCACCAGACTCTGCATGGCCTCTCTGCACTCCAAGGTGCCCTGGTAGAGAGTAGGATGACACCTTATTATTACACCTCTCAATCCTCCCTTGTTATTACAGTATATGCGCTGTAGTCAGAGCACAGCTGGACTGGTATTAGAACGTAACTCTTCCATTTGCCTTAGCAAAGCAACTCAGATCCGCTATATATGTAGAAAGGGAGAATATGAGTCAGAAGAGATGACACACACAGAATAAACATTGCTGGGAAAACACCTGACTATGAAGATAAGAACAAATGCAGCACAGAAAACTAAATACACAGGAAAACATAAATAACTACTAAATTATCTGTATGATAACTACACAGAGCAGAATTGGTGTATAAAAGTGATCAGACCTCGCAGGCATTACTCTTTTAGAAATAAAAGACACATGCTACCAGCAATGACTGCAGGAGACCTGCTCCTTCACTAGCATGTTTATTTTGGGAATGATAAGCAGCTGTCAATAAACAAGCAGTGATGTACAGAATGGGAATAAGTTGAAACTGAGCTGGAGAGCATAAGTTGTATTTTCAGCATAGCAGATATTGTCACAACTTTTTTTTTTTAAGTGTCAGTTTGGGGCTACCTGACACCCAGGGCTATAGATAGCTGAGTTCTTCCCTTCTGTTGTCAAATGTGGGAAAGAACAAGGGATTTTGGCTGTCTCTACATGCCCACAGAGTACAGGACATATCAACTCAGTAATCTGAGTTGGATCAGACGGCTTCAGGTCATAGCTCCATGTGAGATCAACCACATACCAATAAATAAATGCCCTCATGGAAAGGCTAAAAGCAGCAATATTCTATATACCAATCTACCTAGATTGAATATATATTTTATCAACATTTTGAAATTTGTGTGTCTAAGACAAATGTAAATAGTGATGTTAATGCAATTTTATAAATGCATTTCTGAATCAAAATGTATTATAATAAGTAGAGTTTGCTTAAAAATTAAATTGTTTTCCCAAAGAAGTAGTTTTCATTTATAATTTAGGAGAAGCAGTGAGGAGCTTGGCCTATTTGGGAGCCTCCTGGGTGAAGTGCCCTCATGAAACTGATTGAGAAGTTGCCAGTGTGCAAAGCTTCATCAGGAATACTGTGAAGAATTTAACATATAACACATTAATTAATATATATATATATATATATATATATATATATATATATATATATATAACACACGTTGAGAAATCTCTATATGAAATCTGATTGTCTTGTTGATACACCAATTTGTTTAACTAGGCACAATGTGTCAAATGACAACACATCTAGATACACTCATAACACCCAGTGTTAATTATCATTTTCTCTTAAGAGACACTTAACATTGACTCTAACTCTGCTTTCAGTAGTTAAGAGAAAACATTATCTTGATTATTATTAGTCTTTTTTTTATATTAGTGAAATCATATAATTTTAAATAAGTATTTTTTTGTAAGTATTTTACAGCAAAATACTTGCTCTAGGGTATAACTTTCATGGAAATGTAATTTAGTAGGTGTGCTTGTTACTTAAGAATAGTAATGGATTATAATGAATTAATTACCTTACTTCTCTTGCTTTATTATCCTTGGTGTTTTACATTATACAAAAGAATTACCATATAAATGCCATATAATGTGCCAAACTCTTATATTTTCTTACATTTTTATTTTACCACTGTAAAACACTCCCAATGTTTCAGTACAAAGCAATGCCAAAACACATTTAATTTCAGTAAATTACTAAGCATGTGAGACATGGGAATGTCAGAAGTCCTCACTCGAGAAGCCCGATCAATAGGAGCCATCCATTGCCCCAGGCTCTGCAGTGAGCTTTGAAATAGAAGCTCATATCAGTAGCTGTGTGCTCGACCTAAAGTGGACAAAGACTGAGTAAACAACACGGGAAATCATTTAATTTCTTTAAAATCTTCCCACATCCAAACGGAATCTCTATAGATGCAAGACTTGCCTGTTTTTCAGTTAGCATATGGATTTCGTAGCCAGCCCAGAGTTACCAGTGTCACAGCTAATATATACAAACTCAATAAATTTCTGATTGGTAGGGTCAAATATTGCTCTTTCAAGACCAAGTGTCAATGCAGCTGAGTTAGTACACATGACAAAGTCACAAGCCACTCTGAGCTAAGCAAATACAATCTGTTTGGCTTTGAATTAAATAACTAACGGCACTAGTAAAGTTCTTTCACTTGAAGCAGTCTATACAAAATAGGGTTAGGGGTATTTTTACATATTATAACACCCCATCCACCAAACCCCACCATGCCCGGCCCTGACACAATAATCCCAGCCAAAACCAAAAGACATCTGAAAAGGCTCAATGCATACAATAAGATGAAAAACAACAACAAAACAGAGTAAAGAGATTAGTATTATACCTTCCCTCAATCCACCTCCAGGGTGTGTACATCATTGAAGTAGGTAATAAATTGTTGCCATTTTTCAAAAAATTCTTCACTTCTGCCTTTGATGTTATCCTTGATTTTTTTCAAATTTTAAAAAGAAGATTAAATCTTTAAGCCTAACTGATATAGAGTGGGGTTGTGAAGAGGTCCAAGACAGCAATATTCTGCACCGAGCAAGCAGTGACACAAAAAAAACAAAAAAACAATGCTAGCTTGTTTATGGTTTAGAGGTTGATGCTGACATGGAACTCCAAAGATGGCAATTAAAGGACAGACATCTAATTTGATTTTAAGAATGTCGGAGACAGTTTTGAAGAAAGAGTTCTACTGTAAAAGTTTGCAATTTGGGACAGAGTGCAAACATATGACTTCATGACATATGAGGTTACAGGGTGAACATTTGCATTTTCACATACGTCAGGAACGTTGGGATATATTTTAGATAGTTTAGTCTTAGAAAGGTGAGCACTTTAAATTATATGAAACTAAGTCCAGCACATGAGGTGGTGGTACGTATATTATCTAACACTCTGCCCCAGTGATCATCCTCAAGCTCTAGGCCCAATTCCTCTTCACAAGCACTAATGGTTTTGATATTGTGAGAATTCTCCTTTTACCACATTGTCGTATATATCTGTGAGATAATACCACCCATATGAGGATTCAGATTGAACACCTCTTCCCATGCAGACTTTGTAGGTAAGGAGGGCAACCCACAAAATAGGGAGGAGACGCAATGCCTAATTTGAAACAAATGGAATAGGTGACATGGAGGCAGGTTGAATGAAGAGGATAATTCAGAAAAGTTTGCTGACATGTAATTAATGAAAAGATCTTCAAAGCATTTTAGATCCTTCCTTTCCCAGAAAGAGAATGGTTAAGGCTGAGATAGATTTAAAATGACACCAAAACTGATTTGAGAGAGGTACATACTTTTGAATTATCGTGTAGTGTCAAAGGGGTATTGGAAGGGAGGAGAACACCATAGCAGTGAGGGAGGTTGAAATACAAGACTTTGCTTTTAAGTGGCACCATGGCAGAGAGGGGGCCTGCACCCAGAGCACCACTTTCTAAATATTAGCTGCCCAATAATAATGCATGAATTTGGGTAATGAGAGGCCACCACTTAGTCCACTCTTTTGAAAAAAAAGTTTGGAAACCCTGGTAGTTTTTCCTCCCATATAAAAGATTAGATTAATTGGTCTATATTCTTGAAGAAATATTTGAGTAAAAACAAAGAAATAGACTAAAAGAGGTAGAGGAATTTTAGAAGAATGTTCATTTTTACCATATTTATTCTACCACGAAGATATCATGGTAGATCTGCCCATCAAACTGACTTCATGTATGAAATTAAAGGTGTAATGTTTGCCGCCATTAATGCAGAATAAGAACAGGTGACCATGACTCCAAGATATTATAATTTTGAACCCTCCAGATTTATTTATTTTTTATTTTTTAATTTTTTGGCCAGATTGGTTTATGGGTAGTCATTCAGTCTTTTTGTTGGTTTTGGAAAATTTCCCAAAATCATTTAGTAGGTGTATTATCTCTAGAATAGATGTAATTTGATCAGTAACATAAAGTAGTAAGTCGTCAACATATTGGGCTAGTTTATGTTGAATTCCCTTGTGGATTATACCCTGAAATACAGGAAGAGTTCTACACATTATTGAGAGAGGCCGTCCTTTTATAAATCCGGCTTGCTAGGGAGAATCCCCTCTAAACGAGAGGCCAAAATTTTGGCTAAAATCTTGACATCAACATTGAGGAGGCTAATAGGTCTGTACGAATTGCATAATGTTGGGTCCTTCCCATCTTTAAGCAATAGAGTTATGGATGCTTGTCTCAATGTTGGTGGCAGCAGGATTCCTCGAATACAGCCAAAAGTAATGGGGCCAATTTAACATTAAATTTCTTATCAAATTTGGAAGGAAACCCGTCCGGGCCAGGTGATTTCATAGATTGCATTTAATTAATTGAGTTAATGATCGCATTTAAGGTGATGGGGCTGTCAAGTTCAGATGTCAATAGAGGGTCAACTTTGGGAAAATCAGCATTTTAAAAAAAATGGCTCATTTTACCCGAATTGTCAAGAGCTCCAGTGGTGTACAAAGAGGAGTAAAAACTTTTAAACGTTGAATTAATTTCTACAAGATCCGAGGTTAATGCACCACTGAACTGCATAATCTGAGTAATAGAGTGCGAAGCCGCTCGGCTACACAGTTGGGGGCCATGAGCCGACCGACCGTATTCTCATATTCATAATAATTTCCATGTGTTTGTAAGAAAAGCCTCTCCGCCTCACCTGTAGATAACAAATCAAATTCTGCCTGCAAATTAAGCCTTTGTTTACGTAGCTCAGGGGTCGGGTTAAGAGCATATTGGTCATCTATAGCTTGAATATTATCAGATATCTCTTTTTAATCTTATCCTTCCATTTCTTGTTGACATTAGGAGAATAGGAGATTATCTGTCCTCTTAAAAGGCCTTTAGAGTTTCCCAAAGTAAAGAAAAAGAGCTTGAATCGATTTGATTAGTAGAAGAAAAACATCTTTTAAAGTAGAAATATACTCACAAAATGCTGAATTGGATAAAAGTAGAGAATTGAGCCGCCATAATGGGGGAGAGAGGTGCAATGCGAAAGTAGGAGAATGTCAAGACTTAAAGGGGCATGGTCTGAAATAAGTATGGGTAGATATTCAGAGTTTACAACCTAAGTTATTAATTAAAAAGTAATCAATGCAAGAGAAAGATTTATGAACATGAGAAAAATAAGAGTATTTTCTCACTGTGGGGTTAAAATATCACCACAGATCAATGTAACCATTCTGAACCATAAACTCATTGCAGAGATGTATCCAGACTGAATCAATAACACAGTTTAGATCTCCCCCAAATATCAAGAGATGTGTGTTCAGAGCAGGGATCCTGGACAGTTCTGAGCAAAAAAAAATTTTTATCAAAGTTTGGGGCATATAAATTCACCAAAACTACAGGCATTTGTGAAATTTTCTGTTCCATAATCACATATCTACCATTCACATCAGAAGTAGCTTTATCAGAAGAAAAGGGCACAGCCTTACTTATCAGGATAGCAACTCCTCTGGACTTGGAATCAATGTTGGAGTGGAGCATATGTGATGTCCAGTGGGTTTGCCGGGTCCCCCTGGCTCTCCACGGTGGGAGATGGGCCACCACACTCACCTTCTGTGCCTCCCTCGCACTAGCACTGGCCAGGGCTCACTGCCCGGGAAAACTCGACATGAAGTCACCATGACTTACTGTCACACTCACTGACAATTTAGGTTTCCATTGTCTTTCAGAAGCCATAAGTTCTTTCTGGTTATAATTGTAAACTGATTAATTGAAAAAGGAGGCACCGAGTCTTAGAAATGATTCGGGTTGCCTGAAAAGCACAATTAAAAGACAAAACGCATGGGAGCTTCTCACGCACATGCTTAGCTGGAAGTCCTCGGTTCTGCAGTGACTCTTAAAATACAATTTCAGGAAAGTTAACTAAAACAAGAAATGTCTCTTGATACACATTCATTCATTTTCTGTACCACTTATCCTACGCAGGGGACTCAAGGCAAAAGACACCACAAGCAGGGTGCCAACTGATCGCAGGGCATAATCTCACACACACACACACACACACACACACACACACAAGATGTCAGTCAGCCTACACTGCATGTCTTTGAACTGTGGGAGGATACCGGAGTACCCAGAGGAAACCTCTGAAGCACAGGGAGAACATGCAAACTCTGCACACACAGGGGAGAGGCAGGAATCAAACCCCCAACCCATAGACGCAAGGCAAATGTGCTAACCACTAAGCCACTGTGCCCCAAAATTAGTGTAATATAAAAGAGTAAAAAGCCTTACTGAAGCTATATAGTTGACTTATTGAGTATGATAAATTAAACATGAACTATCAAACAACCTGACATGCATTGAAATATCAGCTACCGATTGGGAACTTACATAACATCAATCAGTGCATGCAGTGGAAACAAAGACTGCATTCAACAGAGTACACAAAACCTGAGTTAAATTTAAGCTGTAGATCTCTATCTAGAGATAAAGCTAGTAGGACATGATGTGGCTTTTTTTAAAATCAACAGTTTAATCAGGTCTTGAATGGGTAAGCAAACCCTCCCTTGGATTTCTCTACATGTATACTACTTTAATAGAAAAGTTAATTTGACAAAGACAACACTCCTTTATGTCACACAGTACTATGAATGCTTTTCTTAACTGAGAACTTCGGACAGTTCTCCTTATTCCCCACTGCGTTGCTCCAAGGCTTTTTACTGATGTGAGATTTCGTAATTGCTGGTGCATCACTGTGCCTTGCCGGAAGGAGACTTCTATTCGTCTGCCCTACTGAATTATGTATTTGCTAAGATCAATATGTAGAAGTGAAAATTGACATGTACATGAGGTTTTCTCTAATGTTGTGTGCATGAGTGTCTATAAAGAGACTCTGAGAGGTCCACTGTGTGTTATTACTGACTGATTTAAACAGGTGAGCTGCAGATAAAAGGTAAAACTCTAATGTACTGCTCTGAAATGGAACTTCAAAGGGAAATGCAAATTTAAGCACATTCTAATGGCTGGCAATAATGCCTTAATGGAGGTGAATCTGAGATATGTGAATTATTCTCGGCTGAAGCATTTTTAAGATATATCTGATAAAGTTGAGATTTTATTCTGGACAGATAATGATTTATTGATGATATGAGTATGTGTTGTGTTGCTGAAGTCAAAAAGAAAGTTCCCTTTCAAAGGGAACTTCACGTTGTGTGAGCTCCACAATATGGGAAGTGCCCTCGTGCCTGATCGGCATCTGTAGCTTGTGTAACATCATGCAACATTAACATGACGTGATTCAGGTGCAGGTCCATGTGCAGGTGCAGGTGACCATGATGCAGTGAGGTGCAGTGGCTGCTGGAGTTCCTTCTCTGATATTACATGACAGAACCCTGCCCCCCAAATGGCGCTACTACCAGAGCACCAGAAAACACTCCCTCCTCTGGCAGTCCTGGCCCTCTTGGCAAAATGTCTTCATGTAAATGTACTGAGCAGTTTTGTTGGCGTTGTCAGCAGACTTGGGCGTGAGCAGAACTTGGTTGGCCTTGACGGCAACCTCAGCCAGGAACCTGGTGTGCTCTCTGAAGTTCAGGTATGGAGCAGTCTCTTCAGCACTGCAGAGAGATGACATGATATCCCCGGCCTGGCTTGAATGTGGAGCGATGGCTACTGCTTAGCCAGCGGGAGGAACGAAGCTCAAGGCTGAGCCTGAGGAGGAAGCAACATTGCCCATGAAGCTAGAAAGGGGAGCAACTCTCTCCGCGAGGTCCAAGGGGGAAGCAAAGTTCTCTGCGAGGCCAGAGGGTGGTGTGAGGTTCTCTGCGAGCCCAGAGAGTGGATCGATGCTCTCTGTGAAGCATGTGGGGGAGCGATGTCCTCCATGATGCATGAAGGGGGAGTGACAAACAATGAGAAGCAAAGAAAAGGAGTGGCATCTTCAGCCGAGCAGGAAGGCGGAGCGGCATCCTCAGCCGAGCAGGAAGGCGGCGCAACGTCCTCAGCTGAGCATGGAGGCGGAGCGATGTCCTCAGCCGAGCAAGGAGGCGGAGAGATGTCCTCAGCTGAGCATGAAGGCGGAGCGACATCCTCAGCCAAGCAGGAAGGCGGAGTGATGTCCGAAGTGGAGCCTGGCGTAGTGACATCCGAGGCAGAGCAGGGAAGAAAAGCGGAGGTGTTGGCCGGACCAGGAGGCAGAACAAGGAGACTGAGCGGTGTCCTCAACTAAACAGGGATGTTGAACGGCGTCCTCAGCTTAACAGGGATGCTGAGCAGGATCCGCAGACAAGCAGGGAGGTTGAACAACATTCTCCGTTGACTCAGCAAGCTGAACGAGATCCACAGTGGTGGAGGGATGGTGGGAGATGGTTCCAGCCTGGTTGGAGTGCTCCCCTTTGGCATACCCCATGACGGAGTACATCACATCGAGCCATTCCCAATTGGCTTTAATTAGGGAGAATTTTCCCTCCTTCTCCCATCTTGGCTTTTCCTTTTCATATAGGGCCTCTTGGCCTCTGAAAAATTCTGCTGCATCCATGTTGAGGTCTTGTGTTCTGTCACGGTTTGGAGGCGGAGATGGATGCAAGTGCAGATAAAGAGTTTAATAACAACGCAAACAAACAAAAAATATGCTATGAACACATGGCAAAAACACTAAGACTAAGAATAACCATAAACGAAAGACCATAAACACAGCAACAGAAACAACAGCAAAGAAAGATAAACTTAAGACAAGGAGTGCAGTGCAAACTGTTGCTATATACACATAGGTGTTCGTTAACATGACGTGATTCAGGTGCAGGTGGTCCTATGACCATGATGCAGTGAGGTGCAGTGGCATTACATGATATTTATTATCTTCAGTGAGACTGCATGTCTGTCATTTGTGTAACACTCGCAAAAAGACTCTTCATTTCCTCTCTATCTTTAAAAAAATCTCTTTACTTTTCTATCCTATTAAAATAAAAGAGAAAATTATGAGTGAGAGAGAATTCAGGAAGTGTGTTATACCTTGCTCCCGTTTCATCATAGGGGGAGGATGGACACACTTTCTGTGTGAGGTGTCTAGGAGTGGAGCGCACCAGGGCAGCCCTCGAGAGGTCTGACTGTGTGCACTGTGAAGCCTTACAATTAGGCAGCTCCACTCACGACTCGCTCTCTTTGCGGCCAAAGGGAGTTAGGTTTCAGAGTGTCACGCATCTGGATCAGGTCCTGGGGATCTCGTATGGATCTGGAAGAGGAGCCGGAGACTCATGGTCTGTCTTCCGGGTCCGGCTCTCCACCAGATTTTGGAGCTCGCGTCATCGCTCCTCCTTCTGCTATGGAAAGCCAAAAAAAATATTTCCTCTCTGACTCTGAGGAGCCATAAGGGTGTGCCAAAAGCTGAGAGCAGCTCTCAAGCATATAAAGAACTGCTTGAAGTGATTTCTAAGGCTGGATAAGCTTTTTTCTCCCCAGTAAAAGCAAATCTCCCTCACACTGCAGAAAACTCCCCTTTTTCCAAGAAGTGCATAACAAAATATTACGCTTCTATGGAAAATTATACATAAGCCGTATTTATAACCTCACAAGGTTGGCTTATTCAGCCATCTTGGGAAATGAACTGCATGACTATTTAGCTATGCTATAAGGTGGAGGAGGTGCTTGCGAGCTACCTCTCTCCATCTACGGCGGATAATTTAGGGGGCCGACTTTGCCATCCAAGCCATGTAAGGCCACCTCTGTGTTAGTGGGCAATGCCTATGTGGCAGCAGGTCTCGCTTGTGTAGCAGGTCTCGCTGCATATAATGGCAGTGTTGCAGGCCTACCAAGCAGATGTGCTGAGTGAGCTCAACATATGGCAGCATTCAGCAAGACCTTTCCCCTTCATGTTGAGCTTTCCCGGGCATCCAAGAGTGGAGCCCTGGCCAGTGCTAGTGCGAGGGAGGCACAGAAGGCAAGTGTGGTGGCCCGCCTCCCACCGTGGAGAGCCAGGGGGACAAGGCAGCCACAGTAGCAGCCTGCTAGTAGGCCTGATCTGAGAATGATCATAAAGGCCAAGCAGACAGAGAAGGAGCATTCCTCAGGGGCCGCGGAAGGACATATCAGTGGACATGAGGTTGTTAGGGCAGTTAGCCCCCAGTACAACTGTATGGCCTCCCCCAGCCAAGGCTGTCCCAAGTTTTCAGTCTTCTCTGGTCAGTGATCTGTCACAGGGCAATGAAAATCTGATGCTTTCCCTCCAACAGAATGTGGAAGAGTTAACTTCAATAAAAGACCAAGACCTTCCTATATCCTAGGCCAGATTATATTCCTAAAGTGCCTATGTCTGCTGCCCAGCCAGTAGAGTTGCAAGCTTTTTGCACTCCTCCATTCCTCATAATGGAACAAGAGAAATTGCACCTATTGTGTCCAGTAAGGGTTCTCTGTACTTATGTCCACCACTCCGGCCAGGGGTATAAGTCGGAGCAGCTGCTGGTCTGCTTTGTTGGCGACATTAGAAGTGATGCTGTGTGAAACAACACATCTCTAATTGGATAGTGGAAACAAACTCTATTGCTTATGAGGCGTGCGGTCTCACTATGCCTCTGGGCATAAAGGCTCATTCTACTAGGGGGGTGCCTCCTCGAAGCCTTTGTCCAAAGGGGTACCCTTACAGGATGTCTGTGTTGCAGCAGGGTGGTCTACACCGCGCACATTATTCGATATTACAGCCTGGATTTACAATCCACCCTAGGGTCAAGAGTCTTGCAGTGACCCTTGGGCTCTGATCTTTAGAATAGACCATGCCCTCAGTATGATGGACTGGGTATTCTCATACTCACAACGTGAAGCTCACACAATGTTTAGTTCCCTTTGAAAGGGAACGCTTGGGTTACTCATACTGATCATTACGTCATACTGGGGCATGTCTGTGAATTGCATCTTCGCTTCAGATAATAAAGGCTGACGGTTTGGTTCACAGGTGTGGTTTTTATATCACGCGACATGCATAATTGTCACATCACCTGATCATGGCAGGCCTATAAATAGGCATGACGTTACACAAGCATCAGATAGCGGTCACGTGCGAGGGCGCTTCCCACAGCGTAAAGCTCATGCAACATCTCGTTCCCTTCTCAGGGAACAGGGTTACATGCATAACCCAGATGTCTGTTCTATTTTGAAAATGGAAACTTAATTGTATTTCCAGTGGCTCTGGTGTTTCATTTTTAGTGTTTTGCAAGGTTTCTCTGAGCATAGTGGTATGGTTCATGTTTGAAAACAAAACAAAACAAAAAAAAAAATACCCTTCTTGTCTAGACCATGCCCAGTTCCAGTTCAGAATAAAGATACAGATATTTGAAGCACTAAACATGTACAGATACAGATAGTGGAACTGTCTTACACCATTAGAACACACTGATAAAGTGCTGAGTTATTGATTTGTAAGACTGGATTGTACAGTTCTGGATGTGCGCTAACAACTATGATTATTTCTCTTCCATCTTCCTCATCACTCGCATGAATGACTGGATCTTCTACTGGATGACACATGGCCTCATCAGAGCAGCTTGGTGAAGCACAAAATACATACGTTCCTCATAAAATTAATCTCTACCTACAAACACCCGTACTGTACAATATATATTGATGCATTTTCTATTTAATTCTGGTGAATTTTTCAAATGGATTCCAAAACATATTTTTTATGCATTGACATCGGTGATCAAGATAGCTGACTGAATTACTTGCATTTGTTAACTACTTTAATTAGACATGGCATGACAGAGTGGAATCTTTAACATTTAACTAAATAGACTGCAGGTCTTCTGGCATTTTACTGTATGTGTCCTCCATACTATTGTGACAACTGAACCTGCATGAGGAAAATAATAATATTGCTATTTCCGTATTGAAGTTCTGCATTTTTCATAAAGGTGAATCTGATTTTTTTTTCTTGGGAATCCAATTTATCACTTTGGAAAAACAATATTGTAAAAGATGATCTAGATCTGTTCTTGTGTCACTGTCCATACATTATTGCACTGTTGTAGACCGTCAGTCTGAACACTCCCTCTAACAATTTGAGTTGGCAGAGGCAGCTGTGGCCTAAAAGAAGTCTGGGCATGAATGATTGAAGAAGGGCATTACATTAGTCAGAACACAGCATTGTAGACATATAACACCTTCCAAGTTGCTCAGGATTTACAGGCATATCATGTTGTGCGCATTTGATGCCCTTTTACTTCATATCCAGTAAAGCACTATACTTGAACTTCTCAACACATAGAAAACAGTGCAGCCTCATCTTTCCTTTACAGGAATTCACATCATCTTTCTTTTTAATGATGTGAAAAATGATTTGTGCATCCCACACCTATGGAGATCCTGCAAGCCACCCACCTTGTGCTTATTTTAAGTAAACCTCATTTAAGTCAGCCTCATTCATCCAGTTGCCCCATTTAAGTTCAGACCAGCTCCCAGTGCATTAACAACCTGTAGAATGGCACGCAGATATGCTGCAGATGATAGACCATTATAAACGCATGCATCACCCTAATTGCTGGTAATGTAAAACCTTAAAATGAGCTCAGATAGCATCATTTTTCCAAAGATATGAATAACCTAAGGTGGGGAAAAGATGCTGCATATTTGTGAAGTCTCTTTTTTCATGGTAGACAGCATAAGCCACTTAAAGAATGCTATAAAAAGTATGCATATAAATTAGACTGTAAAGAGATCGCATTATGAAAACAGTCAATATAGTTATGATCAAACAAAATTTGTCTGAAAAACAGCATACAGTTTGGTAGTAGTTTTCAGAAGAAGATGAGGTTTTAATTTTCTGGATCTGCTTTGATCTGCTTTGACAGATGGGAATCAGTGTTTTACTCAGGCTTATTCTCTGTTCTGAGGTTTTGGAGGCTAAGACCTTTAGAGTTCTTCTTGGCCTTGTTAAAAGGACACCCCAGAGTGCAATAAGGCGCAAACTGATTGCATGACACTTCCAACTGCATAGACATGGCTTATGGTTTGGTGTATACAGTTAATATCACAGGAAACATGTGCAATAAGTTAGGGTTACAACATGATGATTTGAGGTTTCCGTAAAAGAAAATGCT
Organism: Ictalurus furcatus; assembly: GCF_023375685.1. Taxonomy (NCBI): domain Eukaryota; kingdom Metazoa; phylum Chordata; class Actinopteri; order Siluriformes; family Ictaluridae; genus Ictalurus; species Ictalurus furcatus. The sequence continues at coordinate 4,545,429 of NC_071261.1, read as the reverse complement.
TTGATACAGGAAGTAATGATTTATTTCAATTAATCCTCATATTCAGTTAATTTCCAAATATAATATTTTATATTTCCATCATTAAACTGTTTATAACAATCATGTTTATATTGCAAAGTTTCTGTTCAGGTCCAATTAACAAAGTGAGATAAAAAGTGATTTGAGTGATATGATTTGTATTATTCATCACTTAGGTAGGTTTGTTTTTGTAACTATTAGCTATATTGCTAATAATTAAGAAGGCGATATAATGGATACTGTAATATATATTCTAAAAGTGGAGGGTTAAGTATCTAATCTCTATGTAATTGGACTCTCAGTATAATGGCATTCCCACAGAATAGTCCATAAATGCATGATACTATATGTTTAATTTCCATTCAATGTTGTCACACCAAATATTGACTTTGTTTCATTTATCACTGTTTACTGCTCTTTATAGTATTTTTTAAATGTAAAAACATTTAATCTCATTATTTTTGAAGGCATCTTTGTTCTACAGCATTTCGTTGAATGTACCTAAGACCTTTGTACATTTGCACAGTACTATATATGTAGTGTAACACACAGTTCAAATCATGGATCTCTCTGGCTTAATATTATTTCTGACTCTACAAATCGTCTGGGATACACATGTAACCGTACCGTCAGCCTCTATTATCTGAAGCAAAGACACAATGCATAGGCATGCCCCAGTATCAAAAAGCTATGCAACATCTGCTTCTCTTCTCAGGGAGCAGGGTTACAAGCGTATCCCAGATGTTCTCTTTCAAAGGGAACGCTGCGTTGCGTGAGCTTCGCACTGTGAGAACGAGAATATCCACTCCATCGTAATGAGGGCATGGCCTGTTCAAAAGATCAAGCTTGAGGGTCACTGCAAGACACTGGAGCCCGGATGTATATCCAGGCTGTAATATTGAATTAATGTGTTCAGTGTAGACCACCCTGCCACAGCACACACATCCTGTAAGGGTACCCCTTTGGACAAAGCCTTCGAGGAGGTGAGCCCCCTATTGGAATGAGCCCTCATGGCCAGAGGTTTAGCGAGACCGTGCACCTCATAAGCGATAGAGATTGCTTCCACTATCCAATTAGAGATGTGCTGCTTCAACACAGCATCACCTCTACTGTTGCCGCCAAAGCAGACAAGCAATTGCACCAACTTACACCACTGGCCAGAGCGGTGGACATAACTACAGAGAGCCCTTACTGGACACAGTAGGTGCAATTTCTCTTGTTCCAGTGTAAGAAACGGAGGAGAGCAAAAAACCTGCAACACTACCGGCTGGGAAGCAGACGTAAGCAATTTAGGAATATAATTCGGGCTAGCATATAGGAGGGCCTTGACTAATCTAGGGGCAAAGTCAAGGTAGGAAGGGGCAACAGAGAGAGCTTGTAGATCTCCTACTCGCTTGAGAGCTCTCAGGGCCAGCAGAAGAGCTACCTTTAGAGTCAGAACCTTCTCTGACACTGACTCTAAGGGCTCAAATGGGGCACCTAAAAGACCTTCCAGGACTATATAACCCCTAGAAACGTTGTCCTCTGCGCTGGGGAAAGCATACTTTTCTTGAGGTTCAACCTGAGCCCCAAGCTCCTCATGTGAGTTACTTGGATCGTGGTAGAATTAACCAGTAGTCCAGGTAGTTTAGTACACGGATGCCCTGGAGTCGCAAGGGAGCCAGATTGGCATCTATATACTTTGTGAAGGTGCCAGGGGATAAAGCTAGCCCGACGAGAAGAACCCAATATTCTATGCATAACCTCCAAACTTGATCCTCAGGAACATCCTGTGACTGGGCAATATTTTTATGTGGAAATATGCATCTTTTAGATCTATCGTCACAAACCAGCCCTCGAACTGAATCTGTGGAAGGATGAGTTTGAGCATCAGCATCTTGAACCTGTATGTCCGAAGAGTACGGTTCAGATAATGCAGATCTAAAATTGGTTGCATACTCCCATCTTTTTTGTGGACCAGGAAACAACAGTCGTAAAAACCTCCTTCCCTCAAGGAATGGAGTACATGTTCTATTACCCCTTTGTCCAAGAGTGTGGCTGCCCGGTCCCCCTGGCTCTCTGTGGGGGGAGGTGGGCCACCACACTCACCTTCTGTGCCTCCCTCACACTAGCGCTGGCCCGTACTCCACTCGTGGATGCCCGGGCGAACTCAAAACAATGGCGAAGGAACTGTCTGAACGCCGCCCTTTGCTGTATCACCTCACTGCCATTGTATGCCATGACACACAAGCGAGACCCGCTGCTGCATAGGCTTGGATTTCAAATCTGGCCCCCCTAAATTGCCTGCTATCTATGGACAGAGGTAGCTTGCAAGCACCTCCTACACCTTTGGCATAGCTAAATAGCCGTGCTGTTCATTCCCCACAGTGGCCGAATAATCCGACGTCACAGGGTTATAAATATAGCTAGTGTATAGGTTTCCCCAGAAGCACGATATTTCATCATGCACTTCTTAAAAAAGGGGAGTTTTCTGCAATGTAAGGAAGATTTATATTCACTGGGGAGAAAGTGCTTGTCCAGCCTGCTACAAGCCACTTCCTCTTCTCTGGGCCAGTCTAGATTAAGGTTTTCAATTGCCCTAGTAATCACTTCAAGCAGAGTCTTTTGCGAGCATTCACACAAATGACCGACATGCAGTGTTGCTGTAGATAATAAGGCTGACGGCATGATTCACAGCACATTTTATATCACGCGATGCGCTTAATTGCTAAGTCACCTGATCATGGCAGCCTATAAATAGGCATGATGTTACACAAGCTTCAGATGCCAGTCATGCGCAAGGGCGCTTCCCACAGTGTGAATGTTGCGTGAGCTTGAGATCTCTTTGAAAGAGAACTTTTTTGCAGCATTTTGCAAGGAAGAGACCTGTCAGATCTACATTAGCATTCAGAAAGCACCTGGCCTCAGATAACTCGAACTGTCTGCCAATCCAGTCATCTGATTAATGGAAAAAAAATTCCTTCTACTTGTCAGAAAAAAAAAAGGCATCACAAGTTTCATGTCAGTCTCATCATGGCCTGGAACTGAAAATCCAAGCCTCAGATCTCTCCAGCCCAAAATTATCTTTGATTTTATGGTTAACATTCCAGGAAATCATTCTGTCTGACCTAGGAAAGAAGATGCCAGTGCCTGACCTCGGATTGATCATCCACCGGTCCAGCTATTTGAGTAAAAGAGAGAAAATCTCTTTGAAGAGAGATCTTTGAAGTTGAAATTTACATAAATTCTTAACTTATTTGTACTAACATGAGTACATTTCATGATCATTTCATTTCCTGATGGAAAAATCTAGACATAGCGATCTTCCAGTCATAGATTTTTTCTGACTTACATTCTGATTAGTGTAGCAATGGAACTTCTGTGCTATTGATCTAATGCAGATTATATCTACAATGGTGTTTAAGAGGCACCAGGCAAAATTTTGTCCAATTGAGGCTGGAAATGGCCTAATCACAGCTCTGGCAGCCACTCATAATTCTACAGCTTGCAACTTCACATTCCCCTGACCAATCTCTGATTAATGCCTCTCCTGAACAACTCCTGCAGCTCCAAACTCAAACTCCTATTAGAGACAAAAAAGACATATAGAGGCCAGCGGCTATGTCTCTCATCATGCTGCACATAGCATATAAATCTTTTCAATCCTCCCATGAAGAAAAGAAAGAGACTTGTTCATATAAATTATACAACACTGATCAGTCAGAAGCAAAAAGAAGCTATGAGGAAGACCAACAGCCTGCATTTTCATATCCATAATCAGTTTAATCTCATTAAGATCTAAACACACCTGATGAGTTTTGATTTTTATTCAGTACACAGCGCTATTTGGTGATGACAGACTGGAAACCTCAGAGTTTCATCCACTCCTGATTTTTCATATTAAACTAGACGGCATTGGTGATGATAATTATGTTTTACCTCTATTTAGATGCAAAGCAGTTCATTACATGTATAATGAACTTGAGAATCCTATTAGCCTCAGATGAAAAAGCATATGACCAGATTATAATAGGTCATTCAAATTGGAAAGACGGATATGTTTATCCAGTTGCAGAACGATATGAGAACTTTTATGCTGTTCTAGGTTTCATTTGAATATTTGGCCTACAACTCATTGATATCCTGAAGATAATTATCCAGACAAATCAGGCCTTTACTCGCAGGTGTAGTAATGTCTGGATCATAAAGTCAGATCACTGAGGTGAAAGTTGTACGCTGCAGTACATGAATAAATATCTAACAAACGTAGAGTTATTTGAATTGTTTTTTGGTGTGGCCGTTTCTAAACTCTAAAAAAAAAAAAAAAAGGATCAACTCTTCATAATTAAAAGTGGCACATTTATAGTAAAGCAGGTTTTCCCATCACACCACATATTCACATATCCAGAGATTCTATAGTTGCCCTCTCTGTATGTTTTTCATATCACTGATATTTTCCTTTCACAGTATATTGATAGTGCTTCCTTCTATTACAGTACTGTCTGCTCGTCTGAAGTGCTATGTTCAGACAGAATTGTTTCCTATGGCTGGATTACAGTTTCTTGGCATCCCCTTTGTATCTTTTGTTCAGGGTTTGAGCAGCTTTTAAAGTCTTATTTCTGTATTTTGTGTTGCAGCATATCAGGGAGACATTACTTACAAATAATATGTACTTTTGAATGGATGCATTTTTTTCAATAAATGAAAAATAAGAAAATGGCTAATAGCGCTCTACATTCCCCCTGCTTTCTTTGCCCTTTTGTGCTAGTATGTAAAAAAGGGTAGGTTAATTGCTGTTGTGTATTGGCCACTGACCCCCTCATTAAAGAGGTGTAATTCTGCACTGACCCTTCACATCAACAGGGGAGTGTGGCCCTTGCTTTTCAACTGGGTTTGAACACTGGACAACTATTCAGATATCAGGATGCAGGTGTGCACTGCATTGGTATAATGAGCAGCACTATGTGAGGCTTTGGAGAGAAAGAGAATTCTGTCTTCAGTGCAGTAGTGCTAAAACATCCAGAGCTCATTTACAGATGTCCTTTACTCCCTTATTTGGAGCCCTGCAATGCAAAGCCCATGTCTGGCATCTAATAGAACATAATTAGACCGCTACAGCTCTTATTTCTCTTCCTGTTTATGGTCATTTGGAATACTTAATTTGCTGCAGTGAATGAGGAAATGCAGTGTCTGTGATTGAAATCAGCCAGATTCCTTTATTAGTACCATTTTGAAGGAGCTCAATTGTTCATGAATTTGAACACAAAGTTGTAAACGCCAGAAAAAGAGGTGGATAGGCAGAGCACATTCCCTAAGTGTGCCACGAATACTAATGAGTCTTCTTCAGCAGCAGGGCAACCTGGAAAGAGAGAGATAAAGGGGAGAGGAGGGCAGGATAAGAAAGAAAGGACAAGTCACTAAGGAGAAGAGAAGTGAGAGATAAGATCCATCAGCCAGAGCAGCAAAAGGAAAAACACAGACCACATCAAGTCAAAAACACAGACAGAAAGACAGAGACAGGTGTGCTTTCATGGCTGTGTTTCATTGCTGGGCAAAGGAGACAGCCAGGTCTGGGCTGTCTTATACTGACCACAATTGAAATTCTTTCATTAGGTAACATTTCTATATAGTGGGCTGATTTATAGCAGTATACTTCTGTGCATTTTAACATTAGCACATCCATCTGCTTTTGATGGAAATTAAGCAATAAGCCTCATAGTGAGACAGTGATGAATGAGACAGTGTCACTTGTTAAATGATATAGTTTCCTAATAACATATACAGTGTGTGCGTACTTAAATGACGAGAGTAATTTGCATACGTGTGAGAGATGACAGTTCAGTGCTGATAAAGAAAGTAAAGGTATAAAATGGATCAAAAAATGTGACAAAGATAATTATTAGAAAGTTGATTCTGATGAAGGTCACATTGATGTGTCTGAGACAGACTAAAGCGTGCAAGAGGGCACAGCTGGTCATGGATGAGTAGAACAGTGGGTAAACTGAGCTCAAATGACTCTCTGAGCCAAACCCAATGTTATCCAACACTGATTCAGTGTTATTGGTGGGAGCCTATGGGCTTGCCGTCTTACATGGGATCATTGCACATTATAATTGCCTGGGACAGCAGGGTGCTCAGCGGAACCCAAGCTACATAGTCTGAACAAATCCCCAGGAGCTCGCCCATTTCTCACTGTCCACATCTGCACAAGTGTCTTTATTTCAGTCATTACCAAGGACTGCCGGTGTCAGCTCAACCATTTCTCAAAGTTAAAATGGGCATTAGGATAATTTGAATTTGATGTTATCCTTGAAGTCTGGTGTTTCTTGCTTATTCAGCGTTTTCAGCCAAGCAAACAGGACTGGTGCCTGTGTTCCACAGCTATCGCTAGTGCACTTCATGCAGGAAACAATTATCCTTCACATCGTATTATCTATAGTTGCCATTGGAAGCCCAGAAAAGGGACACAAGCTGAGAAATTATATGCTGATTGCTGTAGCTTTTCTACAGCATTCTCGCTCAGCCTCCACACCTTTTGAGCCACTAACTGTGCATTTCTTTGAGATGTTTAGGTTATTATATGAAATGGTACATCTCCTCCACCCACGTTTCACAGCCAACTACTAAAAATCAAAGCTCTTATGATTCACTTGTAGCATCAGCTAATTCCGGCTGGTTATTTTCCACTAATCAGTGTTCAGTGCTTCATGTCTAGAATGCCTAGTTTGTCGTTACATTATGGACAGATTGTTCTAATATGATTTATGCCATTGTTCGTTTGTTTTTTCAGATGAGTTCAAGGCGTTTCTGAAGAAGCTGCCAATCGATCGTTTTTTGAACACATCGGCGATCCTGAAGTTCTGGAGTTTGGACACAGCCTTGCAAAGACGCCACACTCAGCTGGAGACCAGCACTAAACTGATCTTTAGCAAAGCCAACAAAATTGTGCAGAAACTCTTCACGCTCAGCAAGCGCTGTCCCAAACAGCCAAAGATCAGCCTGCCCAGAGAAAGGTAAAGTGCCTTCTACCATATAGATAAGATCTACCATATAGATAAGATAAGCTTAGATAAGAAAAGATAAGATAAGATAAGAAGGCATAGTTCTGTAAGAAGGCATAAAAAAACACTAAAAGGACATTAGTTCCCCTTAGCAGGATTTTAGATGGGGTTGGACATAGGGGTAAATGTATATATACATTATAGCTCTTGGGAAGATACTGTTGTGCAACCTGCTCTTGTATGAATATTGCTGTAACACTTTGCTGAGGAAAAAGAGGCATAAAGCATAAATGGGTTATTCTTAATGCAATACTACTAGTCTTCCTGTACAGATGGTCAACATAGCTGTCATCCAGGTTCGGCAGCTTTGTCCTGATCTCCTCCTGGGGGCTTTTCACCACTCTGTACAAGTCTCTTTGGAAGGCAGAAGTGCAGCTGGTGTACTACACTGTTTACTTGTAGTCTGGCTTTTTTAAGTTTCCGTAGGAAGAACAGTCTCTGTTGTGCCTTTTGCACTAGGCGGAAACCACAACATAACAGAGCCTCTGTGATGTAGACCCACAGGAATTTTCTATTCTTTCTGCCTCCTCTACATATATGTAATGGCAGGAGTGCTCCTCAACCTCCTGAAATCAACAGTCATCTCTCTCTGGTTTCTTTGGTCATGTTGTTTTATAGACACCACACTGCCTGGTTTTACCCTGTAGGCTGTCTTGTTTCTTGATACCTGTCCCACTATGGTGATGTCCTCTGCGAAGTTGACTATGCCATTAGAAGAGTGAATCAGGTCATTAGTGAACAGAAAATATAGAAGGGTGTTGAAGACACAGCCCTGCAGTGCTTGTGTCCAAGTCTCTCATCGTTCTCAGATCAGACCTTCTCTGATCTGCTGGTTAAAAAAATCTGGATCCAAGTGTAGAGTGAAGTTCCCAGGTATAAGTTGCTGATTTGTTTTTTTTTTAACAACTGATTTGTAGTAGTAAGAGCCAACTGAAATGTTTAACATCATTACAATTGCCAGGCTTCCATTGTAAATAAACAAATAATTGATTCTTAATAACTTGTCTTGTTAACATAAAGATTAAGTAAGTTTTTTTTCACTAAATTCACAAATTTGTGATTGATACTCCAAATACAGTATGTTAGGCTGTATGAAGTGCAGTCAGGGCCACGTCTTCTGTGTATCTGCTTGCTCAGAGAAGATGATGGCTTTGATACAGTATCTGTCTTAATATCAGACTTTCAAAGCACTTGTAACAGCTGGGTGACAGTCATTTCACTGTTTACTTTTTGGAACAAGGAATGGTAGTGGATTTCAGGCAAATGAGGGCTACATCTTGCTATATACAGTTGCGTTTAAAATTATTCAACCCCCATTGCAAATCAGGTTTATTGTCAAAATCTACTGCTGTTTACAATGAACAAATCAAACAAAAGCAATTGAAATAGTTCAATACAACGAATATGTCAAGTGGTTTTCTCCAGTCTTAAAAATTATTCAACCCCTTCATGGCGAGCATCTTTCTTACTTAGTAGAGCACCCTTTTGCTGTTATGACCTTCTGCAAATGAGATGCATAGCTAGACACCAGCTTCTAGCAGCATTCCTGAGGAAACTTAGCCCATTCCTCATGAGCCATGGCCTCCAGTTCAGTAATATGCTTGTGTTTGTGTGCTGCAACCGCCTTCTTCAAATCCCACCAGAGATTTTCTATGGGGTACAAGTCAGGTGACTGTGATGGCCCTGTAGAATCTTCCAGGACTTCTGCAGCCAAGCCTTGGTGGAATTTGAGGTAAGCTTGGGATCGTTGTCCTGTTGGAAGGTCCAATGATGCCCAAGCTTCATCTTCCTCACAGACGGCGTGATGCTTTCTCCTAGGATTTCCTGATACTTCCTGATTACCTTCCATATTCTGCAGGTTTCCAGTGCCAGAGGGTGCAGAGCAGCCCCAGAGCATCACCGAGCCACCACCATGCTTGACTGTGGACAGAGTGTTCTTTCTTCATTCTTCTTCCTCCAGACATACCGCTGATCCATCGTGCAGAAAAGTTCCAGTTTTGTTTCATCGCTCTACAGAAAAGATTCCCAAAACTTCTGTGGCTTATTTATATGATTTTGAACAAAACTTTCTTGTGCTTTTGGGTCAGTAGTGGTGAACGTCTTGGGGTTCTGGCATGGAAACCTTCTGCGTTTAGTACACATATTTCACGTGTTCCAGCTCAAGCACACCTGGTGCAACTAATGAAGCCCTTGATTAGTTGTGGATCAGGTGCTTGAGACTACACCTGTTTTGCATATTTGTGCTGTTGTGAGGGATTCTATTCAGGGGGTTTAATAAATTTGAAACTGGAGAAATCATTTTAAGTTGCATTTTAAGTTGAATTTGGGGAAACCGATTGAAGCATTCGTTGTGTTGAACTATTTCAGTTGCTTTTGTTTGATTTTTTTAATTGCAAACAGCCGAAAGTCTGCAAATTTTGACAATCAACCTGATTTGCAATGGGGGTCGAATAATTTTGAATGCAACTGTATATTGGTAAACACCTCAAATGCAACCCTAGACTGGTTGTTTGTTGATCATAATCCTATACATATTGGACTGTACATCATGGCATTGCAAGACAAGTGTTTGCTAGCCCTTCAGCACAGTGATTGTGCCAACACGGCCATTCTGTTTGTCTAAGCAGACAAGGAACTGGAAAAACACCAGGGAGGTAAATATCGTTGTTAAGATTGAGTGTGGTCTTCTGTAGTCCATTATGGATTTGCATCCCAGATGTTCTTTTTTATGTGGGCAGCATTAAAAGCCATGCCAAGTAACCTGAGCACAAACTGTACCTGGGTGTTCAGCCATAGCTTCCAAGTGTGAAACATTTTGATAGTCTTTTGTGCAAATGTATATGATAGGACAGATGATGTGAGTTCCTCTAGCTCTACTCATATTAATAGTGTAGGAGTGTCTTAAGGTTTGTGCTGTCCCCTGCTACTATTACAACATCTTCTAAGTGTACAGATAACTGATCATGTGGATTATCCAGGGCTACGTTGACATTAGCTGTGATAATGATGGTTGTAGAAAGGACATTCAAAACTCCAAATCCGGAGAACAGTGCTTTTGAACTGTGTCTTTAAATGTGCAGCAACTTTTGTCTATGTAAATATAGAAAAGTAGATTAAGATTTATAATATAAGGTGTAATTCTGCCCTATTATTAATATGTAATTTTAATAATTTTCTGTCATAAAGGTATTTTATAAAAGTGCATAAAGGTGCATACATATACATCAGTTTATGGTTACTACCTTTTAGTTGGAGGAAAAGCTTGGGCATGCTGTTGGATCTGCTCTGTATTCTGTATAGTGTGAAAATGTTGAGCAGTAGTGAGTCCCTATTATTTTTTCAAAGTTCACGCAGGCCAAATGGAACCAGACTGTGACCCGGATTTTGCCCTCTGGCCTTGTTTTTGACACAAGTGGGCTAAAACATTTAATCAGAAAACATGAAAAGATACTCGTTGTTTATGTTGTGATCCTTAGCAAAGTCATGTGTGTAATATTTAGCATTCAGTTACCCATTAAAGCCACAACGACAATTAGCGCAGCACATGATTCATTTAATACACCAAAAGCCATGTTAGCAAAAACACTTGCATTGACTAAAGTTTATTCAATCCAGGACTAAAAATAAACGTAAATAAATTAACAGTAATGTAATTACAGCATGATGACTGTTGATAATTTACTGAACTGTGTTCTCCAAGTGTAAATATTGGAACTTCAGCCTCAGCTCTGAGTTTTGCGAGTTAACAACTGCTAATAACGGTTAATTACGATGTTTGTTCATGTTGGTCAATGTGGCATTAAATTTACTCATAGGTGGTATGAAAATTGGTTAATGTGGGTGTTGATTATTTGGTGGGGGGAACGGTGGCTTAGTGGTTAACACGTTTGCCTCCCACCTTTGGGGTTCTGCACTATGTACACAGAGTTTGCATGTTCTCCACTTTAGGGATTTCCTCTGGATATTCTGTTTTCCTCCACCAGTCCGAAGACATGCATTGTAGACTGATTGGCATTTCCAAATTGTCCCTAGTGTGTGCTATTGTGGCCGGGCTGGCCTCCCATCTAGGGTGTCCCTCGCCTTGTGCCCCAAGTTCCTTGGGATAGGCTCCAGGCTCCCCCTGTGACGCTGTGTGGGATAAGTGGTACAGAAAATGAATGGAATGTTTGGATTTTTTGGCTTATTCGATTTATTAAGAAAAAAAAAAGATCAGTTAATACAAGATTAATAATCAATAATCATGGTATATTGTATTACCAAAGCTGGACAGTGGGCACATTTATTTAAATGTACTTCATATGTTTCATACTGACTGTATATTAGAAGCATCACAGCTGTAATACAGAAGCATGTTCACATGATTGACAACTAATGTTTAAAAAATTGATTTGGTATTCAGTGCTGTGTGGGCAGCAATGTGGGCAGTAATAGTATGGAGCTGGAGCGTGTAATCACAGAGAACACAGAACAGAGGGAATAAAAATAGCTAGACAGAGATGTGAGATACATGAGACAGACAAATAAGCTGTAAGAGACAGAGCTGTTTAGCTTCTCTAAGCCAGATTGAGAAGACCTTTGTGCAGTGTGGTTAGTGTGTGTGTGTGTGCAGTAATGAAGTGCTTGGAGAGACTGGCAGGTTGTAGTTAACGTACTCTATTGTGAAGACTTTCACTCTACTCTGACAAGCCTCCTGCCATTTTGGGCTACCACTCTAATAAAATTCAGCTTCCATGGACACGGACGGTGAAAAGACCTTGGCATATGTGTCCCTCTGAATTCTAATCAAAATGTGTTTGGAGAGAACATGTATAAATCAGTTTAGTCAGCTTTGGATCCGAGGCAGCTCAAATAAATGACATATCACATAACCAAATGTCCCCTGGAGCTGTTTTCATTATATGTAAACATCCTCAAACAGAAAGCTTTTGTCTGCCTTTGTCACTCATTTGACATATTAAAAGGCAGTATTTTTAGGACACGGAGAAGAAGCATATCCAGTGCTCCTAGTTGAGTGTGCTTTAAATTTGAGCGCCTAGTTTGCTATTTTAAAATATCTGATTGTTTAAAATGCCATCACGTTTACACAGTGTGGTACATTAGAATGCATGTTCGACTAATTTAAGGCACTCAGTAATATAAGACTATGAGAATTGCCTTAGGAAAAGGAGTCACTAGAGGATAGAGAGGGTTTTAATTTATGAGTGTGGGGAACTTGGTGTTCCTCGATTTTTGCGAAGTGAGTTGGATGGTAACGGATGAATCTGCTGCGCTGAATGTATTTATAAACCCGACACGACACTCCCTAAATAGGATGATGGAAAAGGGAAATAAAAGACAGTCTATTGCTTGCTTTTTACTTTTTCTCTTGGTTTAGTATTAAAGGCAGGTCTCTGGCACTTTGTTTAATAATCCTACCAATCAATGGACAAGAGAAGGGATTACCTCATTTAGTATAATGAAAATATAGCCAATGTAAACTTTCAGGCAGTTTTCCAATTGTTATTTTCATGCCGTCCCAGAGCTTGTGTAGTTTTCTTGCATTGAGCAAAGCAGTCAATTGTGCATTTCTAATTATTTCAAATTATTTCTATGCTAATGGTTGTCCTCTCTCCTGCAGGACATTGGGGTTTTGGTTGAACAGAGTTCAGTCTCTGCTGTACTGCAATGAGCATGGAATTCTGGGCTCCTTCTCAGAGGAAGTGCATTACTGCTTGTGTCCTACAGAACAGGGCAACTCCTGCCAGGGTACAGTTCCTTGTCAGGTGGGTGAGGGCACACTGTGTTCCTTGTGTGCCCCGGACAATGTCACCCGCTGTGGCACATGCATGCCTGGTAGCTTCCTGCAGCTGGGCTCATGCCGGCCAGCCGTGGCCATCTCACTGGACCACTATGTGAACTTTGACTTGGACATGGTGGATGCAGAGGCACACCACCTGCTGCAGCGTCTGGATGGGCGCCTGGAGGTGCGCGCAATCTACATTAGCAATGATGTGCGCTTGGGAAGCTGGTTCAACCCGGCATGGCGCAAGCGCATGCTGCTTACGCTCAAGAGCAACAAGAACAAGTCCAACCTGGTGCACATGCTCATGGGAATCTCTTTCCAGATCTGCACGACACAAAACAGCACGCTGGAGCCTGTGCCTGCCATCTACGTCAACCCATTTGGGGGAAGCCATTCAGAGAGCTGGTTCATGCCTGTCAAGCAGAACGACTTCCCCGACTGGCAGCGAACTAAACTGGACTCGGCACTGCCATGCCACAATTGGACGCTGGTGCTGGGCACTAAATGGAAGTCCTTCTTCGAGACAGTGCATGTCTACTTGCGCAGCCGTATCCTCACAGATGACCCAGGTGTAAACGAGACGCTCTTCTATGAGCCATTGGAAATGGACTCGGCTAACCTGGGTTACATGAAGATAAACAGCCTGAGGGTGTTCGGTTATAGCATGCACTTCGATGCCGATGGTGTCAAGGAGCTGGTCTCACAGTTGGACTACCCGTACACACACGGCACACAGGACGCTGCCTTTCTGGCACTGATGGAGATCCGCGACCGTGTAAATCGGCTCTCGCCACCCGCCGAGCGCCCACTCGACCTCTTCTCCTGCCTGCTTCGCCACCGGCTCAAGCTCTCAGCCAGTGAGGTGGCACGTGTCCACAACTTGCTTCGCAGCTTCAGTGTCAAGTTGCCCAGCTCCTCCAAACCTGACCTCGCCCAGCTGTGTAGCTAGCTCAGATAACTCTCTCCTGCCTGTGTGTGTGTGTGTGTGTGTGTGTGTGTTTAATTGTAAATGAGAAAGAGGGAGAATTCAGCTAGCTGTGCAAGTTAGCTCACATTGTTCTCTCCTGCACTTTCCTCTACTATTTTATCTGACTTCTGAAATCTTGTAATGAAAGATGTATATACTGTATTTACCAATGGACTGAGATGCCCTTGAATCGTATCTTTGTATTCAGAAATGTGATTGACTGAAACATCAAGGCATGAATGGTAAGTTTCTTTATGTCTTTTTTGAAGCTAGCTTGGATAATACTCTCCAGCCTGTGTGTGTGTGTGTGTATGTGTGTGTGAGTGTGTGTGTGTGTGTGTGTGTGTGTGAATATGGATGAGAAAAAGAGAAAAGAACACAGCCAGCTATGCAGCTAGCTTGTGTGATGCTCTCTTGCTTAGGCGTGTTTGTGTTTGGCAGAATAAGAATGAGAAAGGCAGGGAGAGAGGTAAAAAGATTATTTTGGAAATGAGTGTCCATGTTCTTGTGGGTTTGCTTTTCTAAGCCTGCCACCTCACTGAGCAGCAAAACTGAACCAACTGTAAGTTGTGATTGACACGGGAATAGCGAGTGTGTATACATCTGAATGTGAAGCAAATTTAACACAGACTGAATCAAGTTGCGCTTCTGAGCAAAGCTTGAAGAGACAGAACTGCATCCTAGCCTTTTTTTCTGTGGAACAATGTAAACACATGACATGTCTGCTCTTTTTCTATGTGTTCGGAGATGTTCGGTATTATTTGGTGACTCTATTTGAAAAAGGGCATAGCTGATGAAGATTGCATTCTTATACATTTATGGTGAAAATCGGATATACAGTAATAGCGTAATATCAAGACACAGGTTTACTTTCCTTTTCTATTTTTATCTGATGTCCTAAATCTTGTATTGAAAGACGTTTCTCTGTATTTATTACTGGATTGAGATGCCCTTAACAGATTCTTCATATTGAGACATGTTCTTCATATTAAGGAAAAGAAAGAAAAAAAAAAAAAAAAGGTTAACATCGAGGCAAACAAAATGGCAAACTGTCTTATTTAAATGTTCCAGTCTTTCAGATGTTGATCTTATAATAACATTACATTGTTTTGCGAAGGTTTGTGGGCAGCTTTGTAAATATCGCTCTGTCATTAATACTATTTCAGGATGTGAAAGCTGCACATTGCTCTATTAAATATAAATGGCTCATCACTCTTATGAATTGAATGAATTTGTACTTTTTTGGAACAGGCAAAGACCAAAAAACATTTCTTACTCAACAAAAACACGTATCTATTGCCTTATGATGTGGAGTTTGTGTTCGGATATTAAAGCACACTTGGTCAGCCGTGTCGTTATTTCAAAGACGTGTTGCTCCTTTTGCCTGAGTTCTCTTTTCTTCTTTATTCTTTTTCAGCTCTGATTTTAATTACAGTAACTAATAATCTATAAAAAAAAAAAAAAAAAAAAATCCAATTTGTAATCGACATACTCTGTGAGAAATATACGTATCTGCTCTGTTTAATAACCTCATTTAATACTTGTGCCATAACATTTCCACTTTTTCCCCCTCATACACTAATTAAACACACTCAATGACTCATGACATACATTTGAATTCCTTCAATTGTCTGTGAAACTGAAAGCAATCATGCATGAGGCTATTTAATGCTTTTTATGGTCATTTTACATTACAATTCATGTCCCATCTCATCCATAACACAAACTTATGGCACAATAGAGCACGGAATGTTGTTTGTGTGGACAAATGTTCATTTTGCAAAACTGTGTCCTGACATCCATCTGTAAATCATCTATAAATCATGTCATTTGTTTTGCCCTTAGCTGTGGAAACCCTGAGCCTGTCAGAACGTATTACGCATCAAAGCCTGAAATTGCCAGCGTTATTCGAGGACAAATGTTCTTCTCATATAAATAGCAGCGTTTATTAGGTGAGTTAGTAATTTGCTAGATTGTCAATAAGGCCAGCAAAAATCTCTGTCTGTCACAACGTCTCCAAGTCACTGAGCAGCCTGAGTAGAAACGAAATATACGTGTAGAATGGAGTTCGCAGCCGTAGACTGTTCATCTTTATTATTTAGCTCATGCACTTTGGCTAATCATCTAGGTGTGGGAGAAGCGGCAATTAATCATGAAGGTCTTGTGTAAACTATTGCTGCTCTCTAAAGTAGAAATAAACGTGAATATTCCAGTGATTGATTATTTATGATGGTTGTATTGCTTTGGGCATGAGGTTGTTTATGCATCGGATTTATGAAGTAAATGACTGTGCACAGTTTAGAATCCTGGATTTACTTTCCCTCGTGAGAGAAATGTCCTATCTGATTACGCCAACTACATACACAGCAGCCCGAATTACCTACAGTATATAAGGTCCCTAAGTGTTTTACTAATAAATTCATGGCTCATGTGAGAAAACCGTGTCCCAAGTTCAAGTGCTCTGATGTGGAACGCTGTTTTCGAATTGGTTTTTAAAAAACGTTTTCATCTAAATTCATTTAAATGCCAAGTAGCAGGATTTCCCCCACTTTCTCTATTGCCATCCAAGATTTTCTTTGCTATGTGGTCAGTGTTTATTTTTATTGCTATTAGACCATTGTTTGTTTGTTTGTTTGTTGTTTATTTAATACATTTTTTTGCTTGGTTGTTTGAGTGGACGTTTTAATTGCTTGTTTAGTTAATTATTTTTTGTTTGTTTGTCTATTTGTTTATTTAAAAAATTTTAACTTTTCATGCTGAGTTCAAGCATCTTTCGACTTTTTAGCATGACTTAACATGACCCACAGCTCCTGCAATAAGAAATTACATTCAGTCTTGCCTGACAAAAGTTTATCCATCAATACTGCTCTCAAGTTTGGCTTAGTTCTTGTCAAAACCAAAGTATTTTATCACATGCCCTTATTTGAATGAAGGCTGTCATCATGCTGGATTTCAATAGGCTTCACTTAAGAACTATTTGCATTAATAGGGTTTGTGCCTCACAGCTTTCAATTGCTGATATTACAGTTCTTACAGTTAAACACACAGAATTGAAACAATACTTTGTTAAGTTAAAGGTAGTACTCAGGCAGTAAGGCTGAGATTATTATTCATTTACAACCTAGATATCTAGCAACTGTTCCCCTGCTATTCAAACAGCCTTCTGCGTAGTTTTTCATCCCGATGGATCCACACAGCATAGGCTTAAAAAAAAAAAAAAACCTTTAAGGCTTCCTTGATTTGTGTCTCTGGGAAAACCCTTTAAAATTCTATGCACCACCCTACAACAGAGTGTTTCCTTAGCAGGTAGAGTTCAAAAGTTTGGGAAGATAAGACCCTTTATTAACTATTTAGAGTACATGAGATGAAATATATAAAAATGTTCTCTTTTTAGATTTTTTTTTTTCTTTTCTTATTGAGATGGAAATTCATAAATGTTGCAAATGTACTACGGCTCTTATTATTTTTGCTTTACTGTAGATGAAAGTCGTAAAAATGAACTTTGAAGAACCTGGAGCATTTAGTGCAATCCCTGATGTGACTAGTGCATACAGGTGGATTTAGTTCTGTGCTTTGAAGAGTGCAATCCTTTGACACTTCTATCATTTAGAGCCCGGGTCATCAACTGGCAGGCTGCGGTCTGGATGCAGGCCCGAAAAAGTATTCCAGCAGATTCAACTGGGCAGAAAATACGGTAGCAGAATCGATCGCACTATGAAAAAACCGGCCGTAGTTTTGTAAACACGGACCATCGCAGCTCCAGTTTTTCAGTTTTATCGTGGTGAATTACACACATCTATGTCCATTATTTAGCTGAAGGCGGCTCGTCAAAAAGAGAAAGGGTTTTCACAGACTCTCATAATTTGTTTTACATTTCATCGAATCTCTCGGCTGATTAGTGAACATAAATAATCATTAAAAAAAAAAAAAAACACGAATAATCATAAACTAATAATTAAAATAAAACAATTTTTAAGAATGACTGGACAGAAAAATGTGTTTAGTTCAAAACTAATGTCTGTTCAGAGTCTGTGGTGCTAGTCAAAAGTGTTAATGTAAAGTGCCAGTGCAACACAAATCATAACCACTTCAAACGGATCTGTCTTATTTATAGCTATGAACTAATCACTAAAAGCTAACTGTTGTCACCATTCAGTCATGTTCATTTCCTTTCCAGACCTTTCAAACGAACTTTATATGTAGCTGGACCGTCACAAACATTAGGATTGTGGTTTCGTCTAGGTGATTGGTCAGAAAATACCCTTGTACTGCAGCACTTCCGGACTGGGCTTTTATGTGACTATAGTTTGGTCGTCTTTAAATCAGTGTAAAACACCACTTTTCCCCATATATTCACATTCCATATTTCATATCCTGCATATCTTTTCATGGCTAGACACAAATCACGACCTATACTTAACTTTCAGGTGTCTTATAATGTTTTCAAAATGCCTTCAACCTTTATGTATTGTCACACTGGGATTTAATAAAATTGCCAATTACAAATAGCTGTCAGTGTCCAGAACCAAAGTGCTGAATGTAAATACTCACTGTTTGACTCCATTCATTCAATATCCAGATACGATATAGCTCGATTAAGAGCATGAGTTATCAGCATGCAGTCCAGCAGACAGGATTCTTTTTGCTGATATTAGTTTGGTTTGTACATTTTCACTTGTATAATGTACTAGATGCAGATACCTGATCCAGACAGACTGGCCATAGAAATGAAACACTGAACTTTCTACTCGTACTGTTTGATCAAAGCAGATTGTTTCTCTCAGTGTTTTAACAGGATGTAAATGTTCTTATATTAAATAATAAAAAGTGATGGAAATCTTTTACCCTGCAATGTCTGTAATAAATATACTGTTATTGATACGTGTGAAACATTTTTATGCTATCATGAGATGTCTTATGTTTTATTTGAAGTTCAACGGTATTTAATAATCGAACGTTCTACAGAATGTCTTATTCACTCAGTGCTGTGTGAAGGCTCTCTGTATCACAAGCACGAACATGTTTCACCAACTATTTCAGTTCCTTTTTATTTTCTAGTGGCTTTTTCTTACAAAATGAATAGCCATTCAAGATGTCTTCAGAGGCATGAAGATAATATTTCGCAGCCTTGTTCTATACACTGGGGTGCCGTATCATCAAGATTCAATTCTGTAATATTATTTTCCAGTCTTTCTTTGAAGATGCAACACTTCTGAAGAAAAAGAAAACCTCATCCTGTTGAGAAAACTTCACAGTTATGGAGCACACAGTCGATAAGCAATCTGGCAGATTAGTTTAAAAAAAAAGGAGGACACTATTTTTCACAAAGTGACATAAAAAAAATTAATGAGTTATGGCTATTAAAAGGTGGTAATGTATATTTCAAATCAAAGGTCTCAGTGGGAATCAAACAAAAAAAATCCTATGCTGTTGGAATCACAGAGTAGGATAAATAAGCACTCAATTAGAAATTACTCTGTGGCTTACTTAAACTATATTGCCAAAAGTTTATGGACACCAAACCATCGCAATCATACAGGATGTGCTTGTAAAAATCCCATTCTTGATTTAGTCCCCCTTTATAACTATAATAACCTCTAGTCTGCTGTGGCTGTATGCTATATTTTGGAGCATGGCTGTGGAAATTTGTTCTCGTTCAGCATTAGTGAAACTTAATAAAATTGGGATTAAACCACTGGAGTCACATGGATTACTTTTAAGATGCCTTTATGAACTTTTTGGAGATTGAAAGTTTTGGTTACATGGACTGTAAATGGAGGGACAGAAATCTCCCAGGTTCCATTAAAAATGTCTTCATTTGTGTTCTGAAGGTGAATGAAAGTCTTATGGGTTGGGAACGATATGAGGGGGAGTAATTGATAACAGAATTTTCATTTTGGGTGACTAATCCCCTTAAGATTTTGCGCTACTAGAACAAAGAGGACTAAACATGACAATGCATGACAATGCCCCCGTGCACAAAGTGACGTTCATAAATATTTTCCGATAGCTAGTATATTAACTTGCTACTTAGCTAACTAGATAATCCAACATTGCAATAACATTTCCACATAATACTTAGAATAGAAGCAGTCCTCTATTATTGAATTAGTTTTTTGGATAATAAAACATAACAAAACCTTAATATGTCAGCTAGTTGATTCCTAGCATTACCCGCACTTTGTGCTAATACTAGCTTAAATTGAGTACTTAACATCCTAGTAAACATTGAGTAATAACAAATTTAGAATAATTTAAACAAGCCAACTCAATTGACAAGTTTTTAAAAAAGTTATAGTTAGACTACTGGGTGGATTTAGTAGTCATATGGTTTCTTACATTGAGTTTTCTTATGTTATATAAATCCTAAGTCTGGGATAACTGGTAGGAGGAAGCTGTGGCTAAATTCTGAGGGGAAAGATTTAATAATTTAATTCAAAAAGTGGAACTTTCATATATTGTAGATTCATTACACATAAAGTGAAATATTTCAAGCCTTTTTTGATCTTGATGATTTTTTTAATCTCGATGATTACGGTTTACAGCTCATAGAAATAAAAAATCCAGTATCTCAAAATATTCAAATAAAGAATTTATAATTATAAAATATAATACTCAACCTGAGAAGACTCTAATCAGATAATTAGCTCAAAACACATGCAAAGGTTTCCTGAGGCTTTAATCTCTCAGTCTGTTTCAGTACACAACACACAATCATGGGGAAGATGAAAGTAAATGTTGCATTTCATTTGGAAATCAAGGTCCCAGAGTCTGGAGGAAGAGTGGAGAGGAACAGAATCCAAGCTGCTTGAAGTCCAGTGTGAAGTTTCACAGTCAGTGATGATTTGGGGTGTCGTGTCATCTGCTGGTGTCGGTCCACTGTGTTTTCTCAAGTCGAGAGTCGATGCAGCGTCTCCCAGGAGATTTTAGAGCACTTCATGCTTCCATCTGCTGACGAGCTTTATGGAGATGCTGATTTCGTTTTCCAGCAGGACTTGGCACCTGCCCACAGCGCCAAAACTTCAAGTAACTGGTTTACTGACCGTGGTATTACTGTGCTTGACTGTCCGGCCGACTCGCCTGACCCGAACCCCATAGAGAATCTACGAGAGACACCAGACCCAATAATACAGATGAGCTGAAGGCTATCAAAGCAACCTGGGCTTCCGGAACACCTCAGCAGTGCCACAGGCTGATCGCCTCCATGCCACACCACACTGATGCAGTCATTCCTGCAAAAGGATTAAAACCCCGACCGAGTATCAGCGCATAAATGAACATACTTTTCGTAAGGTCGACATTTCTGTATTATAAATTATTTATTCGAATATTTTGAGAAACTGGATTTTTGATTTCCCTGAGCTGTAAGCCGTAATCAAGATTAAAACAAAAAAGGCTTGAAATATTTCACTTTATGTGTAACGAATCTACAGTATATGAAAATGAACTTTTCCTTTTTTTTGAGATGCACCCCTGTATATATATAAAATGGCAATGCAATGTTTTTATGTAGGATATTTCTAACCTAAGCTAAATGTAATTTGATTGCTGTGTCATAGTAAAATATACATAAGCCTAATCAATTTCCATCCATCCATCCATCTTCTATACCGCTTATCCTTTTCAGGGTCACGGGGAACCTGGAGCCTATCCCAGGGAGCATCGGGCACAAGGCGGGGTACACCCTGGACAGGGTGCCGATCCATCGCAGGGCACAATCACATACACACTCACACACCCATTCATACACTACGGACACTTTAGACAGAGAAGAAACTACGAAAGTTTATATTCTGTACAGACTATAGCAGACAAAGTTTAAAAATGTTTAAAAGACAGTATTATTACATTATTATTTCTCCACAAAATGTGAAGAGACGGTGATGAGGCTCGTGTTTGATTGCCACAAGTGAATTGCCTCTGGTGATGAGATAGACTGCATTGTAAAAATACAATCTTAGCAAGTGAAAATAATACTAAATACAATAGTCAAATTGATTTAGTATTTCCTATTATAAGATCACAATTAACTATATTTAATATTACATTATTAAATATATTTAATATATAAAATATATTATTATTACATAATATTATTAAACTTATTGCTAGATTTGTTTGACTCATTATTCTATTGGCAGTTCATTTCAAGTGTTTATTCTAGAATAAAATCTGCCTATAGCATTAAACAATTTGAAGCTTAAAATGAGTAAATATGTCTAGAAGTAGGCATAATAGCTTTATATTTGCTATATAACAATCTCGTAATGAGAAATACTTGATAAAATTTTCTTTATTCAAGATATCACTTGCTAAGTTATTATTTTTTGCAGGGTAATCAAAGTGAGAATACATTTCCCATGATACACTCATTATGCCTTAAAATGTGGCGGTAATTTTCTCTCCATACATAGATTAGGTTGGAAACACATTTCAGTTCAGGAAATCCTGATCTTAAAAAGCACATTTTCAGAGTTGATAAGCTGACATGGTCTGTATAAAAATAGAAAAGCTACACACACACACACACACACACACACACACACAAAAGCCAATTGTAGGGATTATTAACCAATAACACATCCTGCATGTAGTTGTTCCTGTATATCCACAACACATTTCATCTTTCTGCTTTATGAAAAATAAGAAAAAACTATAACAAATTGTTGTATTCGAACTGTTTCTTTATTAAAACAAGTAAATCTCGCTCTAGCGCAAATGCTAAACAATGCAGAACGCAAGATGTTTAATAGGAATGTAGTCCAAAAATGTTGAAATTGACTACATGCACTGTACTAGTTTATGTGTTCCTTTAAAAGCATTTTTATGATATGGAAAAAGCAAGAGGAACTGGCATACGGGCATCTTTGGATGCAACACAGACCGTGAATCAATAAGCTCAGAGTGGAATGACAGAATGACAGACGAGCCCTGGCAAGCTGAAGGACATCAGCGAAGCAAAGCGAGGAGTGGAGCAGTGACTCATCATCTGACCACTAGCTTTAATGATCTATTGGGTGCTAATGTTCCTAATCCATAAGCACCATTTGAATCCTTGATTTCAACTGATCTACACCTGAACCTATTGGACAATGACCCACTAATTTCATTGATCACTGGCACCCTCAATTGAACTGATTAAATGGAGTCATGGTTTATGTTTACTTCAAAAAGGACTTTCCCCATTTCAGTCTCAATGAACAAAAGACATTGTGCCCATGTATTTAAGAAAGCCTTAGCTCTACACATGAAGGCACAGTAAACACTAAGGAAAGGTGCAGTATACAGTAAATGATGTGACTTAGTATGAGAAACGCATGCAGAGCCCATCTGAAAATAATGGAAACAAAAAATCCTTGATATCCTTGTTTACTGCCCAAGGCTATGAAGACATGAAGACAAACTCTCTATAATGGCTGCGGTCCATTTGAAGCGTATGGTAAAATTCCCTCTGTGCATGTGGTATTGAAATGCTTCGTTCTGTAGGATCCCTGGTGTTCGATTTTGCATAGGAACAAAGACTTAATTATTTTATTGGTCTCATTGAGATGTGAGATTAAACTGGGCGTAGGAATTCATAATTTCTAAGGCAGGCAGGCTGATGTACAAAATGGCAAGAGCAATTGTGGCAAGCCATTTTTAGAAACCGGTTTAGAAGCAGGGAAAAGATCTGTGATGCACTCTAAATCTATAACTTTATTTTACTTACCTTGTCTTCTGGTATAAACTGAAGTGTAAACGGATGAAAGGATAAATAAAAAAGAGTAAATCCACTACTACCATTAGTCAGTAGTCAGCCACTTTGCTAGTGTGTGTGTGTGTGTGTGACAGAGAGAGGGGAGAGAAAAAAAGCTCTGTGTCAAGTCATGCTGATTGCTGTGACTGTTCCAGAGCGGCATATCCTAATGATCACTTTGACTGGATTCAAAAGAAGCTCTCACTATAATCCAACCTGCCAAGAGTCAAACTGGACAACCCCACCACCACTGTGGCAATCCCTGAGGAGGAAGAGTGAGGTGCTGTAGTGAGAATACACATCCTGATGATGAGGCAGCAGCAGTGTGTGTTTGCATGGCAGTGGGCATGACGTCATCTTTAGGGACCTATAGAGACAACTAATGGCTGACTGGTTATGAGCAGACTGCTGTTCCTGCTGGTCCTGGGTTTATAGATGACATATGGTAATGTATGAAGTGCATGAATACAGGATGCTATCTATATTGTCTCTGGATCATGTGTACTCAGTTCCTGCTATAGCGCTAAATTGTCCACATCCTGTTTGGTGTTCGCACTTGCATCTTGCTTGTTCTCATTTATATTCTAGTTTGAATTTAATATCTTCCGAATACCCTTTGGTTGGTGTTGTGTCCTTGCAGTAGTCATAAATAAGTTTATAATGTATGTCACATGTATGAAACAACTTGGAAAGTAAGAACAGATAAAACATAAACTCTCTCTCTCTCTCTCTCTCTCTCTCTCGCTGCAAGGGTGTCCCAAAAGTCTTGCCAGCACCACGTCGGGTTGTGCCTTCATCAGTGGATGTTCGTGGTTGTCCACTTCTCGGTTGGTCTGCAACAGTTCCAGTCTTTTTGAATTTGTTAATAAGTATGAAGCATTCCACCACTGAGACATAAACTGAAGAAGTTTCACAGACTTTTGATGAACAAAAATAGAAAAAAAAACGAGTCCCTAAACAAAAAGGGACCGGGGGGGGTGGGGGGTGGGGGGAGGGTATTTAAAAGTAACAGTCAGTATCTGGTGTTCTCCAGCTGCTTTAAGTACTACAGTGCATCTCATCCTCATGGACTGCACCAGATGTGTCAGTTCTTGCTGTGAGATGTTCCTCCACTCTTCCACCAAGTTCTTGATCACATCTGGGGAGACACACGGTTACATGTAATTTTCCACTGCGAGGACGATCAGCTGTCCTTCCTGTCTCCCTGTAGCACTGTCTTACGCATCTTACATTACAGACATTGCCGTTACATGTAATTTTCCACTGCGAGGACGATCAGCTGTCCTTCCTGTCTCCTTGTAGCACCGTCTTACCCGTCTTACATTACAGACATTACAGTTTATTGCTCTGGACACATCTGCAGTCCTCATGCCTCCCTGCAGCAGGCCTATGGCATGTTCACGCAGGTGAGCAGGAACCCTAGACATCTTTCTTCTGGTGTTTTTCAGAGTCAGTAGAAAGGTCTCTTTAGTGTCCTAACTTGTTGTAACTGTGACCTTAATCA
Source organism: Ictalurus furcatus (assembly GCF_023375685.1). Classification (NCBI taxonomy): domain Eukaryota; kingdom Metazoa; phylum Chordata; class Actinopteri; order Siluriformes; family Ictaluridae; genus Ictalurus; species Ictalurus furcatus. The sequence goes on along the minus strand of NC_071261.1, from coordinate 4,520,382 downwards.
CCTTCCACCTGTAAACTGTTCGTGTCTTAAGGACTGTTCCACAGCTGCAATACTTGTTTACGGTTCATTGAACATATTATTTAAACCCTTTCCAATAAAGATCTGTAAATCTTATTTGGATTTTACAAAATTATCTTTAAAATACAATCTCCTGAAAAAGGGACGTTTCTATTTTTTTTTTTTTTTTGCTGATTATATATATGTATATACACACACACACTCACACACACACATACACACACACATTACTGTGCAAAAGTTTTATAACAAACTTTGTTATAGATTTTCATTTTATGAAAACATTTTAGATTCCCAAACATTAGTTTTCAAAAAAATGTTTGTATGCCATTAGAGAAAGCAGCATGTTATGTAAGAAACCAATTTTCAGACAAAAAAAAAACATAATGAAAGCTGCAAAAATAAGAAGCAAGTGCAACAGTCATAGTCTCCTGAAGAACCGTGACTGGTTTTGCAAGAGGCTCAATAAAACTTACAGCTCATTTCCTTATAAAACTGCACTAATTTTTATGTTTATTTTTATTTACTACTCATTTACTACTGTTTACTGCTTTTTATACACACACACACACACACACACACACACACACACACACACACACATTTTAATTTTTTAAAAAGAAAGCCTCCAAGAAAGTTTCAAGTTAAGACAAGGTGTGTGCATCAGGACTGGAATCTTGCAGGATGAAACAACAAAGAAGTTCTAGCTTTCATGCTGAGCTTGAAAGTGAAGCTTGCAGGCAGGGTTGCCAAGTTTATGCAAAATTCCCACTTGAAACAAGCCCGAAACAAGCCCAAAAAAATTCAGGTTTTGGAAAAGGGGCGCATATTTTGCAGGGCGGGGATGTGCATCTCTGCTGGGTCTCTAAACAGATACAGATACAGATTGTGGCATTGCGTTCCACCCCTAATCTCTAAAGTATGTTGTATCAGATATTGTGGTAGATTGTAAAAGGCAGACAGTTTCAGTGTGACTCACACTGAGAATTGCCAAAGAATTGCTTTTCCCATCACTGCATGAAAAGTGCTCATGTAATGCTAAACAAAATACAATAATAATAGAGGTTATATTTCTTTTCTTCTAAAATATCTCAAAGCTTATTTTCCCAGTAAATATTCTATGTTTGTCTGACGTGGGCGAAGCCAGAACCGGTGAATATTCCTCATGGAGTGAGTAGGAGGAATTCATCCTCAAAGACAGAGGCAACAAGAGATTCGCACTGCATTAACACTGCCCATGCAGTGCAGCGATGCTGTGTAACTCTCTATATTTCTCTACTCAGCAGTGTGTTCATTGTTCGGCATGCTTCCAGGTTGTTCTTTGATTCTTGTTTATCCTGTTCCTTTGCCCTGTTGTTTCCTGAGCCTTTAGTCAGTTAATATTCTTTGCACAGCTTCCCTGTGCAGTATTCTAAGGTAAAATGCCCCTCCGTCTGCACACTCCACTGCTGTGGCTATTTTAGGGGCAAAATAATTAAAAATGATCTCCAGAAATGGATCAAATATGTTTTAATGATCCTCAATAGCAATGATCAGGACATCATTTGATATATTATAAATCAATCGCTGACCCGGATTGCTTTTCTTTTCATTTAGACGTGCTCCAAGAACAAGCATTACATTTCCTTACTGGCTAAGGAAGGTAAACTAAATAGCTTACTCTTGTTTAGTTTATTATAGTTATAGTAGCTGATTGTCTCTTGTGGATAGTGAAGGATGTTCAAGCCAGCTAAGCAGACAGAGTCTTCTCTTTAATTTATAAGTTTTGCATTAATATTTCAGTGGTATTGTCACAAACGGAGTGACTCTGGATGCACTCCAAAATCCACAGTCATTGTGGAAGAAGTAACAATCATGCCAGGTAACATGAGAAATGTTTCTGTTTCTGGCTGCGTTCCACCGATCAGACTTGCGTCCATTTTAACCTGCATTTAAATCCACACCAGCTCGGTGAGACACGTGATTTTCACGTGTAAAAACCCATCCATCTTGCTGTGCATGGGCAATGTGCTGCATCCCATGTGTTACAGCCGGGATGAATTATGTCTTAGCTCAGAGACCACGGCACTGCCTCTTCTATTTCCATCAGTTTTATTTCTATAACACAATTGTTTTTTTATGAGATCATGAGAAATATTTTCTGAATACTCAAGCACTTTTGTGCGGGTTTACTTATGTCTGGGCATCTGGGACACAGCATGTGGATCAACAATCTATAAAAGCAATTAATTTGGTGAGTCTGGTATTAAATTCTTTTGTTAGATAATCTATTGATGCTGTTAACTATAGGATATTCTATGTAATCATGTCAGCATTTTTTCATTTGTTAGTGGATGGAATAATTCAGTCAGTTGTTTTTAGTTAGTATTTGAGTAATGTTGCATATTTATGTTAAAGAGTGCTGACATTAATAGTGTACATCCGCAGGATACTTTAACTTAGAACTGGATTCTAAGAAATTGCGCAGGGCCTTCAGCATATGCTTGAAGATGAGAAAATACAGTTTTGACATTGTGTTTGTGCGCAGAAAATGTCTTAACACAAGCACACATTTTAGGACCAACGTGGGTTGGAAAATCAACGCAGCAGCAGATTTTGAATGTCATACCCCCTGTTGTGCTGCTCCACCCACATCGGCACAGGCGCCTTTATTTATGACCATGCAAATAAAAATTGAGCACAAACCAGAAAAAAAAACTGGCTTACTCCCAAACAAATAAATAATCTGCCAATGTTATACAGCAAATTACACTAGAGTAGTTCATATAGCACGATTTAGTGATAAAAGACAGTAGTAAACTGCAACACTATGGAGTGATAGGCCATGAGTGATACGATTATGCTCTGGACTGTCATCTCCTACCTACTCATATGAAGTTAGATCAATCTCTGTGGGAAAATCCCAGCTAGCATGGCAGCTTTGCTAATGTGAAAATCTACACTGTTAAAAATAAATCTGTAAATTCACCGGTAAAAACAAATTCACTGTTTTTCAAAGAAATGACTTTGCTTTAATGCTTTAATTTAATGTCAATCATTAATCAATGGTTTCATTCTTCAGCTCTAATTCTGCCGTACGCGTGGATCATTAAAAAAGGTTTGAAAACAAAAACAGACTTGCGCATGAACATGCACGAAATTTATGAAAAAAATTTGAAGTGTCTAATTTACATTAGATTAAGTTGAAATGTTTACTTTAGGTTTTTTAAGAAACATCTTAAATCCCCTTCATGAAATAAACAAGTTGAGGATGAGCTTAAAATCTTGGAAGCTTTGATGCTTACCAGATTTTATGGTTTTACTTTGCACCGAATGTTTTTTTTTTTTCACTTCTTTCTGCTTAATTAAGTTTACTAACTGTCTTTTACGTAACTAGGCACGATACTATTCGTGTCGGGATTTAGCTCTATCTGGTTAGGTTAGCTTGGTTAGCTTGCCAATCTTTACTAGATTGTACTAGAGGCATGTTATTAAATTTATCAGCAAATAATGAGGCTTGTCATGTTGTGTGCTATCATAGAGTAAAACACTTGTTGGCTGATTAGCAAAAATGATATATTCTGACATTAATGCAGCTCAATTTGATTTATGTAGTGCATTTAACAATGGCCATTGTAAGAAAGCAAGCCAGAGGTGACAGTGGCAAATATATATATATATATATATATATATTAACAAAGGGGGGAAAAAAGAAAAGAAAAAGAAAAACCTTCCTAAGATGACTTTAGATAGAAACTCTGAGAGGAACCAGACTCAATGTGAAACCAGATAATGAGATTATGAGTCATTACTCTTCCACAACTACAGTATGTGCCAAAAAAAAAAAAAAAGTCATCTAGTACTTAGTATTGAAAGGATGGTCGGTATGAGCATCAGGATGTTTTATGATTTCAGGACCATTTTGAGCTGTAAATATCCAGTAGTAAAGTGAAGTTCTCCACAGAAACATGAGTAAGACTTAAACTGTTTAAGGCATAAACTGTTGTCAATAAGTGCAATCTTTAAGCTATCCAGATGAGAGCATCCTCAGCAAATTCACAGTAGTCCTTAGGCTACCTATGTGGGACCAATCTCAGCAGCAGCCCTGCAAAAAATATCTTATCAAGAGGAAATATCTTGAAGATAGTCAAACTGTTCTAGTATATCCTATCATAATATTACAATAAACCAAATATAAGATTATTAAACCTATTTCTAGACATTTTTTTTTTTAAACTAACTTCAAGCTTGAAATAGTTTTGTTCTACTGGCTGACAATTTTGCTAATTTTTAAGCATTTATTTCTAGAAAGAAGCTAAATTATTGGCCGATACAATAAGAAAATTTCAATCTTAAAATGAAAAAGAAATGTTTAGAAATAGGTTTAATAATCTTACATTTGGGTGGGGCATGGTGGCTTAGTGGTTAGCATGTTTGCCTTGCACCTTCGGGGCTGGGGGTTCGTTTCTCACTTCCCTTCTGTGTATTTGCACGTTCTCCCCGTGCTTTAGCGGTTCCTTCTGGGTACTCTGGTTTCCTCCCCCAGTCTCAAGACATGTGTTGTAGGCTGATTGGCATTTCCAAATGGTCTGTAGTGTCTGTGAAGGGGTGTGACTGTGTGTGAAATTGTGCCGTGTGATGGGATGGCATCCCATCCAGGGTGTCCCCTGCCTCGTTCCCTGAATCCCCTGGGATGGGCTCCAGGTTCCTTGCGACCCTGTGTAGCTGTGTAAGTGGTACAGAAAACTGATGGATGGAATCTTATATTTGATTTATTGAAATCGTATAAAAGGAAATACGAGCTAAGGTTGATTATATTCAAGAAACTTTCACTCGCTAAGATGTCTTCTTTTTTGCAGTCAGGGAGTGACTTTGCTATAAACAACTATGCTGATTTCAATTCTTTCCACGGGACAATGAACTGTTGTGTTTACATTTTAGATAAAGCAGCGGTTGATGGAGTCATTGTCAATACTAAGGGCTACATAAACTCGTGGACTTCTACATTCACTAGTCGCTGTTGTTGTGATGTAGACTAGAACAGGGTGGGTTGAAAAAAAAAAACAATGAGGTAGACAGTAAAGAAGTGTAAGCGCACAGTAAAGAATACAGGCTAAATATACTTAATATATGTCAGACTAAATGAAGCCAATTCAACAGTCAACTGGTTTTAAATTTTATTTTGCTTTAATGGACTGTTAACACTTCGATATCATGTTGCATGAAGTGGAGATGTGTGTGCCGGACTGATTTTTAATCCTGCACACTCCTGCTGCCATTCCTCCCACGGTCATTTTTTTTTTTTTTTTTTGCCAGCTCAAAAAAGCCAATCTAGACTTGTTTTTATAAGGCTACTAAGGCTAGAGTTTGAATATGGCAGAAAAAAACCTCCCAGACACTGCTGGAGACATTACCTCCTCCCCATCCATCCATGAGTCAGAATCAATGAGCCATCAGCTTATTCACAAATGTGTTAAAGAACTGGTCCTTAACTAGTGTTATGTGATACACAGATGAGTTATTTTGCATATTTCCTGCACTGGTTTGTTTATGTCTGTCTTTAAAAGTGTAGCCGGAAAAAAAAAAGCATTGTAATTTGTAGTCTGTGTATGGCTGTTATTCGAAGTGCAATGTAATGAGTTCTTTATAAACAGCCTAAAAAGAAATAATAGTGATGTCCTGAAACTATGTAAAAAATGACTAGTCGACTATTTATTTAATTTTTTTTAATTATTGGTGGGACTAGTAAAACTTAGTCATCTGCCAAATGCCGCAAATGCAAATAAGCGTGCAACCCCTATTGTCAACACAACTGGATATTTACCTCATACAACTGTCTGAACTGCGACGTGGGAGTTCACATTCTCACACTTATGCGGGTAATACATTTAGTTCATTTGTCCCTTATTGGCAAGTGCTTCATTTAAGTGAAGCATACATATTAGACCGGTTCAACAAATAAAAAAATATATTGCTTATTGCTTTGGTGTCAGTCGGAATACACCATGGTCAGATAAGTAGATATCTAGATCTGTCTATGCACGGTTCTTCCAAATCATTGCGCTTCGGACATATTCAGCTACATCAGTAAATAAGAGTGAGCATCATTTTGCTGTTCTAATATGGATGGTTTTGGGGTTTTAATAATAATAATAATTTAACAAATGCATTTACGACATTAACCCTGACACAGGAACCAAAGTAGAGGCAAACATGAACGAGAAACAGTCTGCTGTGAAGGCAAAAGCTCTTGCTCATTGCTGGTGTGGTAGACGTGGATAGGGGAACTTGGATAGGAACTGGGATCACATGGAAATCACAATAAGACAAAGGTCACAGAAGTGGTTAGTGTTTACTATCATGCTTGCGGGAGTGGAAAGTCAGATCTAGAGCTTTTGGGACTAAGTTAGGCCATGATCAGTAACATGGGAGCATTTACTTCATACACTGCACATTCATTCGTTAATTTTCAGTAAATGCTTTGTCCTTGGCAGTGTAACTGTAGTTTAAATGACTAAATGCTTTATAATTTGGGAAATAGAACCAATTCCGAGATGAGTATATGCAAAAAATACTGCTACCCAGTGCGATATGCATTAAATTTATTTATACAGTAATATTAGTAATAATGCATATTTATTACGCACACTTTCTCCATTATGTATGATATGTTACTTTATTCTCCTAGATCTGCTCTTTTTAACTGACTGCAGTACTTATTTTCACTCACTTTTTGTAGTTTTTATCCTGGGTAAACTGTGTAATCTGTGACGTGACAAAGTCCATGTCTAAGAACTCCAGGCAGGAGTGTGATTTTAAAAAGTCCAGCGCATTACATCTAGTGTAATCCAATATGTATTGTGCGCATCCACTGTGATAAACCCTAAAAAGTTCAGATTCCTTTTGCTTCCGTTTTTGTTTTATTTCCTCCACCATTTTTATATTCATTGGTTTTTCACCTTCCTTAGCTGTTATTTTTTATCACATGTGTCTAGGTAATCATTGTGTATATATTCCTACTTTGTACGTTAGTTTTTTTCTTTACATATTTGTCATGTTCATGTACCCAATGTCTCAGAATGCTTTTTAAAGATCGTCTTCTGCTTCTAGTTCTATTTTATATATATATATATTCTTAGGCATTATGCACAATGTATTATTAGAAGTCCAGGCATGTAGTGCTGGAACAATATTGTTTTTGTTTGGGTTTTTTTTTTTTTAAAGGCGTTCCATGCATCCAGGGTTAGTGGCCTTAAAGGAAAACTTCAGTTTTTCAATCATTCATTCACCTTGAGTACGCACATTATTCTGGTCAGGGTCATGGTACATCCAGAGCTTATGCTGGACACACTGGCTGCAAAGTCGGAGTATTCACCCCAGATGAGACTCTAGTCTATTGGAGAGCACCATGCACACACAAATTCACACCTAGGAGCAATATAGTGTAGCCAATCCACCTATCTGCGTACTTTTGGCCAGAAGGAAACAGAAAAACATGGAAGGAAGGAAGCACTAACAGTAACCCTGAGCTCAGGATTGAATCCAGGACTTTGGAGCTCTGATTACCATAGACAACAATTTAGAATTTTACATATTTTGCTAATAATTAAATGTAAATGATTAACATGAAATTAGTTTAATGCATGAGTGTGTATTTCTGCAAAATGATTTATTTATGGCTAACTTGTTCGATTACACAGTGAATCTAAATAAACCATGTGCTATTCTCAAATCTGCTATGGAGGGTATCATTGCCACCTCACAGTCCTAGGGATCCTGGTTTGATCTTGAGCTTGAGTAACTGTCTGTATGAAATTTTGCATGTTCTCGCCTTCCCATGGGTTTCCTCTGGGTTCGCCGGTTTCCTCCCACTGTCTAAAAACAGTAGCGGATTGGCAGATTAGCTACTCTAAATTGCAAATTGTGTGTGTGTGCATGAGTGTATGGTGCCTTTTGATGGACTGGGTTCCTATCGGGGATAAATTCACCTGCCTCACACACACCGTGATAGGCTCTGGATCCAACTTGATCCTAACCAGGATTAAATGTTTACGGAATGATAGATGAATCAATGTGCTGTCTTTATTTGTTTTTACTGTTTGTTTGTTTTTTTGCAACCTAAACTATGAAATTACAAAATAATAAGAATAAAATGGCAGTTAATACATTAAATTCTAATGAAATTACTAATTGCTATTTTCATAAAATAGACCATTTCAAAAATTTATCTATTTACAAACTGTTATCAATTGACTACCTGTTAAAGTAAAAAAAAAAAAAAAAAAAAAGCATTTTCAGTTAACACTTTTGTAGAAAGGTTAATTATTATAATGTATTTTTGTGATGATTTTCCACTTAGTAAATTACTGCAATTTAATGTTAATGTGTTTCTGTGTGTCTTTTGGCTGAGCTTTGAAGAAAAAATATCCAGGTCCAGCAGCTACTGCCTAGTGACTTTATATATCGTGTATTTGTGGACATCTGCACTGCATGAAATACAGAGAACACAGACCATCATCTTTACAGCAGGTAATATATGTACAGAAGAAGAATAGGGACCTAAGATTCCAAAACGAATTTGAGTCCCCACACATTTATATTCAACACATCACCTAGAAGATGTTCCTTGTCAGATTTAAGATCAGACCTTCTCAAATTCTAATTGAATACATTAAAAGGAACGGGGAGTATTTCCTGTGAGGCTGAAAAGATTCAGTGATCTTTGCATCCCCAGTAAACCAGTTATTAATACTTAATGGACTGGTACCCAGATAGATTGCATATTATACAGACCAGCCATGTAAAAAGATTCCATCTTTCACTTGCTCTGCCTTCTTTATCAACTCTTAGCCTGTTTGTATTTTACCTTCTTTTTCCCGTCCCAGTTTCTTTGCTCTCTCTCTCTCTCTGTGTGTGTGTCTTCGTGTGTATTTGTCTCTACTGAGACAGAGAGAGAAAGCTTGTGGAAATTCTGACAAATCCTCACCAGTATTAAACCTCATCTCTCTCTCGAGATTAGATTATAGAGGTTTGGAAGGAGAACATTTCTGAACAGCATGGTAGCTCCGCACCTCAGCAGGGGGCTAGAAACATGCAGGGAACAGAAGGTGATATCTATAGTACACACGACAGTGTGATTCAGTCTCGATTGCAGACAAGCTTCATTAAACCTAATTGACAGCCATATTAATCAAAGGTGAAAAATATACAACAGTCTTCATCCTTAATATGAAAGAATTTCAGCAAGTTTTCACTGCGCATACGATCGGATAAAAGAGGAGGCCTGTAGGGAATTGAGAATAGCTGTTTGAGTGTGCATACTTCAAAACCAAATCACACCTTTGGCAGCTCAAAACGAAAATTGATTAAAAACGAACCGAAAGTGGAGTACTAAGTATCCAAAGAGAAATATCTGTCTTCGCTGAAGGTGAAGTGCTTTAATGTGATTTTTAAGTGACAAAAATAGCTACCTTGGAATGAATATGTGGAGCACTCAGAGACTGAAAGAATAGGCAAGAAGGAGCAAAAGCTCAATAGAGAACAAAACAATTAAACGAAACATCACATTTCATTATATAAAACCACTAGCACATATGCTGTTTAAACAGAAGTACTGTGGGGTAGACAAAGTGCCCGGGCTTTTAAGATACACACAGTGAAAGGATATAAACTCCTATAGAGATATCTTGAACTGGACTTAATGAGCTGATACCTGCATAATGGGTTTCTTGGTCCCCTACTACAGAGCTGTACCAGCTGTTCTTAACTTTTTACTTAGGTTGGAATGTAAAGCTCACGTTAATGTCTGACAATATAGTTACTTTGTAAATAATTAGCCACTAATATGATTAAGTAATATGTTCTTAATGCAAGAAAGACAAGGCAACTGATAAAGTATTTTATGAAATCTATTTCTGTGAATAATAATTATAATGAAAACATTTGAGTGAGTAAAAGAATAATATGTTCCGTACGATTCACACATGACGATCTTCTGATTATTAAATTAAAGAACCGTTATTAAAGCACGGTTTCAAGGAGCTGTGACAAAATGTGACGAATATTTGTAGGTAGATATAAGGGATGAAGTAAAACGGTTTCAATAGTGAGGAAGAATCATGATCAGAAAACACCATACATTGCATTTTCTCTTTTACTGGCATGCTCACACTTACGGCACAAACACAGGCTTGGCGGTTAGTCACAGAAATGGCATGGTAAGGGAAAACCTGACAGGGGTAACAAAATTCACCAGGCTTCAGCAGAACAGTGCACACAAAGAAATATAAAAACAAATTTAAACCGACATGCATGTATAACCTGTACAGGCACAGACAAACACACAACACGTTCTCGGGCTGAAAGTGAACACTAAATCTACTATTTTATTTGACAGCCACAGGGAAAACTGGTATGCAAATTAGCACTCGCTCTACAGAAAGCACAGCAACGCTACAGTAGCATTGGTGGAAAAAGATGAATACATACAGAGTCAGGAACTGAGTTCAAATGTTACATCAATGCTTACACGTTCCCCTTATTCAGAGCTGGGTTACACAGGTACTTAAGTTGATTTTCTGGGCTCCTCATTCAAATTATTAAAATTACCTTGCCTTTAAAACACTTGCCTTTATACCGTAAAAAAAAAAAAAAAGAAAAGAAAAAAAAAAGCAACAACCGGGTACTAAAGAAACAGATCACATTTTTTTTCTTTCCTGTCAAGCAATGTAACATAATATAATGTAACATAAAAGCAAGAGACAATTTAAAAATGAAAAAAAGATATAGAGGGCATGAAATCAGGATATAAAGTACAGTATATGCTATTTTATTATGATTTGAATTCACATCACCTTGAGTTGTTAAATTAATAGAATAATGTCTTTTTTGTTTGTTGGTTAATTTAAAGTGGCACTCATCTGCTATGCTTACTGCTCACTTTAAGTTCATTCATAACTTTCTAAATGAAGAATTCAATCCTTGAGATACGTTGTCTCCTCCAATGTCATCTGTGGACTCCCTTTTAAAGGGAGTATACTGTTACATTTACATTTATTCATGTAGCAGACGTTTTTATCCAAAGCGACTTACAAATGAGAAAATACAAGCAAGGCGATATATCAAGCAGAGAACAATACAAGTAGTGCTACCATACAAGATCCGTTAATTGAGTTCCAGAGTGCGTAGAGTAGAGGTGTAAGTGCCAGAGGTATTTTTATTTATTATTATTATTATTTTTTTTTTATGGGTTATGAGTTGGTTAGGTGTTCATGGAAGAGGTGGGTCTTTAGCTGTTTTTTGAAGATGGTGAAAGATTCTGCGGTCCGGATAGAGGTTGGAAGTTCATTCCACCACTGAGGAGCAGTTAGTTTGAAGGTTCTTGAAAGGGACCTTGAGCCATGCTGAGTAGGTACTACTAAGCGTCGGTCGCTAATCGATCGCAGATTGCGTGAGGGAACGTAAGCCTTCAGGAGAGAGTTGAGGTAGGGGGGTGCTGTTCCAGACAAGGTCTTGTACGTGAGCATCGAGGCCTTGAATTTGACCGCTACAGGAAGCCAGTGGAGGGAGATGAAGAGGAGTGTAACATGGGTTCTCTTGGGCTGGTTGAAGATGAGGCGTGCTGCAGCATTCTGAATCATCTGAAGGGGTTTGATGGAGCTGCTGGGAGGCCCGAAAGTAGTGAGTTGCAGTAGTCCAGTTTAGAGATAACAAGAGCCAGGACTAGTATCTGTGTAGCCTGTTCGGTGAGGTAGGGTCTGATTTTCTTGATGTTGTACAGGATGAACCTACAGGACCGTGCAGTTGTTGAGATGTGGTCTGTAAAGGTCAAGCTGTCATCGAGAATCACCCCAAGGTTATTGGCCGTCCTGGTTGCCTTGAGTGTGGTTAAGCTGAGCTGTACAGTGAGGTTGTGGTTGATTGAGGGACAGGCTGGGATGACGAGAAGCTCAGATTTTGCCAGGTTGAGCTTAAGCTGGTGTTCCCTCATCCAGACCGAGATGTCCGACAGGCAAACAGAGATACATGCAGAGACGGATGGCTTGTCAGGCTGGAAGGACAAATAGAGCTGGGTGTCATCAGCATAGCAATGATATGAGAAGCTATGAGACTCAATCACCTGTTAATGAATAAATTGTGTCAAATGGCCTTCAGTAGTTCTTTGAGTGTATTTAAAGTCCAAAACATACATTTCAGAGTAACATAGTGCGGTGACATCAAACTGTCAGACAGTGGCAACAAGCTGTCAGGCAGACTCACTCATGCTGATATCACGTAAGAAAAGTCCAAGGTCAGAATCATGCTTAACTGAGAGAAGGCTCTGTTTTCAGCAAACCCCGGCCCACAGAGATCTAAATACCAATGTGGTCAATTTCAAACTGTCAGTATCTTCTTATGCGTCAACAATATGTTCTTAATGCATGCAATTGATACAGTTACACTAATTAGTGAAGCCAAAATATGGCAATGGTTACCTATGATTCCTTTTTCTTATCAGCATTCGGTTTAATATTTATTATTGCATAATTTAAGAGCGCAATGTCTTACTTTCACAATTTTTCATCTTTCACATCCATCAAGATTTCTGTGCATAGGGTCCTCCATGCACAGACAAATAAACATTTGGGATGACAGCTGTAAGAAAAAAAAAGAAATGTGCAGGTATGAACTGAGCTGTATAGAGTGAACTTTGACATGCATCGAAAATGTATGATTAAAAAAGACAGCACATAGAGGAAAGGATTGTGTATCTTACCTTCACACTGACATTCCTAATTCATCACCTTTCAAAGGGTTGAGATCACCTATGAATTGTCAGATATAAGGAATGCTGTTGTACACCAGATAGGTATATACAGAATTATATACAGAACCTACATATTATATACAGAAAATTGTCAGGGATTGGAGTCGGAGGTAGATGCAAGTGCAGGTACAGTTTAATCAATGCAAGACAAAACACACACATGGTACAGAAACTAGAACAACTTGGTAAACACAGGAACATGACGTGAGCTTGACAAATGCAAGGCAAAGCGTGCTACCAGAGACATAAAATAAATACCTGTGCTCATTAGACATAAACGTGACTCAGGTGCGCATGATCTCATGAGGTGCAGGGGCTGATGGGTAATGTAGTCCTGACAGAACCCCCCCTTTAAGGTGCAGGTCCTAACACACCTACTTTGATCTCAAGGGGGTCTTGGGCCACTGGTTAGTGCGACACCCATGGCAAGGTCAGTGGGGGGAGTGACGAACACAGTGATGCCAGAGGGGGGAGGAATGTCCTCAGTGAAACATGGGGCAGAGCATCATCCTCAGCAGGCATGCAGAGTGATGTCCGTAGCTGAGCAGGGATGCGGAATGACATGCACAACTGAGCAGGGAGGCAGATGGACAAGGTTTGAGGGAAATGAATTGCACACAAGAGTTCTAGAGTTGTGGCTTGTGAGGCCTCCTCTTCATCCCCTGGCTTGATTGTGGCTTGTGAGGCCACCCTGTCGGCAACTGGTTTGGGCTGGGTTGGAGGTTGGAGAGGCCACCCCATCTGCCTCTGATTTGGGCTGTGCTCAAGAGTCCCCCTGTCAGCCTCTGGCTTGGGCTGGGTTTAAGAGTCCCCCCTGTCAGCCTCTGGCTTGGGCTGGGTTTAAGAGTCTCCCCTGTCAGCCTCTGGCTTGGGCTGGGTTTAAGAGTCTCCCCTGTCAGCCTCTGGCTTGGGCTGGGTTTAAGAGTCCCCCCTGTCAGCCTCTGGCTTGGGCTGGATTGGAGAGGATGCCCCATTGGCCTCTGGTGTGAGTGCACTTTTAAGGTCACTGAATATGTTCGGACATTGGCCCAGCCGGCACACAGGTTGTAGCCTCGCCTCAATTTTTTTTTTTTTTTGCGTTCTGTCAGGGATTGGAGTCGGTGGTACACATGGTACATAAACAAGAATAACATCTACTACTTTGGACATAGGTCTACAAGAACATGATGTCAGGTGTGCATGATATCGTGAGGTGCAGGGTCTGATGGGCAACATAGTCCTTATAAAAAGTATGCTACAAAATACGCAAATGACTTTTAAAGCAAGAAAATTATAAAGTCTCTAGGTCTGGAATTTGTTAATATTTATTAAATAATAAGCTTTGTGATATGTTCAGTCACATTTCAGCATTTCAAACAAACAAACAAATAAATAAATAAATAAAAACCACCTTTGAATAATTGAATAACCATTTACATATTCATACAATCCATTGCCATAGCTTGGTTTCAAATAGAGTTACTGTACCAGAAGCTATGTAAAAGTTATGTAATATAAGAAATAGAGTGCAAATGGCAATCAGTGGGTAAAAAGGTAGGGAACATGTGGAAGGAATATATACACCTATCCATCTATCCATCTTCTATACCACTTTATCCTTTTCAGGGTAACGGGGAAACCTGGAGCCTATCCCAGGGAGCATCATGCACAAGGCGGGGTGGACAGGGTGCCAATCCATCGCAGGGCACACAATCACCTACACATTCACACACCCATTCATACACTACGGACACTTTGGACATGCCATGCATGTCTTTGGACAGGGGGAGGAAACCCCCGCAGCACGGGGAGAACGTGCAAACTCCGCACACACAGGGCCACGGTGGGAATCAAACCCCCGACCCTGGAGGTGTGAGGCGAACATGCTAACCACTAAGCCACCGTGCGCTGTATACCCTCAAAGAAATGAATATATTGTGAAGATATTCATCTAATTTACTTCTGTCAAGGTCACAGCAGACACAGTATATAAAGATATTCTTAGGCCTGAAATATGCATTGATGACCGACGTTTTTAAATGAAAAAAACAAACAAACAAATTATACCTAGTCTATATATTATATACAAATATACTGTATGCATCTGAATTGGAAACAGTGTGCTGGGGCCAATGGCAGATAATCCGAAGCCATTTAAGTTATAACGCTAATGCAAATAGATTTTTATATTTTGCACAAGACATGAGCACAACTATGACAGCTTTAGAGTTAACAGCTTTAGAATAAACAAACCACTCAGACTTAAACTTGTTTATTATGTTATTAATTGCCGGTTCTCACACACACACTGCTCAGTAAATTTATTGGCAAGCTGTTTTGAAACTGGTTTTGTGTCATTAATTTTGAATCTACTTTTATCAGCATAATAAGATGCTTAAAATATGATTATTACACACATGTCCATTATTACGAATAATGAGGAAATAATTTCAAGAATAATGAAGATTGTTGGGATTTAATGAAGAAATTTTGTTTTTATCTTTAAGAATGCCATTTAAGACAACTCTCAAATACCACTTTAGCAGTTATGTTTATAATGTTATCGATGCTATGAGCCCTGTATATGGGCTGCATTTTTATTTATTTATTTATTTATCCATCCATCCATCCATCTTCAACCGCTTACTCCTTTTCAGTTTCACGGGGAACCTGGAGCCTATCCCAGGGAGCATCGGGCACAAGGCGTGGTACACCCTGGACAGGGGGCCAGTCCATCGCAGGACACACAATCTCACACACATTCACACACCCATTCATACACTACGGACACTTTAGACACGCCTATCAGCCTACCATGCATGTCTTTGGACTGGGGGAGGAAACCGGAGTACCCGGAGGAAACCCCCGCAGCATGGGGAGAACATGCAAACTCCACACACACAGAGCCGTGGGAATCGGACCCCGACCCTGTGAGGCGAACGTGCTAACCACTAAGCCACTTATACACCTGCCGTGTTACTTTCTAAGGTTGTAATTGGAAAAAATTAATGGCCCTAGCAGAGGATTACAATCTGCAGTGGACTGTCTGTTGACTTGATAATGGGCCTCTGTAGTTGCTAGCCAATTATCTCCCTCATGGCAGTTCTACTAAATGATTTTCAGTTATCAATACTGGTCATGACAGTACAGAATTCATCTTCTTGGGCCTCTATGCTCAGAGCATTTTCTGACCTCTTTTCAGGTAAAGGCAGAGCCGAGAGATCAAATGAATAATTATGTGATTTGCCACAGGAAACACTACTTACAGGGGGGAAAAAAGTGGTTACAAGTTTGCAGCCTGTTCATGCAAGGAATAATGTAAATCAATTCATCTACTGAGTGTATCAGGTGAAGAGTTCTCTTAGACTACTGTATATTGGATCTTTATAATTAAGAAATAGTTTTACAGAGTGATCTAAACGCCATAACTGTCAATAAAAAAAAAGTATAGGACTCTAAGACCCTGCTTTACTAAAAACTTGTGTAGAAACATGCACAAACGTACTAACGTCTGCAAAAACACATACAGGTTGATATACTAACAGGTTGTACGGAGAATGCCTCTTTCAGGCATATAATTAAGATTTTTTTTTTTTTCACCTTTGGTGTTATTTCCTGCAGCCAAGAATGGTTTGTGCACACAAAATAATACATCCAAAGGGCAGGAGTTAAATTTGCATAAGCTTTATTCCCTTGCCATTTGAAGACAAAGTAAAATCATCATGATATTAAGGGTTCTTCAAAGTATATCCTTGTATTTCCAATTACTGAAAACATTTCTAGTACTTATCGCAGTATTCCCCTGATAAAGCTTTGTATTTAATGTCTGCCCAGGTTTTGCATCTTCAAAGTCAGCAGCATTCAAAAACCTGTGAAAAGCCTTTCTTTTTAAACATACCGTATTAACAGAATGCGCCGTTACATCTACCTGTACCGTCTTGTATTCTGCATTCATATTGTATTCTGAACATCACCTTTAATCCATTATATGTTCAGTTTATGTTTAGCGTCAAGAACAACAGAACACACAAGAACCTCCTACAAATATTTTCCATGTGATGTCATTCATGCAATTCTTCTAATTCATCCACAACATGGCTCTAACTACACTCTGAAATTGCCACTATATACAGTACGTGGGATCTTAGTTAATCAGGGCTTAAACAGGGCTTAGGTATGGACATATATACAGTGGGATCTAAAGATCTGAGCCCACTAGTGAAAAAGCTTCTATTTGGCTTTTTTTTTCTTTTCCTTTCAATTTAACACAAATGTTTTCATTACAAATGATATCAGAAACAACTTAAAAACTTTTCCATGAATTTCAGAGTTTCTTAGTATTTGATATGTCCGATTTTCTGCACTCCACAAGTTTGTGTAAAACCTGATGAGCCAAGTTTGATTAAATCCATTTGCGTGTACAAAGGAATTAACATGGCCAGTATCACAAATTTGCTTAAATTTAAATAGTGACCTAGAAATTTTGCAACATCTTGAATATTGATTAATCAATATTCAATCATTTAAATAAATAAATAAATAAATAAATATCCCAGATTTTCAATGTGGTCTCAGACTTTTGGACCCCATTGTATACATCTGTTTGAATGGGAAAAGAAACCACATAGCTTCATTTTATTGATCTGTATCTCCAACTGTGTATGTTAGTCTTCATCTCTAAATATTTACAGCAGACTGCCAGCATGGCATGACCCCCCCCCGGAATCCCCATTGACAGGAAGCTGCTGCTAGCTAGCCGAGGACAAAAGGGGGCTATTGTAGTTTTGCTCCTCTCCCCAAGGGTAATTAACATTAGCCCCTGACATGGTTTACAGTGAAGTGTGTAAGGACATGTACCTTAATTGGATCATGGGAGAATCTCTCCAAGCTCTGCAGGGGCATGGTTGTCGGGGTAACAGAGCTCAGCAGAATAGAAAAGAAGGCTAATCATATATCCTGTGGCCTAATCGTTATTAGAACGCTGCCTGTCTGGATAGAAACTGTTTACTAAGTATTATTTTCAGTGCATATGGTGTAAAGGGTAGTCACTCAGAAAAGTCAGGAGAGATACAGTTAGGATATTATTTTGCTATTTAAAGACCGATTTTTTGCACACTTGCAGATTTGCGAGGGAAATATCCAATTAGCCAAAACATGGCATCCCACATAGTGCCATAGTTCAGCTGAGGAAAGAACACTTGATTTCTTCATATACTGTACCTCAACAAATATTCAATTCTGCCCAATGTTGCTTGAGTTAAGATGGAAAAAGTTGCCAGTTTTAAATTTGAGCGAGGAATATTTGAGATCTCATTTACATCAAGCTTTAGGGAGAGCAACAATTTGTAAAAAAAATATTGCTGCACAACTATATAAAATGCATGCCAGTTATAGTAAATGACTTGTGACAAACTTTATATGTAAGAATAATTGACATTTTCCTCCTGGAGAATGTCTCTCAGTGGAAAGATGTAGCAGCTTGCTCCTTCAATAGATTCAGATTCACGCGATTGTGCATGTTCGATCCACACCGAAGGAATCACATCCAGTTTATTTCACTGCAGTGAACACTCACCTGCATTGCAGAGGAATGCTCACAGAGCATCGATGTGGGAAGGTAACCAGCACGTATCAAACGTGCTTACTGATAGAAAGTCAGAGTCTGAGGGAAAAGTGGTAACCAACATGGAAATCGATAATGTAATCTCACTCATCGTTACAGCTGTAGCCTCTGATAACGCAGCAGGAACCTCATAGTACAAAAGCAAGTGAAGCAATGATGAGTCCTGTAGAAATTGACAAGCCCCACAGGGAGAGATGATGGCTGCTAAAAAGGATGAAAAGGGCAGGAGTGTGAGCGGACTAATATGTACCCCCTGCTTCCATGCCTGCCTCCCCTGCCTCCTATCGTAATCACTCTCTTCTTTGGTATAAGCCTGTTACTAGCTCACACCCCTGGTCCCTGGTCCTTTTATCTAAACACGTTTTGCTAGTATCAGGTACTAACACTGACAATCCTGGTAATATCTCTCAGCCTGGGTTACCAGGACCTAAGCTGACCCAAGTGGACCCTTTTAATATCCTTTACAGAGCAGCTATTTATTCTGCCTCTCAACAGCATTGATTGGATTCACTGATCCTTAACCCCTTTATTTAATTCGTTATCATTCTTTAGAAGTGTGAGATAGAACGATTTTGTTGTGTACACTCGACCGCAGTGAAAAAGAGAAACTCTGCGGAGCTAAAAATTGTCATTACAGATCACTGATAAAAGAGCTTCATTTACATTTTTCTCCAACCCATCTATTTACAGTCAGATAACAATGCAAGCTCTTATATAATGTACATCCCCAATTCTGAAAAAGTTGGGACAGTATGGAAAATGCTAATAAAAACAAAGAGGAGTGATTTGTAAATGTACTTTGACTTGTATTTAAACAAAAAATATGGATAAAGACAAGGTATTTGATGTTTGACCTAATCAGCTGCATAGTTTTTTGAAGAGAAACATTTATTTGAAATTGATGCATGCAACACGTTCCAAAAAAATTGGGACGGGGCAATTTAGGACTAAAAGCGATGGGACAAGTGAGGCAATTGTCTAATCATAGTATATAAGGAGCCTCCAAAAAGGCAGAGTCCTTCAGGAGCAAGGATGGGTCGAGGCTTGCCGATCTGCCAACAGATGCGTCAGAGAATAATCCAACACTTTGAGAAGAACATTCCCCAAAGACAAATCGGTAGTATTTTGGACATTTCACCTTCTACAGAGCACAATATAATTAAAAGATTCAAGGAATCCGGTCAAATCTCGATGCGTAAAGTGCAAGGCCAAAAACCACTTCTGAATGCGCGTGATCTCCGGTCCCTCAGACGTCACTGTCTTAAAAACCGTTAACACTGTCCAGAAGCTCCACCCGCTTCTCTGGCCTCGGTTTCATCTGAGATGGACAGTAGCACAGTGGAATCATGTTTTGTGGTAGGACGAGTCGACATTTCAAATTGTTTTTGGACAAAACAAGAGGGTGCGCCAATGCCCATGGCATGGGTAACTTGCACATATGTGAGGGCAGCATTAATGCAGAATGTTATGTACACATTTTGGAGAAACATACGCTGCCATCCAGAGCAGGACAACGACAAACCACATTCTGCCCGGACTACAAGCGCATAGTTTCGTAAGCAGAGAGTGCGGGTGCTAGCATGGCCAACCTACAGTCCTGACCTGTCTGCGATTGCGAATGCGTGGCGCATTATGAAGTGTAAAATAAGGCAACGAAGGCCCCGTACAGTTGTGCAGCTGAAGAAATGCATAATGGATGAATGGGGGAAAATTCCGCGTGCTAAACTTAACCAACTGGTGCCTTCACTCAGCGTCCAAATGCTTAATAAGTGTCATTAAAAGAAAAGGTGGTTACACAGTGGTAAACAGTCAACTGTCCCAACTTTTTTGGAGTGTGTTGCAGTCATCCGAAATGAAATGAGTGTATATTTTCAAAAATAAATTAAATTCATGGCCGCGTGGTGTTTTAGTGGTTAGCACGTTCGCCTCACACCTCCAGGGTCGGGGGTTCGATTCCCACCGTGGCCCTGTGTGTGCGGAGTTTGCGTGTTCTCCGGTTTACGGGTACTCCGGTTTCCTCCCCAAGTCCAAAGACATGCATGGTAGGCTGATTGGC